>NC_133331.1:267688932-268888932 GCF_042186555.1 Aquarana catesbeiana
GATCACTGGTCCCCTCCTCCCCCCTGTGGTGATTTTGTCCTTTTCTGGGTCCTGGGAGAACTCCACCACTGGACATCCAATAGGAAGTGTTCATGTCATGAACGAACCGGAGGACCAAAATGGGAAGGCAATACATGACTGTGGCTTCAGGTAAGTAAAAATGGGCATTTACAGACAGAGCGTGTGGGAGGCAGGAGTGGGCAGTACCCCAGTATAAAATGTAAAAAAAATAAATTGTTACTTATCAATGGAAGACCTGAGCCTAGGAAAAAAGCATACAACCGTGGTAATTCAATTACATCAGATGCTTCCCTTTACATCAGAGGTTCCCCATCATATCAGAGGCCCCCCATTGCATCAGAACCTCCCTACCACATCAAAGTACCCTCTTCACCTTAGGGCCCCCCCATAACAGAACCCCCCAACCCCGCAGTATCCCAACACAGAGTCCCCAGTCACACAGCCCCCATCACAGAGCCCTCAATCACCCAGCCCCTCTTCAAATCAGAGCCCTGCCTTTTGGCTCCAGCTGAGCAGCAGAGGGCAGGAGGTATAGCAGGTCCAGAGGAGGTGGAACTCCTTTTTTTACTGAATCATGGGTGGCAGCCCTGCATGCCACCTGCCCTGAATCAGGGACATGCATTGCTATGGAGTGGACAAGCCATTTTCCATCACCATAGCAATCAGTGATGCCATGTGTCCTGGACCTAGAGAATCATTGGCTGCTATGATACTGGTGGCCAACCCGCCCACAGAATGGCATTATGATGTTAGTCCAGAGCAGAGCTTTTTTTCTCAGACAATAGGTGCAGGAACTCCCCCTTTCTGAATCACCCCTTTTCTCCGCCCCTACCCACATCCCAGTACCGTCCCTTTTAGACAATATAGAACCAAGTATCATTTTGAGGTGCTAAGTAATTTGTATGGAATTTGGTAATGAAAAGCAGTAAATTAGATCCCCTGCAGCCAGCAACAATAGATCCCCCTAACAACAATGGACCAACCACAATAAAATTTCCCCGCCAGCAACAATAGTCTCCCAGAAGCATAAACAGATCTCCGCACAGCCAGCATTAATAGTCTGTCTGGCTGACATCAACAATAGACCCCTCCCCCAACAGTAGATCTCTTTCAGCAACAATAGACCCCCCTTGCAAAAATAGATCCCCAGCAGTGAGCATCAATACCCTGCAGCACACCCCAGCACCCCTTGCCATTACATACAGTCAGTCCAAGAGGTGCCGGAACTGCATTCCCCCCGTGTTCCCACTAAAAAAAAGCCCTGGTAGTCGCACCACACATCCCAAATCTAGCTGACCACAGAGATTTCAACTCCCAAACCCCACGTTAACACATCCGGCGCTTTACTCACGGCGCCACCTCTGTAGGTACTTTCAATAGCACCGAAATAACGGGGCCTTGTCAGACATACTGACCGCATGCTCCACAAAGTAATTTAATGTACTGTAGTTTGTCGCCATTCCAAGGGCAATCACAATTTTAACGCATGACATGGTCGGTATCTATTTGGCTGCACAAATATTGTGTGATGTAAAAAATGGCAAAACCCCCCATTTTATTCTCCAGAGCCTTTGATTAGGAGCTTTTAAGCTATTTTTTCGCAAATGCTGATTTTGTATGAAAGCAATGTCAGAATTGGCCTGGGTAGCAGGTGGTTAACATTAGTTAGGCTGCCTCAAAAGCACATGATAAGGCCCCTGCATTTAAGGGCACCTCACAAGCTCTGATGGTGGCGCAAGCAGTAAAGCACCAGGCTTGCAAGCGAGAGGTCATGATTTCAAATCCCTGAATTGGTGAATGATAAGTGTGAGGTAGAAATTAATCGGTTTTCTATTGGGTGCAGCCTCACAAAATGAGCAACAAGCTGCATGTTGTGGGGGAGGAGCTGATGTTGGGGGTGTGGCAGGAAGTTAAAGGAGTCCCTCGGGACTTCTGTGGGGAGTGGAGCATCTGGGAATAAAATGGTGGCGGTAGGTGTTGGCATGTGCAGCATAGTAACATGGAGCTGAAGGGTTGCAAGTTGCAAAATTGGTGTAGCAGTAAGTAAAAAGGAGTTCAAGAGGGCTCCTGTGGGGAGATGAGCGGGTGGGTGAGAAGAAGGGGTGGAGCTGGTTGTCAGGGCCAAGAGAGTTGGGGGTGCATAGCTAGGTGATGGGCAGCAAAATTAGTAGGGCAGGGGATTGGGGAGGATAACCTGGCTGGGGGCTTGGTGCAGGCAAGGGTGGCAGTAGGTGTTGGCATGTGGAGCGCAAGGAGTTCGAACCCAAGGTTGATTCCAAAGATGTGGCGGAGCTTTGCCTGGGGGATGAAGACATGCTAGGAGGGGGGCTAATTAGGGACAAACCCAAAAGGGGGTGGGGCAGCCAGTTGGGATGTGGGGCACAAGGGGTTAATTAGGGACATGTCCATAAGAGAGGTTTACCTCCACTTCTCCCTCCCGTAACCCATTTTTTTTCTTTGCTTCCCCGTTTTTACCAATCGCCCCAACCCCAAGTTGCAGGTCCCCTTTTGGTGCCAACCAATGTCACCCATATCATCAGCCTCATACTTGGGAAGGTCATTTTCTTCACCCAATTACTGAATCCAATCAAGCTGGTACTGGAATTTGAACTCACATCTCCATGTTAACACAGCCTGCGCTTTACCCACTGTGCCATCTCTGTAGGTACTTATAATAGTTAAGAAATAACGGGTCCTTGTCAGACATCCGAACCGCATACTCCACAAAGTGATTTTATTACACCCTAGATCTCTCCATAAAGAGGACCTGTCATGGCCCATGCTTTCGCAAGAGTTGTTGTTCATCCCTTATGATAGGAATGCAGTTGATAAAAAAAAAATCTCCAAAGGAACAGTTTAAATAAGAAATACATTCTAAAGTGCTCAAATGAGAACGCATACTTAAGTCACGTACGCGGATGTAAATGGTAATTGGAAAAATATGGGTCCTTGTTTAGCGAAGAACTGGCAGGTCTTATAGTTGTTCACAAGAAAATGTATCAATATGTGCTGGGGTGAAGGGTAAGCAGTGGGCAACAACATATTAATATAAGTATCTATACTATACATGTGTACACAAGTCCGTTGGACAAAAGTCCAAAGACACATGCTCGGAAGCAAGGACGAGCCGGAAGCGGTCCGTCTTGTAAAACTAGCGTTCATGGAGAATTAACATTCGTGGCGCGGCAAATTATGAAATCTCCAAATGCAGCGCACATTCCCTTTTTCTTTATAATGGGATAATAATGAAGCTGCTTTGCTGGTGATACTGACGGAGTTCTGCCAAACGTATTTAAAAAGTCTTTTTTTTCTACTGATTTCAAGAAGTTTTTTTTTAATTTGGGGTCAAGTTACCACAACACCATTATCCCGTAGTTTAGAAGATCAAAGATACAACTATGTTGGTGTCCCTTGTTAATTTTACGTTGTATTTTTTAAATGTACCTGCCTTCTCCCAAACTGTCATTTGAAGTAAAACACATAGCCAAGTATTTTTCTATTTTATTTTTTTATTTAATAGAGATCACAAGAAGGTACTCTAAAAATCAAGAGGAAGGCAGCGATGGAGAAACTGTTGGAATTGGTGAAACCTTTATACCCCAGTGCTGCCCTCAATTATGTGAAGAGCAAAATTGGGAACCTGAGGAGTACATTTATAGGGAGCTCAAGAATGTCCTGGACTCAGAGAGATCAGGAGCAGCAGCAGATGACTGGTATGTCCCCAGGCTGTGGTATTACCACAGCCTGCGGTTTTTGACAGACCAGACCGAACCCAGGCCATCGCTGTCAACGCTCCCTTCCACATCAGCTGAGGCCATTTTTTTCTTGTGCACTATTCCAAAAAAAACTTAAATAAATTAGACATGTTATCTGCCATCCAAATAAAAATTATATAACTTAAAGTGTTTTCTCAGCATACATAAAGAAATAAAGTATAACAACTAAAATAATAATTTTTGACCAAAAAACAAAAAGCAAATTAGTAATTATATGAATGAAAATCCCCAGCCCAGCGGGGTTGTTGGGGGTCTTGGGGCTGGAACTGCCAATGTCTGGCATGCTGCTGTGGTGGGCGGGGCATCCAAATCATAGATCTGGGTTCTTGATGAAATTTCTCCCCTCCCCCTTTTTGAGGAGCTAGAGGATTAGTTCCTTGCACATCCTCCTTTGGTCCACATTTATATTCCTCAACTTATTTGCTGTCAGACAGCCAAATGCCTCAGCTGCATTTGAGGCTATACTGATGGAAGTTGTTGCGTGGCTAAGGAAGGCAGCTGTGGCCTAGTCTAGGTTTCTGTTTTTCCTGGCCCTTTTAGCAGGAGGGCGTAGGAGAGGGATCTGGGACTCCGTGTCGGCTGCTGGCCACAAGCTCCTCTAAACTGCCACATTCCTGTGTATGAAAATGGGACATAATTATTATTTTTGTAAAAATTTTGGTCATCAATCACACACAATTTTGAGCTCATGACTGTTGCAAATTGAATGTGGAGAAATAGAAGAGACTATCATTCTGACCTCAGCATTCTTCCTTCTTGTCCCAATCATTTTTTGCCACTACTGTCTATTGATATGGAAACCACTTTGTTAACCACATCAATACTGGGCACTTTCACCCCCTTCCTTCCCAGACCAATTTTCAGCTTTCAGGGTTCTCGCACTTTCAATGACGATTGAGCGGTCATGCAACGCTGTACCCAAATTAATTTTTTATCATTTTGTTCACACAAATAGAGCTTTCTTTTGGTGGTATTTATTCATCACTCTGTTTTTTATCATTTGTGATATAAGCGGAAAAAGAGCGGAAATTTGGAAAAAAAACAATATTTTCTTCTTTCTATTTTAAAAGAAATCCAATAAAATCAAACATGTGGGGACATTGTGTGGGGGCATGTGTGTTTTACATTGTGTGGGGACACTAGACTGGTGATCAGTGAGTAAAAAGTTGTAAAAAACAGCTCATACTCACTGATCACCAGCCGGCTCTCCTTTCCTCACTGACAACTTCTGTGTGAGAAGAGGAGAGCCGATTGCCTAGCAACTGGCTCTGTATTTACATCACATGACGGCTGTGATTGGACATGGCCGTCGTGTGATCAGGAGAGTCAAACACAGAGCCCTCCTGCTGATCGGAGATGCGCCGTGTCCGGGTGACACAAGCGCATCAGGATCGCGCCGCTGAGCGGGCAAGCGCGCACGAACCCCCTCCTTCTGAGGGACATTCCTGAACGTCCACTCAGAAGGAGAGAGCGCCCACCCAGCCGTTTATGTATAGTGGCCAGGTGGGAAGTAGTTAAGGCAGAAATTAAGAAATAATAACATCTAGTTATCATCATTCTATTTTTGAATACAAATATGTTATACAATGCTATACCTGGGTCAAGCTGGGCTCCTACACATCTTCATCCTGTGTCGAAGGACCAGGGTGGACCTCAGGAGCTGTGGCCTCATGCGATGTGGAAGGGAGTGTTGACAGTGATGGTCTCGGTTGGACAAAAAACGCAGGCTGTGGTAGTACCACAGCCTGGGGACTTACGGTATATGTCATCTGCTGATGCTCCCGATCTCTGTGATTCCTGGACCTTCTTCTGCTCCCTATTAAACATACTCCTCAGGTTCCAAATTTTGCTCTTCACAAAATTGATGTCGGTATTGGTCGATAAATTGAGGCAAAAAGTCGGGCGCAGTGAATTTATCCACTATTTTCAATGATTTCTCTGATGGCTGCAAGACAGAACACAAGACAAACCATAATGTCAAGCTTAACTCATAATCTGGTCCCAATATAGGCCTCAATCTAAGCAGTATAGGCCACTTACCAACGATGCCCCAATTTACAATTGTACCTTAGTTTTATGGCTCCGTTTGCGTGTTGGCGATAGCAATCGTTCATCCTTCACTCCCAGATAGTTCCTACGGCCGTTACATCGACCGCGTGTTATGGCTTTATATACACTGCGCATGCGTGAAACTGTCAGAAATCATGAATCAGACCGAGACAGAAGTACAGTTAATCACACTTGTTTAATAATAATAAAAAGGTAAACAGAGTAAGCGTACATAGCCAGAGTTCAGTAACCAGATCGGGTAGTCAGCCAATGTCAGAGAGCCAGAGATCAACATAGTAGTACAGCAAGCAGGAACAGGAGCCAGAAGGGACATCAGCCGAGCAGGTCTTCAATAGGAACGCAGGAGAAAGTCTGTGGGATGTGACAAAAAGGCGAAGACAGAGATGAAGTGAGCTGGACGGCTTTAAGTAGCCAGGACTGACGAGCAGATCATCAACAGCTGAGTCACTGTGGAGAGAGATGGGAGCTGGCAATTAGCCGACAGCTGAGCGGCCAGCTCAGAGAAGGAAGGGCTGAGCCCAGCTCTGACAGAAACTCCACTCTCAGTGCGTCATGACGCTGGGACGTGACCACCTCTCTTCTGCATGCGATACACACGGTGGAAGATTCGGGAGTGACACCATGGCAAATTCCGAGAATTCGAGGCAGGCCCACGGTGGTGGAGCTTATAGGAGGCACAAAGCCACCCCCATGAGCAAGGATGAGATGGTAAAGATGGTGCGCATCTTTGAGAAGCACGACTATGACTGCAAGCTGCGCAACTATGAAAGGCCCAACAGCCGAAAGGACCTCATTTTGGAGAAGGTCATCGCCGTTTTGGAGGGAGAATTTTCGGTGCAACGAACGAAGGACCAAATCCGAAAGCAATGGTCTGATCTAAAGCACCGCAAGCAAGAACAGATGGAGTTCATCCATCACATAATCAAAAAAAGTAAGCAATATTTGTATTTAAACAATATGTATATGTGTAAATTAGCTGTCTGTATATGTGCTTTCTCCAAGTAGGCCTTGAAAAATCGAGTTAATGTTTTCTCTAACCTTTGTCTGAATTAGTTTTTTAAAGATTAAGTTAAATATCCGATTCCCGACCGGCTCCTGTAGATATACGTCGGCAGAATGGCACAGCTGCGCAAAGTAACGTACCCACACGTTACTTTGAATTTGCCGCCGTGTGCGCGCGCGCGCCATTGGCGGCATGCGCACACCTGCCGCGATCTCCATGAGTCTGGTTGCGGGTCCCGCGGACTCAATCGCCGCGGGGATACCCGCGATCGCCTCACGGAGAGGACGAACAGGGAGATGCCATTGTAAACAGCATCTCCCCGTTCTACCTAGTGACAGTGTCACTGTTCTCTGCTCCCTGTCATTGGGAGCAGAGATCAGTGTAGTGACACACACAGCCCATCCCCCCTACAGTTAGAATCACTCCCCTAGGACATACTTAACCCCTACCCGCCCCCTAGTGGTTAACCCCTTCACTGCCAGTGTCATTTACACAGGAATCAGTGCATTTTTATACCACTGATTGCCTTATAAATGACAATGGTCCCAAAAATGTGTCAAAAATGTCCGGTGTGTCTGCCATAATGTCACAGTCCCAATAAAAATCGCTGATTGCCGCCATTACTAGTGAAAAAAAAATTATTAATAAAAATGCCATAAAACTATCCCCTATTTTGTAAACTTTTGCGCAAACCAATCAATAAACGCTTATTGCGATTTTTTTTTACCAAAAATATGTAGAAGAATACGTATTGGCGTAAACTGAGGAAAAAAAATGTTTTTTTTTAATATTTTTTGGGGATATTTATTATAGTAAAAGTAAAAAATAATGCGATTTTTTCAAAATTGTCGCTCTTATTTTGTTTATAGCGCAAAAAATAGAAATCGCAGAGGTGATCAAATACCACCAAAAGAAAGCTCTATTTGTGGGAAAAAAAGGACATCAATTTTGTTTCGGAGCCATGTCGCACGACCGCGCAATTGTCAGTTAAAGCGACGCAGTGCCGAATCGCAAAAAGTGCTTTTAACTATTGTTTTTCTGTTCTTTCAACAGGGAGGCACAAAAAAATGAGGCTACAGACAAGCCACCAGAGGGGACGAAGGAAGTCTACCCTACGCTCGGGCCCCAACAGGGGAGTCAACAAGGCCATCTTCCCCCCAAAATTGTAAGTGCCAACTTCAAACACACTCATTTAGCCACCGACAGGGGTGATTCTAGGTGGGCCAAAGGCCATGGGCTTGGTGCGGAACTTAAGGGGTAAAGAACACTTTCTGGTTGCTGCCTGGCTCATCAGTGCCCATTAATGCAGCCTTGCCAGTGTAGACATGTGTAGAGGAGAGGTCCCGGGGATCACAGTCACACAGAGTCACGCCTGCTAGAATGATCCTCATATATCCCCTATCCCATAGGAGACAAGAGGGGTGGGGGGCAACTGCAAGAGTTTTTCAGTGATTGCCCTCTGTAAAATTACATCACCTTCCCTTTTAGATGCATTTTTAAGGGGAAAAAAAACACAGTGCAGAATGGTGTAGTCCACTAGTCATGAGCAAACATTGTCCTTAGTGAAAGATTGGTCAAGTAATGCAGCAAAATGGATGCTAGAAACAGATGTGACTTGGGGTGGATTAATGAATGGTGTATTATTTCTTTTTAGAGGAAAGTGAGTGTGTTCAGCTGAACCAGGATGTTGGTTTTGAGGTGTGGGATCTGACACCTTGACCCAGCACAGACCTTCCACTTGTTGATGTAACATCCCCTGACGCAAGTCAAACAGAGGGCCAAAGAGACCCTGAAGTGGAAGAAACTATTTGTGAGCCTCTTGTTTGCGCAAGTAAGTATTCTTTGAATCTGGCTTCAAATGTGTCTACGTGTCAAGTGTTTAGATGTCCAAAACAAACACCCACTCCACACATTAGCAAAGTATGTAGTGCGTTAACATTAGCATGGAGAAGGAAGAGGTGGAAGGAGCTGGCAGGGTTGCTAGGTACTCGAGTTTTGGAGACACAGGCACCAGGGCCAGGATTACAGAGTAGTTGCAGTGTGTACATTCCTAGTAGTGAAAGTGTCTGAAGGGCAAGCAGGTTGCAAGCAGCAATGGATTGGGTAGGTAAGTATTTACACAATTTGACTAGTAACTTGTCCATATTTCACTATGTAGGGCCTCAGCCACTTGACCATCGTTCCCTTAATACTTTTTTCTCTTCTTACAAGGTCCCAAACTTCCAAGATGCACAATTGGCCGAATGAGTGCAGATATGATGCAGTGTTTAAATGATCTTGAGCAAATAAAGGAAGCTGCCACTGCTTTACAGAGAAGAATACCTGATTATGTCGACATGCTTGCCAAATTTTAAGTTCATCTGGCCTAAAGTTTCGTTCCACTTGTTGGCTCCTGTTTGCACTTTTAATATTTCACATGTTTTTATGACTTTAAGGCCCTGGTTCACATTGATGCTACTTGGAAATCGTGTTACTTCACTTGAAGTTGCGCGTTTTCTAAGTAGCAAGGTCATTGTGATTTCAGGTGCTACTTGATAGACATTTGTGTGGCTTCATGCCCAGATATCTATTGAAGTTGCACCTGAAATCGGCAAAAGGAGTGCAATAGCTACTTTTGCAAATTGTTGCGGCGCCGCTAATTCAGTAGTTGCACCAATTGGAACAGTGCCACTGCCTCCAATAGGCTGCGACTTGTCATTATTATTATTACAGTACATTATATAATACAATAAAATACAAGAGGATTAGAGGGCCCTGCTCAGACAAGCTTACAATCTAATAGGGTGGGGCAGGTGGTACAAAAGGTTGTAACTGTGGGGATGAGCTGATGGAAGTGATTAGTTAGAGACGTGATAGGCTTTCCTGAAGAGATGAGTTTTCAGGGATTGCCTGAAGGTAGCAAGAGTAGGGGATAGCTGGACAGGTGGAGGTAGAGAGCTTCAGAGGATGGGAGAGGTTCTGGAGAATCCTGGAGACGAGCATGAGAGGAGGAGACGAGAAAGCTTGAGAGAAGGAGGTCTTGAGAAGAGTGGAGAGGACGATTTGGGTGATATTTGGAGACAAGATTGGTGATGTAGCTTGGGGCAGAGTTGTGAATGGCTTTGTATGTTGTATTTAGTATTTTGAATTTAATTCGCTGGGTGATTGGGAGCCAGTGTAGGGATTGGAGTAGAGGGTTGGCAGACACTGAGCGGTTGGTAAGGTGGATAAATCTGGCAGCAACATTCATGATACACTGAAGAGGGGATAGCCTATGGAGAGGCAGGCCAATGAGAAGAGAGTTGCAATAGACAAGGCGAGAGATAACAAGGGAGTGAATGCGGAGCTTGGTGATTTCATTTGTTAAAAAGGGGTGCATTTTAGAGATTTTACGGGCTGTTAACATTGACAGAAATGTTGAAGTCACCTAGAATGATAGTGGGTATTTCAGAGGAGAGAAAGTAGGGTAGCCAGGGAGCAAAGTCATCAAGAAAGCACGATACCGGTCCAGGAGGCTGATAAATTGCTGTAAATCTCAGAGAAATGGGAGAAAACAGACAAATACAGTGCATCTCGAAAGAAGAGAGGGATAGAGAGGGAGGGACAGGAAGGACTTTGAAGGTGCTTTGTGGGGATAGAAGGAAGCCAACTCCACCTCCTTTCTGTCTGTTGGGTCTGGGGGAGTGAGTCCAATGGAGACCACCATGGGAGAGGGTAGCAGGAGAAGCCGAGTCCAAATTTTGAAGCCAGGTTTCTGTTATGGCGAGTATGTTAAAGCCATGAGAGATGAAGTGGTCATGTACAGATGTTAGCTTGTTACAGATGGAGCGGGCGTTCCAAAGGTGGGCTGCTTTGAGGAAGCAGGGGGATAGAAATTAAACTGAGTGGATTGCGGTGGTTGCTAGAGGGGGAGGGGTATTGGATTTGTGACTTGCAGTTGGAAAATGGAGGACCAGGATTAGGAGAAATGTCACATGAGTCTAGGAGAAGGAGGAGGACGAGGAAGGCAACATGGGAGTGGGATGTGCAAGAGTGCACATGTCTAGTAACCTGGTGTTTATGTCAGCATGTGGGTGCAGAAAATGCAGGAGATGATGGGTGCCATAGTAGGGGGAGGGTAGGAGTGAGGGTGATATGTGCATACTGCAGGGAAGAGAGGAGGGGTAGAGTAAAGATAATTTGAGGATAGAAGACACCAATCTGAGAAGGAAGAGAATATGTTAGTGGATAGAGAGTGGGAAACTGACTTTATATAAAATCTAAAATGTCAAAAGCCGGTTTGCTTGTTGTCTTGCAGAGTGGAGCAGAGTTCTTGTTGTATCTTCATCCAGCTTTAGTTATCCTGCATTCGTTAAACTGTGTCGGTGAAACTGTGCATCACTCGTGACTGAGCCACTCAGGACAGGGCCATGATGTCTGCACCACCCCATAGGCTGCTTTTAATTTATAGGTAAACTGAGCAGGCATGCATTTCTCAGTTGGTCATTATTGGGTCTGATTTGAGACACCTGAATATGGAAGAGGAGATGGCCAATACCAGACCAGCTACAGACACAGCCTAGGGTTGTAAAGATAATTACCTCTCTTGATCACTCAAGCCAAATGGGGTTGAGAATCAATCACCAGTAATATTGCTATTGCAGTGTGGTTGTTATAGAGCTAGCATTAAATATAGAAGTTTAAAGATATGGCAGCAGAAGACATTTACCAAAAATGTTACAGCAGTGTCAGTTCAGTAGAGATGTACAGATGGATAGAAGACATTTACCAAAAATGTTACAGCAGTGTCAGTTCAGTAGAGATGTACAGATGGATAGAAGACATTTACCTGTAAAAGAGCAGAGAAGACATGATCAGAATTGATAACTGCGTTGGTGAAACTGCGCGTCACTTGTGACAGAGCCACTCAGGACAGGGCCATGATGTCTGCACCTTGCACCTGTCTGTCATGCGATTTTCTCTCTCAAATTGCATGCCAAATCGCTCCAATGTGAACCAAGGCTTTAGTGTCCAAGGTCAGTGTTTCTCCACTTCTCTAATGCCCCGTACACATGATCGGACATTCCAACAACAAAATCCATGGATTTTTTCCGACGGATGTTGGCTCAAACTTGTTTTGCGTACACACGGTCGCACAAAGTTGTCGGAATTTCCGATCGCCAAGAACGCGGTGACGTACACCACGTACGACAAGACTAGAAAAGGCCAGTTCAGAAACAAGCGTGGCACCCTTTGGGCTCCTTTTGCTAATCTCGTGTTAGTAAAAGTTTGGTGAGCGACGATTCGCGCTTTTTCAGACTCGTGGTTTTCAGATCATTTTCTGCTGTTCAGTTTGTGCTTGTGGGTTTGTATCCGCTCTTCAGTGCGTGCAGCAAGTGACGCGTGACTCTTGTCATTCTGTTCTTGTTCGTTCGTTACTGTTTTTCAGGTCGCTCTTCACAGGCCTTGCTGTTCTTTAGTGCGTTCTGTTGCTTCGTTCTGAGCAGCCGACCGTTTTCTAGCCATGTTGCGTATACGTACTCCTCATAGAGTTCATGCTGTGTGGGGGCTTTGTGTTGGGGTCCTTACCTTGACACAAGCCCAGTCCATGAACAGGGTGGGGAGGAGTTCATGGACCAAGAATTGGTTGCTTCAACGTGACCAGTTCTGTCATATGCCTTTGCTCCGTGAGATCCGTGAGAATAATTCTGATGATTTCAGGAACTTTCTCAGGATGACGGACCCCGTATTTCACCGTTTGTTGGCTTCGCTGACCCCCTATATCAGCAGGCAGGATACCTGCATGAGGCAAGCCATCACTCCAGAGCAGAGGCTCGTCGCCACCCTGCGGTACTTGGCGACGGGGAGAAGTCTGCAGGACTTGAAGTTCTCGACAGGCATCTCCCCCCAGGCTCTGGGGATCATTATCCCAGAGACCTGTTCTGCCATCATACAGGTCCTGCAGAAGGAGTATATTAAGGTAAGATTTTTATCCTTTAATATCACATTTTATTGTATTTAATGTTTGATAATATATTGTATTTATTTCCTCATTCCCTAATTACCATGATTGGAATATGCTGTGAATGTCCCCTTTGTCCTCATGCATGCTGGATTTTTCTTTAATTTTTTTTTTGTCCTTCATACATATTTGCCTTCACTAACCTCCCCAGCATGCTCTCCTGGCCCTATATTCACCTCATGTAGTCAATTAACAATGTATTTAATCAGCTCCATAGTAGCGCTTTACCCCAAACACCCCCTAAAATGTTTTTAAATGTGATTTGTACTTTAAATTCATGCAGAGAGCCAGAGGCTTTTTTGGGGGGGTCCCCAAATCATTTGGAACCCTCTCTCCCCCCAACTGCTAAGTCAGCTGATACCAATTCTCTATCTATCCTCAATCATCTATCTGCTGACTTTGCCAAACCCATACACACTATACCCATCTCTTTTGTGGTCAGATTTATGGATGAATTCCCCAAAGCATGTAGTGCAAGAGCCTGCCTGTATACTTTCAAATGGTACTGTTTAAAGTTTTTGTATACTATTATTATCTTGATAGGTAATAGCAGAATGTCCAAATGTGCTCAAATGTGTACAATATGTATTTATATCTTTGTATTATGACACTTCTTACATATCCAGTGGGCTGCCAATAGTGTAACTAAGGAAGGGCTGGCCAAAGTAATACCCATTATTTAGGCATTCATCTCTCAATGAAGTGGAGAGGGTTACCTGTCCAAGAGTCCCCCCCCATAATGTTAGAAATGGCCCATGGGAGGGGGTGGGGGAGGGGGAATCTGATAGGTGTACCTTGTACTTTGGTCTTTAAAAACACCCTCAAATAAATGTTATCTTGATGTTGGCCAAAAATGTTTGTGTCTAATCTGCTTTCCCTGTTTATGTGCAAAATGACTATTTTTTTTTCTTGTTTGACTCCACAATTTCGTTCCACGCCACAGGAATGGCAGACTGTGGCCTCCCACTTTGTCCAGCGGTGGGACTTTCCTAACTGTGGAGGGGCAATTGATGGGAAACACGTCCACATCGTCCCACCACCCAACTTGGGGTCATACTATTTCAACTATAAGGGGTTCAATAGTATTGTGATGTTGGCGGTGGTGTCGGCTACTTACGAGTTCCTGTATGTGGACGTGGGGAAGAATGGCCGGATGTCCGATGGTGGAGTCATCGCCCAGACGGAGTTCTACAGGCATCTCCAGAATGGAAGCTTGGACTTGCCACCTCCAGAAGACAATGTGGAAGGACTTCGTCTTCGTTGCAGATGAAGCTTTTGCATTGGTGGACCATCTTATGCGGCCATTCACGATGAGGACACTCATCCCGGACTAGAGGGTTTTTAATTACCGGCTGGCCAGAGCCAGAAGAGTGGTGGAGAACACGTTTGGAATCATGGCCAGCCGGTTCTGCCTATTTCTTACACCCATACACATGGCGGAGTACAAACTGAATCATATCATCCTGGCATGCTGTGTTCTACACAACTTTTTACGGCAACATTCTGCCAACTATGCTGGCTCAGTTGGGCCTGAGGCTGGAATTCAAAATGAACCAACCCTGACAGCGCTTGAAAGTGGCCACCCTGGCTTGCCCCCCCTGAGTGCCCGTGATGTACGTCCAAGATACCTTGAATACTTTGCGGGTAGGGGGGCTATCAAAATGCCAGACAATGTCTGAAACCTTTTTTCAAATAAAAAAAAAACAAATTTACCTACTAAAATCGTTGGTGACATTTACTGCTTGTGTTTCTTTTAGCTGACTCTGACAGAAATGTGGTGAGTCCTGAAAATGGCGTGATTGTGTAACATTACAAAGCATTGTTGGGTGTTATTTACTAAAGGCAAAGACACTTTGCACTACAAGTGCACTTGAAACTGCACTTGTAGTGCAAAGTGGATTTGCCCTTAGGAAATAACCCCCATTGTCACTGAAAACACCAATTAGAGCACAACAAAAGTGTTGGAGCGTTGAAACAATAATCCACACATTCTTGATTAACAATCTTTTTAATACCAGCACAATCACATGTGCATTTAGAAAAGGTTTTTAAAACAAACCAACATGTTTGTTGTATAACAATTTTTAGCGTCACATTAGAAAAAGTAGAAATGTCCATTTAAGATAAAACAGGCATGTTTAAAACCAACAAGAAAGATACAAATCTTGAATGTACAAAGTTCACATTTGGTAGAACTTGAAGACAATATCAGACATGAGTATTTACAAACTGTGTTTGATATTGCGTTCAGATGGGGTGAAGTCACCCCTATTAAAGCCAAATTTTGAAGATGCACACCAATTGCTGAATGTCAACATGTGCTAGCTGCCATCATGGGGGATCAAGGGACGTGTTTTTGGGGTGCAACCCCTTACTCACAGCTACTTTATTATTGAGGAAGGGGTTGCACCCCCAAAACGCATCCATTGATCTCCTGTGATTGCAGATAGCACAGGTTGACACACTGTGTCCCTCTTCAAAATTTGGCTTTTAGCAAATATGTCAAAAAATGCAAAAAATGTTTAGCTCACAAAAAGTGCAAAAAAAAAAAAAAAAAAAAGGGGGATTTGGAGGGGTTTTAAACTCTCCATAAAACATCAATGATGTTCTTCATTTTTTGTTGAACATCATTGATGCTTTTAAGGATGTTTTCCAAGTCCCTATTACACCCCATGATCTCCCCGATCAGGATCTGTGCACTTTCCGAGGTGAAATGCCCTGGATCCACAACATCACGATCACCTAAAAAGAAAAAAACACACCATGTATTATAAATATGCTGGCATCCATCTCTTACCTGAGCCTGTGGTCGCAGACACTCACCTGTTGTGGTGCCAATTTCCACCACGTCTTCCTCCTCCTGCTCTGCTTGGCTTGGGTGGATTTCCCTTTCTTCCAGAGGTGGGGGGTCTGTGGTCTCCTCGGATGAGGGGTGTCCTCCGAGTCTTTTATCCCCTATGTAAAAAAAAAAAATAAGTATACTTAGCACACAGATATTTGATGGCAGAAATAGGAATATGAAACATTGCTTGGAAATGGGGTACAATTGTCTATTTTGGCAGAGTTCCAAGATGTAGAATTTTTAGTGTCCTTTGTCAAGCTTGAATACTTACCTGTTTTGTACAAGCTTCACAGATGGAGACACCCCTATAGTATACACTGGAGCACCTGTGTGGGCCCCTAATAAAAAGGGTGTTCTTGTGTCCCACACTAGTGCTCCAGAGTCCAGATGTGAAAACTGCTGCTGAGTGTCCTCTCCTTACACAGAATCTAGTTTGCATTTTATTCTAGTTACAAACCCATCTACCCAACCAAATTATTTGCAGACAAGTAGGCCATAAAAAATGTGGGCAAATGCATATGGCCAAAACAATGGTGTTTTCTAGGCGAACAAACAATGTTTTATACGAACGAATAATGTGCCCATGAACATGAAAGTTGCCATGTTAAACTGGATAACAGTTAAGAAAAGCACATGGAGCAGCACGAACGTAATAAACATAAAGAATAGGAACACAGCACAACTACTTACTTTTTTGCAGCACTCTCCGGGTCTTTCTGTACTGCTCATGCTCTCTTAATTTGAGGTCCGACCACCGCTTCCTGAGCTGATCTTTTAATCGTCGTACCCCGAAATTCCAGTGCAGACTCTTGACCACTTTCGCCATGATCTTGGCCTTTCTGGCATTAGGATTGGGGTAAGGTCCATACTTCCCGTCATAGTCGGCCTTCTTCAGGATGTCCACCATCTCCAACATCTCCCCAAAGGACATATTTGATGCCTTAAATCATTTCCTTCTGGATCGGGACGTTTCTGGCTCCGGGCTTTCCTCTCCTCCTCCTCGTTGCTGTAATTAGCATGCACCTGCTGTGTCTCCGCCATGTGCTCTTCCCCCACTGCGCCGAACGAGAAGGGGCGGGGAATAGAATAGACAGAACGTCAGGGGCGGGCGGAGTTTCACGCATGTGCAGTGTGTATAAAGCGTAACACGCGTGCGTAGTACGAACGATCTGTGAGCAGAGGAAGGGGTATCGGAGGAGGGATAACGAAGGTAAGATCTAAAGTTGGGCCTATACTGGTTCTACATTGAGGCTTATATTGTAATAAGATTAGGAGAGTTTTGCCTGACATTAGGGTTTGTCTTGTGTTGTGTCTTGAAGAGAAAATGGATGGCTTCAATGACCACAACTTCCTCCCCCTTTTCATAGACAAGTACAGGGAGCTGCCCTGCCTGTGGCAGGTGAAACATCCACATTATAATCATAAACAAAAGAGGCAGACAGCGCTGGAGAAACTGCTGGAGTTGGTGAAGCCGGTGGTCCCCACAGCAACCATCCCTTATTTAAAAGCCAAAATTGGTGGCCTGAGGAGCACATATCTTAGGGAGCGCAAGAAGGTCACGGATTCCCAGAGATCAGGAGCTGCAGCAGATGACGTTTATGTCCCCAGGCTGTGGTACTATGAGAGACTGCGATTTCTGTCAGACCAGACTGGAGTCAGGGAATCCCTCTCAACCCTTCCTTCCACTCTTCCTTTCACCCCAGCTGAGGCTTCCGATGTCCAACCTGGGACTTCCAGCCAGGAAGAAGTGGAGGAGCCCAGCTTGAGCCAGGTATATCATTCTTCTACAGATTTCTGGTCAATAACGAAATGATCTTTACTAGATGTTATTATTGATCACTAATTGCTGTTTTAATAAAGTGTTTTACATATCAATAGACAGTAGTGGGCAAAAATAATTGGGACAAGAATGAAAAATGCTGGGCTTAGAATGATAGTCTTTTATAATTGTTAACATTCAATTTGCAACAGTCATGAGATGTAAATTGTGTGTGATTGATGAAGTAAAAACTAAAACTATGTCCCTTTTTCATACACAGGAAGACCTTAGCCAGGACGAGGCTCTGGAATGTGGCAGCCAGGAGGAGGCTGTGGAATGTGGCAGCCAGGAGGAGGCGGGGGTTAGAGGCAGCCAGGAGGAGGCGGGGCTAAGTGGCAGCCAGGAGAAGCCTGGGACCAGTAGGAGCCTGACCGAATCGCAGGTTCCTCCCCTCCGCCTTCCAAACAAAAGACCCAGGAAGGGGAGTCATGTGCAGGATTCAGCACTCATGCTGATTCAGGAGGCTTCTGCGTCCCTCAGAGCCACCCCCACTCCTGAAGAGGCCTTTGCCTGCATGGCTACCAAACTGCAGGGCATGCAGGAGGGCCAACGCCAGCTGTGTGAGACCTTCTTTATAAAGTCTTAACTAAGGCGGTGAGGGGCGAAATCACACCCAATACCCACGTGATTGAGTTGGAACATCCTCCTCCTCCTCCTGCCACAACTACACCACCACAGCCACAGTGTGGAAAGAAGCGTGGAAGGAAGACCAGAGAGTGATGACCTGGGTTCAGCCTGGTCTGGCAAAAGATGCAGTCTCTTGTATGACCACAGCCTGGGGACATACATGTCATCTGCTGCTTTCATGATCTTTGGGACTTCTGGACCAGACTGTACTCCCTTAGATATGGACTCCTCAGGCCACCAATGTTGCAGTAAAATAATTGATGTGTGCCCTGGGGTCCAAAGGTTTCACAAATTTCTGCTGTTTCTCCAGCGTTGCCTCCCTCTTTGTTTGGTTATGAGCCCTTAATAAAGGTTTTTTGGTTTCAATTAGACTCGCCTATGTGTGTTTTCCTTCAAAAAGGACAGTTTGTTTGTGAGGATTCAGGTACATTTCAAAAATACAATGTGAAATTAACAAGAGACACCAACACCAAGCAACCTCCTTGAGATTAACTAATACAAGATAATAATGGTGTTGAGGTAACTTGACACACAAAACACACACAAAAATATTCTGGATGTTAAATAACTAAAAAAAAAAAAAAAAAAACAAGATCAGCCTTGAAAAAAATACAAACCAAAAAAAAAAATCACATCAGGGTTTAAAAAAAAAAAAAAAACACAAAAAAAATTATATAGATTTTTGGTCAGATGTGACAAATCATAATATATTGAGACAATCACGATAAATAAGAAAGAAAGAAGTTTGTGAGAACTCTGTGTGAATATCATCAGCAAAACTACTTCGTTCTTCCTGCATTATAAAGAAGAAGAGAGTGCGCTGTATTAAACAATTTTAAAGATTGCAGCGTGACGATAGTGCTGTATCCATTCCGAACGCTAATTTTACCAGAACGAGCTGTTCCGTCTCGGAATTTCTTCTGAGCATGCGTGGCACTTTGTGCGTCGGAATTGTCCACACATGGTCGGAATTGACGCGATCGGATTTTGTTGTCAGAAAATTTGATAGCCTGCTCTCAAACTGTGTGTGTCAGAAAATACGATGGAAAAAGTCCGATGGAGCCCACACACGGTCGGAATTTCCGACAACACGCTCTGATCGCACATTTTCCGTTGGAAAATCCGACCGTGTGTATGGGGCATAAGTGCACCGCCAAGTCCTGTTTTATGTATTTTCCTCAGTACAAAAACTACTGTGTGAATTACTAACCTTGAAAATGACATCATCACCTGTGACAAAATGAAAAAATCTAGAAAACATGACCTGGGAATGCATCTGGAGAAGGAGAGTTGGGAAACATTGCCCTAAGTAATGTTAATTGTGATCTTTATGTGTTTTTAAGAATCGCAAAGCCAAAATTTGAAGATGCCCACAAATGGTGACCAAATATTCTTATTTCCCTCATTATCCCATGCCTAACATGTGTGTCTTTCCCTACATCTAGTTTGCTAAAGCCACAAAATACACAGTGGGTCAACATGTGCTAGCTCCCATTATGGGATATCAAGGGACACGTTTTGGGGGTGCAACCCCTTCCTCTTATCTACTTTAGTTATGAGGAAGAGGTTGCACCCCCAAAACGCATCCATTTATACCCTGTGATGGGAGATAGCATATGTGGACACACTGGGGGTCATTTACTATAGCGCTAATTGCCGCAAATTAGCGCTAATTAGTGCTAAAACGGTATTTACTATAGCACTGGTGAGAAACTACTCCTAAAATCGAATTTACTATAGTTCCCTGAAACCAAATAGCGCCCAAACCCTTATGCCCCGTACACACGGTCGGATTTTCCGATGGAAAATGTCCGATCGGAGCATGTTGTCGGACATTCCGACCGTGTGTGGGCTCCATCGGACATTTTCCATCGGATTTTCCAACACACAAAGTTTGAGAGCAGGCTATAAAATTTTCCGACAATAAAATCCGATCGCGTCAATTCCGACCGTGTGTGGCCAGTTCCGACGCACAAAGTGCCACGCATGCTCAGAAGAAATTCCGAGACGGAAAAGCTCGGTCTGGTAAAATTAGCGTTCGCAATGGATACAGCACTTTCGTCACGGTGCAATGTAAAAAATGGTTTAATACAGCGCACTCTCTTCTTTTTTATAATGTGAGAAGAATGAAGTAGTTTTGCTGCTCATATTCACACAGACTTCTCACAAACTTCTTTCTTTATTATTTATCGGGACTTCCTCAATATATTTGGATTTGTCACATCTGACAAAATTATTTTTGGGTTGTTTTCTTTTTTTTTTTTTTTTTTAAAGGCTGTTTTTTTTTTTTTTTTTTTTTTAGGTTTGTATTTTTTTCAAGTCTGATCTTTGTTCTATTTTATTTTTAGTTTTACTCCATAATATTTTTGTGTGTGTTTTGTGTGTCAAGTTACCACAACACCATTGATATCTTATATTATTTAATCTGTAGGAGGTTGCTTGGTGTTGGTGTCCCTTGTTAATTTCACATTGTATTTTGAAATGTACCTGAATCCTCACTAACAAACTGTCCTTTTTGAAGGAAAACACACATAGGCGAGTATAATTGAACAAAAAATTTCTTTATTAAGGGCTCACAACTAAACAAAGAGGGAGGCAACACTGGAGAAACAGCTGAAATGGGTGAAGCCTTTGGCCCCCAGGGCACACATCAACTATTTTCAAGCAAAATTGGTGGCCTGAGGAGTCCATATATAAGGGAGTGCAGTCTGGTCCAGAAGTCCCAGAGATCTGGAAAGCAGCAGATGACATCTGTGTCCCCAGGCTGTGGTCATACAAGAGACTGCATCTTTGGCCAGACCAGACTGAACCCAGGGCCATCACTCTCTGGTCTTCCTTCAACGCTTCCTTCCATGCTGTGGCTCTGGTGGTGGAGTTGTGGCAGCAGAAGGAGGAGGAGGAGGATGGTCCAACTCAATCACGTCAGTCTTGGATGTGATTTCGCCACTCACCCCCTTAGTTAGGACTTTATAAATAAGTTGCTCACACATGAGGCGTTGACCCTCCTGCATGCACTTCAGTTTGGTGGCAGCCATGCAGGCAAAGGCCTCTTCAGGAGTGGGTAAGGCTCTGAGGGATGCAGAAGCCTCTTGATTGAGCCTGAGCGCAGAATCCTGCATGTGAATCGCCTTCCTCCCTCTTTTGTATGGAAGGCGGAGGGGAGGAACCTGCGATTCTGTCAGGCTGTGACTAGTCCCAGGCTTCTCCTGGCTGACACTTAGCCCCGCCTCCTCCTGGCTGCCACTAACCCCTGCCTCCTCCTGGCTGCCACATTCCACAGCCTCCTCCTGGCTGAGGTCTTCCTGTGTATGAAAAAGGGACATAGTTTTAGTTTTTTATTCATCAATTACACACAATTTTCACCTCCTGACTGTTGCAAATTGAATGATAACAAATATAACAGACTATCCTTCTGAGCCCAGCATTTTTCATTCTTGTCTCAATTTTTTGTGCCCACTACTGTCTATTGATATGTAAAATACTTTTTTCAATCAGCAATTAATGATCAATAATGACATCTAGTAAACATCATTTATTTATTGACCAGAAATCTGTAGAAGAATACTATACCTGGCTCAAGCTGGGCTCCTCCATTTCTTCCTGGCTGGAAGTCCCAGGTTGGACATCGGAAGCCTCATCTGGGGTAGAAAGAAGAGTGGAAGGAAGAGTAGAGAGGGATTCCCTGACTTCAGTGTGGTCTGACAGAAATCGCAGTCTCTCATAGTACCACAGCCTGGGGACATAAACGTCATCTGTTCCAGCTCCGGACCTCTGGGAATCTGTGACCTTCTTGCGCTCCCTAAGATAAGTGCTCCTCAGGCAACCAATTCTGGTTTTTAAATAGGGGATGGTTGCTGTGGGGACCACCGGCGTCACCAACTTCAGCAGTTTCTCCAGCGCTGTCTGCCTCTTTTGTTTATTATTATAATGAGGATGTCTCACCTGCCACAGACAGGGCAGCTCCCTGTATTTGTCTATGAACAGGGGGAGGAAATTGTGGTCGTTGAAGCCATCCATTTTCTCTGCAAGACACAACACAAGACAAACCCTAATGTCAGGCAAAACTCTCCTAATCGTGTTACAATATAGGACTCAATTTAGAAGCGGTATAGGCCCAAGTTTAGATCTTACCTTCGTTTTCACGATTGGCGCCTCCGATACTCCTTTCTCCGCTCACAGATCGTACATACTATGCACGCTTTATAGACACTGCGCATGCGTGTAACTCCACCCGCCCCTGACGTTCTTTCTAGTCTATTCCCCGCCCCTTTTCGTTCGGCACAGTGGGGGAAGAGTACATGGTGGAGACACAGCAAGTGCGTGCTAATTACAGCAACGAGGAGGAGGGGGAGGAAAGCCCGGATCTGGAAAGGTCTGGATCAAGAAGGAGAAGATTTAAGGCCTCAAATATGTCCTTTGGAGAGATGTTGGAGATGGTGGACATCCTGAAGAAGGCCGATGGAAAGTATGGACCTTACCCCAACCCCAATGTCCGAAAGGCCAAGATCATGGCGAAAGTGATCAGGAGTCTGCACCAGAATTTTGGGGTATGACGATCGAAAGATCAGCTCAGGAAGCGGTGGTCGGACCTGAAATTAAGAGAACACGAGCAGTACAGAAAGATCCAGAGAGTGCTACAAAAAAGTAAGTAGTTGTCCAGTGTTCCTATTTTTTTTGTGTTTATTACGTTCATGCTGCTCCATGTGCTTTTAGGAACTATTGTACAGTTTAAAATGACAACTTTCATGTTCATGGGCACATTATTCGTTCGTATCAAACATTTTTCTTTCGGACTATAAAACACCATTGTTTTTGCCATATGCATTTGACCACATTTTTTAGGGGCTACTTGTATGAAACTAATTTGGTTGTGTAGATGTGTTTGTTACTAGAATAAAGCAAACTAGATTCTGTGTAAGGAGAGGACGCTCAGCAGCAGTTTTCACATCTGGACGCTGGAGCACTAGTGTGGGGACACAAGAACACCCTTTTTATTAGGGGGCCCACACAGGTGCTCCAGTGTATACTATAGGGGTGTCTCCATCTGTGAAGCTTGTACAAGACAGGTAAAGTATTGAAGCTTGACAAAGGACAATAAAACTTCTACATCTTGGAACTCTGCCAAAATAGACAATTGTACCCCACTTCCAAGCAATGTTTCATACTTATAGTTCTGCCATCAAATATCTGTGTGCTAAGTATACCTTTTTTGTTTCACATAAGGGACAAAAGACTCGGAGGACACCCCTCATCCGAGGAGACCAGAGACCCCCCACCTCTGGAAGAAGGGGAAATACCCCCAACACAAGAAGAGCAGGAGGAAGAAGACGTGGTGGAACTAGTCACCACAACAGGTGAGTGTCTGCGACCACAGGCCCAGGTAAGAGATGGATGCCGGCATATTTATAATACATGTTTTTTTTTGGTTTCTCTCTTTTTAGGTGATTGTGATGTTGTGGATCCTGATCCTTTCACCCCTGAAAATGCCCAGATACTGATTGGGGAGATCATGGGGTGTAATGTTGCCTTGGAAAACATCACGAAAAACATCAATGATGTTATTAAAAAAAATAAGAACATCATTGATGTTTTGGGGAGAGTTTAAAACCCCTCCAAAGCCCTTTCTTTTATGGTGTACTACAATTTTAATTTTTTTTCGAAAATTGTAGAAAAGCCAAATTCTACACAGTGTGCCAACATGTGCTATCTGCCATCACGGGAGATCAATGGACGCGTTTTGGGGGTGCAACCCCTTCCTCAATAATAAACTAGCTGTGAGGAAGGGGTTGCACCCCTAAAACACATCCCTTGATCCCCCGTGATGGCAGCTAGTACATGTTGACATTCGTAAATTGGTGTGCATCTTCAAAATTTGGCTTTTCCTGGGGTGACTTCACCCCATCTGAACGCAGTATCAAACACAGTTCCTAAATACTCATGTCTGATATTGCCTTCAAGTTCTACCAAATGTGAACTTTGTAAGTTCAAGATTTGTGTCTTTCTTGTTGGTTTGAAACATGCCTGTTTTATCTTAAATGGACATTTGTACTTTTTCTAATGCCACCCCAAAAATTGTTATACAACAAACATGTTGGTTTGTTTTAAAAAACCTTTTCTAAATGCACATGTGATTGTGCTGGTATTAAAAAGATTGCTAATCAAGAATGTGTGGATAATTGTCTCAACGCTACAACACTTTTGTGGTGCTCCAATTGCTGCTTTATGTGACAATGGGGGTTATTTAATAAGGGCCAATCCACTTTGCACTACAAGTGCAGTTTCAGTGCACTTTCAAGTGCACTCGTAGTGCAAAGTATCTTTGCCTTTAGTAAATAACACCCAACAGTGCTTTGTAAGGTTACACAATCACGCCATTTTCAGGACTCACCACATTTCTGTAAGGGTCAGCTAAAACAAACACAAGCAGTAAATGTCACCAAAGATTTGCTTAATTTTTTTTATTTGATAAAGGTTTCACACATTGTCTGGCATATTGATGGTGCCCCTACCCGCTAAGAACTCAAGGTATCTTAGTCGTACATCATGGGCACTGAGGGAGGGCAAGCCAGGACGGCCACTTTCAAGCGCCGTCAGGGTTGTTTCATTTATAATTCCGGCCTCAGGCCCAACTGAGCCAGCATAGTTGGCAGAATGTTGACGTAAAAAGTTATGTAGAACACAGCACGCCAGGATAATATGATTCAGTTTATACTCCGCCATATGTATGGGTGTAAGAAATAGGCAGAACCGGCTGGCCATGATTCCAAATGTGTTCTCCACCACTCTTCTGGCTCTGGCCAGCCTGTAATTAAAAACCCTCTGGTCCGGGGTGAGGGTCCTCATCGGGAATGGCCGCATAAGATGGTCCCCCAGTGCAAATGCTTCATCCGCAACAAAGACGAATGGGAGTCCTTCCACATTGTCTTCTGGAGGTGGCAAGTCCAAGCTGCCATTCTGGAGATGCCTGTAAAACTCCGTTTGGGTGATGACTCCACCATCGGACATCCGGCCATTCTTCCCCACGTCCACATACAGGAACTCGTAATTAGCTGACACCACCGCCAACATCACAATACTATTGAACCCCTTATAATTATAATAGTACGACCCCGAGTTGGGTGGTGGGACGATGTGGACGTGTTTCCCATCAATTGCCCCTCCGCAGTTAGGAAAGTCCCACCGCTGGGCAAAGTGGGAGGCCACAGTCTGCCATTCCTGTGGCGTGGAAGGAAACTGTTGAGGAAAACGAAAAAAAAATTAGTCTTTTTGCACATAAACATGGAAAGCAGATTAGACACAAAACTTCGTGGCCAACATCAAGATAACATTTATTAATGGGATTTTTTTAAGACCAAAGTATAAGGTACACCTATCAGATTCCCCCCCCTCTCATGGGCCATTTCTAACATTATAGGGGGGGGCTCTTGGACAGGTAAGCCTCTCCACTTCATTGAGAGATGAATGCCTAAATAATGGGTATTACTTGGAACAGCCCCTCCTTAGTTACACTATTGGCAGCCCACGGTACAGGTAAGAAGTGTCATAAGACAAAGATATAAATACACACTGTACACATTTGAGCACATTTGGACATTCTTCTATTACCTAGCAAGATAATAATAGGATACAAAAACTTGAAACAGTACCATTTGAAAGTATACAGGCAGTCCCTTATACTACATGCTTTGGGGAATTCATCCATAGATCTGATCACAAAAGAGATGGGTATAGTGTGTATGGATTTGGCAAAGTCAGCAAATAGATGATTGAGGATAGATAAAGAATTGTTATCAGCTGACTTAGCAGTTGGGGGGAGGGAGGGTTCCAAATGATTTGGGGACCCCCCCCAAAAAAGCCTCTGGCACTCTGCATGAATTTAAAGTACAAATCACATTTAAAAACATTTTAGGGGGGTATTTAGGGTAAAGCACTACTATGGAGCTGATAAAATACATTGTTAGGTGACTACATGAGGTGAATATAGGCCCAGGAGACCATGCTGGGGAGGTAAGTGAAAGCAAATATGTATGAAGGACAAAAAAAATACGTACCTAAAAATCCAGCATGCATGAGGACAAAGGGGACATTCACAGCATATTCCAATCATGGTAATTAGGGAATGAGGAAAGAAATACAACATATTATCAAACATTAAATACAATAAAATGTGATATTAAAGGCTAAAAATCTTACCTTAATATACTCCTTCTGCAGGACCTGTATGATGGCAGAACAGGTCTCTGGGATAATGATCCCCAGAGCCTGGGGGGAGATGCCTGTCGAGAACTTCAAGTCCTGCAGGCTTCTCCCCGTCACCAAGTACCGCAGGGTGGCGACAAGCCTCTGCTCCGGAGTGATGGCTTGCCTCATGCAGGTATCCTGCCTGCTGATATAGGGGGTCAGCGAAGCCAACAAACGGTGGAAAACGGGGTCCGTCATCCTGAGAAAGTTCCTGAAATCATCAGGATTATTCTCACGGATCTCACGGAGCAAAGGCATATGACAGAACTGGTCACGTTGAAGCAACCAATTCTTGGTCCATGAACTCCTCCCCACCCTGTTCATGGACTGGACTTGTGTCAAGGTCAGGACCCCAACACCAAGCCCCCGCACAGCATGAACTCTACGAGGAGTACGTATACGCAACATGACTAGAAAACGGTCGGCTGCTCAGAACGAAGTAACAGAACGCACTGAAGAACAGCAAGGCCTGTGAAGAGCGACCTGAAAAACAGTAAAGAACGAACAAGAACACACTGACTAATCAAAGTCACGCGTAGCTTGCTGCACGCACTGAAGAGCAGATACAAACCCACAAGCACAAACTGAACAGCAGAAAATGATCTGAAAACCACGAGTCTGAAAAAGCGCGAATCGTCTCTCACCAAACTTTTACTAACACAAGATTAGCAAAAGGAGCCCAAAGGGTGCCGCGCTTGGTTCTGAACTAGCCTTTTCTAGTCTCGTCGTATGTGGTTGACGTCACCGCGTTCTTGGCGATCGGAAATTCCGACAACTTTGTGTGACCATGTGTATGCAAAACAAGTTTGAGCCAACATCCGTCGGAAAAAATCCTAGGATTTTGTTGTTGGAATGTCCGATCAATGTCCGACCGTGTGTACGGGACATAACTCTGCTAAAACCTGGAGAATTGCGCATGGAAATATTGTTTAGAGCATGATATAATTGCCTAAATAGTACTGAAATATGTGGTATATTATTTAAAGATAATCTACTTTTAAACTTCGTGAAAAATGTGATTTCTACACTGAAACATCTTTAAAAGTCTGATGCTGCGTACACACGGGTGGACTTTTCAACCGGACTTTCGACAGACTTTTGACGGACTTCCGATGGACTTTTGAATGAATGGACTTGCCTACACATGATCACACCAAAGTCCGATGGATTCATACGTGATGACGTATGACCGGACTAAAATAAGGAAGTTGATAGCCGGTAGCCAATAGCTGTCTGCCCTAGCGTGGGTTTTCATCCGTCGGACTAGCATACAGACGAGCGGATTTTTCGACTGGACTCGAGTCCGTCCGACAAATTTGAAACATGTTCCAAATCTAAAGTCCTCAGATTTTAGACCGAAAACTTCAGCTGCAGGTCCGATGGAGCCCACACACGGTCAGATTATCTGCCGGATTCGGTCCGTCGGACCAGTCTGGTTGAATACTCCACCCGTGTGTACACAGCATAAGAAGAGATAAATTCCCAGTTTTTGTACAACTAGGTGCCAACACAATTGAGCATGCTCAGACCTGCATATAGTTCTCATTTTACCTCAAGTGTCTTTTTTACAGGGCACTAAAGTAAATACGAAAATGAGCGCTGAGTTAAAGAGCATTTTTTGGAAGTGAAAATCTGCGCTATTATAGTCCAATGCAAGTTTTAGCCATTGACTCTAATGGAACAATTGTAACTTTCACAAATAAACCCTTTTAATGTTGAGATGAAATGTATCTTTCTCTGAAATAAATTTTCCTTTGCAACATTGTTGCTTCTACTTAAAATATTTTGTTTTAAGAATTCTAGAATGTGGAATGTTTTGATGTTTTGGTAAAATATATTTTTCTCACTTTGTCACTTTCACGTGTTACTCTCCATCTCACAACAATCTTTACCCAAACTCACACAGGTGTCTTTACAAAGCAAAAACAATACCATTGCTGATGCAAATTTAAAATGAGTCACAATTTTTTGTGCTTTTTATCACTTCCAAATAATCATAATTTGAGCCAAAAAATGTGATATGTGTACCAACATTAGAAATCAAAATGTAATTCCCAAAAATGTGAGAGTAACATCACTGTTCTACACTGACCCACAAAGAGCCACCAAATATCACAGAATAAATCAAGAAGAATAACTCTTGTGCAATGTAATTCCATCACCTGTATGTCCAAAGAAATGCAGTATTTATATGTATTTTTGTGTAGGGAGGTTCTCACATGTGGCAGCTGCGTGGCTTAGAGGCTAGAACTTCTGCTGAGCATCTGGGTGCAAATCCCAATCTTGCTGCTTCATGTAGAGAAGTTGTCTCATCTCCCAGGTCCTAAAACCAAATATAGTATTTATGTGTAGGAGGGTTCCACCACCATTGTAATTCTTGCCAGATACACTATCCAATCAAAAGTATTGGGATGTCTGCCTTTACACACACATGAACTTTATTGGCCAGCCCAGTCTTGTATAAACCATGCTCGCAATTTGCTGACGAGAGGGTAATTGATGATGAAATTTTGTTGAAGTGAAAATCCTGCACCCTAGACTTGCTTTCACAAACCCTGCTAATGGTAAAAAACGTACATGTACACCCTGTCTTCTGTTACAGTGCTACCCCAAGATAGAGAATACCTATAAGGGTGAGGTGAGCAAATGGACTGTAAGCAGCAAATATACACTCTTAAATATATTTTTCACGGAAAATGCTTACGCATGGGTGATTGAATATCAAACCCTGTTTAATGGGAAATCCCTGCACCTGCCTATGGGCCGGTAATCGACGGTGAAACCCTGTTAAATGTGAAAATCTTGCATTTGCCTGTGCAAACTTTACTGACCATGAAAAATGTTATATGCGCTTCCGAGTGTCTGCCCCAGTGTACCCCCTGAAATCTGTTGATGCACGGCGAATTGACTGTGAAAGCTTGCTGGATGGGAAAACTTAGCAGGTGCATTGGCAAACCCTGTTGACTGTGAAAACTCTGCATCAGTCTTCTTTCTTATCTATATAAAACACTAGAATGAGAAGCAGAACTACAAAAGGAACCGAGCCTAAAACTCCAAGGGAAAGTTTGAACACTAGTACAATCCAAAAATATTTAACAAAAGAGGGAAACCCAAAAAGCCCTGTCCCTGAAAAACAGCAAGCGACTAAAGAAAAGAAAAAAGAGTCTGCGAAAAAGAAAGTAGAAATACAGGAAAAAACTAAAGCAGACGCCAGGAAGAACAACGAAAGGAAAGTACTTATGCCCACTTGCCAACCAAATCAGAAATAATAGAGATGTTTGAAAGATTAGAAAAAAGACTAGAAAATTCTTTTAAGACAGAAATCGCAACAATGCGAGCTGACTTGGGTCATCTGCTAAAAAGGGTAGAGGAAACAGAGGACAAGAATGAAAAGCAATAAAGTAGGGGACAATCAGCGCAAACAAATGTGAAATCTCAAATAAATATGCAAGCAACACTTAAGGTAATCACATATGCCTACAAACGTATATAATAGTAGGGGTAGAGCAGCACAATGAATAAAGCTAAAATATAAAAGTCCAGTGTGCATCCAGAGTATAGTATCTGTCACATATTCTATGACACATGAATGATGGATATTCAATATTGCAATCGGTCATATGCAGCTTCTCCCGGATAAACAAAAATGCGCTTACCAGATTCCGTGGACCTCTGCAAGCAGAGGTCAAACTCACATGTATCTCCACAGGGATGATGGTAATTCCTGGTGCAGTCTCACAAATCCTCTATGGAGTCTGATGTAGCAGCCGTCCAGCAGGAAGATGTCCAGAATCTGGACAGCCAGGCCAGCAGAGATGTATACTGACCACTCCAATGTGTAAGAAAATAGGAACACAATCTACAGTAAGTGCACTCCGTATAATGTATAATTTATTTAAAAAGTCTTTAACATATACTAAAACTGAGCGCTCAGCGGCGCAACACTTAAATAGATGGGCAGCAGCACAATCATATGTCTGATGGCTGACGAGCACAGTGTGGCAGCGGGTGACATCCGCAAGAAAGACTCCTCCCCCAGTACGCGGCGTTACGTCCTGGCTGGACTTCATCAGGGGTGGAGCCTGATAGTCACCCAGCAATTTATAAAGGAATGGGGAGTGTCCGCACAGAATACGGCAACCCGGAAGACAAAGGAAGGCTTCCATGGCAACCACACACCGCGGAGACACCTCCCATAGGTACATAGATGCGGAGAATCTCTATACAGGCAGTGGAGGAACCGGAAATGGATTTAAACTCCACCTATTAGTACGGGGACACCTCCTATTGCCACCTGCCAAACAGCAGGTGTTATAGAACATAAAATAAGGACATTATATATCCCAATTTGGGTAAAAACATAAGCCAAATTTTTTTAGATTAATAACGGAACCTCTATCCCGTGCCATTACTGTGTAAAACTCAAATAACATGACATTCAAATATCAATATACACAAATAAACTAAAAAAGAAGAAAAAACATCACAAAAAATAAAACTACTTATTAGAAATGAAACAATTAAGGTCAAATTCTACGTTTAACCCTTTGGGAACCATAGCCTGCGTCTCATGGATCCACATGGATTCACGCTGACTCAGCTGCCTGATGAAATTCCCCCCCCCCCTCCAGTGTGGATGCACTCTTTCTAAGCCCCAAAACTGTAAACACCTGGGATTCCTACCGTGAAAAATTCTAAAATGTTTAGAAACATTGTGTGTGCCTAATCCTCTTTTAATATTGTTTACATGTTCGGCCATAGGTCTGGAGGTTCTACCTATATATTGAAGACTGCAGTCGCACTGCAAGACCTCCCACGTTAAGGGATATTTTAGCACCAAGTGTGATTGACCCCCCTAAGATTAAAGAAGACAACCGGATTTTTAATTTCCTATCAGGTTTCTACGCCTGTGGGAAATGTCCTGCAGGTAAACAATGTAGACACAATCTCAAAATGAGAAAAGAGTTTACAGCATCAGCCACGAATAAGTCTTATCAGATAAAAAATGTTATTACATGCAACACAGTAGGGGTTGTTTATATGTTGCAGTGCGACTGCGGTCTTCAATATATAGGTAGAACCTCCAGACCTATGGGAGTTTGCATAGCCGAACATTTAAACAATATTAAAAGAGGATTAGTCACACACAATGTTTCTAAACATTTTAGAAAAGCAAGCCTCAGAAATACAAGAACTAAAAACACAAGTTAAAACTTTGCAAACCAGTCAGAGAGAAATATTTTACAGAATAGAAAATCAAGAAATCCAAAGCAAACGCCAGAATCTAAGGATAAGAGCGCTTCCAGAAGAGAGAGGTGAAGAGCTGAAAAAACTATGAAGGAAATATTTAACCCTCTACTGGTCAGAGGAGAAGAGCAAGAACTCAAAATAGACCGAGTGCATAGGATTATGAAACCTCCGCATCTAAATGCAGAAATACCCCAGGATATCATAGTACGATTTCAGCTATATGAAGATAAGGCAGAGATATGGAAGAGATTGAGAGATGGACCACCACTAAAATACAAGGGTGCAGAACTTCACATCTTCACAGATTTATCAGTAGAAACACTGCAAAGAAGAAGGCAATTCTTGGTTCAAATGAGAACGGCTGATATTAAATATAGCTGGCGGCTCCCGTCGTCCCTAGTAACCCAGAAAGAAGGTAGATCTGTGAGACTAAAATACCCAGAGGACTTCTGCAGAAGATTTCTGTAAGGAAATAGGTGTTCCATAGTTGGATATACCGGGATAGACAGAAGGATGAAGTCATAAAAAAGGAGGGAAAAGATATTAGCAGAAAATCGCAAGAAACACTAAAGAAAAAAAACAGAGAAAAAAGGAAAGGAAAAAAAAAAGGGAAGAGACTATTCAAGTGGACTCGGGGGGGGGGAGAGAGATGGGGGGAGATGGGAATGGAGAAGCTGACTGAGCAGTTGGGAAGCCTGGAGCACCCCAGGGAAGAGCGGGCCGCCCCCGCGCCCCCCTGTGTGGGGGGGGGTGGTGGGAAAACGGCCGCCACGGTTGGAGTAACACCCCGAGGGTTGGAGACTTGGGAGGGGACAAAACTTAGACCCCATAAAGAATAATCGTAAACTCAGAAACAGATTACATCTACTTGAAAATAGGATGCAAATAACCCATCTCTATGAAAACAGGTCGCAAATAAATATATGACTACAGTTAATTTTTTGACCTACAATGTGTGAGGGCTGAATACACCAACAAAAAGGCATAAAATCTTGAAAGAGATTAAGCATCATGGGGCCGGGGTGGTCTTCCTGCAGATGACACACCTGTCCCATGAAACTAATGTGAGGTTGTATTCCCATCAGCTCCCAATTTGATACTATGGCGACTCAATGACAAATAAGGCAAAAGGGTTTGCAATTGGAATAGATAGGGGAGTTTGGTTCTCCCCAGAGGACAGATTAACTGACCCGGAGGGAAGATTTCTCTTCTTAAGGGGGAAGCTGTTGGGAATGGAATGCACATTGGCTAATATTTATTGCCTTAATAAAGGCCCAACTGTATATTTGTTGGGAGCCCTGGAAAAATTATCGGAATTTAAAAAAGGGAAAGTGTTCATGGTGGGGGACCTGAATTTTTGTATGGATCCAAAACAAGATAGTACGTTCCATGTACAGGGGATGAGGAACGTCCAATTGAAGGCAATAAAACAGAAATTATACCAACACTAGTTAGTAGATATGTGGAGGATACAATATCCCAGGACACAAGATTATACGTTCTACTCCCCTATACACGGGACATACACTATTATTGGCTGATAGAACATAGAATGCTAGACTTGGTAGTCTCCACCAATGTAGAAATTACTTCACTATCTGACCATGTCCCAATGACCATGAAAATAAAGATACCAGAAACTCAGATACAAGCGTATTCATGGAGGCAAAATGAAGATCTCCTAGATAAACAAGGGGAGGAGATAATAAAAAAAGAATTAGAGCAATATTTTAGCTTAAACGGAACCAGTGACGATTCCCTGTGGGAGGCTCATAAAGCCTACATAAGGGGAATCCTGATCTCAATGGGAACTAAGAGAAAGAAGGAAAGAATAAAAAATAGGATAAAATTGATAGAAGAAATATATCTATTGGAGCAAAGACACAAAAAAGGGAGAGGGCAAGATCAGGAACTGTCGCAAGAACTAGTAATAAAAAGAGATGAATTAAAAGAACTATTAGAACAGGAAATAAGGAAAACCTTCAATAAAATCTCAAAGAAAAGATATCAATGGGGGAATAAAAATAGCACGTGTCTAGCAAGGATGTTAAGAAAAAAAAAAATCAACGAAATTCATAGAAAAAATACAAAATAAAAAAGGGGAAATGATCTATAATACAAAGGACATAGTGATGGTATTCCGAGACTTCAATGAACAACAATACTCAGTAAACCAGAAAGGACAATGGGATGAGGGGAAAAAAGAAAGAATAAAAGAATATCTAATAAAAACTAGGATGTAGCTGCCAGTGTTTGTAGCTGCTGACTGGAAAATTGCGGCTGGAACATCGCTTTAAGTATGTTTCTATAATCTTGCAGATAAAAATGTGATGTGTTGCCCGTTATACACTGAAAGTAAAGCTTAGTGTCCACTCTAAGGTTTAGACAAATTTTAGATTGTAAACTCCTATGAGCAGGGCCCTTAAATGTAGCACCATATATCCTGTACAAATTTTTTTCGAAGCTAGTAAATGAACGTACATAATTTTGTTTCTGCTGGCAAAATAAAAGTAAATTATTGAGCTTGTTGGTTTGTTTTCTCTTTTCTTTCTTCTTTTTAATAAGTTTTGGGGGTGGTGGTTTTGGGGAAATGCAAGATCTTTTACATCTTAGGCTGCTTTCACACTGGAGGCGCTTTACAGGTGCTAAAAATGGCACCTGTAAAAATCCTCTTCTCTCACTCCAGTGTGAACTGGCCCTGACTCTAGGTTCACACCTATGCATTTTTAGTGTGTTTTACAGTTTTCAGAAACACTCTACAGCCCATTTAACATGGTTTCCTATGGTACATTTGGAAATGGTCAGGGACTTTTTTCACACAATTTGCGGGTAATAGATTTCAATGGAACTGCACCAGAAATGCAACTATTGCATTTGTGATGTGATTTTTGATGTGTTTTGCAGTTATTATTTTAACACTGTATATAGCTGGTTGCTAACCGGGGGGGGGGGGATTGGGAAGCCAGCTGCCGTGTCCTTAACCAATGAATCTTGAGCTGTCAGTGGCTTCTCCACTGAAAGTACAAAAAAAGCCAGCCAAGAAAAAAATTGCAAAAAAACTGCATGGGGTCCCCTCCCAGTCTATACCAGTATAACAGGTCCTTCGGGTCTAGTATGGATTCAGAGGGGACCCCCCATGCCAAAATTTAACAAAAATGGAGTGGGGTTCCCCCCATTACCAGGCTCTTTGGGTCTGGTATAAATATTAAGGGGAACCCTGCATCAAAAAAAATTACGTAGGGGCCCCCCAAAATCCATATTAGGCTCTTCAGTTCTGGTATGGATATTAAGGTGAACCCCGCATCAAAAAAAAATTGCGTGGAGGTCCCCCCAAAATCCATACCAGGCCCTTATCCGAGCACGCAACCTGGCAGGCTGCAGTAAAAGAGGGGGGGACGAGAGAGTGCCCCCCTCCTCCTGAACCATACCAGGCCACATGACCTCAACATGGGGAGGGTGCTTTGGGGTCCCCCCAAAATACCTTGTCCCCATGTTGTTGGGGACAAGGGCCTCATCCCCACAACCCTTGCCCGGTGGTTGTGGGGGTCTGTGGGCGGGGGGCTTTAACAAGGCCCTTTAACAAGGCGACCCCCAGATCCCGCCCCCCCTATGTGAATAGATATCGGGTACATTGTACCCCTACCCATTCACCAAAAAAAAGCAGTGAAATGTGAAAAAAACAATAGCTGTTTTTTGACAATTCCTTTAATGTAAAATAGCTCTGAGTGGTCTTCTCCCCCGAGCCGTATCACCTGCCGTCTTCTCTTGGTGCGCTCTCTCTTGCCGCCATCTTTTGTTGCTATCCCGCCACCGCCTACTTTTCCCGCTGCTGCGTTCTTCCTCTCCGCCGTGTTCTTCTTCCCACGCTGCCTTCCTTCATTGTGTTCGCCCCGCTATCTGGCGTCTCTTACACAGCCATGGGGCGTGGCCATCTGTTGATGTCACACGGAAAGCCCGCCCTCTTTTTTCCAGAAAATAAAGGGGCGGGCTCTGCGTGTGACGTCAACGGATGGTCACGCCCCATGGCTGTGTAAGAGACACCAGACAGTGGGGACAACACAACGAAGGAAGATGGCGGCGAGGAAGATCACGGCAGCGGGAGAAGTATGCGGTGGAGGAAGAGACGGTGACAGAAGATGGTGGCAAGAGAGACAGCACCAGGAGAAGAGGACATGGCTTGGGGGAGAAGACCACTCAGAGCTATTTTACAACAAAGGAATTGTCAAAAACCGGCTATTGTTTTTTATCACATTTCACTGCTTTTTTTTGGTTAATGGGTAGGGGTACTATGTACCCGATATCTATTCACATGGGGGCAGGAACTGGGGGTCCCCTTGTTAAAGGGGGCTTCCAGATTTCGATAAGCTGCCCGCAGACCCCCACAACCACCAGGCAAGGGTTGTGGGGATCAGGCCCTTGTCCCCATCAACATGGGGACAAGGTGTTTTGGGGGGGCCCCAAAGCACCCTCCCCATGTTAAGGGCATGTGGCCTGGTATGGTTCAGGAGGAGGGGGGCTGCTCTCTCGTTCCCTCCTCTTTTCCTGCGGCCTGCCAGGTTGCGTGCTCAGATAAGGGTCTGGTATGGATTTTGGGGGAGACCCTGACGCAAATTTTTTTTATTTTGATGTGGGGTTCCCCTTAATGTCCATACCAGACCTGAAGGGCTTGGTATGGATTTTAGGGGGATTCCCACGCAATTTTTTTTTGATGCGGGGTTCCCCTTAATAACCATACAAGACCTAAGGGGCCTGGTATGAATTTTGGGGGGACCCCCACGCAATTTTTTTTTATTTTGATGTGGGGTTCCTCTTAATATTCATACCAGACCCAAAGGGCCTGGTAATGGACTGGGGGGGAGAACTCACGCCGTTTTTTCAATGATTTTTATCTATATTGCCAGGATCCGACAATACATTATAGCCGCAAGCAGTTTTAAATGACATTTTTTTCCTTTAGAAATGTCATTTTGCTGTGGTACTGTTCTAAACATGGGAAAAATGCGCTACTTTACAGGCATACTAAGGACACCCCCAGACACGATATTAAAAGGAATATTTCATTGGTATTATTTCCCTGCTCCTGAAAAAACTGCAGTTTTTCAAACTTTTTTTTGCATTGATACATGTCCCCTGGGGCAGGACCCGGGTCCTCATAACTTTTTATGGCAATAACTTGCATATGAGTCTTTAAAATTAGCACTTTTGATTTTTCATGTTCATGTCTCATAGACTTTAATGATGTTCACACACATTTTTTGGCCTCTTCGTAAGTTCTGGTGCGAACCGAACCGGGGGGGTGTTCGGCTAATCCCTACCCAATGGCACATGAGCATGGTTGGTACCATAATATTAATATCTCAAATGCAAAACATTATTGTATACAATGAAAAGAATCAAACATTAGTGATAGTATTTTCTATGTATGATAGTGCTCAGCACCATAGTGTAGTTGTATGCCCTGCTACCTTCAAAGGTTCAAGCCATGGGTTTGAATCCCACCAATGGTCTCACCTCCTGAAAACGTACATTGTACTCAGCAGCATAATTAGCGAATGCACATCAGTTTGGTTTATTCCATCGTTTTAACTCTTCAAGGGCATACAATGGTATGTAATTATTCAATAATATTATCGTGTGGAATTAAAAAATTCAGCTATTCAAAGATCAAGGGAAAAAATGGCGTGGGGTCTCCCCCTAGTGCATACCAGGCCCTTCTGATCTGGTATGGACTTTAAAGGGAATTCCACGCCAAAATGTAAACAAAAAATGGAGTAGGGGTCCCCCCAAGGTCCATACCAGTCCCTTCAGGTCTGGTATGGATATTAAGGGGAACCCTGCACCAAAATTTGAAAAAAAATGCCATGGAGTCCCCCCAAAATCCATACCAGACCCTAATCTGAGCATGCAACCTGGCAGGCTGCAGGAAAAGAGGGGGGGACATGAGAGCACCCCCCCTCCTGAACCGTACCAGGCCACATGCCCTCAACATGGGGAGGGTGCTTTGGGGCAACCCAAAACACGGGGACAAGGGCCTCATCTCCACAACCCTTGCCCGGTGGTTGTGGGGTCTGCGGGTGGGGGGCTTATCGGAATATGGAAGCCCCCTTTAACAAGGGGACCCCCAGATCCTGCCCCCCCATGTGAATGGATATCTGGTACATTGTACCCCTACACATTCACCAAAAAAAGCAGTAAAATGTGACCAAAGACAATAGCCGGTTTTTGACAATTCCTTTATTAAAAATGTCTTCTTCTTTTCCCACTTCTTCCTCCGGTCTTCTCCATCTTCCTCCAGCTTCTTCTTCCCCCGCTTCTTCCTCCGGTCTTCTCCATCTTCCTCCGGCTCCGGTCTTTCTGCTATTAAAACAAACCTCCTCCAACGCTGCGGCCAGCCGATCTGTCCGTTTCCATTTTGCACATTTCATATATAGCTATGGGGCGGGCCTTGTTGGGGCAGAGTCTCGGAGTCACGTCATCTGCCCCATCGCTGCATCGGAGGAGGTTCATTTTTTGAATGTTCAGCGGGAGCAGTGGAGGAGAAAGACAGGAGGACTGACCGGGGGAAAAATAAACCGGAGGAAGATGGAGAAGACCAGAGGAAGAAGCGGGGAAAGAAGAAGACATTTTTAATGAAGGAATTGTCAAAAACCGCCTATTGTCATTTGTCACATTATACTGCTTTTTTGGTGAATGTATAGGGGTACAATGTACCCGATACCCATTCACATGGGGGCCGGAATCTGGGGGCCCCCTTGTTAAAGGAGGCTTCCAGATTCCAATAAGCCCCCTGCCTACAGACTCCCACAACCACCGGGCAAGGGTTGTGGGGATGAGGCCCCTTGTCCCCATCAACATGGGGATAAGGTGTTTTGGGGGGACCTCAAAGCACCCTCCCCATGTTGAGGGCATGTGGCCTGGTACAGTTCAGGAGGGGGGGACGCTCTCTCATCCCTCCTCTTTACCTGCGGCCTGCCAGGTTTTGTGCTCGGATAAGGTTCTGGTATGGATTTTGGGAAGACCCCTACACCAATTTTTTTTTATTTTGGCGCCGGGTTCCCCTTAATATCCATACCAGACCTGAAGAGTCTGGTATGGATTTTGGGGGGGACCCTTACGCCATTTAAAAAAAAATTGGCGTGGAGTTCCCCTAATATCCATACCAGACTCGAAGGGCCTGGTATGGACTGATGGGGGGGAACCCACACCGTTTTTTTCTTTGATTTTAACTCTATATTCATTACAGCCACGAGCAATTTTTAAATGAAATGTTTTCCTTTAGAAATGTAATTTTGCTGTGGTACAGTAATAAAAAAGGGAAAAGTGTGCTACTTTACAGGCATACTAAGGACACCCCCCCAGGCACGATATTTAACCACTTTAGCCCCGGAAGAATTTACCCCCTTCCTGATCAGAGCACTTTTGCGGGCCTCCCCACCCCAAAGCACCTTGTCCCCATGTTGATGAGGACAAGGGCCTCTTCCCGACAACCCTGGCCGTTGGTTGTCGGGGTCTGTGGGAGGAGGGCTTATCAGAATCCGGGAGCCCCCTTTAATAAGTGGGCTCCCAGATCCCGGCCCCCCACCCTATGTGAATGAGTATGGGGTACATGGTACCCCTACCCATTCACCTAGGGAAAAGTGTCAATAAAAAAAAAGTACACTAGTTTTAAGAGTAATTTATTAGGCAGCTCTGGGGTCTTCTTCCAACTTCTCCCGGTGTTCCGCCTCTTCTCCCTGGCCCCCCCGCTATAAATGGCTCCGCAGCTCGCACAAAGCATTCCAGCCGGAGAGAGCGTCGTGTCAACATCGGAAGAAGAGAAGAAGCGACGAGACAGTGGCGACAAGACAGCGGCAGCAGACCGGGCCCCCGCTGGCAAAAGAGCTGGAAGAAGATAGCGGAGGGGCCTGGGAGAAGAGGCGGAACACCGGGAGAAGTCGGAAGAAGACCCCCCAGAAGTCGGAAGAAGACCCCTGAGCTGCCTAATAAATTACTCTTAAAACCAGTATACTGTGTTTTTTTTTATTGACACTTTTCCCTAGGTGAATGGGTAGGGGTACCATGTACCCCATACTCATTCACATAGGGTGGGAGGCCGGGATCTGGGGGCCCCCTTATTAAAGGGGGCTCCCAGATTCTGAAAAGCCCTCCGCCCGCAGACCCCGACAACCAACGGCCAGGGTTGTCGGGAAGAGGCCCTTGTCCTCATTAACATGGGGACAAGGTGCTTTGGGGTGGGGGGCCCGCAGGGCTCCCCCTTCCCCCAAGGCACCCACCCCCCATGTTGAGGGCATGCGGCCTGGTATGGCTCAGGAGGGAGGAGGGGCTCGCTCTTCCCCACCACCTTTACTGGCCGGCCGGGCTGCGTGCTCAGATAAGGGTCTGGTATGGATTTTGGGGGACCCCCACACTGATTTTTTGGCGTAGGGGGTTCCCCTTACAATCCATACCAGACCTAAGGGCCTCGTATGCCCCTGGGGGGGGACCCACGCCGTTTTTTTCCTTTCCCGATGAGTGAGGCAGCGCAAGATGCACAGTACCCTGTCGCCAAAAACCAGCACGATGGGATTGCGCTGGAAACACAATCTCACGGTCAGGTACTGTATCCCCAAAAATTATTTAAAAAAACATCTTTTTTCCTCAGTTTAGGCCAATACATATTCTTCTACATATTTTTGGTAAAAAAAAATCGCAATAAGCATTTATTGATTGGTTTGCGCAAAAGTTATAGCGTTTACAACAAAGGGGATAGTTTTATGGCAGTAATAGTAATGGTGGTGGTCAGCGATTTTTATCGTGACTGCCACATTATGGCAGACACATCGGACATTTTTGACACCTTTTTGGGACCATTGTTATTTATACAGCAATCACTGCTATACAAAAGTGTGACACATCACTGATCTCTGCTCCCGATCACAGGGAGCAGAGATCAGTGACACTGTCACTAGGCAGAACGGGGAGATGCTTGTTTACATTAGCATCTCCCCATTCGTCCTCTCCGTGAGGCCATCGCGGGTATCCCCGTAGCGATCAAGTCCGCGGTGCCCGCAACCCAACTCACGGAGCTCCAGGCCGGCGCGCACATGCAATGGCACGGCGGCAAATTTAAAGGGACGTACGGGTACACCCATTTGCCCAGTCGTGCCATTCTGCCAACATACATCGGCGTGCACTGGTTGGGAACCGGTTAAATGAATTTTTAATTTTTATTGTTTCACTTTAAGTATTATTAAAATCACTGCTCCTGAAAAAACGTCCGTTTTTAAAAACATTTTTTCCAATTGATACATGTCCTCTGGGGCAGGACCCAGGTCTCCATCCACTTTTTATGGCAAAGAACTTGCATATTAGCCTTCAGTGAGAACTTTGGATTTTGCAGGTTCGAGCCCCATTGACTTTCGCATATGTGATCTGACAGGCATTTTTGCCAGCAATATCGCTGCTTTCCATTTGCATTACCGCTCAGTTTCTGAGAGTTGAAGTCTTATTGGCCTTATTTGGGCGCTATTTTCTGGGACCGCAGGATCATTTTTCAGCGCTATAGTAAATAACTCCCACTGTGTGTTTTGGGGCTTTAGAAACTAACCTGTTTGTAACTACACACATTTGAGGCAGGGGATCCTAAATAAGAGACATTTAACAGTTATGCCTCTACGTGTTCGTGGCTTCAAATTTTGGCTTTTAGAGGGGTGAGATCACCCCATCTGAGGAAGGCAACATCAACACAGTCTTGTGATACTAATGTCTCCTATGGCCTTTACTTTAACAAACTCGAACTTTGTAAGTTCCTGAGTTGGGGATGTGTATCTTATGTTTTGAAACATGCCTGTTTAGCCCCAAAAAAGGCTAAATAATGGCAAACACATGTTTATACACCAAGATGTTGGTTTGTTATAAAACCTTAAAATGCATGTGAATATGCTTTGAGTAAAATGTTTTTTAATAAACAATGTGTGGCTTACTATTTCAATGCTCATTACCAGTATATTTGTTAAGTTGGTGTTACAGTGACAATATGCTCTAAAATGTGCCGAACTCAGGCAATTTTATGGCCTCAAAGAAATTAAGGAGTTGAAAAAGCATAATGTTTTTGAAATGAATGCATTAGATACATTAAGAACAAAAGCATTGTGTGTTTGTAGCAGACCCACAGCACAACATAATAGTTAGTTGAAGAAGAGATTGTCACCACATGTAGCAAATAAGGCACGTTTGCACTATTGTCTAAAAGGGACAAAAAAAGGCCATTTGACAACCTATTATACAGATAAGAAACACAGACAACAGTAGTTCAACTGAAAAAGTAGTTTATGATAAAATTATGATTCTTGATCAGCTACATTTTGCTGCCAAGCCACTGCCCCTCTACCCACAAAATATTCAAGATATTTTTGGCGGATATCGTGGGAATTTTGTGAGGGCAACCCAGCACGGGCAGGTTCCAGAGCCGTCATGTTTCCCACCGATGGACAAGCTGCAGCCTCTTCAGCTGGGCCTGACACTGCAGGGTCAACATCAGCTGGAAGTGATGAAAGATAGCTGCTTGCATTCCTCCATAAAAAATTGTGGAGGATGCAACAGCACAAAGCAACATAGTTTATTTTATATTGGGCCAGGTTGATGGGGGTTAAAAAGAGCCTGAAGCGACTTGACAGGATGCCAAAGGCATTTTCAACAACCCTTCTGGCGCAAGAGAGCTTGTAGTTGAAGAGTCTTTGCTCTGGGGTGAGGTTCCTCATAGGAAAGGGCTTCATAACATGTTCCCCCAGAACAAGGGCCTCATCTGCGACAAAAACAAAATTGAGGGCCTCAACATTGTCCTGAGCAGGTGGCAAATTTAAGGTGCCATTCTGGAGCCGAAAGTAAAACTTCATCTGCATGATGACACCTCCATCCGAGTTGCAGCGTTCTTCCCAACATCCAAAAAAAACTCATACATTGCAGAAACAACAGCTAGCAGCAGTATGCTGCAAAAGCTTTTGTAATTGTAGTAGTATGAGCCCAAGTCAGGTGGTGGGACAATCCTCACATCAATAGCTCCACAAACTGTGGAGTAAAAAAAGAAAGAAGAAATTACTACTTTTGACCATAACATTGGAAGCAGATTTGACAGAAACATTCTTGGCCAGTATAAGTATACAATTGAAATGAGTATTTAAAGACAAAAGTGTAAGGTCAAATTTTCAGATTCAGCACCCCCTCTGGTGCCCCATTAGAAAAATGTTATAGTGGGGGGAGGTAATGGATTGATGTTTTGGACAGGTAACCCTCTCCACTTCCATGAGAGCTGAATGCATAAATAATGTGTGATTCTTTGGCCAGCCCACCTTACTTACACTATTGGCAGCCCAGTGAACAGGCAAGAAGTGTCATAATCTAAAAATATGGATACACACTGTCCAAATTGAAGCACATTTTGCCATTCATAAATTACCTATCAAGATAATAAGACAAAAACTTACTACGTTACAATTTGAAGGTAATCAGGCAGGCCCTTGCACTACATGCTTTGGTGAATTCATCCAGAAATAGGACCACAAAAGAGGTATAGTGTGTATGGGTTTTGCAAAGTCAGCAGATAGAGTATTGGTATCGGTTGACTTAACGTTTGGGGGCGAGGGTTCCAAATGAGTTTGTGCCCCACAAAAATGGCCTCTTGCACTCTGCCTGAATTTGAGGACAACAATAACATTTGGACACATTTTAGGGGGTGTTTAGATTAAGCACAAAAATGTAGCTGACAAAATACATTGTTAAGTTACTAGGCTAGGTGTGTATGGGCCCAGGATAGCATGCTGGGGAGATTTGTGAAGGAAAATATGCATAAAGGACAGTAAAGGAGCATTAAAAGCTTACAGCATGCATGAGGGCAAAGAGGACATTCACAGCATATTACAATAATGGTAATTATGGAATCAAGAAATTAATAAAATACATTAGCAAACATGAAATACATAGAATGTGATGTTAAAACTAAAACTTACCCAAATATAGCCCTTCTGCAGGACTTGAATAATGGCAGAACAGGTCTCTGGAATAATGAGTCCCAGACAGGGCCGGTGCTACCATTAGGCAAACTAGGCAGTTGCCTAGGGCACGCTGCTACCTAGGGCGCCTGGCCACTGATGTTCCTACTCTCTTCTCTCTGCATCAAGCAACTAAGTCTCAGCATCAGCAGACAGCTGCCACTCTGTTCGCACATAGCGTCAGAGGTGCAGCGGCGGCGAAGGACTGTGTCTGTATCCCGACTCCCAAATGAATGGAAGCAAGCAAACATTCATCGATGGGCACTGGTAGGCTGCATTGTTGGGTGATGGTAGGCTGCATTTGATGGGCGCTGGTGAGACTGCATTGATGGGCACTGGTAGGCTGCATTGATGGGCACAGGGGAGGCTGCATTTGATGGGCGCTGGTGATGCTGCATTTGATGGGCTCTGGTGGGCTGCATTCTATGGGCACTTCATTAAAAAGGTGGGGTATACATGGGCTGGGCAAAGGGGGTGGAGTCAGGGGTGGAGCCAGGGGGGCGGTCTATGAGGTTTCGCCTAGGGTGTCAAAAATCCTTTTACCAGCCCTGGTCCCAAAGCCTGGGGGGAGATCCCAGTTGTAAACTTCAGATCCTGGAGACTTCTCCCCGTTACCGCAAGGTGGCTATGAGCCTTTGCTCGAGAGTAATGGCAAGCCGCATGCATGTGTCCTGCTTCTTAATATAGGAGGTCAGCAATGCCAAGAGACGGTGAAAGCAGGGGTCTGTCATCCAGAGATAATTCCTAAAATCATCAGGATTATTCTCCTGGAGCCCCCACAGTAAAGACATATGAGAGAATTGGTCACAATTAAGCAACCAATTTTTGGTCCAAGAACTCCTCCTCCTCCTGTTCCTGTACTGGACTTGGGTCAAACCAATAACTCCAAGCCCAATGATAGCACAATCTCTCCGATGAGAATGCAACATGGCTAGTTGACGAACGGCCACTCAGAAACAAACTGACAAGCACAAACTGAAAAGCGCAAATCAACACTTACCAAACTTCTACTAACACGAAATTAGCATGAGCAGGGTTGGTGCAAGGATTTTTGACACCCTAGGCGAAACCTCATTTTTCCGCCCCCCCATTGGCTCCACCCCCTTTGCCCTGCCCATGTATACCCCACCTTTTTAATGAAGTTCGAATCAAATGCAGCCTTTACCAGCGCCCATCAATGCAGCCACACCAGCGCCCATCAATGCAGCCACACCATTGCACATCAATGCAGCCTCACCAGCGCCCATCAATGCAGCCTCACCAGTGCCCATCAATGCAGTCACACCAGCGCCCATCAATGCAGCCACACCAGTGCCCATCAATGCAGCCACACCAGCGCCCATTAATGAATGTTTGCTTGCTTCCATTCATTCGGGAGTCAGGACACAAACACAGTCCTGGAGTGGTGTCTCCAGCTTTCATACTTAGGGGGGGGCACATGGGGGGACAGGGACAAAAGTAGGGGGGCCAACTATAAAATGCAATTATATATATATCCTGGGGCCCTATACTTCTGTTGTGGGGCCCTTTATTACTATCCTGCAACAAGACCCTTTCACATGTTTTGCAGTGAGCTCAGAGGGCATAATTTGAGGGGGGGTCAGGGCCCCCTCTGCCCCCCCCTTAGTGACGCCATTGCCGCTGCGCCCTCTGACACTGTGCGAACGGAGCGGTGGCTGCTTGCTGATGCTGAGAGTTAGTTGCTTGCTGCAGAGAGAAGAGAGTAGGAACACCGGTGGCCGGGCACCCTAGGCAGCAGTGCGCCCTAGGCGGCTGCCTAGTTTGCCTAATGGTAGCACCGGCCCTGAGCAGAAGGAGCCCAAAGGGTGGCGCATGACAATTGAACTTCCTATTTATCAGCTCATAGTACGTCTAGTACGTCACTACGTTCGGGATTGTTGGCTGACAATTGTGTGCCATTTGTATGCAAGACATGTTTGGGCCAACGCCCTTCAGACAAAAGTCTGCGGTTTTGTCGGCGGAAAATCCAATCGTGTGTAGGAGGCTTTACATTGGTAATCAGAGGGAAGAATTCTCATTACATTGGTGATCTGAGGAAAGAATGCTCCTTATATTGGTGATCAGAATGCCACACTCACCAACAGCTAAAAAAAAGATCACTGATATCATGCCACAGGCTCTGCAAAATGACATTGGACCTGGAACTATGTAGGCACCATCAGATGGAAGGTCAATCAGCCACAGCTCAAGGAAACCCCAGTAACCTCTAGATACCTTACATTGGTGGTCAGTGAGAAGAATGCTCTTTATATTGGTGGCCAGAATGAGACACTTACCAACAGCTAAAAAAGTTAATTGGTATCATACTGCTGATTCTGCTAAATGGCATTGGACATGGTGGCATTGGACCGAACTATACATGCAAAATCAGATGGAAGGTCAAACAGCCACAGCTCAAGAAAACCTCAGCAATCTCTGGAGGAACCCTGGTTGAGAACGACTGCAGTGAAACAGTACAGTGAATAAAACAGTGAATTAAAGAATGCAAAGTAATAAATAAAAAAGTGTTTCCCTCCCATTCTCCAGCCACTCACATTTGACTGTAAACAGTGCTGGAGTGGGGCTGAATGGGGGAGCAAGGAGGGAGACATACGGAGGTATGACCACAGCAGCAATAAAAGTTCTGCAGGACACACAGCTGTGGCTGAATGGAAACAACAGGATCGTCGGGAGCACAGTAACATGTTGCTGGCTAACTGCAGTGTCTTCCAAATATCTATGCGATCAGGCAGTGTACAGGTTACCGATCAGCCTCCCCTCTCTCTTGTCTTGCTGGTTACTTTTTTTTTTTTATCTGCCGAACCTGATCTGCACATTGCCTGATCACACTGATAAGATCTCTGGAAGACTCTGCAGCAGCTGTTAACCATTTCAGCTTATAATCAGCTATTTAGCCAGAGCTCTGTGTGCGCTCCACAGATTGTTTGATGGGTTTTTGTTTTTTTTTGGAGGATTTGCTGCTGGATCAGGCTAGAAACTTCACAGCCCTATTAACGGGTTACTGTCCTCCACTAATCCTGACCAGTTCACTGTTTGTAAGAAAATTTGTATTTTGGAAATTGGATGTGATGCTGTCTTCTGTCACTTGGTTGTACTTTCAAAGGAAAATCACTGACTTGATCTTGCAGAGCTGGTTTAAATAGAGTAGATCAGCCTTGTGATACTATATACCTGTACACTGGGTTCAGCCATAAACGCAGTCTCTGACCATCTCCTGAATCAATCATGTCTGTGATCCCTAACTGTCTTCTGTACCATGTCTGCAGTCTCTGACCATCTCCTGTACTACGTCTGCAGTCTCTGACCATCTCCTGTACTATGTCTGCAGTCTCTGACCATCTCCTGCACCATGTCTGCAGTCTCTGACCATCTCCAGTATCATGTCTGCAGTCTCTGACCATCTCCTGTACCATGTCTGCAGTCTATGAACATCTCCTGTACCATGTCTGCAGTCTTTGACCATCTCCTGTACCATGTCTGCAGTCTCTGACCATCTACTGTACTATGTCTGCAGTCTCTGACCGTCTCCTGTACCATGTATGCAGTCTCTGACCGTCTCCTGTACTATGTCTGCAGTCTTTGACCTTCTTAGGAGGGGCCAGGGGTGGGGCTGAGGAAGGTACCATGGGCACAACCAGGGGTGGGGCCAGGGTGGCACTGGAGGAGGGGCCAGGGGCGGGACCAGGGTGGGCTGAAGGAGGCCCCGTCCGGTAGGCGGTACAGGGCCCCATGATTTCTATCAGCGGCCCTGACTGCCATCATAACAGTTAGAATTCTGCTTTACTAGAGGCGTAGTTTTTCAGATAGAGATGGCTGGGAGCCCCTTTAATAGTTTGGCTATGGGGCCTCACCACAGATATTTACAGTCTTTCTCCTTGTGTAAGTTCCAACCAGATCAACTTCAAGCCAGGAAAAGGATATGTTGACTTTAAGACCCTTTTCAAATTAACTTAACCATCTAAAAAATCAATAAACTGAAAAAAAAATACAATTGATGTAACCCCAATCCCCAAAATATCATATTAAATTTTAACAAGTTAATGTCATTTTAAAAGTAATTTCCAATCTTTTTAAATTAGTAGTTTTTAGTAAAATAACCCCTGACAATCCTGTCATGAAGGTCCTTGTTTAAGCAATTCCTGTGCTCTATCCATGTCTCTGTGCTCCTGCTTTGTCACCCCATCACATGGGCTTCCGTATGGTCAACTCTTGTCACCATCTGGGAACCTATCCTGAGAAAATACCATGTTGGAGTGCATGTTGAAGTGGCTACAAATAGGCTGCAGGAAATATTCTGTGTTGCAAGTACATGGCTTACTTGCACAATCTAAGTAAACACAGGACTTATAACAAATATGTACAAACTCAAATATTTGTAAGGAAGTATGTTCTAGAGGATGAAATGTATTGTGTTATTATTTCCCAGTATTTCCCAGTAATTAAGATCACACCCTTCTCCTGAAAAACCTTTGAGAACAACAAAAGTGAAAATTGTTCTGCTCCTTACATTGAATGGATGGCATCATAGGTCAAGTAAATCAGCATAGGTAACTAGATATATCCAAAACTGGGTGGACACAGGATACATTATATGTGAAATGGAGATACATTTTCACTCCTATAGCTAAATTGTTTAAAGCCCCATTCCAGGCTAAAATGATTTGAAATTTTTTCCCAACCCTGCCTCTCACCCCCTTCTAACCCATCCTACTAGACATTTTTCCCTTTTACCTTGTTAAGCCACATATACTTACCCACCTAAGATCCCCCTCCAGGCTCCTCACCATTGCCGGCCCCAGAGGACCACAAATCCAGCTGTGTAATGTAGTCCAAGATCACCGGTCCCCTATTATGCCCCTGTGGTGACGTTGTCTTCTCCTGGCTCCTGAAAGAACCCCGCCACTGGACATCCAATAGGAAGTGTCCATGTCATGAAGGCACTAAAGGACCAAAGTGGGAAGTCACATGTCCCAAAAGGAACCCAGACGGCGCCCTGGTTGAGAAACACTGGTCTAACACCGTTTAAAGTGATTCTAAAGGTTTTATTATTTTAAAAATAACAAACATGTTATACTTGCCTGCAATGGTTTTGCACAGAGCAGCCCCATTCCTCTTCTTTTAGAGTCCCCCTCCCGGTGGTCGTGCCTCCTCCCCCCTGCCGATTGCCCCTAATAGCAAGCCACTTGCTAAAGGGGCAGTTGAGCATGCATAGGTGTGCGCAGCCTATTGCACTAGGGTGTGCACCCCAAAGCTCAAAAACACACTACCGATCACTCACGATGTTCATTCAGAAAGGGAAGGGGCTGGTAAAGTACATATTTACCAGCCCCTTCTCCCACTCATCTTGAAACATCCCCTCAGCAACAGCCATTGGGAGAGGAGGGAAGCCTGCGGTGCTGCGGAGGGGGAGAGAACCAGGGCAGTAGGGGAGATCTGTGCTGCACTGGGTGATTAGGGTGTGCCTGGGCACACCTGGCACACCCTGTGCGCACGCCTATGCGAGCATGCTAGCTCCCGTGCTACGATCCTGTGAATGGACATTGTCCATTCACACACAGAGCATGGCTCAGCCCCCCCTCTTGCTCTCTCCTCATTGGCTCACAGGCTATGATTGACAACAGCAGGAGCCAATGGCTCTTGCTTTTGTGTGAGCCCCTGAGGAGAAAGATTCCAAAGCACTATTTCCAACGCACACAATCCTGTAGAGATGGCTGTGTATGTAAGTGGGTTCTGAAGCAACCACCGGCGCTGGTACCATGAATAGTCAGAGAGAGAGAGATATCACCAGCAAACCAAGATCTCCAAAATGAATCGAAAGCTTTATTCAGTGATCACATGATTACAGCAAATAGCTATATGTGATTTGCTGTAATAATGTGATTGCTGAATAAAGCTTTGGATCCATTTCGGAGATCTTGGTGTGCTGGTGACATCTCTCTCTAACTGAGGAGAGAAAGACCCACGAGAGCCGCTGATCTCATGTACATTGCTGGATCGAGATGGGGCTTAGGTAGGGAGCTGCACCTAGAAGGTTTTTGACCTTAATGACCTTTTTGACCTTAATGCATTAGGGTCAGAAACCTTCTGCCTTTGGAACCAATTTAATGAACAACTGGCAAGACTTATAGTTTTTCACAAGAAGATGTATAAATATGTGTTGGGGTGAAGGGTAAGCAGTGGGCAACAACATATTGATATCTATACACAAAGTAGTGGTGATTCTTACATATTCCCACTTATGTATAGTCTATGCAACATCATCCAGAGGATTCCCAAGCACCACCCAGTAGTTCCCCTAAAAAAGGAGATGAAGCACAAATATCTTGCTCTTTCACTTTATTCCTTAACACTAGGGATGAGCACAGGCTTGGTTCGAACTTAGGTTCAGACTTGACACAGAAACAAGCTGTTACTCCAATTAGCACCCAATCAGCTGCAGCCAGGGCATTTCTTGCAGCTGTATTTACCAAAGGGGTAGGGACGCTCATGACATCATTGACCTAATAAGGCCACATGGCCACATTTGGACAATTAAATGTTCCAAAAAAACAAACATATGGCCATATTAGGATAATGATTTTACAAGCATTCCCCTCCCTGCAGTGCAGATAACAAAGGGGCAGGGATGATCATGACAAAATTGATCTAATATGGTCACATGGCCATATTTGGACAATATCATTGACCAAATATGGCCATATTAGGTCAGTGATGTCATGATGTACATCCCCACCTCTTTGTTACATGTGGATGTGAGGCAGGGAATGCCCTGGCTGCAACTGATTTGACACTGTCTGGCAGGGGTGGTAGCTTGTACCCCGATTCAGTTTGAAAAAAGCTCCAACCAAACCCATTGCATTCCTGGTGTTAAGGAATAAAGAACAATTGAGTACTGTCTATGATGCTTTATTTATTTGCACTAACATCGAAATTTACAGGACAAGCTTTTGGGTTGTGTCCCCTTCTTCAAGGTCCAAGCAGTACACCGCTTGACTACTGCTTGGACCTTGAAGAAGGGGACACACCTCAAAAGATTGTCCTGTAAATTTGGATGTTAGTGCAAATAAATAAAGTATCACTGACAGTACTCAATTGTTCTTGTTACAAGTGCACTAATAAGGCTACAATTACCTCAAGGAATAAAGAGAAAGAGCAAGATATTTCTGTGTTCCATCCATGTTTTCTTTTTGAACTATTTACACAAATGGTGTATGGGAACCTGCTAAATGATATTGCATAGACCAGGTACTCAACCTGTGGTACGTGTACCCCTGGGGGGTACGTGCACCAAGGACAGGGGGTACACCCAGTGTCTTCTGAGTCCCGCCTTACGCAGCCGCTTCCCACGCACACATACAGTCCCCAGCAGCTTGCTGTAACGCAGCACTGTGCGTCCCCGGCGGGGTGGCGGTACACCCCGTGTGCCACACATTGGTGGGGGAGTCAGACCAGAGGCAGCTGCCTGGGGTCCTGTCATCAATGGAACCCATTGCACTGCCGCAAGATGTTTCCTCGGCCAGGGCTGACTAATCAGGGTCAGTAGGTGGCCCCATGTCTTCCCACCTCTCGGCTCCTCCCCCTCTCCAGCCCGCCTCCGATCTCCTGCCTGTGTGAAGAACCTGTCTGGATGATGACTGCTGCGGATCCCTGATCTCCTCTCCACTGTGCAATCCTGCACATTGCAGACAGGAAAAAAAGGTAATGTGAGCCCTGCCTGTCACTTCCCTGTGTCTGCTCAGGAACACATCCCAGCATGCCCAGCTATCACTGCAGCCTCATCAGTGGCACATATCAGTGCCCCCTATCAGTGCAGCCTCATCAGTGTCTCCTAACAGTGCAGCCTCATCAGTGCCCATCAGTGCCGCCTATCAGTGCCCATCAGTCCTGCCTATCAGTGCCCCCTATCAGTGCAGCCTCATCAGTGTTGCCTATCAGTGCCCATCAGTGTCTCCTATCAGTGGCACCTATTAGTACACCCTCATCAGTGCCACCTATCAGTGCAGCCTCATCAGTGTTGCCTATCAGTTCCCATCAGTGTCTCCTATCAGTGGCACTTATCAGTACACCCTCATCAGTGCCCCCTATCAGTGCAGCCTCATCAGTGTCTCCTATCAGTGGCACTTATCAGTACACCCTCATCAGTGCCCCCTATCAGTGCAGCCTCATCAGTGTCTCCTATCAGTGCAGCCTCATCAGTGCCCGTCAGTGCTGCCTATCAGTTCCAATCAGTCCTGCCTATCAGTGCCCCCTATCAGTCCAGCCTCATCAGTGTTGCCTAACAGTGCCCATCAGTGTCTCCTATCAGTGGCACCTATCAGTACACCCTCATCAGTGCCCCCTATTAATGCAGCCTCATCAGTGCCCATCAGTGCCACCTATCAGTGCCCATCAGTCCCACCTATTAGTGCCTTCTATCAGTGCCTCCTATCAGTGCAACCTCATCAGACTCGCCCTATTAGTGCCCATCAGTGTCTCCTATCAGTGCAGCCTCATCAGTGCCACCTATCAGTGTCTCCTATCAGTGCAGCCTCATCAGTGCCCCGTATCAGTGCCACCTATCAGTGCCCATCAGTGTCTCCTATCAGTGCCCCTATCAGTGCCCATCAGTGTCTCATATTAGTGCAGCCACATCAGTGCCACCTATCAGTGCAGCCTCATCAGTGCCCACTATCAGTTGCCACCTATCAGTGCCCATCAGTGCCACCTATCAGTGCAGCCTCTTCAGTACCCCCTATCAGTGCAACCTCATCAGTGCCCATCAGCCCTGCCTATTAGCATCACCTATCAGTGCAGCCTCATCAGTGCCCCCTATCAGTGCCCATCAGTGTCTCCTATCAGTGCCCCCTATCAATGAAGCCTCATCAGTGCCACCTATCAATGCCCATCAGTGTTTCTATCAGTGAAACCTCATCAGTGCCCCCTATCAGTGCAGCCTCATCAGTGCCTCCTATCAGTGCCCATCAGTGTCTCATATCAGTGCCCCTATCAGTGCAGCCTCATCAGTGCTACCTATCAGTGCCCATCAGTGTCTCCTATCAGTGGAGCCTCATCAGTGCCCCCTATCAGTGCCCATCAGTGTCTCCTATCAGTGGAGCCTCATCAGTGCCCCCTGTCAGTGCAGCCTCTTCAGTACCCCCTGTCAGTGCAGCCTCATCAGTGCCCCATATCAGTGCGCATCAGTGTCTCCTATCAGTGCCCCCTATCAGTGAAGCCTCATCAGTGCCACCTATTAATGCCCATCAGTGTTTCTATCAGTGAAACCTCATCAGTGCCCCCTATCAGTGCAGCCTCATCAGTGCCGCCCTATCAGTGCAGCCTCATCAGTGCCTCCTATCAGTGCCCATCAGTGTCTCATATCAGTGCCCCTATCAGTGCAGCCTCATCAGTGCTACCTATCAGTGCCATCAGTGTCTCCTATCAGTGGAGCCACATCAGTGCCCCCTATCAGTGCCCATAAGTGTCTCATATCAGTGCCCCTATCAGTGCAGCCTCATCAGTGCCCCCTGTCAGTGCAGCCTCATCAGTGTCTCCTATCAGTGCAGCCTCATCAGTGCCCATCAGTGCAATCTATCAGTGCCCATCAGTCCCGCCTATCAGTGCCTTTTATCAATGCCTCCTATCAGTTCAGCCTCATCAGAGCCGCCTATCAGTATCTCTTATCAGTGCAGCCTCATCAGTGCCCCCTATCAGTGCCGCCTATCAGTGCCCATCAGTGTCTCCTATCAGTGGAGCCTCATCAGTGCCCCCTATCAGTGCCCATCAGTGTCTCCTATCAGTGGAGCCTCATCAGTGCCCCCTGTCAGTGCAGCCTCTTCAGTACCCCCTGTCAGTGCAGCCTCATCAGTGCCCCATATCAGTGCGCATCAGTGTCTCCTATCAGTGCCCCCTATCAGTGAAGCCTCATCAGTGCCACCTATCAATGCCCATCAGTGTTTCTATCAGTGAAACCTCATCAGTGCCCCCTATCAGTGCAGCCTCATCAGTGCCGCCCTATCAGTGCAGCCTCATCAGTGCCTCCTATCAGTGCCCATCAGTGTCTCATATCAGTGCCCCTATCAGTGCAGCCTCATCAGTGCTACCTATCAGTGCCATCAGTGTCTCCTATCAGTGGAGCCTCATCAGTGCCCCCTATCAGTGCCCATCAGTGTCTCATATCAGTGCCCCTATCAGTGCAGCCTCATCAGTGCCCCCTGTCAGTGCAGCCTCATCAGTGTCTCCTATCAGTGCAGCCTCATCAGTGCCCATCAGTGCCATCTATCAGTGCCCATCAGTCCCGCCTATCAGTGCCTTTTATCAATGCCTCCTATCAGTTCAGCCTCATCAGAGCCGCCTATCAGTATCTCTTATCAGTGCAGCCTCATCAGTGCCCCCTATCAGTGCCGCCTATCAGTGCCCATCAGTGTCTCCTATCAGTGCCCCTATCAGTGCAGCCTCATCAGTGCCACCGATCAGTGCCCATCAGTGTCTCATATCAGTGCAGCCTCATCAGTGCCCCCTATCAGTGCAGCCTCATCAGTGCCTCCTATCAGTGCCCATCAGTGTCTCATATCAGTGCCCCTATCAGTGCAGCCTCATCAGTGCTACCTATCAGTGCCCATCAGTGTCTCCTATCAGTGGAGCCTCATCAGTGCCCCCTGTCAGTGCAGCCTCATCAGTGCCACCTATCAGTGTCTCCTATCAGTGCCACCCTATCAGTGCCCATCAGTCCCTCCTGTCAGTGGCTCCTATCAGTGCAGCCTCATCAGTGCCACCTATCAGTGTCTCCTATCAGTGCAGCCTCATCAGTGCTGCCCTATCAGTGCCCATCAGTGTCTCCTATCAGTGCCACCTATCAGTGCCCATCAGTGTCTCATATCAGTGGAGCCTTATCAGTGCCTCCTGTCAGTGCAGCCTCATCAGAGCCACCTATCAGTGTCTCCTATCAGTGCCACCCTATCAGTGCCCATCAGTCCCTCCTATTAGTGCCTCCTGTCAGTGGCTCCTATCAGTGCAGCCTCATCAGTGTCACCTATAAGTGTCTCCTATCAGTGCAGCCTCATCAGTGCTCATCAGTGTCTCCTATCAGTGCCCCTCTCACTGCAGCTTCATCAGTGCCCATCAGTGTCTGCTATCAGTGCAGCCTCATCAGTGCCACCTATCAGTGCAGTCTCATCAGTGCCGCCTATCAGTGCCCATCAGTGTCTGCTATCAGTGCCCCTATCAATGCAGCCTCATCAGTTCCACCTATCAGTGCCCATCAGTGTCTCCTATCAGTGCAGCCTCATCAGTGCCCCCATCAGTGCAGCCTCTTCAGTATCCCCTATCAGTGCAGCCTCATCAGTGCCCCTATCAGTGCAGCCTCATCAGTGCCCATCAGTCCCGCCTATTAGTACCTCCTACCAGTGCAGATCAGTGTCTCCTATCCGTGCCCCCTATCAGTGCAGCTTCATCAGTGCCACCTATCAGTGCCCATCAGTGTTTTTATCAGTGCATCCTCATCAGTGCCCCTATCAGTGCAGCCTCATCAGTGCTGCCCTATCAGTGCAGCCTCATCAGTGCCTCCTATCAGTGCCCATCAGTGTCTCCTATCAGTGGAGCCTCATCAGTGCCCCCTGTCAGTGCAGCCTCATCAGTGCCACCTATCAGTGTCTCCTATCAGTGCAGCCTCATCAGTGCCCCCTATCAGTGCAGCCTCATAAGTTGCCATCAGTGCCACCTATCAGTGCCCATCAGTGTCTCCTATCAGTGACACCTATCAGTGCAGCCTCTTCTGTACCCCCTATCAGTGCAGCCTCAACTGTGCCCCCTATCAGTGCAGCCTCATCAGTGCTGCCTATCATTGCCCATCCGTCCCTCCTATCAGTGCAGCCTCATCAGTGTCTCCTATCAGTGCCTCCTGGCAGTGCAGCCTCACCAGTGTCACCTATCAGTTCCCATCAGTGCCCCCTATCAGTGCAGCCTCATCAGTGCCACCCTATCAGTGCAGGCTCATAAGTTCCGCCCTATCAATGCCCATCAGTGTCTCCTATCTCTGCTCCTATCAGTTCAACCTCACCAGTTTCACCTATCAGTGCCCATCAGTGTCTCCTATCAGTGCAGCCTCATCAGTGCCACCCTATCAGTTCAGCCTCTTCAGTATCCCCTATCAGTGCAGCCTCATCAGTGCCCCTATCAGTGCAGCCTCATCAGTGCCCATCAGTCCCGCCTATTAGTACCTCCTACCAGTGCAGATCAGTGTCTCCTATCCGTGCCCCCTATCAGTGCAGCTTCATCAGTGCCACCTATCAGTGCCCATCAGTGTTTTTATCAGTGCATCCTCATCAGTGCCCCTATCAGTGCAGCCTCATCAGTGCTGCCCTATCAGTGCAGCCTCATCAGTGCCTCCTATCAGTGCCCATCAGTGTCTCCTATCAGTGGAGCCTCATCAGTGCCCCCTGTCAGTGCAGCCTCATCAGTGCCACCTATCAGTGTCCATCAGTGTCTCCTATCAGTGCAGCCTCATCAGTGCCACCCTATCAGTTCAGCCACATCAGTGCCACCTATCAGTGCCCAACAGGGTCTCCTATCAGTGCAGCTTCATCAGTGCCCCTATCAGTGCAGCCTCATCAGTGCCACCTATAAGTGTCTCCTATCAGTGCACCCTCATCAGTGCCCCCTATCAGTGCAGCCTCATCAGTGCACCTATCAGTGCAGACTCATAAGTGCCCATCAATGTCTCCTATCAGTGCCACCTATCAGTGAAGCCTCATCAGTGCCCATCAGTGTTGCCTATCAGTGCCCATCAGTCCCGTCTATCAGTGCCCCCTATCAGTGCCCCCTATTAGTGCAGCCTCATCAGTGCCCTCTATCAGGGCCCATCAGTGTCTCCTATCAGTGCAGCCTCATCAGTGCCTTCTATCAGTGCAGCCTCATCAGTGCCGCCTTTCAGTGCCCATCAGTCCCATCTATCAGTGCCTCCTATCAGTGCAGCCTCATCAGTGCCGCCTCATCAGTCTGACCTATCAGTGCAGCCACATCAGTGCAGCCTATCAGTGCAGCCTCATCAGTGCCCATCAGTGCAGCATATCATCACAAACACATACTGTCATTACACACACACACAGAAACCATTACACCCAAATAATAGAAATTACTTTCTCGAGACAGGGGTACTTTTTTAGACCTGCAGGGGTACTTCACCGTAAAAGATGGAGAAACACTGGCAAAGACTATACCCAAGTGGGAGTGTGTGCAGCTCACTGCTACTTTGTGTATAGATATCTATATACATATGTTGTTGCCCACTGCTTTATCCTTTCCCTAGCACATATTTACACTCAGTTTCCTTCTGAGCTCAGTCCAAACCTAAATTCAGAATAAAGGCATGCTCATCCCTATGTAAGGGGGAGAACAGGAAGCACCACCTGAGTGTAGTATTACAAAACTGTTTTATTCACAAAGGTTAAATACTCTCACAAGATTGAGGAGTAAAATGTGCCCATCGGGTATGTGGGGGAGCCACTCAGATCTGTCCTGCAGACACCACACTGTGCCAAGGATCAAAAGTGCTAATTTTAAAGGCTTATATGCAAGTTATTGTCATAAAAAGTGTTTGGGGACCTGGGTCCTGCCCCAGGGGACATGGATCAATGCAAAAAAAGTTTTAAAAACGGACATTTTTTCGGGAGCAGTGATTTTAATAATGCTTAAAGTGAAACAATAAAAGTGTAATATCCCTTTAAATTTCATACCTGGGGGGTGTCTATAGTATGCCTGTAAAGGGGCGCATGTTTCGTGTGTTTAGAACGGTCTGACAGCAAAATTACATTTCAAAGGAAAAAAAGTAAACATTTAATACTACTCGCAGCTATTAATGCAATGCCGGTGCGACAATACACATAGAAGTTCATTAATAAAAACGGCATGGGAATTCCCCTCAGGGAAACCAAAATTAATTTAAAAAAATTACGTGGGGGGTCCCCCTAAATTCCATACCAGGCCCTTCAGGTCTGGTATGGATATTAAGGGGAACCTCGGCCAAAATTTAAAAAAAAATGATGTGGGGTTCCCCCTTAAATCCCATACCAGGCCCTTCAGGTCTGGTATGGATATTAAGGGGAACCCCGCGCCAAAATTAAAAAAAAAACGGCGTGGGGTCCCCCCAAAAATCCATACCAGACCCTTATCCGAGCACGCAACCTGGCAGGCCGCAGGAAAAGAGGGGGGACGAGAGAGCACCCCCCCTTCTGAACTGTACCAGGCCACATGCCCTTAACATTGGGAGGGTGCTTTGGGGTAGCCCCCCAAAACACCTTGACCCCATGTTGATGAGGACAAGGGCCTCATTCCCACAACCCTGGCCGGTGGTTGTGGGGGTCTGCGGGCGGGGGGCTTTTCGGAATCTGGAAGCCCCCTTTAAAAAGGGGACCCCTAGATCCCGGCCCTTCCCCCTGTGTGAAATGGTAAGGGCCTACCATTTCACTAAAAAACTGTCAAAAATGTTAAAAGTCCCATCATATCCCCATGCGTCAGAGGGGGGCGGGGTCACCGGGTGGCCCCGTCCCCCGTTATTTAAGAACCGTCAGAAGAGGAGAAGCATCACACAGCAGGAGCCTCCCTCCATGCCGTCATGGATGCAGAGCGGCCCGAAAAGAAGATGAAGACAAGAAGATGAAGAGAAGAAGAGAAGAGAAGAAGATGAAGAGAAGAAGATGAAGAGAAGAGCGGGAGACTCCCTTCATGCCATGGATGCGGAGCAGCCCGAGGAGAAGAAGGGAAGAAGAAGCCGCGGAGGAGATGCTGGACGAGAACACTGGAGGAAGAACCAGAAGAACCAGAAGAAGAAGAAGATGAAGGAAGATAGAAGATAGAAGAAAGAAGAAAGAAGAAGCATTCAAATAAAGGAATTTTCAAAAACTGTCTCTTGTCATTTTTAACATTTTTGACAGTTTTTTAGTGAACTGGTAGGGTTCCCCCTTACCATTTCACACAGGGGGGAGGGCCGGGATCTGGGGGTCACCTTGTTAAAGGGGGCTTCCAGATTCTGATAAGCCCCCCGCCTGCAGACCCCCACAACCACCGGCCAGGGTTGTGGGGATGAGGCCCTTGTCCTCATCAACATGGGGACAAGGTATTTTGGGGGCTACCCCAAAGCACCCTCCCAATGTTGAGGGCATGTGGCCTGGTACGGTTCAGGAGGGGGGGCGCTCTCTCGTCCCCCCTCTTTTCCTGCGGCCTGCCAGGTTGCGTGCTCAGATAAGGGTCTGGTATGGATTTTTGGGGGGACCCCACGCCATTTTTTTTAATTTTGGCGCGGCGTTCCCCTTAATATCCATACCAGACCTGAAGGGCCTGGTATGGAATTTAAGGGGACCCCCCACATAATTTTTTTTTTTTACTTTTGGTTCGGGGTTCCCCTGTGGGCAATTCCCATGCCGTTTTTATCAATGAACTTCTATGTGTATTGTCAGACCGGGTAGTTTTAAATTACTTTTTTTCCTTTGAAATGTCATTTTGCTGTCAGACTGTTCTAAACATGGGAAACATGCGCCCCTTTACAGGCATACTATAGACACCCCCCCCAGGTACGAAATTTAAAGGGATATTACACTTTTATTGTTTCACTTTAAGCATTATTAAAATCACTGCTCCTGAAAAAACAGCCTTTTTAAAACTTTTTTTTGCATTGATACATGTCCCCTGGGGCAGGACCCAGGTCCCCAAACACTTTTTATGACAATACCTTGCATATAAGCCTTTAAAATTAGCACTTTTGATTTCTCCCATAGACTTTTAAAGGGTGTTCCGCGGCATTCGAATTTGCCGCAAACACCCCAAATTGTTCGCTGTTCGGCGAACTTGCGAACAGCCCATGTTCGAGTCGAACATGAGTTTGACTCGAACTCGAAGCTCATCCCTATTCTTCTACTGGCCAGTAGAAGGAGCTGAAGCTCAGAGCGTGTAGCCTGTTGATTCCAGCCATCTCTCCGCCTCCGGTGACGTCACTTACGCCATGCATTCCACGCTGGTTTACCCGGACTTCCTAGTGGCCACAGGATGCTCCACAGTACTCTTCCATCTCCAGCAGTTCCTTGGCACAGTGCGCAGTCTTCAGAATGGATCTGAGCGGCTCCCACACATACCTGATCGGCACATTTTACTTCTCAATCTTGTAAATGTATTTTACCTTTGTGGATAAAACAGTTTGTTACTACTACACTCAGGTGATGCTTCCCGTTCTCCTCCCTTATGTTTATGCCACAGAACTGGCTTTACTCGGAGGATATACAAATACCTGATTCCCTGCACTGCTATAGGGTTGATTTACTAAAGGCAAACAGACTGTGCACTTTGCAAAGTGCAGTTGTACTCTGTAGGAGCAGTTGCTCCAGAGCTTGTTAAATGAGCAAAAGCTCTGCTGACTTCCATCATCCAATCATGTGCAAGTAAAAAAGCATTTTTTTTAAATTCACTTTGCACAAGATTGGGTACTCTTTGCAAAGTGAGGCTTTACCTCATTTACTAAGCTCTGGAGTAACTGCCCTTGCAGAGTGCAACTGCAATTTGCAAAGTGCACAGTCTATTTGCATTTAATAAATCAACCCCTATGTGTACATAGTTTGCTGTAAGACATTGATTGAGGGTCTGCTGCTATATACCTAATGGTGTTCCTAATAAGTATGAAAGTGCTAGAGATGGTACAACGCTCCCCTCTGACCTAACTCATACAATGCCACACTGTATAGATATTATATATGAAACCTAAATCATAAACAGCTACACAATATAAGTAAAAATAGAAAAAAGTAAAAAAACATAGTGAGTGTCACTTTAAAACAAGTCAATATTAATACATAGCAATATACCACCACTAAAAGACAAGTGTCCGTGAACATAAAGTGCTTGTGCGCTTAGACCGGTGTTAGATGAACTGGTGTAACATAACAAATAAAGTCCAAATATTGAGAGTAAATCCGTTGATGCAGACACATAAAATTCCTTCAATATCCCTCCACCTTCACATATATGCGCTCACCTCCATGCATGACCATAGATTGTCACCATGCGTCTATAGTAAGCTGGGAAGGTTGGGACTTTAAATGAGGCCATGAACATAGTGGAGGTGACTTGTTAGAGACAGAAACCACATATAGAAAAGACATTGTAATAAATATCATTTCATAAGTATTTACAAACACATGTGTATGTGCATATGTAACATTTTCTATAAGTTTATACATTTTCTATAATCTTTTAAGTTTTCTATATGTGGTTTCTGTCATTGACATGTTTTATGCATCCCATTATGATCAATAAATAAGTCACCTCCACTATGTTCATGGCCTCATTTAAAGTCCCAACTTTCCCAGCTTACTTTTGAATCAGGGATGGAGGCACACCACATATGTGCCTCACTCAAAGCCCCAAAATCTCCCCTTTCCTCTTTAAGGGGTATATAGATCCCCTGGTGGGTGATAATGACCCTTTTGGGTTCAGTATATCCTAGGCAATCCCAAGCAGGAATGATGAAAACTAACATAGTGCTGAATCGTTTTAAAAAAAAAACTTTAATAAAAAAATCTAAAATATAAGAGAAAAAGTCACTCCTTGAAAAAATCACGTAGCGTGTGATGAAATGCTTCGGAGACAGGGCCTAGTGACATCAGCGCGATCATCCAGGAAGCTTTTATTCTGTGAGTTGGCTGCTGTCATAAACATTCACGTGACCCTTAAGGGGGCTGCACACCCTATATGTGCTATGTATGCAATCTGAGTACACCAGAGTCAGTGCACAAAAATATGTGAGTTTTTTATTTTATATTTTTAACATTTTTTTTTAAACCATTCAGCACTATGTTAGTTTTCTTCATCCCTCTATGAGCATTACTACTTAAGATTGCTTGGGATATGCTGAACCCAAAAGGTATATTATCACCCACCAGAGGATCTATATACCCCTTAAAGGGGAAGGCGCATGGTGACCAGCTATGGTCATACATGGAAGTGAGCTCATATATGTGAAGGTGGAAGGACACTGAAGGTGTTTTATGTGTCTGCACAGTATCAACAGATTTACTATCAATATTTGGACTTTATTTGGGCGGCACAGTGGTGTAGTGGATAGCACTTTTGCCTAGCAGTAAGAAGGGTCGCTGGTTCGAATCCCAACCACGCCTAGAGATTGCATGTTCTCCCTGTGTCTGCATGGGTTTCCTTCGGGTACTCCGGTTTCCTCCCACACTCCAAAGACATGCTGGTAGGCTAATTGGATCCTGTCTAAATTGTCCCTAGCATGTATGAATGTGAGTTAGGGACCTTAGATTGTAAGCTCCTTGAGGGTAGGGACTGATGTGAATGTACAATGTATATGTAAAGACGGGAAATAATCATGGAGTGAAAAAGTTGCTTTGTGGTGTCATTAGTCAGGAAGGGTCGAATTCTGGAGATGTTGCAGAGGTTAAGGCGGCAGGATTTAGCCAGTGATTGGATATGGGGGCTGAAGGAGAGGTCAGAGTCAAGGATTACACCCAGGACCCTGGTATGTGTGGAGGGACCAATGGTTGTGTTGTTGATATTAATGGTGAAGTCACAGGGTGGGGACCATGAAGGAGGAAATATAACAAGCTCAGTTTTAGAAAGATTAAGTTTGAGGAAGTGGTGTGACATCCATACTGATATGTCATTCAGTAAGTTTGAGATCCATGAGGAGATTGAGGGGGTGAGTTGAGGAGTGGAGAGATAGATCTGTGTGTCATCGGCATAGAGGTGGTATTGGAAGCCATGGGAGGTTATCAACTGGCCCAGGGAAGAGGTATAGAGTGAGAATAGGAGAGGCCCAAGGACGGAGCCCTGGGGTACCCCAATAGAAAGAAAGGGGAGTGGAGGAGATGGAGTTGTAAATGACACTGAAAGTGCACTGAGATAGGTAGGAGGAGAACTAGGATAATGTAGAATCACGGAGGCCAAGGGAATGTAATTTCCTGAGGAGGAGCTGGTGGTCAACTGTGTCAAAGGCAGCAGAGAAGTCTAAAAGTATGAGTATGCAATAGTGGCTATTGGTTTTAGCAGTTATTAGGTCATTGGTGAGTTTTAGTAGGGCAGTTTCAGTAGAATGTTGTGGGCGGAAGCCAGACTGTAGGGGGTCGAGAAGGTTGTCCGTGAGGTAGCAACTCATTTGGTCATGAACCATGCATTCGATGAGCTTGGAGGCAAACGGGAGCAGGGAGATGGGTCTTAAGTCATTCAAACAGGTGGGGTCTAGTGAGGGTTTTTTGAATATGGGGGTAACCAGTGCTTGTTTGAGCAGGGAAGGAAAAGTGTCGGAGGAGAGGGAGAGGTTGAAGATGTGGGTTAGGGAGTTGAGGATAGAGTGGGAACGTGGGCGCAGTAATTGAGAGGGGACAGGGTCCAGGGGACAGGTAGTGAGGTGGACCATGGAGAGGAGTTTATCAACTTCATCTGTGGTAACTGGGCAAAAGGAGGAGAGTATTTAGTGTGGTGTTGGACCTAAAATGTTGGGTAGGGGAGGAATGTGAATGCTGGATATCTCCTTGTTGAGCGGTAAGCAAGTTGGATGGGTGGGGGCAGTGGGGGGTGAAGTAAGGAATTAAGGGTAGAAAAGAGCTGACGAGGTTTGCATGAGATGGTTTTGATGAGAGTGTTGTAATAGGTTTGTTTAGCAGTGTGGAGGCAGGAGTTGTATTTGAGATGGGCAGATTTGTAGAGGGTAAAGTCTGGCAGGGATTTAGATTTACGCCATGCTCGCTCAAGAGCACGGCTGTGTCTCTTGAGACTTCTGGTGTTGTCTGTTTGCCAGGGTTGTGGAAGATGGGGCCTGGTTCTGCGTGTAGAAAGAGGAGCAAGTACGTCTAGGGAGGATGACAACGTGGTGTTGTAGATGGAAGTGGTTAGGTCTGGGCAGAACAGGGATTCGATTTTGTCATAAAGGCCATCAGTAGCAGAGTGAAAAAAGGAAGGGTTGAGGTTGCTAAGGTTCCTGTGGGTAGTGGTTTGTGGGTTGGCAGCATGGGATGTAGGAGACAAGGAGAGTGTGAAACGAATAAGGTTGTGATCAGAGAGAGGAAAGGGTGTGTTAGAGAGATTGCAGGGAGTGCAATGATGGGAGAATACAAGGTCAAGAGTGTTGCCCTTGGAGTGAGTGGTGGTTTGTGTCCATTGTGTTAGATTAAAAGAGGAGGTTAGGTTGAGTAGTTTAGAAGTAGTAGCATTATTAACATTGATTGGAATGTTAAAGTCACCTAGGATGATGGCAGGCACTTCGGATGAGAGAAAATAGGGTAGCCATGCATGTACATAGTGTCCCGCGATGTTCATCCGTCTTTAATCATGCCGCCCGACGGACCCGAAAAATAGAAAAAAAAATCTCTGCCTCGAAGGGAGGCGTCTCGCTGACTGCTGTCTCTTGGCTGTGACAGCTGTTATATAAGCAAGGACGGGGTCACCCGGTAACGTAACCGAGTGACCCCACCCCTTCTGACATCATGTGCCTTCAGAGGGGGGCAGGGTCATCCAGTTACGTCAGTGGGTGGTCCCGCCCTTTCCTTTATAACAGCTGTCACAATGAAAAGACAGCAGCCAGTGGGAGCCCTCCAATGGAGGCAAAGTGTTTTGGGGTTTTTTCTTTTCTATTTTTCAGGTCCGTCGAGCGGCGTGATTGACAATGGATGTTGTAGTCCATATACATGGCTGAACATATATGATTAGAAATTCTTTTGTATATTTTGCAACTGTCATAATATTTACACCAATTATTGTATACTAATATTGTACTACTTGCACACTTTCTTTGTTATAGAAAATCTGTACCCATCTGAACCAAAATAACCTCTGAAGAAGGACTTTTAATCCTTAACATGTAAGGTGTTTTACATCTGTATTGATCATTCATCGCTAGTCTGTCCCACACCAGGACAGTGGTCCGCTCATACAATTTTACTAATCGGTATCAGATACTGTTTTTATGTATTGATTTCTATATGTCCACTATTGTTATATGAAAATAAATTTATACCTTTCTATACTCAATGTTTTGGTCTGTCCCCTAACCATGACATAACCATGTCTTTGGGCACCAGGTTTTCTTCATTTGTTCTTAAATTGGGTCGGACAGACCAAATCCTTGTCCACACACACTCCAATCCCTCCCCCTCTTTTCCTGATTGACGATGGATATAAATCGCGGGACACTTTTTTTTTTCCTTTTTAATAAAGGAATTGTCAAAAACTGTCTTTTGTGTTTTTTATACAATAAAACAAATTTCTATCAGCGCAAATATTAATAAACTTCATTATTAAATAGTGATATGAGTGGTAAGTGATAGAACAAAATCCCACAAAAAAAAAACAAAAAAAACAAAAATGGAAAATCCCCCCCCCCCCCCCACCTGGCTGCTGCACACACAGAAAATGCGCAAAGGATAATACCCTTACTCACTATGTAGTGATATGTGTAGTAAGCGATGTGACAAAATCCCATCACAAGCCAAAAATTGAAAAATACCCCCCCACCTGGCTGCTGCACACACTGTTGTTGACTGCTGTTCACTTCACATATAAAGTATACATAACAAAACAGTTGCGCTTCCTAAATAACTACCAATAAATCAAACAATCAAACAAATAAATCCTTAAAGAGAACAGATAATTAAATTGCAATAAAGCAAGATACTTAGTGCACAATCAAATATTTGTGTTCCCTGACTGGGAATAGTGAACAATACACAATAATAAAATATATGTGTTGCCTATATGGGAATAGTGAACAATAAACAAAAAAGATAAAGTCGTGAGGTGAGCAGCTAGGATATTGAGGTGGAGGAGAGCACTTGCATTTTCAACGTTATGCACTAGTGGTGTGTTGTGCGTTTTTGTACAGAAGACTCTGAGGATTATTTTTTGTGCATTTGGACTCTTATTCTTATTCTAATATTTTTTTTGAGTGTGTGGACTTTATCTTTATTGTTTATTATTCACTATTTCCATATAGGCAACACGTATATTTTATTATTGTGTACTGTTCACTATTCCCAGTCAGGGAACACGAATGTTTGATTGTGCACTCAGTATCTTGCTTTATTGCAAGTTAATCATCTATTCTCTTTAACCACTTGCCTACCAGGCACGAACACCCCCTTCCTGCCCAAGCCATTTTTCAGCTTTCAGTGCTGTTGCATTTTGAATGACAATTGCGCGGTCATTCAACACTGTACCCAAATGAAATTTTTATCATTTTTTTTCCCACAAATAGAGCTTTCTTTTGGTGGTATTTGAACACCTCTGCAGTTTTTACTTCTTGCACTATAAACAAAAGAAGAGTGACAAGTTTGAAAAAAACACAATATTTGCGATTTTTATTATGTGCTATGAAAAAGCATTGATTACTGTGTAAATGTGACTGGCAGGGACGGGTTAACACTAGGGGGTGTTCGAGGGGTTAAATGTGTTTCCTGGGAGTGATTCTAACTGTGGGGGAGGGAACTCACAAGGGGAGGAGACCGATCGGTGTCCTTATGTACAAGGGACACACCACCGGTCTCCTCTCCTCTGACAGGACGTGGATCTGTGTGTTTACACACACAGATCCACGGTCCTGCTTAGTTACTGGGCAATCGCGGGTGCCCGGCGGACATCATGACAGCCGGGTACGCGCATCGGGTCACCAGCAACGCAACGGGTGCGCGCCACCCCCTAGTGACCCGAGAAGGAAATCACGTCATATGACGGTGGCCCAGAACAAGAGCTGCTTCGTCCTGCCGTCATATGACAGTGGGCGGGCGAGAAGTGGCTAAGGATTTATTGGTAATTATTTAGGAAGTGCAACACTGTTTTGTTTTGTGTTTTTTACACTTTTTTGGTGAATGGGCAGGGGTACCCCCACCCATTCACATGGGGGACGGGATCTGGGGGGCCCTCTTGTTAAAGGGGGCTTCCAGATTCCAAATTCCGATAAGCCCCCCCACCTGCAGACCCCCACAACCACTGGGCCAGGATTGTGAGGACGTGGCCCTTATCCCCATCAACATGGGAACAAGGTACTTTGTGGTCGGACCCCAAAGCACCCTCCCCATGTTAAGGGCATGTGGCCTGGTATGGTTCAGGAGGGGGGGCTCTTTTGCCCCCCCATTCCATCCTCCAGTCTGCATGCTCGGATAAGGGTCTGGTATGGATTTACACACCAATTTTTTTTACATTTTGGCATGGAGTTCCCCTTAAAATCCATACCAGACCTGAAGGGCCTGGTATGGACTGTGGGGGGGACCCACACAGATTTTTTTCCTTGATTTTTATCTATATTGTCGTGAGCCGGCAATACATTACAGCCACAAGAAATTTTAAATGACATTTTTTCCTTTTTATTTTGCTGCGGCACTGTAAAACACATCACACAGATGTGCCACTTTACAGGCAGACTAAGGGGACCTTAGGCTCGATATTAAAAGGAATAGTTCATTTTTATTGTTTCATTTTAAGCATTATTAAATTGCTCTTGAAAAAAAAAAACGGTTGTTTTAAAACTTTTTTTGCATTGATACATGTCCCCTGGGGCAGTACCCGGGTCCCCATACACTTTTTATGGCAATAAAGTGCATATAAGCCTTAAAAATTAGCACTTTAGATTTTTCATGTTCGTGTTCCATAGACTTTAATAGGGTTCGCATGTTTGCACTAATTTTTTGCCTGTTCGCATGTTCTGGTGTGAATCGAACTGGGGGGGTGTACGACCCATCCTTATTTAATAGCTGTACCGGAACTATAGATAGCCCGTTTCTTTAAATCTGTTCTCCAACAGTTTCGACTGTTGGATGTCATTTTCTGGGTTGGCACAATTGCCTCGAATGCACATGAGTTGTCCCTTGGGAATCGCCCCCAACCACTTGGGGTAGTGACAGTTAGCCTTAGGAATGTAGCCATTCCTATCGGTCTCTTTAAAAGGATGTTTTAGTGATAATATAGCCGTTAGACTTAGTAAGTACTGAATCCAAAGAAATAATATGGTGCAAATCCCAATTTCCAGTAAATTTTAGCCCATATTTATTTTTATTAATTTTGGTAGGGAAGCTGGATAAGGTTTTCATACTACCTTTCCAGAGAATGACAATTTCATCAATGTACTGTTTGTACAGAGTCAACTCTGTAATGTTCTCATTATATGTTTTTTCTTCCCACTGATTTAAAAGGAGGATGGCTACACTAGGGGCATACTTCGCCCCCATGGCTACGCCCTTTATTTGATTATAATAGGAGCCTTCATGCCAATAATAATTGTTGGTCATGGCCAGAGCGAAAGACATAATAAAAAATTTTTGTTCAGTTTTTAAATCTATACTTACATCCAAAGCTTGCTTGGTGGTTGAGACAACATACAGATGTTTGAGACTTGTATACAATGATTCCACATCAATGGTGACAAGAATCATGTCATCCACGATGAGAAGATCTTGCAACAAGTTCATCAGATGTTTACTGTCCCTGAGGTAAGAAGAGCAACCTTGGACTATAGGCTGCAAAAAAGTCTAGGTGCTTCAGGAAAAAGATATCTTGCTTCCTTTTTGTTTAAAATACCTTTGGTATGGACTTTTTTCTGCCATACGTATGACTATGTTTTTCTTTTTTTCTAGAGCCCCCAAACTTTTCTGTATATTCCCCTTCTTACGTCCTATTTTTGTTCTAATTAATTCTAATTAAAAAAGAGGATTTTCCCCCATAGGGGGTTTTCTAGGCAGCAAAGGGTAATTGAAAAATACTAAAAAGAATAACGTAATTATAGTTTTTATTATAGCAAAGTATCAAAAAATGCTTTAGACATGAATAGTGAAAACATGAGCTGGGGTATAGGATTTATAAAAACGTCCCTAATATGACAATATACAATAATAATGCACAGTGATAAAACAGCATAGAGAAAAATGATACATGAGTCTTGTTAATGAATACTGGCGCGTTTCGACCCCAATGGGTCTTCTTCAGGGGATTTTTGTAAACTGTAAAAATGTTAACGTATATTAAAGTTCATAATTTAAGGATAAGTGACAAAGGTAATAATGAATATTTTCATACATATTTACCAATCACATTGTATTAAGCCATATTGAATAGCCTCCGTATGAAAACAACCCCTTGCTTGATCCCAGCGTTTCTGATCAGTCGGCACAATCAGCGGGGGAGCCAACTGTTCGTGCGTGCCTTACGAGGAGCCACACTAAATGTAATCCCAAAAACTCAGGGAGGCAAAGGGGAAGGGTAAGCAAAACTTGTAGTGGAAATATTATGTGTAATATGAATGAACGGCTAAGGAGTAGGGATGAGCCGAACACCCCCCTGTTCGGTTCGCACCAGAACTTGCGAACAGGCAAAAAATTTGTGCGAACACCATTAAAGTTTATGGGACATGAACATGAATAATCAAAAGTGCTAATTTTAAAGGCTTATATGCAAGTTATTGTCATAAAAAGTGTTTGGGGACCTGGGCCCTGCCCCAGGGGACATGTATCAATGCAAAAAAAGGTGTAATATTCCTTTAAATTTCGTACCTGGGGGGTGTCTATAGCATGCCTGTAAAGGGGTGCATGTTTCCCGTGTTTAGAACAGTCTGACAGCAAAATGATATTTCAAAGGAAAAAAAGTCATTTAAAACTACTCGCCGCTATTGATGAATTGCAGGTACGACAATACACATAAAAGTTCATTGATAAAAACGGCATGGGAATTCCCCACAGGGGAACCCCGAACCAAGATTTAAAAAAAAAATGACGTGGGGGGCCCTCCTAAATTCCATACCAGGCCCTTCAGGTCTGGTATGGATATTAAGGGGAACCCCCGGCCAAAATTAAAAAAAAATGGCATGGAGTCCCCCTCAAAATCTATACCAGACCCTTCAGGTCTGGTATGGATTTTAAGGGGAACCCCGCGGCAAAATTAAAAAAAAATGGTGTGGGGTCCCCCAAAAATCCATACCAGACCCTTATCCAAGCACGCAACCTGGCAGGCCGGAGGAAAAGAGGGTGGGATAAGAGAGCGCCCCCCCTCCTGAACCAGACCAGGCCACATGCCCTCAACATTGGGAGGGTGCTTTGAGGTAGCCCCCCAAAACACCTTGTCCCCATGTTGATGGGGACAAGGGCCTCATCCCCACAACCCTTGCCCGGTGGTTGTGGGGGTCTGCGGGCGGGGGGCTTATCGGACTCTGGAAGCCCCCTTTAACAAGGGGACCCCCAGATCCCGGCCCTCCCCCCTGTGTTAAATGGTAAGGGGGTACTTACCATTTCACAAAAAAAGTGTCAAAAATGTTAAAAATGACAAGAGACAGTTTTTGACAATTCCTTTATTTAAATGCTTCTTCTTTCTTCTATCTTCTATCTTCCTTCGGTTTCTTCCTCCATCTTCTTCTTCTTCTGGTTCTTCCTCCAGTGTTCTCGTCCGGCATCTTCCCCTGTGGCGTCTTCTTATCTTCTTCTCCTCGGGCCGCTCCGCATACATGATGGCATGATGGGAGGCTCCCACTGTGTGATGCTTCTCCTCTTCTGACGGTTCTTAAATAATGGGGGCTGGGCCACCCAGTGACCCCGCCCCCTCTGACGCATGGGGACTTGATGGGGACTTCCCTGTGGCATTCCCCGTGACATCAGAGGGGGGCAGGGTCACCCCCCACGTCATTTTTTTAAAAATTTTGGTTCGGGGTTCCCCTGTGGGGAATTCCCATGCCGTTTTTATCAATGAACTTTTATTCATATACACAATATTGTGTATTGTCGGACCAGCAATTCGTTAATAGTGGCGAGTAGTTTTAAATGACTTTTTTTCCTTTGAAATGTCATTTTGCTGTCAGACTGTTCTAAACACGGGAAACATGCGCCCCCTTACAGGCATACTATAGACACCCCCCAGGTACAAAATTTAAAGGAATATTACACTTTTATTGTTTCACTTTAAGCATTATTAAAATCACTGCTCCCGAAAAAACGGCTGTTTTTAAAACTTTTTTTTGCATATATCCATGTCCCCTGGGGCAGGACCCAGGTCCCCAAACACTTTTATGACAATACCATGCATATAAGCCTTTAAAATTAGCACTTTTGATTTCTCCTATAGACTTTTAAAGAGTGTTCCACAGCTTTCGAATTTGCCGCGAACACCCCAAGTTGTTCGCTGTTCGGCGAACTGGCGAACAGCCGATGTTCGAGTCGAACATGAGTTTGACTCGAACTCGAAGCTCATCCCTACTAAGGAGGATGATAGCGTTTTTCGTATACATTACGAATTATATTTAAACATGTACATGTTTAAATATAATACGTAATATATACGAAAATCGCTATCATCCTGCTTAGCCGTTCATTCATATTACACATAATATTTCCACTACAGATTTTGCTTTCCCTTCCCCGTTGCCTCCCTGAGTTTTTGGGATTACCTTTAGTGTGACTCCTCGTAAGGCACGAACGAACAGTTGGCTCCCCTGCTGATTGTGCCGACTGATCGGAAACGCTGGGATCAAGCAAGGGGTTGTTTTCATACGGAGGCTATTCAATATAGCTTAATACAATGTGATTGGTAAATATGTATGAAAATATTCATTATTATCTTTGCCTTTTATCCTTAAATTATGAACTTTAATATACGTTAACATTTTTACAGTTTACAAAAATCCTCTGAAGAAGACCCGTTGGGGTTGAAACGCGTCAGTATTCACATAGAAGACTCATGTATCACTTTTCTCCATGGTGTTTTATCACTGTGCATTATTATTGTATATTTTCATATTACAGACGTTGTTTTTATAAATCTTATACCACAGCTCATGTTTTGACTATTCATGTTAAAGCATTTTTTGATACTTTGTTATAATAAAAACTATAATTACGTTGTTCTTTTTTAGTATTTTTCAATTACCCTTTGCTCCTAGAAAACCCCCTATGGGGGACAATCCTCTTTTTTAATACTTTCATCCGGGGTGTGCAGCTATTGTGTCTTTCCCTATATGAGTGTCTCTCATTCAATTAATTCTAATTAATCTAATATCCTGTTTCACCATAGATTTAAATACTTCTAAAAACTGATTTTTTTTAGGGTTAAAAGTTGATTGATTTTTCAAACCACTATCCTGGTAGTCACTGGGTTCCCTAATAGTGGATACTAAAGGGGGTTTCTCTACAAAATGTTTTTTGATGTTGAGCTTCCTAATAAATCTTCATAAAAGTGAAGGTTTCATCGCTAAGGTTGAAAATCACCCTGCCTAATGATCCCTCTTTCTTTTGGTTCTTTCTCCCCCCTCCATTCTCTGGGGCGTCCCTTGGTGTGCCATTTGGTTGCCAATATGGGACATCCCACTGCTGCCGCTCCGGAGACTCTGGCTGATGCCAAGCTTTGATTTATGAACCATTATTTTGTTGGCTGATCCACCAATTTGGGCCGTTCCATTAGAGGATTCATCTCTGTGATATTCCAGCTTAATTTGACTACCTGTAATGAGTGTCATATTCATTTGGTGAGTAGGATGTTTGCTCATTAAGCGGTGGAAGATGGCACTTCAACTATTCTTCACATGATAAGGAACATTTCACTTCACTAATTGTAAAAATCCACCCAAGTAGACCCAGAGGTTTGCAACATCCCGATATCAGAAATCATGTATAGGGAGTACCCCCCAATGAAAGTACTATGGGACTTTAAGGGCAACTAACCAATAACAGAGTATGAGAAAATAGAATTTTTTATTAGTATAAAAGATGTGGTGCATACATCACCATAAATCGAATACCTAAAAACAAAGAGCAGAATTGGATCATGTAAATACAGTTCCTTTAGTATTGATCCCGACGCGTTTCAGGACCAATATAGAGTCTTTTCTTCAGCGGTATTCCATGCAAAGTATTATTGCTATACAACATTCTATAATGAAACACAATTACAGATTAAAATCAGGATCAGGGACAAAGAAATTATACAGGAGCATCATTGAAGCAAAGTCTGGAAAAACATACCAATCCAAGGTGGGGTCTGCACTATGCGTACCAACCTGATACAGAGCCAAAGGTAGAAAACTGCTCAAATATTACAGGGAAACCTTGAGGGATATGAGACCTGGAGCAGTCATCATCTCAGTTGGAATGTTTACAGACATCATGTGAGTTTGAATGAGTGGAACAAAGTGTTTCTGTAGGAAGAACAGTTTTTTTTATAAGAACATGATTTTACATGTGGTTTTAGAGTAACAAGTTAAGAAATATATTTAACAATAATATTATTGTTAAAACAAAGTAAATTAAATTTTTAGATGTTGTATCGCACTTAAGTAAGGAAGGACGTTACGCTGGTTTTAATATCTTTATACTCGTAGCCGTCCAAGTGAGACAACGGACAGCCTTAGCCCCCCAGTGATGGTCTCCGTATCCACACTGGTTATTATCATAATAAGACAACACCAGCAAGTGGACAGAGAGCCCCTCCATAGCATTCCAAATTTGAAAAAAGTTATAGCTTTGAATAACTGAGGTATTTCCCACAATAGGATACATAAACATAAATACAACAAAAGGCTGTCACACAGGAAAAAATATAATTTCTATGTACAGACCAATGATGTAAAGTATATACCTCTTTGTAGATAGCTATTTCCACTTGGTATACTAACTACACACTAACCTCTTGTAAACAGAAAAAGATGTCTGGCCAGGTCCGAGGCAAACAGACATTTACCCTGTGGTGTAGGTGGAAGCAGATGGGAGGAATGGAGATTCCTCCTTATATATCTTAATAGGACGCCCGCACATGCGCACTAGATGGTGTGTCTATCTCTGTGTGGTGTCAGAACGGGGTGTGTGTCTGTGCGAGGCAGGGAGTGCCACTATGCATGGCATCAGCGGGGGGCGTGGCCGCCGATGTACCATATACAGTAGTAACAAGGAGGCAAAGAGTGTGATGAAAAAGGGGGCAGAACGGCACGCCAACATGACTGCATGCCCTCACAACCTAAAAAGTGTGCCGAGCTCCCTCCTCACCGCATACGTAACCATGCAAAGCTGGGGGGAGGAAGGCAAATGATCACATAAACAAGGGGGCTGTTCCTAGCAATGGCCTCCGAGTCAAAATACCCATGCAGGCCACGTACGATGCCCCGCCCTCCCCTCTCAAAATACAAGGGGAGGAAGGGGTAGCCCACAAAAATACGCTCCAAACAGCGCAACTCGCGATCCAAGACAGGCACCGCGTGCACACACCAGCCCAATGCTCACACGTAAGGAAAAGCATTCCTGCAGCTAGCATGCCCAAGCCATGCCAAAGTTGGATATGATCCCATCCCAAAATCACAAGCTGCCCTATGTGTTCCCAAGTAGGGATGAGCCCAATGTCCGAGTCGAACGTACGTTCGACTCGGACATCGGGTGTTCGCCTGTTCGCTGAACAGTGAACAATATGCGATGTTCGCGGCAAATTCGAAAGCCGCCGGAACACCGTTAAAGTCTATGGGACACTAACATGAAAAATCAAAAGTACTCATTTTAAAGGCTTATATGCAAGTTATTGTTATATAAAGTGTTTGGGGACCTGGGTCCTGCCCCAGGGGACATGTATCAATGCAAAAAAAATGTTTAAAATGCCCGTTTTTTCGGGAGCAGTGATTTTTTTAATGCTAAAAGTGAAACAATAAAAATGAAATATTCCTTTAAATATCGTGCCTGGGGGATGTCTATAGTATACCTGTAAAGTGGCACATTTTTCCCATGTTTAGAACAGTACCCCAGCAAAATGACATTTCTAAAGGAAAAATTGTCATGTAAAATGGATCGCGGCTGTAATGAATTGTCGGGTCTTGGCAATAAAGATATAACTCATTGAATTAAAATGACATGTGGTCCCCCCAGTCCATTACCAGGCCCTTTGGGTCTGATATGAATATTAAGGGGAACCCCGAACCAAAATTTTTTAAAAAATTGTGTGGGGGTCCCCCTAAAATCCATACCAGGCCCTTCAGGTCTGATATGGAAATTAAGGGGAACCCTGCGCCAAGTTTTAAAAAAAATGGCATAGGGGTCCCCCCCACAATCCATACCAGACCCTTATCCGAGTATGCAACCTGGCAGGCCGCAGGAAAAGAGGGGGGGACGAGAAAGTGCCCCCCTCCTGAACCGTACTGGGCCACATGCCTGCAACATGGGGAGGGTGCTTTGGGGTCTGATCCCAAAGCACCTTGTCCCCATCAACAATGTTGATGGGGACAAGGGCCTCATCCCCATAACCCTTGCTGGCGGGGGGCTTATCGGAATCTTGAAGCCCCCTTTAATAAAGGGGATCCCAGCCTCCCCCCTATGTGAATTGGTAATGGGGTACATTTTACCCCTACCATTTCACAAAAAAATGTCAAATGTGGTAAAAAAGACAAGAGACAGCTTGGGACAAGTCCTTTATTAAAAAAAAAAAATGTCCCGTGATTTAAATTCACGCTGCCCGACGGACCAAAAAAGAAAAAAAAGCCGCAACCTTTTCTCCTCCATGGGAGGCTCCTGCCAACTGACGCTTCTTCTCTGTGACAGTTCTTATATAGCTGATGCCACAGGACCGGCGTAGTTTATTGGAGGACAAGCCAAAAAGATCCAGTAATACCAGGAACAACTTAGCGTTCCTGAAGGATTTTAACAGAGATTACAGCGAGAAAGAATGAAGTGGTCCAAGGCACCATAAGCAATTGGCCTCCATCCCAAATTTGAATAAAAAGAGAGAACGTTTGGTCGGCGGGACTTTAAATGAGGCCAATCACTGTATAGGGTAAGCATGTAGGATATAAAACACACTATTGCTTTTAAAGGATTTCCAACTTCCTACTTTACATAATAGGTGAGGTTGAAAAAAGACACAAGTCCATCAAGTCCAACTTATGTGTGTGATTATATGTCAGTATTACATTGTATATCCCTGTATGTTGCGGTCGTTCAGGTGCTTATCTAATAATTTCTTGAAACTATCAACGCCCCCCCGCTGAGACCACAGCCTGTGGAAGGGAATTCCACATCCTTGCTGCTCTTATGGGGCGTACACACGGTCGGACTTTTCGTCTACAAAAGTCCGACAGCCTGTCCGACAGACTTCCGGCGGACTTTCGGCGGACTTGCGGCAGACTTTCTAACGAACGAACTTGCCTACACACGACCACACAAAAGTCCGACAGATTCGTACGTGATGACGTATACCGGACTAAAATAAGGAAGTTCATAGCCAGTAGCCAATAGCTGCCCTAGCGTGGGTTTTTGTCCGTCGGACTAGCACACAGAGGGGCGGATTTCGGGGTCCGTCGTAGTTACGACATAAAGATTTGAAGCATGTTTCAAATCTAAAGTCCGTCGGATTTGAGGCTGAAAAAGTCCGCTGAAAGTCCGGAGAAGCCCACACACGATCAGATTACCAGCCAGCTTTAGTCCGTCGGCGTCCGTTGGACTTTTGTAGACGAAAAGTCCGACCGTGTGTACGCCCCATTACAGTAAAGAACCGTCTACGTAGTTTAAGGTTAAACCTCTTTTCTTCTAATTTTAATGAGTGGCCACAAGTCTTGTTAAACTCCCTTCTGCGAAAAAGTTTTATCCCTATTGTGGGGTCACCAGTATGGTATTTGTAAATTAAAATTATATCCCCTCTCAAGCGTCTCTTCTCCAGAGAGAATAAGTTCAGTGCTCGCAACCTTTCTTCATAACTAATATCCTCCAGACCCTTTATTAGCTTTGTTGCCCTTCTTTGTACTCGCTCCATTTCCAGTACATCCTTCCTGAGGACTGGTGCCCAGAACTGGACAGCATACTCTAGGTGCGGCCGGACCAGAGTCTTGTAGAGCGGGAGAATTATCATTTTATCTCTGGATATAATCCCCTTTTTAATGCATGCCAATATTCTGTTTACTTTGTTAGCAGCAGATTGGCATTGCATGCCATTGCTGAGCCTACTGTAATACGAGACAAAAAGTGTAAAAAAATGAGACAGAATGGATTTTTAAATTAAATACTTTACATCTTGCTGTGATTATTATGGATATTGATTTGAATTGTTATATTTCCAAATATTGATTGTAATGGTGTTCCAATTGTGTCCTGTTCTTTACTATTTGAGTATTTTATAATAATTTTTATAAATTTAAAATATTTTTAGAATATTTAGTAGGCAAAATCTATGTTATTGGTTTATTCTATTTATCCACAAGATGGCACTTACATCTGTTCATATGTCCTTTAGAGATCTCTAGACATTTGTTTATTTAGTTCCATTCGGATACCACTAGAGGATGTGTCACTTATGGAATATCTCTTTTTCTTTGTATAGTGTTGTTTTCAATAACCACTTCATCCCCGGAAGATTTGGCTGCTCAATGACCAGAGCACTTTTTGCAATACGGCACTGGGTCGCTTTAACTGACAATTGCGCGGTCGTACGATGCTGTACCCAAACAAAATTGACATCCTTTTTTCCCACAAATATTTTTTGCACTATAAACAAAAAAGAGCGACAATTTTGAAAAACAAAAAAAACAAAATTTTTTGTACTTTTTGCTATAATAAATATCCCCAATTTTTTTTTAAAAAAAGCAATTTTTTTTTTCTCAGTTTAGGCCGATATGTATTCTTCTACATATTTTTGGTAAAAAAAATCGCAATAAGCGTATATTGATTGGTTTTAGCGTCTACAAAATAGGGGATAGATTTATCTTTTTTTTATTATTATTATTTTTTACTAGTAATGGCGGCAATCTGCAATTTTTATCGTGACTGCGACATTATGACAGACACATCAGACACTTTTGACACATTTTGGGGACGATTGACAATTATGCAGCGATCAGTGCTATAAAAATGCACTGTTTACTGTATAAATGTCACTGGCAGGGAAGGGGTTAATGGTAGGGAGCAATCAAGGGGTTAACTGTGTTCCCTGGCTGTGTATTTTAACTGTAGGGGGAGGGGACTGACTATAGAAGATTGATAGATCGTGGTTCCTAGCTATTAGGAACTCACGATCTGCATCTCATCTCAGAACAGAACAGGGATTTGTGTGTTTACACACACACGTCCCTGTTTTCCCTCTCGTGCCCACGACCTCTCATGGTCGGCGGTCGTCGCGACTGCCAGTCATGAGCATCGGCACCCCTGCAGTGCAGTGGGCGTGTGCAACGTATAGCTACGAAAGCTCGCGGGATCGTGCCGACCTGCCGCAGTATAATGATGCCGGCTGGTCGGCAAGTGGTTAAAATTGTTAATATACACTATTTTTAGTTAGTAGATTAGCCCTTTATATAATACATCAAATTTGATTAAAGGCCATTGAGCCGTTTTTGAGGCTTGGAGTGGATTGGATATCCAATTTGACGGTGATTGTATATATAAGCAGAGGAAGTGATGGGACGGATCACGTGAGACTTGATGACGTCAGACGTTCCTGACAAAATGCATCAGTTGTTGGTGCGAGACATGTCATTTCCGCTTTCTCTTTTGGAATGCAGATGGAACATGATCAGCAAGCCTGTCTGTGTCTATGGGCTGTTCGATGTTTACCTAACTGTAAGTGTATACGTTTTTATGGAATATAAAAAGTTACACGCTACACCATGAGGAGTTCTCTCTTCTCTCTTTGATTTATGAACCATTATTTTGTTGGCTGATCCACCGATTGGGGCCGTTCCATTGGAGGATTCATCCAATTTGACTACCTGTAATGAGTGTCATATTCATTTGGTGAGTAGGATGTTTGCTCATAACCCGTGGAAGACGGCACTTCATCTATTCTTCATATTATAAGGAACATTTCATGTCACTTGATTGGAGATATCTGATGATGGTTTATGGACTTTATTATTACACTTTGTATATGTGGTATGTGTTCTTAGGAGTGCGGTATGGAAATATAATTTGTGTATTTCTTATTTCAATAAAAAAAAAAATTGTCAGTCCTGTTCCCGTACGAGAAAAATTTGGGAGTTTGTCTCTTCGGGAATTTTTGGACGAAAATTCTGAATTGGCTGTCAAAAGTTGTGTACACATTATACGTAAATCATACAAAAATTCTTTGGATGAAAATGTTTGCCCGATTTTCTAATAGTGTGTACAGGCCTCAAGTGCAATCTGCGTGAAATGCGTTAATCAATATTCCCCCGGTTTAGAGCTGTGATGTCTGTATGTGTTTTACATGGAGGAATATAATAAACTCCCTTGAATTTCCTTATTTAAAGTGCGATCAACCTGTTTTACTTTTATCTCTGCAGCTTTACGATCACAGATTGGATCAGCACCTGATCGGTTTGTGGAGGGGCTGATTGACTGCAGAGATGTGCAGAATGAAAAAATACATTTTGCTTCCTTTTGATTGTTTATTAACATAAATTTGTTTAGTTAATTCTTCTTTGGAATTAATTTTGTTCGAATTTGAGTCAAATATTCCAAATTTGGTCGAATTGAACTTAATTTGAAATTGAAAATTTGAATGGAATTTGAATTCCATTCAAATTTATTCTATTAGAAATTAGAATTTTGTATTCTTTCTGTTCTATTCTATTCTATCGTTGTAGTCTATTCTATTCTTTTCTATTCTATTTTTTTATTCTATTCTATTCTAATTCAATTTTTTTTTTCATTCAAATTTCAGAAGATGGTTATATTCTTTCGATTCTATTATATTAAATTGATTATTCTATTCTTTTCTATTCAAAATCTATTCTATTCAAAATTTGAATTTCAGAAGATGGTTATATTATATTTTATTCTATTATATTCAATTGTTTTTTCTATTCTATTCTTTTCTATTCAAAATGTATTCTATTTGAAATTCGAATTTCGGAAGGTGGTTCTATTCTATTTTATTTTATTCTATTGTTTTTTTTTCTATTCTATTATTTTCTAATCTATTCTTTTATTTGCAATTCTATTCTTTTCTATTCTATTAAAATTTGAATTTATTCTGTTCAAATTCTAATTTTTCTATTAATGTCTATTCTTTTCTATTTTCTTTTCTATTCCATTTTATTTTATTCAGAAATTCAAATCAAAATCAAAAATGTTTCAAATTCGATTTAAATTAGAATTTTGCCCAAAATATTGTTCATTATTTCAGATTCATTTAAATTCATTACTATTGTAGTTCAGACATTTGAATACATCCAAATTTCCGAATTTCGATTCAGAATAAAACGAACAGCACTTTTGTGACTGTGTGCTCGCCTGAAGTGTTGTTCATTCCATAATATCTGTGCAGTCAGATGGAAGGCTACAGTGGACAGCAAGTAAGTGTGACATTGACCAGAAGTGATGTCGTGATGATGTCACACATGGGGGCAGAGCTACACATTTTCAGGGTGAAGTCTCCTTTATCAAGCACCTTGATGTGATATAGGGTGCATGTTAATTCCGCTGCACCCATGCCTGGTTCAAATTTTGGGTTGCCCAATATGGGAAATAGGGGCTAAGTCTTTGATGTGAGAGTTGCGTGGGAGGCAATTTGGTGGCTATTCCTCAGGGTGGTCCCTATGAGAGGGTGAAATTTCAGAGTGCGTGGAAGGTCACGAATACACCACAGCGCTCCCCCTAGAGGCACACTCGACTGCGATTGTTCAAGCTGTATCCATAGTTTGGATGTTCCATTTCTCCTCCAATCGAGTATGCGTCCCAGGTGTGAGGCCATATAGTATAAACGTATGTCGGGCATTGCTAACCCCCCATATTGTTTGCGGACGGTCAACTGTGAATGGCGTAAGCGCGGTCTTTTGTGTGCCCAAATAAATCTGGTGAAGAGTGCATGGATCTGCTTAAAAAAGGAGGGCGGGATGTGAATCGGTAAGGCTTGAATAAGGTAGATGAATTTTGGTAAAATACTCATTTTAAGCAGATTGCATCTCCCGAACCAGGAGTGGAAGCCTGTGTGCCATTTGTCTAATAATGTCCGGGTCTTTGTCAGTAGTAGGAGGAAGTTTAGGTCGAACGTTCGTGTTACGTCTGGGGGGATAAACGTACCCAAGTACTTAAGTGCCGATGAGGTCCATTTAAATCTGAAATTTGACTGGAGCTCAGCTAAGGTAGTAGGGGGGACCGAGACACCCATCGCTTCAGATTTAGAGAAATTTATTTTTAGATGAGAGACTTCTCCATAAGTTTTAAACTCTAGCATAAGGTTTGGGAGAGAGATTTTAGGGTTTGTTAAGGAGAACAGAAGATCATCAGCATATGCTGAGATTTTGCAGTGTGTGTTACCTACTTGGAGACCTGTTATGTCCGGGTGCGATCTGACCTTACAAAGAAAGGGTTCAAGGGAAAGGGCGAAGAGTAAGGGGGATAAAGGGCACCCCTGTCTCATACCATTCCTAATGGGAAAAGGGCAGGAGAGTATACCATTGACCTTCACTTGTGCAGATGGAATCGAATAGATACTGCCAATCCATTTCATCATCCTGTCTCCTAGCTCAACATGACGGAGAACAGAGAACATATAGTTCCAATGCACCCTGTCGAAGGCCTTTTCCGCGTCGGTACTAACAAATATGCTGGGAATTTTCTTGGTCTTTGCTACATGGACAAGGTTGAGAACCTTAATGGTATTATCCCTGGCTTCTCTGGTGGGAATGAACCCCACTTGATCTAAGTGGATCAGGGAGTTGAGATGTGTTGCTAACCTAGTTGCTATGATTTTCGAAAATATTTTTAGGTCGACATTTAAAAGGGATATGGGTCTATAGCTCCCACAAGAACTTGGGTCTTTCCCCTCCTTGTGAATTAAGGAGATATGAGCTTTGAGAGTTTCATTTGGAAAGCTAGAACTCATCCCTAGAATGTTGAAAAATGTCACTAGTCGTGGGCCTAGCACTGTCAGAAAAGTCTTATAATATTGGATTGTGTAACCGTCCGGGCCTGGCGCTTTACCTATTTTCATGGAGATTATTGCTATTTGTAGTTCTTCTAACGTGATTGGTTCGTCTAGTAGGCTCTTAGTTTCTACTGGTAATGAGGGGATTTGGGCTTCCGAGACATATTTGTCAATGTCCACTTGACTGGAGGAGGAGGTGGGGAGATTGTATAGGTCAGAGTAGAAGGCTTCAAAGCCTTTCCTATTTGTGTCGGAAGGGTGGCTTTCTTCCCATCTGGCAATGTTATCTGTGGAATGTATGAGGTGGCTTTAATTTCCTTAACCGACCTGGCCAAAAGCTTACCACATTTCTCTCCTGACTCGTAAGATATCTTGCGGCAAAATTGTAAAGCGGCCTTTGCTTTATAGAGAAGTAAATCTGTAATTTGAGCAGGTCAGAGAGCAGTCTGGCAAGTTGCTCATTTCTCTCTTTTTTAATAATTGCCCCATGTTTAATAAGTACACCCCGTAGGATGCACTTGTGGGCTTCCCACAGAATGCCGGGGTCGCAGTCCTGAACATCATTTTCCTGGAAATATGAATCTATGGCATTGGACACATCCCCCAGCACCTCCGGAATTTGTAGTAAACTTTCATTCAGTCGCCAGAAGAGAGACCTAGGTGAGGGTCTCTCAGTAAGTGTGTACGTGAGATGAATTGGCGCATGGTCTGACCATGTAATCTGACCAATTGTGGTAGTTTCCACCAGGTGGAGCTGGTCATGTGGCATCAGAAATAGATCTATTCTTGAGTATACTTTGTGAGGGGTAGAGAAGAAAGTATAGTCCCTCTCTCCTGAATGTTGGAGCCTCCAAATAACAATCAGGTGGGCGTTGCGATAAAGAGGAGGTGCCAGAAGATGTGTCCACTGAGGGGATTAGAGGTACATTAAAATCTCCCCCTAAGATTAGTTGGCCTTCCTTGTATCCCATCAGTTTCCCTATGGTACATTTGATAAAGCTGACCTGCTGTTCATTGGGGGCATAAAGGGTGGCCAGAGTGAACTGGGCTTCACCCAATCGGCCCTTAAGAAAGAGAAAGCGTCCCTCGGGTTTCTGCTAGCATTTCTTGAAATCGCCATGGCAACCTATTAGAGATTAATATCGATACACCTCTGGATTTGGCGTTGCAATTTGTGGAGTGATAAACATGTGGGAAGGATCTATTTAAGAGAGCCAGAGATTTGTTTGTTTTAAAATGGGTCTCTTGTATAAATGCAATATCCGTGCGTGATTTTTTTAAGGTCATGAAGTAGTATACGTCTCTTCTCCGGGGTGTTCAGACCTTTAGCGTTAAGGGATGTTACCTTAAAGGGGCCACCGCCATGTCTTCAGGGGAGGTAAGGGGAGGGGCAAAGAGGGTCTCACTTAGATAGGGAGGAGTAGAGAGGAAGGGGAAATAGGTGAAAGAGAGGAAAGAAAAGAAAGAAGAAAGACCAGTAAGGTGTTAGGACAGCGACTATACACACTCTAATAGGGCGTACACACGGTCGGACTTTGTTCGGACATTCCGACAACAAAATCCTAGGATTTTTTCCGACGGATGTTGGCTCAAACTTGTCTTGCATACACACAATCACACAAAGTTGTCAGAAAATCCGATCGTTCTAAACGCGGTGACGTAAAACACGTACGTTGGGACTATAAACGGGGCAGTGACCAATAGCTTTCATCTCTTTATTTATTCTGAGCATGCGTAGCACTTTGTCCGTCAGATTTGTGTACACACGATCGGAATTTCCGACAACGGATTTTGTTGTCGGAAAATTTTATCTCCTGCTCTCCAACTTTGTGTGTCGGAAAATCCGATGGAAAATGTCCGATGGAGCCCACACACGGTCGGAATTTCCGACAACACGCTCCGATCGGACATTTTCCATCGGAAAATCCGACCGTGTGTACGGGGCATAACTGTCACACCTTACTTTTAAATCTAAATCAGTAAGACAGTACTTACTTATAGTGCATACCACTCCAAAACCTCGGGTGTATGCAATGGCCTATGTGGGGTGTGAGTGGATACTGCCCGCAGGCGAGGTCCCGGGACTCCCATCCATCTTGGTCCACCCGAGAAGCAATTACTATAACTGATAACTATCAGAACAGAAAGCAGTTAACTTAAACTACACCAATTGAACGTTTTCCCAGGAAAGTAGTTTGGGGGTTACCTTTCCTCCGCAGCGGCCACCATCCGGTGTTAACTGGTAATCTGTGGTGGGTGAATGCACGGTCCCATACAGGATTACTGACCATAAAGAGTGCACTTCCACCTTATTAATGTAGGCGAGGTTGTTTCACAGCGCCGATAAATTACCGCTTTATGAAACGGCGAGTCCTGCCGGTCTCTCCTTTTGTTGTCACCGCTGACGGGGGAAGGAAACCCGTCACCTCTAGAGATCACAAGTATAACCGGATCTAAAACATCTCTCCCCTCCCCCCTACATGGTCTCATATCTCCCTCGTCAGACAGAATATTCCCCCAAGTGACCGTGTGTTCTATTACAAACTGAGCATCCAGTAGCAATGACATTTCCCAGCAAGATTTCCCCTCCTATGAATACAACACATAAAACTCAAACATAAAGGGTCCCAGCGGTCATGAGACAATGGTTACCTATCAGCGTGCTTGTGACCAACAGCTTGGGCCAACTGTGTAGGGGTCAAGTTCTGTTTATACAGAATAGGTCTCTGTCTGGTGCGTCCTCGACCATCAGGCTCCCTCCAGGTGAAACAGTGGTATGTGACTGCAGACAGGGAGACTGCATGATAACCGGGAGAGCTTGTTCAAAATGTGGTGAGTATCAAAGGGAGGCCTCCATAGGCCCTATCATAGCTGACAGGTGGGTGCTAATACCGCTTGGCCTGTAGTCTGAGATGTATAACTGCGGATTACTCAAGTAAGCACCAGCGCAGGATCATGAGTAAATGGAGGAACGTGGGAATCCTGCGTTAAGAGGCAACAAAATTTAACTCAGTCAGAGCAGGGCATGTTGGAGGGGGGTGTCAGCAAGGGATCAAGATGTATCTCCTGTGAGTAAAGGTGAGAGGGGCACAGCAACGGTAATCCACGGGTTATGGATTATCAGTTCCAGTGGTAAGGAGGGGAAGGGGTAAAAGAGCCTACTCACGCTTCCCGCTGGTCCTCCTGGGAGAGAGATCGGGGACGGCGCCCGGTTCTTTGTGGTCTCTGCGGTCTCTGCGCCTGGTTCCGTAGAGTATTGGGGCGTCCTGGTGCTCTAGGTAGGTAGTCCAGCCAGTTGGGGATGACAATCGGGTCCGCTCCTAGGAAGACAAACAAGGCTGGTAGGGAATCCGGGGATCGCAGAAGGAAAGATCACTGCTCTTTAATAAAAGTGACTGACAGTGGGAAGCCCCATCGATAAGTGGCATTGCAGTGTCGGGCAAGGTCCAGCAAAGGTTTCAGGATGGCTCGTCGGATGAGAGTCGATCTCGATATGTCTAGAAGCAGCTTTACGGATGCTCCATCGAACTCCAGCTCTCCCGACTCCCAGGCTCCCCGTGCGATAGCCTTCTTGTGGGTATAGTGGTGCAGGCGGCATATCACATCCCTGGGTCTAGCTGGATCTGTCGATCTGGGGCCCAGGGCTCTGTGCACCCAGTCAATTTCGATCTGCTCGGGTAAATGGTCTCCCGCCACCCTCCAGAAGATGTCCGTCACTGTGGCGAGGAGGTCTGCTTGTCCAGTTGCTTCTGGAAGGCCTCGGAGCCGCAGATTGTTTCTGCGGCTCCTATCCTCCATTTCTTCCATTCGTAGCTGTAGTTCGACTGCAGAGGCAGAGTGATCGATCTGATTAGTCTCTAGAGAGGACACTCTCCGCTCCAAGGCTGCGAGCGAGGTTTCTCCTGATGTCAAGCGCGTGTTTAATGATTGCATTTCTTGTTTCACTGCACTAAGCTCCTTCCTATGAGCTGCCTCCACCTTCCCCACAAGGGCCTCGATATCTGCTCTGGTCGGCAACGCTCGTAGGAGAGCTTTCAGCTTGGCGTCCGCTCCTACCATAAGTGGCTGGCGGGGAGACCTGTCGAAATCCGTCTCTGTTAGTCCCGGGGAGTTGGGGTAAAGCATCGGGCTGCGGGACCCCTCTGAGGAAACCGGAACCGCCATGCGGTCTGGAGTCTGCGAGCGGGAGCTACACGGGTCCGCCATTTTAAGATCCGGGGAGCCAGATCGTGACCTGCCAAAAAGTCTCTGTAAGTCCCCTAATGCGGGAGTATTAGGAGCTGGGCTAGTCTTCTTCTTGTTCCTCCTGTATGTATGCTTCTTGGATGAGAGCATCCTGTAGAAATAGAGCTGGAATAGCCAAGATGGGTGAGGAGAGGCCGGGAGCTCCGTGCAAACACGTCTTCACTCGGCCATGTCCAGACCACGCCCCCAAAGGGCTTTTTTAAGGGTACGTATACAGTATGGTCATATTGAGTTGGTTAAATAATTTACAAACATACAGTGCCTTGCAAAAGTATTCACCCCCTTGGCTTTTTACCTATTTTGTTACATTACAGCCTTTAGTTCAACGTTTTTTAAATCTGAATTATATGTGATGGATCAGAACACAATAGTCTAAGTTGGTGAAGTAAAATTAGAAAAATATATACATAAAATTATTTTCAGAAATAAAAAACGGATAATTGGCATGTGTGTATGTATTCACCACCCCCTTTGTTATGAAGCCCATAAAAAGCTCTGGTGCAACCAATTACCTTCAGAAGTCACATAATTAGTGAAATTATGTCAACCTGTGTGCAATCTAATGCCCCGTACACACAGTCGGATTTTCCAATGGAAAATGTCCGATCGGAGCATGTTGTCGGAAATTCCGATCGTGTGTGGGCTCCATCGGACATTTTCCATCGGATTTTCCGACACACAAAGTTGGAGAGCAGGAGATAAAATTTTCCGACAACAAAATCCGATCGCGTCAATTCTGACCGTGTGTGGCCTGTTCCGACGCACAAAGTGCCACGCATGCTCAGAAGAAATTCCAAGACAGAACAGCTCGTTCTGGTAAACTTAGCGTTCGCAATGGATACAGCACTTTCGTCACGCTGCAATGTTAAAAATGGTTTAATACAGCGCACTCTCTTCTTCTTTATAATGTGACAAGAATTAAGTAGTTTTGCTGCTCATATTCACACACACTTCTCACAAAGTTTTATTTTTGTTTTTTTATTGGGATTCCCTGAATATATTGTTATTAGTTGTCACATCTGACAGAATTTTTTTTTTATTTATTTTTTTTTCGGATTTTAAGCCTTTTTTTTTTTTAATGTTTGAATTTTTTCAAAGGCTGATCTTTGTTCAATGTTATTTTTATTTTTACTCCAGAATATTTTTGTGTGTGTTTTGTGTGTCAAGTTACCCCAACACCATTGATATCTTTTATTATTTAATCTCAAGGAGATTGTGTCCCTTGTTCATTTCACATTGTATATTTGAAATGTACCTGAATCCTCACAAACAAACTGTCCTTTTTGAAGTAAAACACATAGGAGAGTATAATTCAAAACAAAAATCCTTTATTAAGGGCTCAGAACCAAACAAAGAGGAAGGCAACACTGGATCAACAGGAGAAATTAGCGAAGCCTGGGACCCCCACGGCAGACATCAATTCTTGAACATCAAAATTGGTGGCCTGAGGAGTCCATATCTAAGGGAGGGCAGTCTGGTCCAGAATTCGCAGAGATCCGGAAAGCAGAAGATGACATCTGTGTCCCCAGGCTGTGGTACCACAAGAGGCTGCATTTTTTGGCCGACCAGACTGGATCCAGGGTCCTCACTTTCTGGTCTTCCTTTCACGCTTCATTCTGGGCTGTGGCTGTGCAGTTGGAGATGTGGCAGGAGGAGGAGTAGGACCTGGAGGAGGACTGGGAGGACCTGGAGGAGAAGGAGGAGGAGGAGGAGGACCTGCAGGAGGAGGAGGAGGACCATCGCAAAGGTGTGTCTGAGCTGTCATTTGGCCCCTCATACCTTTGTTAAGAGCCTCCAATATGAGCGCCTCACACAAGACTTGTTGGCCCTCCTCCATCCTCTGCATTTTATATGCAATGACGGCAGCAATGTCCTCCTCCACGGTCTGTCGTGCTCCCAGGACCTCTGTAGCCCTCCAAAAGAGTCCTCCAGTAGCCTCCTCTAGGGCACTTTTCCTGCCACTTTCTCTTTCCAGGGGGAGTGGAGGGACCTGCAGATCAGGCAGGCGGCTCGGCCCGGCCACCTCCTGGCTGAGACTTCCCTGTGTATGAAAAAGGGACATGGTTGTAATGTTTTGCTTCATCAATCACAATCCTAAATTAGTACTCCAAACTAACATCTAGTTAACATCATTGATTGGACAAGCAGAAATATTTAGAGGAATGCTATACCTGGCTCAATCTGGGCTCCTCCACATGTGGCCTGGAAGGCCCAGGTTGGGCGTCAGAAGCCTCAGCCGGGGGGGGAGGAAGCGTGGAAGGAAGACTGGAGAGGGATGGCCTGGGTTCAGTCTGGCCTGCCAGAAAATGCAGCCTGTCGTAGTACAACATCCTGGGGACATAGATGTCATCTGCTGCTCCGGATCTCTGTGAATCCAGGACCTTCTTGCGCTCCCTTAGATATGTGCTCCTCAGGCCACCAATTATTATCTTTAAATAGGTGATGTCTGCCGTGGGGATCACTTGTTTCACAATTTCACACAATTGCACCAGTGCTGCCTTCCTCTTTGCTTGGTTCTTGTAATGGGGGTGTTTAATCTCCCACAGACATGGCAGCTCCCTTAAGATATCTATGAATACTGACATGAAGTCATTGTCTTTCACTAAGATATCCATGTTCACTGCAAGACACAACACAAGACAAAGCCTAATGTCAGACAAAACTCTTCTAATCTTGTTACAATATAGGCTTCAATGTAGAAGCAGTATCGGCACAAGTTTGTCTCTTACCTTCGTTCTTACGATCGGCGCGTCCAATGCTCCTTCCTCCGCTCACAGATCGTACGTAATACGCACGCGTGTTATGCTTTATACACACTGCGCATGCGTGTAACTCCGCCCGCACCTGATGTTCTTTCTAGTCTATTCCCCGCCCCTTTTCGTTCGGTGCAGTGGGGGAAGAGCACATGACGGAGTCACAGCAGGTGCGTGCTAATTGCAGGAACGAGGAGGAGGAGGAGTAAAGCCCGGATCTGGACACGTCCCGATCCAGAAGGAGACGTTTTAAGGCCACAAATATGTCCTTTGGGGAGATGTTGGAGATGGTCGACATCATGAAGAAGTCCGACTATGACGGAAAGTATGGGCCTTACCCCAACCCCAATATCAGAAAGGCAAAGATCATGGCGAAAGTGATCAAAAGTCTGCAGAAGAATTTCGGGGTACGACGATCGAAAGATCAGCTCAGGAAGCGGTGGTCGGACCTGAAATTGAGAGAGCCCGAGCAGTACCGAAAGATCCGGAGAGTGCTGCAAAAAAGTAAGTAGTTGTGCTGTGTTCCTATTCTTTCTGTCTTTATTGCGTTCGTGCTGCTCCATATGCTTTTCTTAATTGTACAGTTTAAAAGGGCAACTTTAATGTTCATGGGCCCATTATTCATTCGTATCAAACATTTTTCTTTCGGCCTCTAAAACACCATTGTTTAGGCCATATGCATTTTCCCACATTTTTTTGGGGCCTACTTGGATGCCAAATAGTTGTTTGTGTAGATGGGTTTGTTACTAGAATGAAATGCCAACTAGATTGTGTGTAAGGAGAGGACACTGAGCAGCTGTTTTCACATCTGGACACTGGAGCACTATAGTGTGGGACACAAGAACACCATTTTTATTAGGGGGCCACACAGGTGCTCCAGTGTATACTATAGGGGGGTCTCCATCTGTGAAGCTTGTACTAAACAGGTAAAGTATTGCAGCTTGACAAAGGCCAATAAAAAAAATACATCTTGGAACTCGGCTAAAATAGACAATTGTACCCCACTTCCAAGCAATGTTTCCTATTTCTAGTTCTGCCATCAAATATCTGTGCTAATTATACCATTTTTGTTTTGCATAGGGGAGAAAAGACTCGGAGGACACCCCTCATCCGAGGAGACCACAGACCCCCCACCTCTGGAAGAAGGGGAACTAACACCAACCCAAGAAGAGCAGGAGACAGAAGAAGATGTGGTGGAGATTGGCACCACAACAGGTGAGTGTCTGCGACCACAGGCTCAGGTAAAAGAGATGGATGGTGGCAGATTTTGAGACCTGTTTTTGTTTTCTTTCTCTCTTTTTAGGTGATCGTGATGTTGTGGATCCAGAACGTTTCACATCAGAAAGTGCCCAGATCCTGATCGGGGAGATCATGGGGTGTAATGTCGAACTGCAAAACATACAGCAAAAAATCAATGATGTTGTTAAAAAAAATAATAACATCATTGATGTTTTGGGGCGAATTTAAAACCCCACAAAATCACTTTTTGGATTGTGGTCCAATCTTTTAAATATTTTTGCAATGTTTTGAAAAGCCAAATTTGGAGGATGCACACAGTGTGCCAACATGTGCTATCTGCCATCACGGGAGATCAATGGACGCGTTTTGGGGGTGCAACCCCTTCCTCAATTATAAAGTAGCGTTGAGGAAGGGCTTGCTCCCCCAAAACATGTCCCTTGATCCCCCCTGATGGCAGATAGCACATGTTAACATTCGTAAATTGGTGTGCATCTTCCAAATTTGGCTTTTCCAGGGGTGATTTCCCCCCATCTGAATGCTATATCAAACCCAGTTCCTAAATACTGATGTCTGATATAGCCTTCAGGTTTTACCTAATGTGAACTTTGTAAGTTCAAGTTTTTTGGCTTTCTTGTTGGTTTTACACAGGCCTGTTTTATCTGAAATGGACATTTCGATTTTTGATAATGTTATAATAATGTTATAATATAATAATGTTATACAACAAACATGTTGGTTTGTTTTAAAAACCTTTGGTAAATTCACATGTGATTGTGCAGGTATAAAAAAGCTGCTTATTCAAGAATGTGTGGATTATTGTCTCAACACTACAATACAACACTTTTGGGGTGATGTAATTGCTGTTTTCAGCAAAAATGGGGGTTATTTCCTAAGGGCAAATCCTCTTTGCACTACAAGTGCAGTTTCAGTGCAGTTGCAAGTGCACTTGTAGTGAAATGTGTTTTTGCATTTAGGAAATAACAGCCAACAGTGCTTTGTATAAGGTTACACAATCACAACATTTTCTGGACTCAACACATTTCTGTCAGGGTCAGCTAAAACAAACACAAGCAGTAAATGTCCACCAATAATTTCTTTTTTTTTTTATTATAAAAAGGCTTCACAGATTGTCTGGCATATTGATAGCTCCCCTACCCGCAAAGAACTCCAGGTAGCGTAACCGGACATCACGGGCACTCAGGGAGGGCAAGCTAGGACGGCCACTTTCAAGCGCCGTCAGTGTGGTTTGATGTAGGATTCCGGTCTCAGGCCCAACTGAGCCAGCATAGTTGGCCGAATGTTTCCTTAAAAAGTTATGGAGAACACAGCACGCCAGTATAATATGGTTCAGTTTATACTCTGCCATATGGATGGGTGTCAGAAATAGTCGGAACCCGCTGGCCAGGATTCCAAATGTGTTCTCCACCACTCTTCGGGGCTCTGGCCAGCCGGTAATTAAAAACCCTCTGTTCCGGGGTGAGGGTCCTCATTGGGAATGGCCGCATCAGGTGGTCCCCCAGCGCAAACGCTTCATCAGCAACGAACACAAATGGGAGTCCTTCCACATTGTCCTCTGGAGCTGGCAAGTCCAAGCTGCCATTCTGGAGATGCCTGTAGAACTCCGTCTGGGCGATGACTCCACCATCGGACATCCGGCCATTCTTCCTCACGTCCACATACAAGAAGTCGTAATTAGCCGACACCACCGCCAACATCACTATACTATTAAACCCCTTGTAATTATAATAGTACGACCCAGAGTTGGGTGGTGGGAAGATGTGGACGTGTTTCCCATCAATTGCCCCTCCGCAGTTAGGAAAGTCCCACCGCTCGGCAAAGTGGGAGGCCACAGTCTGCCATTCCTGTGGCATGGAAGGAAACTGTTGAGGAAAAAACAATAAACATTACTATTTTTACTCTGAAACATGGCAAGCAGATTAGACACAAACATTATGGGGCAACCTCCAGATAGCATTTATTAAGGGGAATTTAACAAGGCCAATGTATAAGGTACACCTATCATATTCCCCCTCCCCCCCTCTCATGGGCCATTTCTAACATTATAGGGGGTGTGTGTAAATCTTGGACAGGTAACCCTCTTCACTTCATTGAGAGGTGAATGCCTAAATAATGGGTATTACTTTGAACAGCCCCTCCTTAGTTACACTATTGGCAGACCACTGGACAGGTAAGAAGTGTCATAATACAAAGATATAAATACACATTGTACACATTTGAGGACATTTGGACATTCTGCTATTACCTATCAAGATAATAATAGGATACCAAAACTTTAAACAGTACCATTGGAAAGTATACAGGCAGGCCCTTGCACTACATGCTTTCGGGAATTCATCCATAAATCTGACCACAAAAGAGATGGGTATAGTGTGTATGGGTTTGGCAAAGTCAGCAGATAGATGATTGAGGATAGATAGAGAATTGGGATCAGCTGACTTAGCAGTTGGGGGAGGGAGGGTTACTAAAAATTATTTGGGGACACCACAAAAAAAGCCTCTGCCACTCTGCCTGAATTTAGATTAAAAATAACATTTCCAAACATTTTAGGGGGTGTTTGGGGTAAAGCACTACTATGGAGCTGATAAAATACATTGTTAAGTGACTACATGAGGTGAATATAGGGCAGGAGACACCATGCTGGGGAGGTTAGTGAAGGGCAAATATGTATGAAGGACCTAAAATAATAATTACATAAAAATCCAGCATGCATGAGGACAAAGGGGACATTCACAGCATATTACAATCATGGTAATTAGGGAATGAGGAAAGAAATACAATATATTAGCAAACATTCAATACAATAAAATGTGATATAAAAGGATAAAAATCTTACCTTCATATACTCCTTCTGCAGGACCTGGATGATGGCAGAACAGGTCTCTGGGATAATGATATCCAGAGCCTGGGGGGAGATGCCTGTCGAGAACTTCAAGTCCTGCAGACTTCTCCATGTGGCCAAATACCGCAGGGTAGCGACCAACCTCTGCTCCGGAGTGATGGCTTGCCTCATGCAGGTATCCTGCCTGCTGATATAGGGGGTCAGTGAAGCCAACAGACGGTGAAACACGGGGTCCGTCATCCTGAAAAAGTTCCTGAAATCATCAGGATTATTCTCACGGATCTCACGGAGCAAAGGCATATGAGAGAACTGGTCACGCTGAAGCAACCAATTCTTGGTCCATGAACTCCTCCCCACCCTGTTCATGGACTGGACTTGTGTCAGGACCCCAACACCAAGCCCCCGCACAGCACAAACTCTACGAGGAGTACGCATGCGAAACATGGCCAGAAAACGGTCGGCTGCTCAGAACGAAGTAACAGAACGCACTGAAGAACGGCAAGGCCTGTGAAGAGCGACCTGAAAAACAGTAACGAACGAACAAGAATACAATGACTACCTAAAGTCACGCGGAACTTGCTTGCACGCACTGAAGAGCAGATACAAACCCACAAGCACAAACTGAATGGCAGAAAACGATCTGAAAACCACGAGTCTGAAAAAGTGCGAATCGTCTCTCACCAAACTTTTACTAACACGAGATTAGCAAAAGGAGCCCAAAGGGTGCCGCGCTTGGTTCTGAACCGGCCTTTTCTAGTCTCGTCGTACGTGGTGTACGTGACCGCGTGGTTGGCGATCGGAAATTCCGACAACTTTGTGCGACCGTGTGTAGACAAAAAAAGTTTGAGCCAACATCCGTCGGAAAAAATCCTAGGATTTTGTTGTCGGAATGTCCGAACAAAGTCCGACCGTGTGTACGCCCTATAAGTGTCACATGATCTGTCATTACATATACACACCTTTTTGAAAGGCCCCAGAGGCTGCAACACCTAAGCAAGAGGCACCACTAACCAAACACTGCCATGAAGACCAAGGAACTCTCCAAAGGGACAATGTTGTTGAGAAGTACAAGTCAGGGCTAGGTTTTAAAAAATATCCAAATCTTTGATGATCCCTAGGAGCACCATCAAATCTATCATAACCAGATGGAAAGAACATGGCACAACAGCAAACCTGCCAAGAGATGGCCGCACACCAAAACTCATGGACTGGGCAAGGAGGACATTAATCAGAAAGGCAGCACAGAGACCTAAGGTAACCCTGGGGGAGCTGCAGAGTTCCACAGCAGAGACTGGAGTATCTGTACATAGGACAACAATAAGCCGTACGCTCCATAGAGTTGGGCTTTATGGCAGAGTGGCCAGAAGAAAGCCATTAAAAGCCATTACCTTCAGCAAAAAACAAAATAGCATGTTTTGAGTTTGCGAAAAGGCATGTGGGAGACTCCGAAAATGTATGGAGGAAGGTGCTCTGGTCTGATGAGACTAAAATTGAACTTTTTGGCCATCATAGAAAACTCTATGTTTGGCTCAAACCCAACACATCACATCACCCAAAGTACACCATCCCCACAGTGAAATATGGTGGTGGCAGCATCATGCTGTGGGGATGTTTTTCAGCAGTCGGCACTGGGAACGTGGTCAGAGTTGAGGGAAAGATGGATGGTGCTAAATACAGGGATATTCTTGAGCAAAACCTGTACCACTCTGTGTGTGATTTGAGCCTAGGACGGAGGTTCACCTTTCAGCAGGACAATGACCCCAAACACACTGCTAAAGCAACACTTGAGTGGTTTAAAGGGAAACATGTAAATGTGTTGGAATGGCCTAGTCAAAGCCCAGACCTCAATCCAATAGAAAATCTGTGGTCAGACTTAAAGATTGCTGTTCACAAGCGCAAACCATCCAACTTGAAGGAGCTGGAGCAGTTTTGCAAGGAGGAATGGGCAAAAATCCTAGTGGTAAGATGTGGCAAGCTCATAGAGACTTATCTGAAGCGACTTGGAGCTGTGATAGCTGCAAAAGGTGGCTCTACAAAGTATTGACTTTAGGGGGGTGAATAGTTATGCACATTGACTTTTTCTGTAATTTTGTCCTATTTGTTGTTTACTTCACAAAAAAAATACTTCTTCAAAGTTGTGGGCATGTTCTGTAAATTAAATGATGCAAATCCTCAAACAATCCTTGTTAATTCCAGGTTGTGTTGCAACAAAACACGAAAAATGCCAAGGGGGGTGAATACTTTTGCAAGGCACTGTATGATTTTTCTTTTAAATTATACATTTTTGTTTTCCACATATTAAAATTACTTCCTTGCATTTGTATCATGCCATTTATTATATACACCAGTGGTAGCAGCTCACCAGTGGTAGCCACCCCCTAATCCATGCGTCCGGCCCCTAATCTCCCTGCAGTGCGCCAGATGCATGGATTTCAGTGGGGGAGCCTGAGGCTCTAATTGGCTTCAAAAAGGGTGGACGCAGAGCCCACCCACTTGTGTGACATTAGCAAGTTAACTTCTTTAGATCCGTGCTATAGCCGAATGACGGCTGCAGCGAGGGCCTACTTTGCCGGGATTATGTCAATAGGTTACCTCCCATGCCTGGGTGGCCTGCGCGCTCCCTGCAGGGCATGCCCAGCGCACTCTGTGATCAGCGAGTCTATGAGACTCGGCTGATCACAGATCGGAGTAAGGGGTCGATACCGACCCCTTACCACATGATCAGCTGTCAGCCAATGACAGCTGATCATGTGATGTAAACAGAGCAGGTAATCGGCTATCTTTTCTCCTCGCGCTGACAGCGCGAGGAGAAAAAAAAGCCGATCACCCGCGGCTCTCAGAGGGACATCGGTCCCGATCAAGGAGAGCTCCAGCCAGCTCATCTGTGCCCACCTGTGCCACCTGCCAGTGCCACCTACCAGTGCACAACAGTGCCACCCATCTGTGCCCACAGTGCCACCTATCAGTGTCACCAATCAGTGCCTCATCAACAGTGCTGCCCATCAGTGTCACCTACCAAAGCCCATCAGTGTCACCTATCAGTGCCACCCATCATTGCCACCTATCAGTGGTACATATCAGTAACACCTATCAGTGCCCATCAGTGACACCCATCAGTGCCACCCATCATTGCCACCTATCAGGGCCCATCAGTGCCATCTTATCAGTGGCCATCAATGTTGCCTTATCTGTGCCAATCAGTACCACCTTATCTGTCCCTATCAGTGCTGCCTTATCTGTGCCTATCAGTGTCACCTTATCTGTGCCTATCAGTGCAGCCTATCAGTGCTCACCAGTGCAGCCTATCAGTGCCCACCAGTGCCGCCTCATCAGCGCATATCAATGAAGGAGAAAAATTACCTGTTTGCAAAATTTTATAACAAACTATGAAACATGATTTTTTTTTTTCAAAATTTTCCATCTTTTTTTTGTTTAGCGAAAAATAAAAACCCAGCTGTGATTAAATACAACCAAAAGAAAGCTCTATTTGTGTGAAAAAAATGATAAAAATGTAATTTGTGTACAATGTTGTATGACCGCGCAATTGTCATTCAAAGTGTGACAGTGCTGAAAGCTGAAAATTGGTCTGGGCAGGAGGGGGGTTTAAGTGCCCAGTAAGCAAGTGGTTAATATTTGCTAATGTCTTCCTGCTTCTCCTCCCAGCCAATCAGGAAGTGGGTCCTGAGACCCGATTGGCCGGGAGTCCTAAGACCTGATTGGCCAGCAGGAGAAGCGACCGCCGGGACTCAGGAGTAGATGCAGGAGGGAAGGCACCGAAGCCGCAACCTGGATGGGGTAAGTGCAGGGCTGGCGGGCAGTCTGGTGGGCGCATGGGCGAGTGGGCGATCAAACGGGGGGTGAGGAAGAGTGAGGGGGCCAGGTTTGTTTGCCGCCCCCCCCTCAAAAAAAATGGGCACTAGCCACCACTGGTATATACATAGATCTTGGCTTATTATATCAGGACAGTTGATGGAAACATGGCCCATTGATTTGGAAAAGTTGCGATGACCAAGGGTGACTAGGTTTGTGTGTTGGTAAAGTGAATACATTTGTTACGAATAAAATATAATTTTTTTTGCTGGACACCTAGTAGTATTTGGAAATGTTGTGAAGGGGATGGGAATATTGTCTCCAGTTAGCATGTCACCACCAGAGCAAGAAGTGAGGGAAAAGTCTCTCCAATGTGGACATGGATTAAGAACGTGAATAAAGTGAAAGTTTTAAATAAAGTTGTTACCAATAATGAAAAGGTGCATTATGTCTCTAACTATGTGTGCCTATGTGAAAATATATCTAAATACCAACGGTGAAAAATATTATTGTATCATTTTACCTTCCTCTTGAACAAAATAATTTATAAAAAAAAAGTTGTTGCAGAAGTTACATTTTAACCACCTGCCAACCGCTCACAGTAAATATACTGCAAACTGGCAGCTGGTGAAGGCACGGCAACGCATATGTAAGTTGCCATCTTGCTTCCGGGTGCACATAAGACAGCATGTGTTTGTCAGATTTCAGCCAATGATTTCGACTGAAACCTGCACACACAGAGTTCTACAAACACACAGAACTCTGTGTACAGTGAACAGCGATCTGGCTGTTTCTTCCCCCTGAAAAACAGGGAGAAAAAACAGCCAGATTAGTAAGTAAAAGGAGCACACATTATACATTGTTAGGCACACGGTTAACCCCTTGAGTGTCCTTAACCCCTTCCCAGCCAGTGTCATTAGTACAGTGTTATCACTGATCACTGTATTAGTGTCACTGGAGACGTCAGTGTCAGGCAATCATCCTCCTAGCCAGTGTCTGCACCAGATTGCCTGCCACCCTATCACAATCTGACTACAGTATTAGTCATTGATCACAGCCATTAACTACTTCAAGACCGCCATACTTCATTTTGTGCAATAGACAGCGGGGGGAGCGCACGTGCTGATTGGCCAGAGGGGGAGCCAATCAGTGGGTCTGGTGGACGCGATGTCCGCCGGGGCCCGCCGATCGTTCCCCAGAGAGGCAGAACGGCAATCTGTAAACTAAACGTTCTGACAGAGGAGAACACAGAGATAGTCTATTCCCCCCAGTCAGTGCATCCGCCACACAGTTAACAAGCACCAACTAGGGACACACTTAACCCTTTGATCGTCCCTGGTGTTAACCCCTTCCCTGCCAGTGTCATTAGTACAGTAACAGTGCATATTTTTAGCACTGATCACTGTAATAATGTCACTGGTTCACAAAAAGTGTCAAAAGTGTCAATTAGGTGTCTGATTTGTCCGCCGCAATGTCGCACTCCTGCTAAAAATCGCTGATCGCCACCATTACGTAAAGAAAAAAATATATCCCATAGTTTGTTGACGCGATAACTTTTGCGCAAACCAATCAATATACGCTTATTGGTGTTTTTTTTTTACCAAAAATATGTAGCAGAATACATAATGGACTAAATTTATGAAGCAATGCGATTTTTTACATTTTTTTTTATTGGGTATGTTTTAAAGCAGAAAGTAAAAAATATTGAGGTTTTTTTTTCAAAATTGTCGGTCTTCTTTTTTTTATAGCGAAAAAAAATTAAACCGCAGAGGTAATCAAATACCACCAAAAAAAAGCTCTATTTGTGGGGAAAAAAAGGACATATATTTTATTTGGGTACAGCGTTGCATGACCGCGCAATTATCAGCTAAAACAGCGCAGTGCCATATTGCAAAAAATGGCCTGGTCAGGAAGTGGGTAAATCCTGAAGTGCTTAAGGGGGTAAAACCTTCCAGAGCTGAAGTGGTTAAAGTATAGTATCTATAACTGCATAAATTCCAGTAAATACACCATAGTTTGTAGACGCTATAACTTTCACACAAACCAATTAATATACGCTTATTGATTTATTTATTTTTTGACAAGGACATGTAGCAGAATACATTTTTGTGTACATTTACGAAGAAATTTGATTTTATTGGATACAGGTATGTTTTATAACAGAAAGTAGAAAATATTGTGTTGTTTTTTTTTCAAAATTTTTGCTCTTTTTTTTGTTTATATAATCATTATTTTTTTTTTTTTTTTTTTTTATGTGACATATGATTTTTTAAAAGTATGTAAGCAAAAGGCAGGTTTTATTGATGATTGATAAACTACTGAAATCTGATGCATTTGTTCTGTTATTTACATCGTTTTTCTTTCTATTCACCTGATTACATTTTAGCTCTGGCGTTTAGATATGCTTCAGCCTTTCTTTTAATGTGGTCTTTTTTAAGACCTCAAAAGCCAAAACACCCCATACAAATAAAAGTGACAAAGTTAGTCATTATTTAATATCTAGTGCTAGAACTCACAAATGATAAGAAGATTAGCATTACAAGGTTTGTCATTCCATTGTCCTGTCTCCTGCATCTCTACACAGTACTCCGGTGTGCCTTGATGATTGTTGGGTTCATTTGCTTTCCAGTTGGTGTAGGAGATCCGCTTACCATTTGGATATCTGTAAATCCCCTTTGTGTCAAGTTCATTAATTCCGAGATAAGCATGTGAGCCGTATTGGTTTCTGATGGACTGTATTGCTGTGTTCTCTTCAGGTTTCGTTGGAGAGGCCATAATACCTCCTGCTTCTGCGCACCTTGCTTTAGCAAAAGAAAAAGTGCCTTCGACGCCATTAGAAACGTAGAATTTGTTACCACTTACAGCTCTTCCCTTGAAAAATGAAAATGCTGCAATAGAAAGATAAAAGAAAAAAATTATATCATCACAAGGCCCACTACAAGTACAGGGGGTCCCCTAGTTACAAACATCCGACTTACAAACGACTCCTACTTACAAACGGAGGCAGACAACAGGAAGTGAGAGGAAATCTACCCCTAGGAAGGGAAATTCACTCCTGTAAGAGCTATTATGGGGAAAAGGTACCTCCACTGATGCTTTATCACCAAGGCTTGTTTCCACAACAACCCAAAATTTTCAAAATCCAATTGTCATTGGGACAGAAAGTGAGGTGAAATCTTCTGAACAGGGGCACACACAGCAAAACAAATGTTACAGGGGTGTTAACCCTTCCCTATGCTATCCAAAAAGCTTAAAAATATTTTTTTTTGGCTGGAGCTACACTTAAAAAATGTACCTGTTTCGACTTACAAACAGATTCGACTTAAGAACAAACCTACAGTCCCTAACTTGTTTGTAACCCGGGGACCCCCTGTATCTTAATCATGCATAAAATATCAAATGCTGATGGTGATGGGCTGACACTTAAGTCATCCTGTTGCTATGCCTTGCTTTTAGGTTATGGACCAACACATCATTAACCACTTCCCCACTGCCCACAGTATCTATCTATCTATCTATCTATCTATCTATCTATCTATCTATCTATCTATCTATCTATCTATCTATCGAGAGAGATACAGTATCTCACAAAAGTGAGTACACGACTCACATTTTTGTAAATATTTTGTTATAACTTTTCATGTGACAACACTGAAGAAATGACACTTTGCTACAATGTAAAGTAGTGAGTGTACAGCTTGTATAACAGTGTAAATTTGCTGCCCCCTCAAAATAACTCAACACACAGCCATTAATGTCTAAACCGCTGCCAACAAAAGTGAGTACCCCCCTAAGTGAAAATGTCCAAATTGGGCCCAATTAGCCATTTCCCTCCCCAATGTCATGTGACTTGTTAGTGTCACAAGGTCTCAGGTGTGAACGGGGAGCAGGTGTGTTAAATTTGGTGTTTTCGCTCTCACTCTCTCATACTGGTCACTGGGAGTTCAACATGGCACCTCATGGCAAAGAATTCTCTGTGGATCTGTAAAAAAAGAATTGTTGCTCTACATAAAGATGGCCTAGGCTATAAGAAGTGTGCCAAGACCCTGAAACTGAGCTGCAGCACGGTGCCCAAGACCATACAGTGGCTTAACAGGACAGGTTCCACTCAGAACAGGCCTTGCCATAGTCGACCAAAGAAGTTGAATGCACGTGCTCAGCGTCATATCAAGAGGTTGTCTTTGGGAAATAGACATATGAGTGCTGCCAGCATTGCTGCAGAGGTTGAAGGGGTGGGAGGTCAGCCTGTTAGTGTTCAGACCATACGCTGCACATTGCATTAAATTGGTCTGCTGTCATCCCAGAAGGAAGCCTCTTCTAAAGATGATGCTCAAGAAAGCCCACAAACAGTTTGCTGAAGACAAGCAGACTAAGGACATGGATTACTGGAACCATGTCCTGTGGTCTGATGAGACCAAGATAAACTTATTTGGTTCAGATGGTGTCAACTGTGTGTTGTGGCAGCAACCAGGTGAGGAATACAAAGACAAGTGTGTCTTGCCTACAGTCAAGCATGGTGGTGGGAGTGTCATGGTCTGGGGCTGCATGAGTGCTGCTGACACTGGTTCATTGATGGAACTATGAATGCCAACATGAACTGTGACATACTAAAGCAGAGCATGATCCCCTCCCTTCCGAGACTGGACTGCAGGGCACTATTCTAACATAACGACCCCAAACTCACCACCAAGACCACTGCCTTGCTAAAGAAGCTGAGGGTAAAGGCGATGGACTGGCCAAGCATGTCTCCAGACCTCAACCCTATTGAGCATCTGTGGGACATCCTCAAACGGAATGTGGAGGAGCTCAAGGTCTCTAACATGCACCAGCTCCGTGATGTCATCATGGAGGAGTGGAAGAGGACTCCAGTGGCAACCTGTGAAGCTCTGGTGAACTCCATGCCCAAGAGGGTTAGGGCAGTGCTGGAAAATAACGGTGGCCACACAAAATATTGACACTTTGGGCCCAATTTGGACATTTTAACTTAGGGGTGTACTCACTTTTGTTGCCATTGGTTTAGACATTAATGACTGTATGTTGAGTTATTTTGAGGGGACAGAAAGTTTACACTGTTATACAAGCTGTACACTCACTACTTTACATTGTAGCAAAGTGTCATTTCATCAGTGTTGTCACATGAAAAGATAGAATTAAATATTTACAAAAATTTGAGGTGTGCACTCACTTTTGTGAGATACTGTATATATATATATATATATATATATATATATATATATATATATATATACACACACACACGTCATTATTTTGTCATTTAATACCGGGGTTATGGCAGTATCTAGGATCCAACGATTCCTGGTCATTCCTGGGTTTCCGGGGGCTGTCGGTAGACCTGTAAGCAATCCGATGCAGCCAATGGCTAGGCAGGAAGTCGAGTGACGGCAAGATGCCCCCAATTGGCTGTATGCCCTTGGAGGACCAGAACGACCTCTGACGTCTCTTCCCGTTCACCGGCATATAGAAATTATCTTTTTATTTTTAAAGTCAAAGTGTCATTTTTTTTCTTTCTTTTGCTTTTAAGGCCTCATGCACACTGGACATTATAAAAAACGCCAGTAATGTAAGCTGTAGCTGTAGAAAGAGTTTTGCAGTAGTGCTTTTCAGTGTTTTTTTAGCTGTAGAGGTTTTTTTTGTTTTTTTATGAGCAAAACTATACTCCTAAGAAAAGCTTATGGACCAAAAACGTTGATAAACGCAGAATAGTCAAATTTTTCTGCGTTTTTAAGCTTTTATCAGAGTTAGAGCGTTTCTACAGGTGGAAAACCCCTCTTAAAACCCACTGGTTCTGGGTTTTTTTTACAGCCAGAAAAAGCCCCTGCCAAAAAATGCTGATAACAGCATATGTGTACATTGACACATAGGATAACATGCTGGGGAGTTTACTGGCTGCAGAAAAAATCTTTCCTGAGGCCACCATGGCAGCATACTAGTGATAGGCTCCGCCTTTCTCCCCTCCCTCAGGACCAATGAAATAGCATAAATTTAAGGCCAGTTAGGCCCTGCCCCATTCTTCTTTTTGTCCTCATACCTCCATGCACCAGTGAAGAGTAAGCAGTACTATGTTCCCCCCTCTGCCTCCAGGCAGCTGCTGGCTGGGTTAAGCCTCTCCCAGTACGAAGTCCCAGTATCAGGCTGCTAAAAGTGCCAGAGTAGCTTGGGAGCTATGTATGTGTGTGTATTGTAGGGGATCAGAGGGGTGGACAGCTGGCTCAGAGACAGCCCATTAAAAAAAAGTGGCTTTATTCAGCAAAATGGCAAATTAAACATAAGATAAGACAGACTTGTCTTATCTTAAGGTTGTGCACACAGGTACAGCTCACAGTTCAGCAGCACACAGGCTTATAGATAATAGTTCATGGCTCCAATCAGAGCTACAGTCTTTATGTGGTAAGCTCACCCAGCACACCTTCCAGCAATGGACATTTTCACACACAGCATGCTCCTGTGTCTCTCATTCCTACTCAAACAGCTCCTCTCTGAGACTTTCAGCCCAGCTGACAATTAGCAGGTCTGAAGGGGAAATACCTGCCCTCTTCGATTAACCCCTTCTTAACCCTGCCCCAGGCTTACCCTCTGCAGTATGTATATGTTTGTATATATATATGTGTGTGTTCTTATGTTGGTTGGTATGTATGTATGTGAGGTGACCTTTTTCTCCCCCTCGGAGCTGCCAGATCCACCGCAACCATGGCGGTTACAATACTTACAGACACTTCAGACTCAGTGGGGAGCTGTCCTGGTCCCATCTCACAGGAGAGATTGTAGTTTTCCTACCCACCCCTGTTTGTAGGTTGTGGGTAGGGATGAGCCGAACACCCCCCTGTTCGGTTCGCACCAGAACATGCGAACAGGAAAAAAGTTCGTTCGAACACGCGAACACCGTTAAAGTCTATGGGACACGAACATGAATAAACAAAAGTGCTAATTTTAAAGGCTTATATGCAAGTTATTGTCATAAAAAGTGTTTGGGGACCTGGGTCCTGCCCCAGGGGACATGGATCAATGCAAAAAAAAAGTTTTAAAAACGGCCGTTTTTTCAGGAGCAGTGATTTTAATAATGCTTAAAGTCAAACAATAAAAGTGTAATATCCCTTTAAATTTCGTACCTGGGGGGTGTCTATAGTATGCCTGTAAAGGGGCGCATGTTTCCTGTGTTTAGAACAGTCTGACAGCAAAATGACATTTTGAAGGAAAAAACTCATTTAAAACTACCCGCGGCTATTGCATTGCCGACAATACACATAGAAGTTCATTGATAAAAACGGCATGGGAATTCCCCAAAGGGGAACCCCGAACCAAAATAAAAAAAAAAAAATGACGTGGGAGTCCCCCTAAATTCTATACCAGGCCCTTCAGGTCTGGTATGGATATTAAGGGGAACCCCGGCCAAAATTAAAAAAAAAAAATGATGTGGGGTTCCCCCTAAATTCCATACCAGACCCTTCAGGTCTGGTATGGATTTTAAGGGGAACCCCGCGCCAAAAAAAAAAAAAAAACGGCGTGGGGTCCCCCCAAAAATCCATACCAGACCCTTATCCGAGCACGCAACCTGGCAGGCCGCAGGAAAAGAGGGGGGGACGAGAGTGCGGCCCCCCCTCCCTCCTGAACCGTACCAGGCCACATGCCCTCAACATTGGGAGGGTGCTTTGGGGTAGCCCCCCAAAACACCTTGTCCCCATGTTGATGAGGACAAGGGCCTCATCCCCACAACCCTGGCCGGTGGTTGTGGGGGTCTGCGGGCGGGGGGCTTATCGGAATCTGAAAGCCCCCTTTAACAAGGTGACCCCCAGATCCCGGCCCCCCCCCTGTGTGAAATGGTAAGGGGGTACATAAGTACCCCTACCATTTCACGAAAAAAGTGTCAAAAATGTTAAAAATGACAAGAGACAGTTTTTGACAATTCCTTTATTTAAATGCTTCTTCTTTCTTCTATCTTCCTTCATCTTCTGGTTCTTCTGGTTCTTCTGGCTCTTCTGGTTCTTCCTCCGGCGTTCTCGTCCAGCATCTCCTCTGCGGCGTCTTCTATCTTCTTCTCCTCGGGCCGCTCCGCACCCATGGCATGGGGGGGAGGCTCCCGCTCTTCTCTTCTTCTTTTCTTCTCTTCTTCATTTTCTTCTCCGGGCCGCTCCGCAATCCATGCTGGCATGGAGGGAGGCTCCCGCTGTGTGATGGCGCTCCTCGTCTGACAGTTCTTAAATAACGGGGGGGGCGGGGCCACCCGGTGACCCCGCCCCACTCTGACGCACGGTGACTTGACGGGACTTCCCTGTGACGTCACGGGGAATGCCACAGGGAAGTCCCGTCATGTCCCGTGCGTCAGAGGGGGGCGGGGTCACCGAGTGGCCCCGCCCCCCGTTATTTAAGAACTGTCAGACGAGGAGCGCCGTCACACAGCGGGAGCCTCCCTCCATGCCAGCATGGATTGCGGAGCGGCCCGGAGAAGAAAATGAAGAAGAGAAGAAAAGAAGAAGAGAAGAGCGGGAGCCTCCCCCCCATGCCATGGGTGCGGAGCGGCCCGAGGAGAAGAAGATAGAAGACGCCGCGGAGGAGATGCTGGACGAGAACGCCGGAGGAAGAACCAGAAGAGCCAGAAGAACCAGAAGATGAAGGAAGATAGAAGAAAGAAGAAGCATTTAAATAAAGGAATTGTCAAAAACTGTCTCTTGTCATTTTTAACATTTTTGACACTTTTTTCGTGAAATGGTAGGGGTACTTATGTACCCCCTTACCATTTCACACAGGGGGGGGCCGGGATCTGGTGGTCACCTTGTTAAAGGGGGCTTCCAGATTCCGATAAGCCCCCCGCCCGCAGACCCCCACAACCACCGGCCAGGGTTGTGGGGATGAGGCCCTTGTCCTCATCAACATGGGGACAAGGTGTTTTGGGGGGCTACCCCAAAGCACCCTCCCAATGTTGAGGGCATGTGGCCTGGTACGGTTCAGGAGGGAGGGGGGGCCGCACTCTCGTCCCCCCCTCTTTTCCTGCGGCCTGCCAGGTTGCGTGCTCGGATAAGGGTCTGGTATGGATTTTTGGGGGGACCCCACGCCATTTTTTTTTTTTTTTTGGCGCGGGGTTCCCCTTAAAATCCATACCAGACCTGAAGGGTCTGGTATGGAATTTAGGGGGAACCCCACGTCATTTTTTTTTTAAATTTTGGCCGGGGTTCCCCTTAATATCCATATCAGACCTGAAGGGCCTGGTATAGAATTTAGGGGGACTCCCACGTCATTTTTTTTTTTTTTTAATTTTGGTTCGGGGTTCCCCTTTGGGGAATTCCCATGCCGTTTTTATCAAGTGTATTGTCGGCAATGCAATAGCCGCGGGTAGTTTTAAATGAGTTTTTTCCTTCAAAATGTCATTTTGCTGTCAGACTGTTCTAAACACAGGAAACATGCGCCCCTTTACAGGCATACTATAGACACCCCCCAGGTACGAAATTTAAAGGGATATTACACTTTTATTGATTGACTTTAAGCATTATTAAAATCACTGCTCCTGAAAAAACGGCCGTTTTTAAAACTTTTTTTTGCATTGATCCATGTCCCCTGGGGCAGGACCCAGGTCCCCAAACACTTTTTATGACAATAACTTGCATATTAGCCTTTAAAATTAGCACTTTTGATTTCTCCCATAGACTTTTAAAGGGTGTTCCGCGGCATTCGAATTTGCCGCGAACACCCCAAATTGTTCGCTGTTCGGCGAACTTGCGAACAGCCAATGTTCGAGTCGAACATGAGTTCGACTCGAACTCGAAGCTCATCCCTAGTTGTGGGGGTTGGAGAGAAGCATTCGCTTGCAGCAGATGGCTGGAGGCTCTCGCTAGATCGTCAGGATTCTTAGCCTCACAACCCGAAAATGTTTTCTTTTCTTTTTTATTCCAAAGTAAGTAAATTTGATGATTGGTTGAACACATCTCCGCTTTATCAGCCTACCTTTTAGCCTATGAATATCTCTAAGAATATTCACAGAGGTTTCAGTGCCATGTAAGTTCCTCTTGGAGAGCAGGGTCTCCAGATTCGCCACTACCTGGGCGTCATTCCTTCATACATTAAAAAAAAAAAAGAAAATGCCAACTTTTGTTTTCCAACAGTTAAAGTGCCTGTGGAGGCTCTACTGGTTCCTCTGTTTTGCTTCCATCAAAAAAGGACGGTGACGGTCATAAGGAGAATTCTGAGATCAGATTCCTCTACTTCTGGGAGGACTTCTAGGTGTCTCAGCCTCCTGGCCGTAATGTTGTCATTCATACCGATGATACCTTGGGTACATGGGCACCGTTGGTAGTTTCAACTACAACAGAGGAAACGGAATCCGGCGCAGCTATGGTCAGTGGCACGCAGCATGTATAGCGGTTCACGGTGATGGAAAGACTTTGAGGATGTCATGAACCATCTGACTGGATCAATGTGATGAATCATATTGGCAAGACACCCTGCGAGGGTCTGTTGGTCAAGGCAAGCGGAGTTTGCTAGCCAAGGAAGGTAGTCTCGAAAGCGTTGGAAGGTCAGGCAGCCTTTTCATTACTTTGACCTTGCTACACAGAATCAAGGGTGACCAATCATCTTGCGGTTGAGCAACAGGACAGCAATTGCGTATTTTCAGCTCCAGGGAGGATCTCGCGGCAATATGCTATTGAGAGATGTAGAACCCAGAATGTCTGGGTAGGAAGATCACCAGCAAATTCCAAGAAGTAATTTACTTCCTAGGGGACTGGAATACACGGACATACTGTCCATCATGCAAGCTTGCCAGAGCATGAGGGGGAGGCTTTTCCACGGGTGGCCTACCACAGACAGGCTTCTTTGCTTCTCACAGCAAAGGCCAATTTAAGAAGAGGTCTGACTCGGTTTCCGCTCCCCAAAGCAGAGAATAGAAGCTGAGTTTCTCCACGAAACTGCAAGCAAGCCAACTGTATATGTTTCCCCAACTTCTCTCGTAATGAAATTCCTCTGGAAGCTGCAAGAATGAGCATGGTAGTCACGACCACCTCTCTATTCTGACCATAGGAGTCTTAGTGCTTCCTGGCTTTCTACTTCAGAATACAGAAGTCGATTCCCCTTCACACATGCACAGACCAGAGATGCAAGCATAATGGCGGGAAGGGGAAACCGCAGAACCTAGAGTTCTCCAGAGTTGCTCCAAGAGTGAGCTCTACTTTGGGGGGTGCGAAAGGCACTCTACTAACAGCCTCTATGCCAAGATCTGGAACAAACTTGTGTTTTTTTCTGTTTTGCATGGCAAGATATTATTCTTACTGTGCCTCTGGTGGCAGCTGTTCTGGTCTACTTGTAGGTCAGATTGGACATGAACCTTATGCCGCGTACACACGAGCGGACTTTACAGCAGACTTTGCCCGGCGGACTTTTCGACGGACTTTATGACGGACTTTCTGAATGAACAGACTTGCCTACACACAATCCACCAAAGTCCGTCTGTTAGGAGTGTAGTACCATCTGGAAATCACTTTCAGGCTGGCCTCCATCAAAGTGGTGTTCAAGACACCCTGGAAGGATTTGAAAAAGGCCCTCTGCCAGTTCTCCAGGTTCCATTTGAATTGGAGCTCGGACTCCCAGGCCTCCATGAAAGTCGTCTTCGAGCATGGAGAGGTAAGTGACGAGTAGATCACAGAGATCCCACCCTTCTGGTCTCTGGCTTGACCGCACCACATTTCATAGTCAGTAAATTTTGGAGGGAGGCCTTTGTCTTTACATAACGATTGTAAGAAGTGAGATATTTGGCCGAACCTAAATTTTTTGGATAAGGGCAGATCAAGCGTTTGGTGCAATGTTTTAGGGTGAAGGGGCCTGAGGCCGTGAAGAACTGTCCAATCCTATATAGTCCTTTATCAACCCACCACCATAAGGACTTACCTGTACGTCCTTGCCTGCCCGCAGGCGGTGCCTGCGGCGGTCGGATTATCGCCAAGGGCGATCAAAGGTAAGGGGGAGGCCACTCATTCGTGGCTCCCCCCTCGCGATCGCTCCTGGCGAATGAAATGCTTCCTCGGCTTCTGTAATGTAAACAGAAGCGGCTGAAGTGATGTCATCTCTCCTCGAGGCGGTCTTTTCGTTCCGGCGCCGAGGAGAGAAGACATCCAAGTAAGTTTGCACAACACTACACTTCCAGTAGAACACGCAGGCACACTTTTCACCCCCTCATCACCCCCCAGTCACCCCCCGATCACCCCCCTGTACCCCCTGTCACAGTGACACCAAAGCAGTTTTTTTTTTCTGATTATTGCATTGGTGTCAGTTTGTGACAGTTATAAGTGGTAGGGTAGTTAGGGTTAGCCCCCTTTAGGTCTAGGGTACTCCCTAACCCCCCCTAATAAAGTTTTAACCCCGTGATCACCCCCCGTCGCCAGTGTCACTAAGCGATCGTTTTTCTGATCGCTGTATTAGTGACACAGGTGACGCTAGTTAGGGAGGCAGGTATATAGGTTCGCCGTCAGTGTTTTATAGCGACAGGGACCCCCATACACTACCTAATAAAGGTTTTAACCCCTTGATTGCCCCCTAGTTAACCCTTTCACCAGTGTTCACCATATAAGTGTTACGGGTGACGCTGGTTAGTTAGTTTGTTTATTATAGTTTTAGGGCACCCGCCGTTTATTACCTTATAAAGGTTTAACCCCCTAATTGCCCGGCAGTGATATAAGTTAAGTTTTTAGGGTCAGATAAGGTCTGCGTCGCCCCAGGCAGCGTCAGGTTAGTGCCAGTACCGCTAACACCCACGCACGCAGCATACACCTCCCTTAGTGGTATAGTATCTGAATGGATCAATATCTGATCCGATCAGATCTATACTAGCGTCCCCAGCAGTTTAGGGTCCCCAAAAACGCAGTGTTAGCGGGATCAGCCCAGATACCTGCTAGCACCTGCGTTTTGCCCCTCGGACCAGCCCAGCCCACCCAAGTGCAGTATTGATCGATCACTGACACTTACAAAGCACTAAGCACACATAACTGCAGTGTTCGCAGAGTCAGGCCTGATCCCTGCGATCGCTAACAGTTTTTCGGTAGCGTTTTGATGCAGTCGCTGACAGTCAGGAGCTTTTTTGCCTGTGAGTCTCACTAGTGTACCACTAAATTTAGAGCCCAAAATGGCAAATCAAGCAGTGAAGAGGCCTACACGTTTCTGAGCATGACAGATAGTGAAGTGGAAGTCATTCATCTGTCAGATTCAGGCTCAGAATACAATCCTGTAGACAGCAGCTCCATGACAGATAGCTCTGACGATGGAGTTGTGGTCCCTGCCAAGGTCAGGCGTACCAGACCCCAAACTTCTTCTTCTGTCCTTGACGTGCAAGAACCGCAGGGCTCTCGTATGGAGTAGAGCAGTACTAGCACCGCTATTCCTTCTGGTGAACTGGCAAGCACCAGCGGCCTAGTACACCCTGGTTGTACATCCAGCACTGCAGTAACACTTGGTGACGTGGCGAGTCCCATAAGTGCAGTTCAAGCTGGCGAGGTGGCAAGCACAAGTAGTGTCCCGCTGCCACCAAGAAGACGAACACAGGCCTGTCGTGCCCATAGTGCCCTTCCTGTTGCATTCGCCAACTTGAATTGGGAGCCCACCACTTCTGCAGCACCCATACTTCCCCCATTCACTGGCCAACCCGGAATTCAGGTGGAAACAGTTGATTTTACGCCACTTGATTTTTATTCACTGTTTTTCACCGAAGATCTCTATAGATCTATTGTGAACCAAAGCAATTTATACGCTGGTCAACACATCGCCACTATTCCCCAGTCCTCCCTTGCCAGAGATTGGAGACCAATTACGGTCTCCAAATTTAAGCTCTTTCTGGGCCTTTCCCTCAACATGGGCATAACTAAAAAGAGTGAGTTGCGGTCATATTGGTCCACTGACCCAATTCACCATATGTCCTTGTTCTCTGCCTCCATGACCTGGGCACGATACGAGCAGATCTTGCGGTTCATGCACTTCAACAACAATAAACTCTGTCGTCCTCATGGAGACCCTGAATACGATCGGCTCTACAAAATTCGGCCCCTCGTAAATCACTTCAACCAACATTTTGCAAACTTGTTTACTCCCCATCAAGTTGTCTGCGTTGATGAGTCCCTGATTACATTTTCTGGCCGCTTGGCATTCAAACAGTACCTTCCCAGCAAGCGTGCCAGATACGGGGTCAAGATGTATAAGCTCTGTGACAGGGCCACAGGCTATACATGTAGTTTTATGGTTTACGAGGGCAAAGATAGTCACGTAGAGCCGACAAACTGCCCTGACTACATAGGAAGCGCTGGCAAGATTGTGTGGGACTTGGTGTCACCCTTATTCGGAAAGGGGTACCATTTATATGTGGACAATTATTACACAAGCGTGCCACTTTTTAGTCACCTTTTTGATCATCAAATTGGAGCATGTGGCACCGTGCGATCTAATCGCCGAGGCTTTTCCCAGCGGCTTGTAGATTCCCGTCTTAGGCTGGGGGAGAGAGCCTGCTTGTGGTGTAATAATTTGCTTGCTATGAAGTGGAGGGACAATAACAATGTTTTCGTTCTTACCTCCCTTCATGCAGACACGACGGTCCAAATCACTATGGCGACTGGTGTTGTGGAGAAACCCTTTGTGTTCACGAATATAACCAAAATATGGGAGGGGTGGACCTCAACGACCAGTTGTTGGCGCCGTACCTGGTTGCCCGTAAGGTCAGACGCTGGTACAAAAAAGTGTCTGTATACTTATTTCAATTGGCTTTGCTGAATGCTCATGTGCTATACAGAGCTTAAAGACAGAGTGGATCCTTCCTTAAATTCCAGGAAGAGATCGTCAGAGCCCTGTATATTCTGTATCCAGACGGTGCTCCACCTCACCTTCCCCAACCAAATGCAGTAAGCCGGCTGCATGAGAGGCATTTTCCCTATGTTCCCGAGTACCCCTACCCAACGAGCCCCCCAAAGAAAATGTTGTGTCTGCAGAAAGCGCAGATATAGGCGTGACACCCGGTATTATTGTCCCTCCTGTCCTGACAATCCTGGTCTATGCATTGGTGACTGTTTTGAGCGCTACGTACAGCATTGTTTTAGCGTAGTGTACAGCATTGCACAGACTAGGACACACTTTCACAGGGTCTCCCAAGATGCCATCGCATTTTGAGAGACCCAAACCTGGAACTGGTTACAGTTATAAAAGTTACAGTTATAAAAAAACATGTAAAAAAAAAAAAATACACAAAAAAATATAAAATAAAAAAAACAAAAATAGTTTTATTGTTCTCTCTCTCTCTCTCTCTCTCTCTCTCTCTCTTCTCTCTCTATTGTTCTGCTCTTTTTTACTGTATTCTATTCTGCAATGTTTTATTGTTGTTATGTTTTATCATGTTTGCTTTTCAGGTATGTAATTTTTTTATAGTTTACTGTGTTTTATTGTTAACCATTTTTTTGTTTTCAGGTACACCATTCAGCTGCAGTTCGGATTTATTTATCTTGACAGCAACAGCGTTTGCTCCCATGATACATAAAGCCGTGACTCCAGCGCTGTTGGAGGTGATTTCACCACCACAGTTACATACTTCAGCATATATGCCGAAGCATGGGGGCAGCAGTGGGCGGAGGAGCGATTTGTTCCTACCTTTTGCGGAAGGATGCCCCCATGCTTCGGCATATATATATTTTAGGCACAGGTTGCGTTAAATGTTTTATTTTTTACTATGTTTTTTTTGTATTTGCTTTGCAGGTATGGTAAGTTTTACTGTTATACTGTAATATTACTTTGTTTTATTGTTAACCATCATTTGCTTAGCAGGTACACCATTCAGTTGCAGTGCGGATTTATTTATCTTGACAGCAATAGTGTTTGCTCCCACGATACATAAAGTCGTGACTCCAATGCTGTCAGAGGTGATTTAACCACCACAGTTACATACTTCAGCATATATGGCGAAGCGTGGGGGCAGCAGTGGGCGGAGGAGCGATTTGCTCCTACCTTTTGCGGGAGGATGCCCCCATGCTTCGACATATATAAACGATGCATATATGCCCATTGTAACGAGCCCCTGCTCGCTCGATGCCACTCTCCCGACACTCCTCTGCAGCTATAGAATCAGATTGCAGATCGCAACATCTGATGGTTCGGTCATCCGATGCTCCGGGACTAGAACTACAGCTATGTGCCGTTCTAATCCAGTTGTGTAGCTCAGAACAAACACCAGGCAGGCTGTATGTAAGTTCAACCAGGAATCTCTTTTATTGAAAGGAATACAGGCTCTTTTATACAGTAAAAGAGGAGGTGTATACCTCCTGCTCATATTACTCTGAACATACACCTGTGACCAGAAACCTAATTAACATGGGCAAATTAACTAATCCCTTTAGACAGCCTAGATGACTCAGACATGACCCTTAGGCCAGACTGGCCATCTTGTAGCTCAGAAAACCCAATCAACATTATCACAAATCAACACCGAACTCTTGTTCACACAATAGCAGAGTTAATTAACACAAACAATGGGGATCTAATGACTCTTAGGTCCCATACCAGACTTATTTACAATAGACATTCTAGCAGGCAACAGACAGACAGGTGGCTGGAATTGTCATCAACATCTCTTAACAGTATTTGTCCCAGCATTATGAATCAGCCAGTATTTCTAATATGGCAAATCCAGGGTCCCGAGTCTGTGTGTCCTGGGGGACCAGGACCCGAATCCACAGTAATGACACCTCAAGGGTCCCCAGGCATACAGCTCACAAAGAGCACCGTTCCCCCAAATGCCAGGGCCCACGATCGATCGGCAAGAGGCTAGCATTCAGTCCCCTCCAAAAGTCACTCTCCCGGCTAGGTCTGTCACATTTCTCCCCTTTTGGCAGGAGACTAACACAGGAGGAGACCCCAGACGGGTTGACTCCGAAGTTAGTCAGTAGTTCCAGTCCTCTAATGCCTGTACCCACACAGTACACCAAACAAATTGTTCCAAACAAAGCATTACTCACCCAGCCAACCTCTGCCTCTCTCAGAGAACATATCTGCCGCTGGGGAGAGGCCTAGACTGGCCTTTCTCCCTGGAGTCCTTTCTGCCGATGGAGAGAAGACAGGGTGTCTGTGCTCACTCCGTCATGCTGTTGGGGATCTGGGCCGACTGCCCAGCATCCCTGGGGTATACAGGTGGAGACTGAAGTCCCATCCACCTTCACAGGAAATCCATCCTCTGTTAGTTGAGGGCAGAGTCCAGCAGTACTTGGCCCTGTTGCCAGCCCTTCTGCTGGAAACCCCACACCATCTGCTCCAGGTAAGTGTTGGGGAGGGAGGCCGACTGCCCGCCTCCCTGGAACTCTGTAGTTGTTGCCAGTGCTGGGCAGAGGTTGGTAGCACTCTGCCCTGTTGCCAGCACTTCTGCTGGGGACTTCGCATCCTCCACTCCAGCTAACCGTTGGGGCAGGAGGCTGGCTTCCTCCACTCCCAAACTGTGTAGCCACCATTGGGGAGGTGAGCCGGCTGCTTCCTTTTCCATTCCCTCATCTGGATGTTGGGACGATATGTTTGTGGTACAGTCTCCCAGGTGCACGGATCTTTGCTGGGGAGGAAAGACCGCTTCTTCCACCCTGGCCAACTGCTGGGGAGGGACGACGAACACCCCTTCTCCCTTCTCCCCCTGTATCCTGAGCTGCTGCTGGGAAGTGACCACCTCCTTCTCACCCTGAGCCTCCGGAACCCGCCGCAGGTGTAGGGCAGAGATCTTGGACCCTCTGTCCGGTGGCCAGCTCTTCAGCTGGGGAAGTTCCTTGTAACTTCACAGATACTTCTGTTGGTGCTGGGCAGAGCACAGTGAAGTTTGGCCCTAATAACAGCTCTTCTTCTGCTGGAGGCTCACCAGGTTGTTCTTCCTCAGCAGAAAAGTCTATCAAATCCCCTGTCTCTGCAACTGGTGTCTGGGTATAAAGGTTCACCATCTCCTCTCCGTGGAACCCAGAAGATGCTATGAGTGCTGGGCAGAGCACAGTGAAGTTTGACCCTAATAACAGCTCTTCTTCTGCTGGAGGCTCACCAGGTTGTTCTTCCTCAGCAGAAAAGTCTATCAAATCCCCTGTCTCTGCAACTGGTGTCTGGGGATAAAGGTTCACAATCTCCTCTCGGTGGAATCCAGAAGATGCTATCAGTGCTGGGCAGAGGTTAGCAGAGCTCTTCCCTGTTGTCAGCACTTCAGGTTTGGGGACGGCAATCTTCAGATTTTCCACTGCCGATTCTCTGGCATGCTGCTGGACAGGCACATTCCTCCATCCAAGATCATCCCATGCAGAAACAGGATCATCAAGGTCAGTCAGCACTTGCTGCATCCGCCATAAGACCGCCGCCTCCCTAGCTGTGGGGGCAGGTTGGCAAAGCCCACTGTTAGTCTGCCACATTGTCAACTCTTCAGCCAGGATTTCAGAGTTGTCAACTGATATTTCCCGATAGTCCCAGGCAAAGGGAGCCCCACCGTGCTGCTGAGTGGAGTCTAGCAGCTGTCTGTAGGCCATCTCAAGCTCCCATTCCTGAACGGCCAGAAACTCCAAATCTTCCTGTGCCCAGTGCACTTCCGAGACATTCAGTCTTCGCTCTCTGTGCTCCATTATTTCCTCCAAACGCCACTCCCGATCACTCCCAAAGTCAGGGTCCCTGGACAGCCTCCAGTACAACAATCCCAGGCCATTGTAGTCAAAGCCTTCCGTGGGGCTGTCATCCGCTGTCCACGGGCACACTTGGGCTACATACCACTGGAGGGCTCTGTAGCTCTCATCCAACCGCATTTCTGCCTGGATCAGCCTGCTTAACTCAGCTATCCACTCCTGGTTCGGCTGTTCCCCCAATAACATCATTCGCACTTCATACTGCGACCAGTACCTTACATGGATAGAGGGGAGAACTTTTCCCTGGTTTCACTGCTCACGGCTAGTGCTTCCTTCCAGAGTTTGCAGCGGATAGAATCAAACCATCCTAGCAGGACCTGCTGTGATACTGGTCCTCTGTGCTGTATCTGCATCTCTCGCAACCTCCTTCTGAATTCCTCTTCCATGGTGGCTGGTATCTGTACCTCTCCTCTCCTGCTATCTGGACCTTGGATCCAGGTGATGGTTTGGATGTGTTCAAGGCAAGGAAGCACGATCCCACCATTCCCTCCACAGCTCTCAAGTAAGTCTTTCAGCGTGGCTCTCCTGCAGGCTGGTTTGGAGTGTCCCAGTAACTGGAGAGCAAATCCCACGGCTGCCAACCAATGTAACGAGCCCCTGCTCACTCGATTCCACTTTCCCAACACTCCTCTGCAGCTATAGAATCAGATTGCAGATCGCAACATCTGATGGTTCGGTCATCCGATGCTCCGGGAATAGAACTACAGCTATGTGCCATTCTAATCCAGTTGTGTAGCTCAGAACAAACACCAGGCAGGCTGTATGTAAGTTCAACCAGGAATCTCTTTTATTGAAAGGAATACAGGCTCTTTTATACAGTAAAAGAGGAAGTGTATACCTCCTGCTCATATTACTCTGAACATACACCTGTGACCAGAAACCTAATTAACATGGGCGAATTGACTAATCCCTTTAGACAGCCTAGATGACTCAGACATGACCTTTAGGCCAGAATGGCCATCTTGTAGCTCAGAAAACACAATCAACATTATCACAAATCAACACCGAACTCTTGTTCACACAATAGCAGAGTTAATTAACACAAACAACAATGGGGATCTAATGACTCTTAGATCCCATACTAGACTTATTTACAATAGACATTCTAGCAGGCAACAGACAGACAGGTGGCTGGAATTGACATCAGCATCTCCTAACAGTATTTGTCCCAGCATTATGAATCAACCAGTATTTCTAATATGGCAAATCCAGGGTCCCCAGAGTCTGTGTGTCCTGGGGGACCAGAACCCGAATCCACAGTAATACCACCTTAAGGCTCCCCAGGCATACAGCTCACAAAAAGCACCGTTCCCCCAAATGCCAGGGCCCATGATCGATCTGCAAGAGGCTAGCATTCAGTCCCCTCCAAAAGTCTCTCTCCCGGCTAGGTCTGTCACACCCATCATTAGAAGTGGGTGGATGAAGGGAGGTATTCTAATGGTGGGCATGCCCACCGATCAATCTCTTTTTTTTGTTCAGCCCACAGGCTGCATGAAAAAAAGTTTACAATATATGCCCAACAAGGACCAGCAAGGTACTGGTATTGGACTTTACGTGGTTATACCAGAATGATGCCTGCAGGTTTAGGTATCATCTTGGTATCATTCTTTTCAGCCAGCGGTCAGCTTTCATGTAAAAGCAATCCTAGCAGCTAATTAGCCACTAGACTGCTTTTACAAGCAGTGGGAGGGAATGCCCTCCTCCCACCGTCTTCCATGTTTTTCTCTGGCTCTCCTGTCCCAACAGGGAACCTGAGAATGCAGCTGTTGATTCGGCCAGCTGACCATAGAGCTGATCAGAGACCAGAATGGCTCCAATCACCTCTATGGCCTAAGAAACCTGAAGCTACGAGCATTTTATGACTTAGATTTCGCCGGATGTAATCAGCGCCATTGGGAAATTGGGAAAGCATTTTATCACACCGATCTTGGTGTGGTCAGATGCTTTGAGGGCAGAGGAGAGATCTAGGGTCTAATAGACCCCAATGTTTTCAAAAAAGAGTACCTGTCACTACCTATTGCTACCATAGGGGATATTTCCATTCCCTGAGACAATAACAAAAATGCTAAAAAAAAAAAAAAAAAATGAAAGGAACAGTTTAAAAATAAGATAAAAAAAGCAAAAAAAAGAAAGAAAAAAAAAAAAAACAAAAAGCACTCCTGTCCCCCCCTGCTCTCGCGCAAAGGCGAACGCAAGCGTTGGTCTGGCGTCAAATGTAAACAGCAATTGCACCATGCATGTGAGGTATCACTGCGAAGGTCAGATCGAGGGCAGTAATTTTAGCAGTAGACCTCCTCTGTAAATCTAAAGTGGTAACCTGTAAAGGCTTTTAAAAATGTATTTAGCTTGTCGCCACTGCACGTTTGTGCGCAATTTTAAAGCATGCCATGTTTGGTATCCATGTACTCGGCCTAAGATCATCTTTTTTATTTCATCAAACATTTGGGAAATATAGTGTGTTTTAGTGCATTCAAATTTAAAAAAGTGTTTTTTCCCCAAAAAATGCGTTTGAAAAATCGCTGCTCAAATACTGTGTGAAAAAAAAATGAAACACCCACCATTTTAATATGTAGGGCCTTTGTGTTAATTTTTTCATGTAAACAAAAAGTGTCAGAAAGGGCTTTGTCTTCAGGTGGTTAGAAGAGTGGGTGATGTGTGACATAAGCTTCTAAATGTTGTACATAAAATGCCAGGACAGTTCAAACCCCCCCAAATTACCCCATTTTGGAAAGTAGACACCCCAACCTATTTGCTGAGAGGCATGTCGAGTCCTTGGAATATTTATATTGTGACACAAGTTGCGGGAAAAAGACAACATTTTTTTTTTGCACAAAGTTGGCACTAAATGATATATTACTCAAACATGCCATGGGAATATGTGGCTTTAACACCATTTATAATATAGAATTTGTTGCCACTTCTAGCGAAGACTTCTTTAAATGAAAGAGCTGTAAATGTGGGAAGAATAGGAAAAATATATATTTTCATCACAAGACTTGGAACACATAGCAAACAGTAACATCTGCCACTTTCTATTAAGTTAAAGGAATTCTGTAGGTGAACAACTGTGGCAGCCATTGATGATCTCCATCTAATAATTGTCATTTATAGGGCTCAGCTGCTTAAAATCCAGATTCCTAAACCACAGTCTTGTTCATCTAAAGATGCACTCCAGGACACCTAAAAGTCTAAAGACTAAAGGACTTGGTAAAACAATTTTACTAACCTGATCCTCCTCTCCTGCAAATTCCTTTGCACTGCTAGAGCCGTCCCGGCAGCCTCTTCTCTCCTATACTTCTGCAGTCTAAGGTCTTCTGATTTCAAAAAGACCAATGCAGGGACCACACTGTAGCTCTGCAGTGGACATAAGGACACTGGGAAACAGTCCACTGCTAGAGCATGGGTGAGCAAAGAGTTGGGTAAGCAAAACTGCTGGGCTTTAGGCTTGCTGCACTAATTTTAAGCATTTGTATTGTTTGGTCTGTAATCTGCTCCTGACTAAGAGCTGTGATCTGCTTCAGCAGCAGAGATTGGACCTCCAATCCTTTTAGCTCTTCTTTCCCCACTGAAGAGTGCAAGGCAACTTCTTCCTACCTACCTATTGGCCCCAAACACAAGATATACATTACCCAGGTGAAAGTAACCTCCGTATAAAGCATCCAGCTAACCTTTTCCCAGCTTTTCAATGTTTGATTGCAGATCTCTTATCTGTCCATCCATACCAGCCATTTGCAATTTAAGATTTTTGATTGCTAAAAAAAGAGTTGACATAATTAAAGTGAATATATCACATGGAAAATCATTTGTTTCTTTCTTAAATATGTTCAGGAGTAAAAATCAAAAATGTTTCTACTTCTTTTTGGTCAGGAGACATTGAGAATTGAGAAGAAACTTTTCATTCCAGTTTTCCAGTGACTGGATCTGGCACCATAAAAAATGTGCCTTTAATTGATCAATGGCCAAAACAAAGGAACATTTCCACTATTTTAATCAAAGTAGAAACCTCCTATAGACAAGTCTAGTCTATTAAACATTGACTAAGTTCAACTATTCCATTTGACTTTACAGGTTCCCAAGATTGACCATTGTATGGACTGCATGTGTTCCTAGGGCTTTAACATCAGCAGTGAAAGTATAAAAACACTTTTTGTTTTATTTTATCCCCGAACATACTTATAGATACTAATAGGTAGTTGCTTTGGTCAGTTTATGGTCCACCAAAATAAAAAGAAAGGTCCTTGAACCCAAAAGCAATGTCTTGGATGTTCCGCCAATGAGATCTCCACGTCATAATTACAAATTTTGATCCTTTCCCCCTGGAAGTTTTGGGTGTTTCTGCCCCCTGTAGTGTTCCAGCTTCTCATGTTACATTCTCTATAACATAAAATAAATACAAATCTAGCAGCGGTGGTGGGAGCCCTTCATAATAGCAGCAGCAGAAGTGCACACCCATTAACTCAGAGATCTCACCAACAGAGTTCCCGAGAGATGGATAACAGTGTCCAGGGTTTACCGTTTTAGCATTTACCAGACACTAAAAATAGGATTTTTTACTTATTGGTTCCATTATTTCGAGGAGTATGGTATGTGACACACGCTCTTTAATCATTATGATTGGGTTTTATACATTTACCTTCAGTTGATTAGACACAAACACAGAGGGTTGTGGCCCTACCTCCCATCAGCACACAATGGGTTAATGCTTCCTCTGGAACCCACAGAACCACCTCTTCCTAACTAAATAAAAGACAACCCATTCCCCACTGAAGTATTCTTTTTTTTGGTCATGCTCCAGGCTACCTGTTGATTGCAGTTGGTAAGTACTTTGGTTGCTGCAAGTATATCCCCCCTATCGCACAGCCCCTCAAGGTTCAGCCTCTCCTGGAGTTTGAAGACCCTGACTGTTGGATGGTAAACCCTCCTGAAACTGGGTGCCCTGTGTGCCGAGCCATGGGCAATGTTGCTTAAACAGCATGAACATTCTACAGGTGTGGTATAAGTAAGCTTTGCAATGTCACTATTGGCCTCTCCCTTAGGGTTTTTTCCTGTCTTGTATAGGCAGCGTGCCTATACAAGACAGTTTTCAGTCTGAGAATGGTGGTGGATGATGTCACAGAGGGCAGAGAGATGGGGCGGCGTGGGGTAGTGACCGCTAGTCACCAAGCAGCAGCTTAAACAGACTTGTTCCTCTTTGCTCCCCTCCTGTGCTGTTTGTTAGGTTGGTTAGACAGTTTGACTGTTTTTCTCAGATTCTGTGTCTCCAGTAGTGGATGGGACCTGCCAGCATCTGGTGTGCAAGTGTCTTTGCCTTTCAATATCTTTAGGGATCCTATGGATTTAAGGCTGGTTCACACCAGATGCAGTCCAATGCATTTTTATTCGAGTCAAAAATGCATGAACAGTGTTTACCATGGATTCCAACGGCCTACATCACACCAGTGGAGTGTGTTCCAGTAGAGTCAACTAAAGTAGAACATGTTGCATTTTTTCTTTATGGAACGCATCTGTAACATGGCAAAACGCATTGAAAAAGCACCTGAACACTTCAAAAACACGCATGCAGAAAGACCCCTTCAACTCAGAAATTGTGGTGAACTGGCCCTTAGACTTGTAGAAAATCTATACTGTAGCAGGTTTTTGCCTGTTGACTAGCAACAACATTAACTGTGATGTTTAAAGTATTAAGAAAATTGCCTTTAATTCAAGTGGAACCTGCAGGAGTGAGTATGGTTCTAGAGGACTTGAACCTGGCTGCTGACTTTTGGCAGAGGCTTCAACAGACCTAATTCTAGGGCTGGCACATTCAGTCACAGCCATGAGAGCTTTGTGGTTGCGCCAATGGAGGGTGGATGAAGCTTCCACACAAGCCCTTTGTAACAGTCTCCATAATGGAAGGTTGTTGTTTGACAAAACCCTGGATGAAGCGAGTGACAGAAGAAATGTCCAGACTGTGACCACAGTCTAATAAAAGGAAGCAGCCATCATTTTGTTCAAGTCGGTCAATCTTCAGAAGGGTCCAGGAGGCCAAATCTTATAGGCCAGGATGAAATTTACCAGATCACAGTGAAGGTGGTTTAGACTTGCTGTTTACAAGGAATCAAATCCAGAGCAGGCTTCTAGACATCTGGAAAGTCTTTTGAAGCTGGGCCCAACCAGTCTCTTACAGTGAGAGCCAGGATAACCTCCTTTTGGAGAGTTTGGGCGACAAACATCAGACAGTTAGCTGGGAGTGCAATCACCAAATCCTTTCATTCATGACCAACAGATCTCAAGAAGAAAGAATTATTGCAAGATTGCATATAAGAATTATACTGCAACAAGTCCATAGTGCTGGTGCCACCAAAATAACATTCTTTCTTTCTTTCTAGTACCCAAGGCATCAGGAGCTTTCCCTACTGTCTGGGTTTGAAGAAATCAAATAGGTACATACACACCAAAAGGTTCAAGACCGAGTCCCTGCAAACAGTCATCGTGATAGTTCAGTATGAAGACCGGTTAGTGTCAATCGACCTGGCTGACATATACTTCCATGTACCAATCAGTGCGAAACACCAGAGACATTGAGATTTGCAGTGACTGGCTGTCACTTCCAGTTCTGGTGTTTGCCATTTTTTCGGCATAGCACCAAGAATCTTTTCAAACATTTTATTGGCAGTGGTGGCAGTAATTTGTCTTTGGGGATAAGGCTCTACCACTACTTGGACGACGTTTTGATTGCTGCATGTGTAAGCTAGGAACTGGCAAAGCATCACAATCTTGTCCTAGAAGTCCTTTTCCAAGTTCGGTCGACTAATTAACAAACAGGGAAAGCAGTTAACTCCTTCTTAATCTTTGAAGGATCTTGGAGTAGTGCAATGTGTTTATTGAGATTTGCAATAAAGGCACATAAAGTAACAATACAGACATTGACTCATAACAAAGGCCAACATGGCCAATCGAGGAGGACATATACATGTAAGATATACAGTCAACATTATATGCTTGAAATTAACAGAATGTAAACTTTTATAAATATATATAACTCAATAATTGCACATAAGACATCCCTATAGAAAAATTGTGATATAATCTCATTGATCCAGGAAAATAAATAAGATGGGGGGAATCCAGGGGAAGTGGTGGAGCCAACCCCAGACCCCCATAGCCCCAGCAGGCCCCATAGACCACCCTAAAGGGATCACGCTGTGGCCCACATGGCTCACCTGGGGCCGACCAGGCATCCCAAATCGGCCCCCCACCCCCCCCTTCTGCCAATACAGGAGTGGGATATATCACCATCCCCTAGCTCCCTGAAGAGTATGTATTGCTTATGTTGGGATAACAATTCTTCCCATGGATATCTTCAGTAACATATCAAGGTATTACTATATGAACTTATAGTAAAAGTTAATAATACCTTAATGTCCAAACTTGACAGGGCCATGTGGGACAGGAAGAATGGAGGTGAGAATAAAGCAGAAAGAGTAGCAGTATAGGAAGGGGGATAAGAGGTGAAGGAGAAGGGGGAGGCATCCAGCAGAGTTCCTTTTTAGAGAGTGATATGACCCGGGTAGAGAGGGACTTTGATATATAACGCCCAAGGTTCCCAAATGGATTAAAACTTCCGTACTTTGTCTAAAAGTGTTGCTGTCATTTGTTCTTGGGTCATGATCCAGGAGATTTTGCACTTTGTCACCTGAATCGAGACTCTGGGCTTCTTCCAAGCCCCTGCCAAAGAAATTTTGGCTCCCAAAAACATAAAGAAAATCAAAGTTTAAATGTGTTTGGGAGTGTTGTCTATTCTGTGATTCAACAGAGTGAATGTGGGTCATGGGAAACTGCTATACCAGTGACCTACCTCACTAGATGGAAGAATTTGTTCCAGAAACTTCTGATGTGTGGGCATGTCCACCAAATTTGGTACATGGAACCCATCTGATTACAGCCCCTAAAACACAGAAGGGGGGGGGGGCATCTGGATAAATCCTTGCTAGTCTGGTGGGGATATAGCACCATCTAGTGAGCAACTTGACATGTGCTTCAATTAGTCCGATGTTCAAAATATTTTTGTAGGAGCATCGGAAGAAGAGAAACCATTTTTCAGGTTCCAGTTGAAGTTCCAGTTTTGATTCCCAAGCTCGAGCATACGGTAAGTGGATGAGTTTGAATTTTGTGCCAACAAGGCATATATGGTCGAAATGCCACCTCTCTGATCCATGAGGTTGGAACACCATTGTTCATAGATAGTGGGTTTGGGAGGGACAGGTTTATCTATCAATAAGGTGTGTAGAAAATGCCTGATCTGGGAAAATCTGAACTTTTCAGCATTAGGCATCTCCGGTTTGCTGAAACAATATCCCAGTGTGATAGGACCTGACGAGGTGAAGAAGTGACCTATTTTAAATAACCCTTTGTTTAACCACCATTTAAAGGCTAGAATATTCATCTCTGGCTGAAAGTTCCAGTTGTGGAAAAGATGGGCAAAGGATTTTATGGTTGATATTAGGGTGGCCGGTTTGTGGAGTATATCACAAAGCATCCGAGAATGAGAAAGGGCGGGAGCCAAGATGGGGGGTCTCTGTTTTGGGGGACTCTACAAAAGGAAGTCTATTGCGTGGTGAGGGACAGCCTGTCTCTCTAATGCAATTCAGTCTGGTTTGGGTCCCTTCGAATAGACCATGGAGATCTGGGCTAGTTGTGCTGCCTGATAATACCACCAAACGTTTGGGAGTTCTAGCCCTCCCTGATTTTTGAGCCGGAAGAGAATGTCTCTAGAGCAGGGGTCTCAAACTGGTGGCCCTCCAGCTGTTGCAAAACTACAATTCCCATGAGGCATTGCAAGGCTGACAGTTACTAGCATGACTTCCATAGGCAGAGGCATGATGGGACTTGTAGTTCTGCAACAGCTGGAGGACCGCCAGTTTGAGACCCCTGCTCTAGAGCATCAGTGACCCTTTTTCCCCAGACAAAACCTATGATTTTAGATTGAAATTTAGCAATCACCTTTTTGGATATAGGGATGGGGAGGGACCGGAAAAAGGTAGAGAATACAGGGCATTGACATAATCTTTACTGCGTTTATCCTTCCAAGCCAGGACAGACCACACTTCAACCACTTATTAAGGTCCTCCTCCAGTCTCTGGAACATCGGGGATAATTAGATACATACAGTTTGTTTACATTATCGGGGAGTGTGATTCCTAAATATGGTATTGATTCCGAGGCCCAGGTAAAGGGGAAGCAGTGTTTCAATTGGTCAACTAAAGTTTGGGGGACAAGATATTTAAAGCGAGTGATTTGGAAGCATTGACTCTGAGGCCCGATATAGTACAGAACTCTTGGAGTGTGCAGAGCAGAATGGGGGTGGAGATCAATGGGGACGTTATGAAGAGCAACATATCGTCCACGAATAACGCGCATTTGTGTTCTTGTTTCGATAGCTATTGCAAAAATGAGCGGCGATAGGGGGCATCCCTGTCTAGTGCCTTTCCAGATGTTAAAGCTGTCAGAGTAATGACCCATTAGCCAGATTAGTGAGTGAATAGTTCCCATAAAATTAGGGCCGAATCCGCACCTTCCCAAAATTTTGAATAGGTAGGGCCATGAAACAGAGTCAAAAGCCTTCTGCAGGTCAATTGAGATCAGAAGACCTTTCTGGGGAGCTCCTCCGTCCCAATGGGATCGTAGCAAAGAGATAATATCTATGGCCCTGCTGACTTGGTCCGGGCCCTGTCTCCCCGGTATGAAGCCCACCTGGTCCTTGTGTATGTAGTTCACAATACAGCTAGACATTCTTGTAGCTAGAATTTTCGTAATTATTTTGATGTTATTGTTTATAAGGGATAGCGATAATTCCCGACCTCGCTAGTATCTTTCCCCGGCTTAGGGATTATAAAATAAAGGCTGTATTTAAATCTTTGTCCAGGGGAGGCTCCATCCCGTAGAGAATTAAAAAAACGTGTCATGTAAGGTGCCAGAGGGGGTCCGTATTTTTTGTAATAGTCACCCGAAAAAACATATGGGCCTAGGGCTGAGCCCTGTTTAAGTGATTTTATCACCTTCAAGACCTCTTCTGAAGAGAAGGGTTTGTCTAGGAGTTCCCTATGGCTATCCATGATCTTAGGAAGAGGTATATCTCGGAGAAAGGAGTCTATTTTGTTAGGGGAAGGAGGATAACTTTGTGTGCGTGTTTTAGGGCTCAGTTTTGTCGGTAGTTTAGCTCCTATCTTGCTTGATTGGTAATAAAACTTAGCACCCGTCCATCTAAGATGTTTTTCTGCCGTGCCACAATGGTCAGGGCTAGATTGAGTTGTACCTGGACTATCTATAATTTGGATAAAGAATCAGACCTGGGATTACGTTTATGTGATTTGCGTATTGAGAGGAATTCCTCTGTTCTATAGTATGCCTGCAAAGTGGCACATTTTTTCCCATGTTTAGAACAGTACCACAGCAAAATGACATTTCTAAAGGAAAAATTGTCATTTAAAACTGATCACGGCTGTAATGAATTGTCGGGTCTCGGCAATATAGATAAAACTCATTAAAAAAAGCATTCTGCTTTACGCTTGTGTTTTAATTTAGAGGCCAGTTGAAAAGTTTCCCTCTCATCACCGTCTTATGGGCCGCCCAAAGTGTTGAAGGAGAAACTGAGCTAATGTCGTTGTCACTGAAAAAATCCTGCAGGGATTTCTCAAGAACAGTGCAGTGCACTGCTCAGTAGCGACTCATTGAGACACCATTTGTAGGGTCTCTCTACCCCTAGAGGGCACCTTAGTGATCCGATAGGGACGTGTCCCTAATTTTGGAGGAAATGGCAAGAGGGATGTCGGAGGCTGGTAAGAAAATGTGGTCTATCCTGGCATAGGTCTGGTGTGGGGCGGAATAGTGAGTATAATCTTTTGCATGAGGGTTGAGTTCTCTCCAAATATCCACCATGCCTAAGGTGTTTAGTTGATACGCTATTTTTAGGCTTTGTCTGGGAGGATGTACATTTTGGGGTTTCTTTGCTCTGGACATATCTAAGGAGAGGTCAAAAAGTAGGTTCGAGTCTCCCCCTAGAATAACCGTTCCCTTAAAGAATGGTCGTAGTTTAAGTATCATGAATTCAAAGAATTTTCATTGACCATTGTTAGGGGCATAATATGAGATAAAAGTATAAGACCCTCCATCTATGGTTTCCTTGGTCAGTAAGTATCGGCCCTCTGGATCTCTGATAACCTTTGATGTTGAGAAGTTGAGTTTTTTTGCGAAGCCTATTGCTACCCCTCTACTTTTGTTTTCAGCCTTAGCTAGGTAGAAGTGGGGGAAATTCTGGTGGAGGAATGGTGGATTATAGGAGAAAGGGGAGTGTGTCTCTTGGAGGATGATTATATCTGCCTTTAGGGTATGATACTATTGGAGCAGTTTTCTCCATTTTATCGGGGAGTTCAGTCCCTGGATGTTGTGAAAGAGGATCAGTAACTTTCGAGTTGGGGGTATGGAGTAAGTCATGGATCACAGAAGTGAATATGCTCTAAATTTAACAGTTTTTTACCCAAAAAAGAGAGGTAACCTTGTAAGGTAGTATGCTCACATGGTGCGAATTGAGGCTGGAAATTCCCTTGGATGGTCTTGGCCTTGGTGAAAACTGGATGGGGAAAGAAGGAGAGAGGGGGAAAAAGAAGAGAAAGAGGGATAGAAAACAAAAAAATGATTAAGACATACATGAAGATATTAATCAAGCGTACAGGTCAAGAGGGGAAAGGGCCAGCTCCTTCTCCCTTTGCTCCCAGGAGAGGGAGCTCCTCCCTCACCCCAGGGAAGTCAATCTGTCTCCAAAAGGCATTCAACATCCTCTCAGGGACTGAGTTAGGTGCAGTGTGACCGTTTCGGTCCCCCCCCGCCAAAAAATCATATCGTTAACTACTGTTAGACAGAGCCCCGTCCCCATGAATAAAACCTAGATAAAAACAAGGGGGGGCATTCCCCAGGAGACCTGAGGTCCCATCGGTGAACCCCAAAACCATAGGGTCCCCCGTTGGTTCCCCAGGAAACAACTGTGATCGCCCACCTTTACTACCTGACAAAATCAGAAAATATTCCTAAGCAGTTCAATATTTTCCAAGACTTTGCAGCATTCTGTTGCTCTAACCTTCAGTTAGGAGAACAGTAAAAGAGGAATTAGGAAGGGAAGATTTTGTGGATGATTGGGTCCCCAACTGTTGGTAACACGGGGGAACAAAGGTGGGGAATTCAGGGGGGGAGGGTGTCCAAAAAGAGCAACTAGCTCCAGGCCGTGTGATGTGTTATATGAAACAACCTTCAAAGGGAAAAACTAAAAGAAAAAAAAGAAAACAAAACAAAATTTTTAAAACTGTAGAAGGCTGAGGTTGTTAAAGAACAATCAAGTTGAGAACCGCCCCCCTTGGAGGGGTTTAAGTGAACGTTCAAGTAGATTTGGGTGGAATCCGCTAAGATTCAAAAGGATGGTCTCAATGGGAACTAAGTAGAGCAGGACTTCCAACTTTGTTGTATTACCCGTTATGGTGGGCGAGAGTCCTTAGATCTTTTCGACTGCTGCTTCTGCCAGACAGGTGTTAGAGGACTAGGTAGAGATGGACGTTTGGCCGAAGGGGGTCCTCTGTTGGTGGGTGGCGGTGGTGTCTCCTGAGTGATCAGTCTCAGATGTACAAGCAGACGTTCACCTTCAGAAAAGGATGAGAACCCATAGGGCTTATTCTGGTGGGAGAGATTTAGGGGAAGGCCCATCTGTAAATGATTTGTTTTTGCGTTAGGATCTGGAGCAAAGGTTTCAAAGATCGTCATTTCTGAACAGTGTAGGGAGAAAGATCTGCAAAAATCTGTATACGTTGGTCTTGAATCAAGAGCTTATCAGAGTTCTGCAAAGCCTTCATCACCTCTTCCTTAACTGCGTAGAAGTGGGGCTTAACTATGATGTCCCTGGGGAGGCCATCCTTCCACATAGGTTGTAGTGCTCTGTCCAGTTCTAACCTGTGTTCTAGAATGTCCGGAATGAGGTCCCTGAGGAGGGAGCGGACTGCCAGCTGCACATCTTTTACAGATTCCGGGAGGCCCTGGGTTCTAAAAAAGTTGTACCGTCTGGATCTATTCTCAAGGTCTTGAATCTTGAATTAAGCCATTTAAAGTTGATCCTGAATGTCTTGGATTCTGGCTGTATTTTTAATGGCTGCTGACTGATCAGTTTTCTTCTCAATATGTTCAATCTGCACCCCTAAATGCTTAAGATCAGCGTATATATAGCTGAAGTGATTTGAGCTGCTGTTTGAGCCAGTCATCTGGATAACATGTTTAAGAAAGCTGTCACCATAGCAGGCAGGTCAGCAGGGGAGTGGGGGGTTGTGTGGTTCTCAATATCAGAGATATGTGGGGTGGCCAGCAAGTCACTCATGGGGGTTAGGTGGAAGTTTCCCATTGATCTGCTTATTAGGGATTCAGTAGATGCCGGTGATAGTATGGCCAGATGAAGTGTACTCACTGTGGCGTTCCCCAGTGTGGAGGCAGGTGCTGGAGCAGCGTCCTGATCTGCAATTTATTTGTCTGTCCCCGTGTATGTGCCTCGTGTAGCCGCAGCCGCCATCTTGGATAGGCTGAGCTGCTGTAGAGTCGATTCCAGCTGACAGGAGAGGTCCCTCCTAGCGTGGCATCCTGACATCAAGTTGTGACCGGGGGTGTCCCCGATCGATCTGCGGTGGAGCAGGCTCGGTCCGAGGACTCTGTCAGTGGGGATCAAAGGGCCGGAACGGTGAGGAGCTCCGTGGCTATACAGCCATCTTTGGGAACTTACGCGCATGCGCCTTCCCTTGGAGTAGTATTTCACGCCAGAATAAGTCAAGTTGTTTTTCAAAACTGTAAAATTTCCAAAATGAAAAGCTGCGTACAAAGAGTCATGGAAACAGCATTTATGTCAGCGAGGTATGGCATTGGACATTTTACAGCGGCCATTCCAGTGTTGCCTTGGGTCAGGTGAATGTGCCAGGTGGGGGCTTTTCAATTTGCTTTCCTCAGTCAATGGGATGGGCTGTCTATGGATAAGAAGATCTTTGTGTCTGCACAAATTAGCAAGAACTGGAGTTTTGGACATGACCAGTGTGCTTTCTTGTGGAGTGCCTCTCTGCCCAGGAGATGGAATAATTCTGACATTGAAAGCCAGTCTGTCTCCAGTCTGAGGAGACAAGTGCAAGGCCATTGGAGCCTGGTGAAATGCAAATGCTTTGACTGTCTTAAATAGAAGGCAGTTTTTTCTAGCACTGCAAGCCTTTCAGAATCTTTCTGTTGTTTTACATTTTGCAACAAACTTTTTGCTGGGTGGAGAGACGCTTACAGGCAGTTAACAGCAGTCTACTTACTGGGAAAGCAGGATCTACTATTGGATCAGTTAGGCAAATTATTTTCCAACAATAAGTACTTCAACTAGTCTATTGGTGTTTTTCTTCCTCCAGTGTCCTTGAATATGAAGATTCTTCGGTTGAGCTGGAGGAAAAATGTTCTGAAAAGTACCTTCTAAAAAAGTCTTACATGGAGAGCCAAGGAGAGAGAAAGCTGGGCTGCTGAGGCTGGTGACCCTGCTGAGTACCCGTGCTTACATGTGTTTTCTGGATAGGGGCTACACAACTACACCTAACCAGAGGCCACCACCACCAGAGGGACGCACAAGGCCATGGCTGCATATTACAGTTAGTGAGAGACTGCCACCCATCTCTTTGCTGGTCTGTGTCACCATAGGACATCAAGGCCCAGCGAGCTGGGAGAGAAAACTTTTGCACCCAGAACATCTGCTGCTTTGCCTGGAGTCACTGCTACAGTGTCCGCTGCTACCATCTTTCAATGCTAAGAACAGCTCCTTACAAGATAAGGCTGCTAACTTAGGGACCCTCTGACTTCTGTAGTGCTAAGCGAACCAGATTAAGGTCCCAGGGGGACACAAGAAAGTTCACATATGCAGACATTTATCTACTAACTATACAAAGGAGTGATAGACCAAAGGTCTCTGAAAGAGAAAAGGCAATGCTCAGATTTGGCTTTTAAAAGGTACTCAAAGCCAGGTGTTGATCCAGACCAGACTAAAGGAAAGACAGAATACATCCCACAGAGCTCTTTCTGGGATGATAGTTCCATTCCAGGTGTGATGGTAGACTTTGTGGGAAGTTGATTTTCTAGGCTTTAAGAGAGTAGGAATGACCGAAGCTAAAAAGACCTCCGTCTCTCAGGACCATAAATTCCACAGCCATTCTGTTAAAACCAATGACTGAGAAGCAATATGAAACACTTTCTTTTAGTGCAGAAGGTCCAGATGATTTTAAGGACCTGTCAGGAGCCTGAGTATGTTTGACTATCACGTACTTCTGGGCCAAGTCGATGCAATAAGTATCACCAGAATGCCTTCCAATGCAGAGCAGACAAGAGAGTATCTAGAGCAGGGGACTCCAAACTTTCCAAGCAAAGGGCCAGTTTACTATACTTCAGGCTTTAGGGGGGCCAGACTGTGACCAGTGGGAGTAGAAAATGCCCTGGCATCATTGCCCCATCATCGGGAGATTAGTACCCCATTGATGGTGTCAATAGGTGGAATGGTGCCTCATTATTGGTGTTAGTTGGTGGAATAATGCCCCAAGGGCAAGTTGAAGGCAAGCAATGGGCCACGTATGGCCCCTGGGCCTGCAGTTTGGAGACCACCAATCTAGAGGGACAGAAAGGCTGAACTAGTGAAAGTCCCCTGCAAAGGCCTGATGGTCCCTGGACCTGACAAAAACCTGTCCAGTTTGATGTTGAATCTGGACAGTAGCAGATTTATGTCTTTCGCCCACCATCTGTGGCAAAGGGCCTGAAATACTTTTGGAAGGAGAGCCCTTTCTCCTGGATTTAAATGCTGATGATTGAAAAAGTCTGCCTGATTGCGATGGGGACTATTATTATTATTATTATCATACAGGATTTATATAGCGCTGACGGTTTACGCAGCGCTTTACAACATTAGGGCAGACAATACAAGTACAATACAATTCAATACAGGAGGAATCAGAGGGCCCTGCTGGTTAAAGCTTACAATCTAGGAGGGGGACTAAGGTCAGAGGCGGCACTCTAATTAGGCAAATTAGGCGGTCGCCTAAGGCCCCGCACTCACAGGGGCTTCGTCATGCAGCGTCTGGTGGCAGCAGGTGCGGGACAGCAAAGGCCTCTAGGTGGCGGCAGTGTCTGGATGACGGCACCTGGCTCCAAGTGCCATCTCCACAAGACGTGCGTACAGCATGTCCATATGGGGTCCTAAGGCAGCTGGGACTGCTCCTGCAGCCTGCGCCGCTCCACACCTGCCCGGCCGCCTATTCTAATCAGCAGTCCCCATGACTGTGAAGAGGAAGGATGGAGCTCCAATCTTTTTATGCTGCCTGGCTGACTCCCGTGACCAATGCAAAAGTAAGTGCCCGTGCAGCGCCCCCCCCCCCGATAGAAGGAGTGGCAGCATATAGAGGAATAGAGCTTTCCATATTCCTCCATGCAGCTGCTGAATGCTTGGAGGAGGAGAATCAAGCATTCAACGACTGCATGGAGGAATATGGAAAGCTCAATTCCTCTATATGCAGCCGCCCCACCGTTCCTCCTATTCCAACTTCTTTTACTTTCCTCCCTGTGCTCTCCAGCCCCTCCTTGTGCTCCCTGGCTCCTCCCCCATGCTCTCTGCCCCCAGTGCTCCCCACCCCTGTTCTTTCTGGCCCCCATCACTCTTCAGCCCCCACCCCTCTGCTTTCCACCCCCCCAGTGCTCTCCCCATCACTCCCCAGCCCCCACCCTTGTGCTCTCCACCCCCCCAGTGCTCTCTGCCCCCCCTCAGGGCTCTCTGCTCCCCCTGCTCTTTGTCCCCCCAGTGCTCTGCAGCCCTGTTCTTTCTGGCCCCCCAGTGCTCTCAAGTTCTCCCCATTGCTCTCTGCCCCCCACGCAGTACTCTCTGCTCCCCCCTGCTCTTTGTCTCCCCCAGTGCTCTCCAGTACTCCCCATTGCTCTCTGCCCCCCCTCAGTACTCTCTGCTCCCCCCTGCTCTTTGTCTCCCCCAGTGCTCTCCAGCCCTCCTCCATGCTCTCCAACGCTGTTTTTCTGGCCAACCCAGTGCTCTCAAGCTCTCCCCAGCCTCCCCCCTATGCTCTCCAGCCCCCACTCTTGTGCTTTCTACCCCCCCAGTGCTTTCCAGTCCCCCATGCTCTCCACCCCTGTTCTTTCTGACCCTCCCAGTGCTCTCCAGCTCTCTCCAGCCCCCATCCATGTGCTCTCCACTCCCCCAATGCTCTGCAGTCCCCCATGCTCTCCACCCCTGTTCTTTCTGACCCTTCCAGTGCTCTCCAGCTCTCTCCAGCCCCCATCCATGTGCTCTCCACTCCCCCAATGCTCTGCAGTCCCCCATGCTCTCCACCCCTGTTCTTTCTGACCCTTCCAGTGCTCTCCAGCTCTCTCCAGCCCCCATCCATGTGCTCTCCACTCCCCCAATGCTCTCCAGCCCCCCCATGCTCTCCACCCCTGTTCTTTCTGGCTCTTCCAGTGCTCTCCAGCTCTCTCCAGCCCCCACCCATGTGCTCTCCACCCCCCCCCCCCAGTGCTCTCCAGCCCCTGTGCTCTCCACACCTGATTTTTATGCCCCTCGATGCTCAAGCTCCCCCCATCACTCTCCAGCCCCCACCCTTGTGCTTTCCACCCCCCTGTGATCTCCAGCTCCCATAGAGTGCTCTCCAGCCCTCCATGCTCTCCACCCCTGTTCTTTCTGCCCCCCCCCCCCCCACAGTGCTCTCCAGCCCCCCAGTGCTCTCTGCCCCCCCTGTGCACTCCACCCCTGTTTTTTTGGCTCCCTCCAGTGCTCTCCACTCCCCACCCCTGTGCTCTTCACTCCCCCCTGCTCTTTGCCCCCACCCATGTGATCTCCATGTGCTCTCCAACCCCGCCATTGCTCTCCGCTGCCCCCTGCTCTCCACTTCTCCCAGTTCTCTCCACTACCCCAGTGTTCTTCACCACCTCTGTGCCCTTTCCTGGCCCCCTCACTCCCTGCAGCTCTGCTAGGTTCCCCCCTCCTTTCTCCCGCCAACTGCTGCAGGGGATCTGTCAGGGTGGAGAGCAGTGAAGGGACCAGTATAATGGGCTGTTCAGTCTAAAATGCTGGGCCTATTTTTTTTGTTCCAGTGCAGGCCTGGCAAGAAAGATGAGCAGCAAGCACTGATAGCCTTGGAAGAAGAGCTCTGAAGACCTCCCAGAACGGGCTGACTGGATCTAGAAAATGAGGACTGGTAGAAGGTGCAGGTGGCCAGGGACCATTCCATCTCACACCAAACAGATCCTCTAGAAGGGGCAGAACAGACCCTGCCTGCTGCTGGCCATCATGGATATCCTACTGGCATGGAAGGTACCCACAGACAGGGACTGCAGACTGGGACATGGGGAACAGGAAGGGCTGCAGACAGGGACAAAGCTAGGGATCTCTGTCTCCCTCACCCCCTCTCCCTCAGTCCCCCCTCTCCTCCCCTCTCTCTCTCTCTCTCTCTCCTCCCCTCTCTCTCCCTCCTCTCTCTCTCTCTCTCCCTCTCTCTCTCCCTCCTCTCTCTCTCCCCCCTCTCTCTCTTCTCCCTCCCCCTCTCTCTCCCCCTCTCTCCCTGTGCTGTTCTGGGATCTCCCCTCTCCTTCCCCTGCGGATGTAGAATGACTCAGTGACACCCCTCCTCATTCTCCCAAGGCACTTGGAAAATTCCTAGAGGGTTTGTCACCTTCCTGGGTCCCAGATGTTTTATTGGCTGCAAATGTTTGATGGGTGAGGAGGGTGCCCTGGAAGTGGTGCCGATGAACTGTTTGCTAGATCCGTGCATCTTTCTGCAGCCATTTTTATTGCTTGATTATAGTTTCGCATTATGGGTGTGAGTGAGCCTCATGTCTAAGTTTTGCCTAATACCTCACAAAACCTAGAGCTGCCTCTGAGTACGGTCATGGCTGAACCCTGCAGATCTCTGTTTTCTTTTGTGGCATGACTATTGATGCCTCTTTTATGGTTGATGTAAGCCATGGGCATGGTAATGTCTCACTATCATCGGGTATCCTTACAACAGCAGATACAACTGAATACAAGGGTCCTGAGTGAATAAACTACCACACCTATTAGAGCTAAGAGCTGAGCCTGAGCTAGTAAGACCATCTGTCCTTTTTCCTTGAAAAAGATCTGCCATGATTGTGAATATATGGCTTCCAGAGGGTTATTCATGATCTCCACAGCAGTAGAGTGGGGGCCCAAAGCAACCCAGGAAGCATGATAGCTGCTATATTGTGTCTACAGGAGAGAATCAGGAGATGTTGCTGGACCAAAGTCCTACCCAGAAAGAGGAAGAGGAAGGATGGACAACTGCAGTAATACTATTGAAAGAAAGGCAGGGGAGGTACAGTGTGTGCTCAGGTCATGCAGCAAGCACCTAGTTTGGGAAGGCACACTTGGCACCACAAAGGGGAGGCATCCAGTCTTAATAACTCTAGTCACTGGAAGGTGCTACTCAGACCACTTCTTACACGTGTGTAGACATACAACAACGCACGTTACAAAATACACAAAATAAAAGCATACCAGATAGGTGTGATCCTGGCCTAACTTTAATACTGAATTAAATTGATGTAATATGTCATTATGTAAGCAACAAATGACATGGCCTGTTACCTGGAATCGCGCTGTCTCCTCTTTCCCCTTTCGGTCCTGGTGGTCCTGTCAGTTATAGAACATATTTAATGGGAGAGTTAATTAAAACAAAACCCATAAAGTTAAAAGTTTAAATTATCTGTGCAGGAGAAGGTCAAAATAAATGTAGGCCTATGAATATCTGTTGGTCTCATTATTTTAAACAAAGGTGTTGATGATGACAGTCTGTCTGTTTACTTTTCTCTAATGGATGTGTGAGGGTGTCTAGGCACGCCTGTACCTACAGCCCAATAACTGTATATCTGCAGTGTGAGGTCTAAGGCACTGCTGCCCCTGACTGTGTCAGAGAGAATGTGGATTAAGATTTGGAGATGTCACCACTGTGCTACTCATTCCTTGCTGGAGGCTCTGACATAAGAAAGCAAAGCTCTGCCTCTTCCAAGATTGCCGCCTCCATACAGAGACACAGTGCAGAACATTGCCTGGTAAGTCAGTAATAGGAAAAGATCAGCCACAGAGAGACCACAGGCCATGCTGGTGACCATCTTTTGTCCTCTTGCTTGCGTTTGGTCTGTTACATATTTTATTGAAAGCATTTTGTTATACTGTATCTGCTCAATAGGTGTAAAAAATAAATGTGCTACACTCATATCAGTTACATTGTTCCTAGTAAACTCTGCTTCTGTTTAATATTATTCAGTGCAGATCCCATTTTCTACAGCCCATTGAACCCTGTGGAAGGGTGTTTTTGTTTTTTTTTAACCCCTGAAACAAGTTAGCCTTTCCTTGGTGATTTTAACCACTTGCCAAATACATTTACTGCGGCAAAGTGTCTCTATTGTGCAAAATCATACCTGTACGGAATTTTGTGCAATAGCCTCTAGGGCAGTGATGGCGAACCTTGGCACCCCAGATGTTTTGGAACTACATTTCGCATGATGCTCAACTACACTGCAGAGTGCATGAGCATCATGGGAAATGTAGTTCCAAAACATCTGGGGTGCCAAGCTTTGCCATCACTGCTCTAGGGGGTGTGCATGTGCCGCTGGAGACTGATTGGACAGAGGGGGAGCCAATCAGGGGGCCAGCAGACCCAATGTCTGCCGGCCACCCGCGACCATTCCCGAGAGAGGCAGAACATCAGTCTGCCTATGTAAACAAGGCAGAAAACCGTTCTGACAGGGGAAAAGATGGAGATCTTGTGTTTCTGCTAAGCAGGAACATGGATCTCTGTCTTCCCCTAGTCAGAGCATTCCCCCCACAGTTAGCAAGCACTCTCAGGGAACACATTTAACCCTTTGATAGCCCCTGATGTTAACCCCTTCCTTGCCAGTGTCATTAGTACAATAACAGTGGATAGTACTGATCACTGTATTGGTGTCACTGGTCCCCAAAAAAGTGTCAAAAGTGTCAGTTAGGTGTCCGATTAGTCAATCGCAATCGCAAAGTCGCAGTCCTGCTATAAGTCCCTGATCGCCGCCATTACTAGTAAAAAATAAATACCCATATTTATCGGTGTATAACACGCACAGGCGTATAACACGCACCTTCAATTTCAGAGGGACATTTCAGGAAAAAAACATTTTTTTTAAATAGACTACTTTGAAGCAAAATAATGGTCAGTGCCCATCAATGCAGCCTTATCAGTGCCCATCTGCAGCCTTGCCAATCATTGCAGTCTGATCAGTGCCCATCTGCAGCCTTGCCAGTCATTGCAGTCTGATCAGTGCCCATCTGCAGCCTTGCCCATCATTGCAGCATGATCAATGCCCATCTGCAGCCTTGCCAATCATTGCAGCATGATTAGTGTCCATCTGCAGCCTTGCCAATCATTGCAGTCTGATCAGTGCCCATTTGCAGCCTTTCCCATCATTGCAGCATGGTCAGTGCCCATCTGCAGCCTTGCCCATTATTGCAGCATGATCAGTGCCCATTTTCAGCCTTGCCAATCATTGCAGCATGATTAGTGTCCATCTGCAGCCTTGCCAATCATTGCAGTCTGATCAGTGCCCATTTGCAGCCTTGCCCATCATTGCAGCATGGTCAGTGCCCATCTGCAGCCTTGCCCATCATTGCAGCATGATCAGTGCCCATCTGCAGTCTTGCCCCTCTTTAGGCATGATCAGTGCGCATCTGCAGCCTTGTTATTGCCGAAATAAACAGAGCCGGATCTCCTGTGTACTCGGCTCGGCTCGCAGTCCCGCCCAGTCCCGCCCCTTGGCCCGGCTCTTATGATGGGCATAACACCGGTCCAATGGTGGGACGTCAATGCTAGGAGGCGGGACTGGGCATGAGTTGAGTACAGCGAGCAGAGTTGAGTACACAGGAGATTTTGCTCTGTTTATTTTGGTGGTGCTTGTTCCCTCCTTCCCCTCTGAGCCAGCCTTTCGCGTGTATAACACACACACATGATTTTCCCCTGATTTTAAGGGGGAAAAAGTGTGTGTTATACGCCAATAAATACGGTGAATAAAAATTCCATGAAAATATCCCACCATTTGTAGAAGCTATACATTTTGCCAAAAACACGTAGCAAAATATATATTGGCCTAAATTGGTAAAGGAATTAGATTCTTTTTACTGGATGCCTTTTATAGCAGAAAGTAAAAAATATTGTTTTTTTTTCAAAATTGTCGGGCTTTTTGGTTTATAGCGCAAAAAATAAAAACCACAGAGGTCATAAAATACCACCAAGAGAACGCTTAATTTGTGGGAAAAAATGGACATTAATTTTATTTGTGTACAACCTCGCATGACCGCGCAATTGTCAGTTAAAGCAATGCAGTGCCGTACCGCAAAAAATGGCCTGGTCATTAAGGGGCTAAAACCTTCCGGGGCTGAAGTGGTTAAATAGAATGATTCTGGACTTCATATTCTTACAAATATAAACTGAGTTATTCAGCACTCCTCCTCACTTGAGCTATTAAAATTTTTATTTCTACCGGTGACCCCATTGGGGAGATTTCCTCTCACTAGACATGTGCAGAACAGAAACATTTGTTTATTTTCACTTCAGATCGATTTGTTAATTTACTAATTTTGTTTTGTTGCATTCGTAACAAAATTTGTTTAGTTTAGTTTTGTTTATTCATATTCAAACGGATTACATTTTTTCCGAATATATAGAATCGATTTGAATTCATTGTGAAGAATAACTGGTTCTATTCTGTTTGAAGTTTGAATTTTGGAAGACAGATATATTCTTTTCATTTTATTCTATTCAAAATTTTAATTTCAGGAGGCAACAGTAATATTTCTATTTTATTCTATTCTGTCCTACTCTATTCACATTTAGAATTCCGGGAGACATATATTCTTTCTATATTATTCTATTCTATTCAAAATTGGAATCTTAAATGGCGGTTATATTCTATTTGATTCTATTCTATTATTTTCTATTCTATTCTATTCTATTATTTTCTATTCTATTATTTTATTTTCTATTCCTTTATTTTCTATTCTATTAAACTTTTTTATTTTCCATTCTATATTACTCTATTCTCTTTTATTCAATTCTTATATATTCGATTCTATTATTTTATATTTAATTCTATTTTATTCTATTTGTTTCTATTCCATTCTATAATGCAGCCTAAGTAGGAATTGTTATCTTATTTCACATTTATACCTTACTGTATTTATTACAATAGGTTTCCATTTCAAATTTGAATTCATTTTCAAATTCAAATTCATTTTTAAATTTGAAATCGGACAATTTATTTTGTTATCTATTTCAGATTCCTTAAAATGCGTTACTATTGTAGCACTGTCCCCATAGGGATTGCTGCGTGTTGACTTCTTAGGCCTCCCTCTGATTAGCTGCAGATAGTTTCTGGGGGTTTTTCACATATCAACCCATACTCCTGCTTGCTCATTACTCAATAAACAGTCCAGGGTATATGTGTTTTTGTATATTTATTTGGAACTTGGATGGGGGGAGGGATGAGTGGGATACTCCAACTTGAACTATTCACAGTAGATAAGGACAACTCTCACTTGGCCTTACTAGAAGATTTGTGGAAGTAGACACATTGATTTTACCATACTGCCACATGTATGGAAGAATGAAGTATTCTTGCTCTCTCCAGCAGCAGTGTTGATGCAACTACTTTATCTTCAGGATACTCTCTAGCTTTCCCTTGACTGACACCCATCCACTGACTCTTCTAGCTGAAGCAGTGGCCCTCACAGGACAGGCCCAAAAGATACAGATCTGTACTCACTGTAGGCAGAATCAGATCCTTGCTAGTGTCCCCCTTCTAGTCAGCTCTGCAGGACCTCTGGGTTCAGCTCCTGGATTGACCACACAAGGCCGTACAACAGCCTCCACAGAGAAGGGGCAGTCGCCCTTCTCCCTCCTGGACCATGCTCTCCAACTCAACTCCTGAGCACATGTGCCTTTGGCATTTATACCATATCCCAGCATGCAATGTGGCACTTTTCCTCTGCCAATAGCCAGGGCTGTAACAGTGCCTGTGCCCTCACTTGCCAGGTCCGCTCCCACTGTCCAATATGCCTCCCTATTGGACCAGTGTAGGACAGTCCGACAAGCTGATCTGCATCCAGGGGCGGACTGACCATTGAGCCACTCGGGCACTGCCCGAGGGCCCTGGGCCACTAGGGGGCCCCATCAGGGTTGCCAGCCTCAGTAAAACCAGGGACAGTATGTAAAAATCTGTGGGTTTTTTTTACATCTGTCTGTGTATACTGTGTGTACATGTATGTGTATACTGTGTGATTGTATACGGTGTGTGTGTATACTGTGTGGCCCCATAATCTCTGATTGCCTGGGGGCCCCATATTCTCCTATTGCCCGGGGGCCCCATGAGTTATCAGTCCGCCCCTGTCTGCATCTGAGCACAATGAGCAGACCTAACCAATAAATCCTGCTCCTTGGTAAGCAGAGAGCACTCTAAGTTTTACCTAACCATTTTCCTGGTAAGCAGAAAGACCAAAAACTATATTCTCTTCTAGCACCTACCTGGGAGGATGCTACACTATTGTGATCTGGAAATTCAGATACATCCGCATAACAAAAATTTACTCCAAAATTTTGATTTGTAACAAAACAAATTGCACATGTCTACTTCTCACTTACTGTAAATGTGACGCCAGTGCAAGAAATGGAAGGAGCATATAACATACCAAATCAGTCCTTCTTTAAATATCTCCAAGTCAGACACGCTCTGAGGACACAATTCAAAGAGAGGCTAGTGGAGTGGAATGAGGTAACCATTCTCCGAAAAATAATTCATTCCGATATGTCTAAGTGGTTGATCTCATTAATACACAACAATATATGTGATAGGGTAATAAGGGGAAATGAGGAGCTTCCCTGTAGGAGGGGATGGGAGGAAGATCTGGGGACATAACAAATGAACAGTGGAAACACATCCTGGAAATAGGTCCCTTAACCACTTGCCAACCGCCTCACGCAGATATACTGTGGCAGAATGGCACGGGCAGGCAAAGTAACGTATGGGTACGTTACTTGCCTCCCGCGGGCGGGGGGTCCGATCGGACCCCCCCGGTGCCCAAGGCGGTCGGCTCCTGTCCCCGAGCGATCAGAGGTGAGGGGGAGGCCATCCATTCGTGGCCATCCCCGCACAATCGCTCCCAGCCAATGACAGACAATCTTCCTCTGCTGCTGTATAGTAAACAGCGGCAGAGGAAGTGATGTCATCTCTCCTCGGCTCGGTATTTTCCATTCCGCCGCTAAGGAGAGAAGACATCGATGTGAGTGCACAACACAACACACACAGTAAAACACACCAGGCACACTTTACACCCCCCATCACCCCCTGGTCACCCCCTAATCACCCCCCCCCCCACTGTCACAGTGACACCAAGCAGTTTTTTTTTTCCTGATTACTGCATTGGTGTCAGTTTGTGACAGTTATAAGTGGTAGGGCAGTTAGTGTTAGCCCCCTTTAGGTCTAGGATACCCCCTTAACTCCCCAATAAAGTTTTAACCCCTTGATCACCCCTCGTCGCCAGTGTCACTAAGCGATCGTTTTTCTGATCGCTGTATTAGTGTCACTGGTGATGCTAGTTAGGGAGGTAAATATATAGGTTCGCCGTCAGCATTTTATAGCGTCAGGGACCCCCATATACTACCTAATAAAGGTTTTAACCCCTTGATTGCTCCCTAGTTAACCCTTTCACCAGTGATCAACGTATTACTGTTACGGGTGACGCTGGTTAGTTAGTGTATTTTTTATAGTGTCAGGGCACCCGCCGTTTATTACCTAATAAAGGTTTAGCCTCCTGATCGCCTGGCGGTGATATAACTTAGGTTTTAAGGTCAGATAGGGTCTGCGTCGCCCCAGGCAGTGTCAGGTTAGTGCCAGTACTGCTAACACCCACGCACGCAGCATACACCTCCCTTAGTGGTATAGTATCTGAACGGATCAATATCTGATCCAATCAGATCTATACTAGCGTCCCCAGCAGTTTAGGGTTCCCAAAAATGCAGTGTTAGCGGGATCAGTCCAGATACCTGCTAGCACCTGCGTTTTGCCCCTCCACCCAGCCCAGTCCAGCCCACCCCACCCAAGTGCAGTATTGATCGATCACTGTCACTTACAAAACACTAAACGCATAACTGCAGCGTTCGCAGAGTCAGGCCTGATCCCTGTGATCGCTAACAGTTTTTTTGGTAGCGTTTTGGTGAACTGGCAAGCACCAGCCCCAGGCAGCGTCAGGTTAGAGCCAGTAGCGCTAACACCCACGCACGCACCGTACACCTCCCTTAGTGATATAGTATCTGAACGGATCAATATCTGATCCGATCAGATCTATACTAGCGTCCCTAGTTTAGGGTTCCCAAAAACGCAGTGTTAGCGGGATCAGCCCAGATACCTGCTAGCACCTGCGTTTTGCCCCTCCGCCCAGCACAGCCCAGCCCACCCCACCCAAGTGCAGTATCGATCGATCACTGTCACTTACAAAACACTAAATGCATAACTGCAGCGTTCGCAGAGTCAGGCCTGATCCCTGTGATCGCTAACAGTTTTTTTGGTAGCGTTTTGGTGAACTGGCAAGCACCAGCGGCCTAGTACACCCCGGTCGTAGTCAAACCAGCACTGCAGTAACACTTGGTGACGTGGCGAGTCCCATAAGTGCAGTTCAAGCTGGTGAGGTGGCAAGCACAAGTAGTGTCCCACTGCTACCAAGAAGAAGACAAACACAGGCCCGTCATGCCCGTCGTGCCCTTCCTGCTGCATTCGCCAATCCTAATTGGGAACCCACTGCTTCTGCAGCGCCCGTACTTCCCCCATTCACATCCCCAACTAAATGCAGTCGGCTGCATGAGAGGCATTTTCTTTATGTCCTCCCGAGTACCCCTACCCAACGAACCCCCCCAAAAAAGATGTTGTGTCTGCAGCAAGCGCGGATATAGGCGTGACACTCGCTATTATTGTCCCTCCTGTCCTGACAATCCTGGTCTTTGCATTGGTGAATGTTTTGAATGCTACCACACACTAGTTGAGTATTAGCGTAGGGTACAGCATTGCACAGACTAGGCACACTTTCACACGGTCTCCCAAGATGCCATCGCATTTTGAGAGACCCGAACCTGGAACCGGTTACAGTTATAAAAGTTACAGTTACAAAAAAAAGTGTAAAAAAAGCACAAAAAAATATATAAAATAAAAAAAAAAATAGTTGTCGTTTTATTGTTCTCTCTCTCTCTCTCTATTCTCTCTCTATTGTTCTGCTCTTTTTTACTGTATTCTATTCTGCAATGTTTTATTGTTATTATGTTTTATCATGTTTGCTTTTCAGGTATGCAATTTTTTATACTTTACTGTTTACTGTGTTTTATTGTTAACCATTTTTTTTTTCTTCAAGTACGCCATTCAGCTGCAGCGCAGATTTATTTATCTTGACAGCAACAGCGTTTGCTCCCACGATATATAAAGCTGTGACTCCAGCGGAGGTGATCTATGCCGAAGCATGGGGGCAGCAGGGGCGGAGAAGTGATTTGCTCCTAACTATTGGGGCAGATGCCCCCATGCTTCGGAATATATAAATGGTGCATGTATGCCCATCATTAGAAGTGGGTGGATGAAGGGAGGTATTCTAATGGTGGGCATACTCACCGATCAATCTCTTTTTTCGTTCAGCCCACAGGCTGCATGAAAAAAAAAGATTACAATATATGCCCAACAAGGACCAGCAATGTACTGGTATGTTGCTGGACTTTGAGTGGTTATACCAGAATGATGCCTGCAGGTTTTTTAGGTATCATCTTGGTATCATTCTTTTCAGCCAGCGGTCGGCTTTCATGTAAAAGCAATCCTAGCGGCTAATTAGCCTCTAGACTGCTTTTACAAGCAGTGGGAGGGAATGCCCCCCCACCGTCTTCCACGTTTTTCTCTGGCTCTCCTGTCCCAACAGGGAACCTGAGAATGCAGCCGATGATTCAGCCAGCTGACCATAGAGCTGATCAGAGACCAGAGTGGCTCCAAACATCTCTATGGCCTAAGAGACCGGAAGCTACGAGCATTTCATGTCTTCGATTTCGCCGGATGTAAACAGCGCCATTGGGAAATTGAGAAAGCATTTTATCACACTGATCTTGGTGTGGCCAGATGCTTTGAGGGCAGAGGAGAGATCTAGGGTCTAATAGACCCCAATTTTTTCAAAAAAGAGTACCTGTCACTACCTATTGCTATCATAGGGGATATTTACATTCCCTGAGATAACAATAAAAATGATAAAAAAAAAAAAAAAAAATGAAAGGAACAGTTTAAAAATAAGATAAAAAAGCAAAAAAAAAATAAAGAAAAAAAAAAAAAAAGAAGCACCCCTGTCCCCCCCTGCTCTCGCGCAAAGGCGAATGCAAGCGTCGGTCTGGCGTCAAATGTAAACAGCAATTGCACCATGCATGTGAGGTATCACCGCGAAGGTCAGAATGAGGGCAGTAATTTTAGCAGTAGACCTCCTCTGTAAATCTAAAGTGGTAACCTGTAAAGGCTTTTAAAGGCTTTTAAAGGCTTTTAAAAAATGTATTTAGTTTGTCGCCACTGCACGTTTGTGTGCAATTTTAAAGCATGTCATGTTGGTATTCATGTACTCGGCCTAAGATCATCTTTTTTATTCCATCAAACATTTGGGCAATATAGTGTGTTTTAGTGCATTCAAATTTAAAAAAGTGTGTTTTTTTCCCCAAAAAAATGCGTTTGAAAAATCGCTGCGCAAGTACTGTGTGAAAAAAAAAAAAATGAAACACCCACCATTTTAATCTGTAGTGCATTTGCTTTAAAAAAATATATAATGTTTGGGGTTCAAAGTAATTTTCTTGCAAAAAAAAATAATTTTTTCATGTAAACAAAAAGTGTCAGAAAGGGCTTTGTCTTCAGATGGTTAGAAAATGATGATGGTGATGTGTGACATAAGCTTCTAAATGTTGTGCATAAAATGCCAGGACAGTTCAAACCCCCCCCCCCCAAATTAACCCATTTTGGAAAGTAGACACCCCAAGCTATTTGCTGAGAGGCATATGGAGTCCATGGAATATTTTATATTGTGACACAAGTTGCGGGAAAAAGACAATTTTGTTTTTTTTTTTTTGCACAAAGTTGTCACTAAATGATATATTGCTCAAACATGCCATGGGAATATGTGAAATTACACCCCAAAATACATTCTGTTGCTTCTCCTGAGTATGGGGATACCACATGTGTGAGAATTTTTGGGAGTCTAGCCGCGTACAGGACCCCGAAAACCAAGCACAGCCTTCAGGCTTTCTAAGGGTGTAAATTTTTTATTTCACTCTTCACTGCCTATCACAGTTTCAGAGGCCATGGAATGCACAGGTGGCATAAACCTTCCCAAAATGACCCCAAGCTATTTGCTGAGAGGTATAATGAGTATTTTGCAGACCTCACTTTTTGTCACAAAGTTTTGAAAATTGAAAAAAGAAAAAAAAAATATTTTTCTTGTCTTTCTTCATTTTCAAAAATAAATGAGAGCTGCAAAATACTCACCATGCCTCTCAGCAAATAGCTTGGGGTGTCTACTTTCCAAAATGGGGTCATTTGGGGGGGTTTGTGCTATCTTGGCATTTTATGGCCTTCAAAACTGTGATAGATAGTGAGGAGTGAAATCAAAAATTTACGCCCTTAGAAATCCTGAAGGCAGTGATTGGTTTTTGGGGCCCTGTACGTGGCTAGGCCCCCAAAAAGTCCCACACATGTGGTATCCCCATACTCAGGAGAAGCAGTTAAATGTATTTTGGGGTGCAATTCCACATATGCCCATGGCCTGTGTGAGCAATATATCATTTATTGACAACTTTGTGCAAAAAAAAAAAAAAAAAGATTTGTCACATTCCCGCAACTTGTGTCAAAATATAAAATATTCCATGGACTCAACATGCCTCGCAGCAAATAGCTTGGGGTGTCTACTTTCCAAAATGAGGTCATTTGGGGGGTTTGTGCCATCTTGGCATTTTATGGCCTTCAAACTGTGATAGGTAGTGAGGAGTGAAATCAAAAATTTACGCCCTTAGAAATCCTGAAGGCGGTGATTGGTTTTCAGGGCCCCGTACGCGGCTAGGCTCCCAAAAAGTCCCACAAATGTGGTATCCCTATACTCAGGAGAAGCAGTTAAATGTATTTTGGGGTGCAATTCCACATATGCCCATGGCCTGTGTGAGCAATATATCATTTAGTGACAACTTTTTGTAATTCTTTTTTTTTTTGTCATTATTCAATCACTTGGGAAAAAAAAAATAATATTCAATGCGCTCAACTTGCCTCTCAGCAATTTCCTTGGGGGGTCTACTTTCCAAAATGGGGTCATTTGGGGGGGGGGTTTGTACTGCCCTGCTATTTTAGCACCTCAATAAATGACATAGGCAGTCATAAACTAAAAGCTGTGTAAATTACAGAAAATGTACCCTAGTTTGTAGACGCTATAACTTTTGCGCAAACCAATAAATATACGCTTATTGACATTTTTTTTACCAAAGACATGTGGCTGAATACATTTTGGCCTAAATGTATGACTAAAATTGAGTTTATTGGATTTTTTTATAACAAAAATTAGAAAATATATTTTTTTTCAAAATTTTCGGTCCTTTTCCGTTTATAGCACAAAAAATAAAAACTGCAGAGATGATCAAATACCATCAAAAGAAAGCTCTATTTGTGGGAAGAAAAGGACGCAAATTTCGTTTGGGTACTGCATTGCATGACCGCGCAATTAGCAGTTAAAGCGACGCAGTGCCAAATTGTAAAAAGTGCTCTGACCAGGAAGGGGGTAAATCCTTCCGGGGCTGAAGTGGTTAGGTACCCTATTATCATCACAGACAGTGTCATAGTTAATGCTGTTGCATAGAGCCTATAAAACACCTCAGAAATTATTCTTATATGGGTAGAGGTCGAACACTAAATACCCAAGATGGAGGAACCCAAAAGGGAGATCTAGTTCATATGATGAAGAGATGCCCTAAATTATACTAGAGTGAAGTTATCTGAATAATAAATAAGGTATTTTGAATAATTCTTGACTTAGACCCCAAGATATGCCTATTGGGCTGTATGGAAAAGGATAATAATATGTGGGGGAGACAAATAGCAATAATTAGATGCCTTTTTTTGGCACGGAAATTGATGTGGCTGGCGTCAAATCCACCAACCCGTGTAGAATGGGAGGATGAGGTTGATAAAACAATAAGAAAGGAAAGATTTGTGTAAAACAAAAGGGGAAATGCCAAAATGTTCAAAAAAAATATGGGAATGCTGGATTAGTAGATAAGGGAAGGGTGCAGTGCAGAATTAAGGTTAACAGGGTCTTTTTTCTCAAGGATTCCATGAATCTCTTCATCTTCTTTTTTGCTTCTTGAAATGATGTATAGCGAATAAATAAAAATGGTATATTCATCTTGATAGATAGGAGAAAAATGAACTGTAGTGAATTTTATAAACAAATGGGTGCTTGTTAAATGTTGGGGTGGTGGGTTAAAAGAGAAAGTTGTATAAAAATGCTTTTTTCTTTTTATACGAATAAAAAAACTACTGAAAAAAAAGTAATGGAAGGAGCAGATGTCACAGAAAAAGAAGGTACAGAGATCAATAAAAACATTATTAGATGTTATGTTCCTTCCCCACTCTACTAGAAATGTGTTTTTGTCTGTGTCATCCTTGGAGAGATTTCCTATCACTTCTTGTCCTGAGAGAAAGTGAGGATGAATCTGCCCAATAGGGACAGCAATAAAAACGGAGGCTCTAACTATAATTATAATGAAGTCTAACAAACCTCACATTGTGGGGTTTCAAAGGGTGGTAAAAGGACAGTGATATCAAAATATCTTGTCTGCGCTAAGCAGTCATGGAAGGCAACATATTTTTAAAAAGCAGTCAAGCTCGAAGGAATGCAGAAGCATCATGAACTTCCATTAGCCAGGGGTCTTCAAAGACTTCTGATAAGGCCCTGTCCTAAAATAGTTCCATTGTATATGTAGTGAAGTTTAAGAAATCTATGAGTCTGAGTTAGCAGCCTCTAATGATCGACAGAGTTCAACCTCCTAACTTCTCTATAATTCTTTCTGTAATGTTACCTTAAGGTAGAAGAACATACCATTCAGACATCAAACATTGCTATGCTAGAAGGCTAGTAGGACTAATTAGACCTCCTAGGATAAATATACTTTATATCAGATATACAGTGTATCAAGTTTTATTTTGAACAAATCATAAGTTCATCCTAATAAAGGTTATAGTGGTTTTCTGATTGTGGAGCATTGTCCTATAAAAATATAGACACTCAGGATTGTGGCCATAAATGTTGTTCCCATTGGATATAAGAAAAACACTTCAGCACACCTACAATGAACCCCTTGGATATTTTGAGTGGGTGTAGTTAGCTTTGCACAAATGGCTGGGAGCACTTGTTTTAACATTTGAACGATACACTACTATTTTTTTCATCTAAAATCATTTTTTTTTTTACTGTTGCTCATATCTGTAATAGCAGTGCAAACACTGTTACATTCCTATCTGGGCATGGTATCAAGTGACACAGACATATTTTAATCCCTTCATACTGTACCTAAGGGTAAAATAAATCTAAATGCCTAAGCACAATTTTGCAGTTTTAACATGTGTTAGTAAACCGTACCTGTCATCACAACTACTTTGTGCATCCAGGTGGATTATACCTTGTTTTTTTCAGGGCATTTTAAGCTTTCATTTAGTGGTAAATGGTTATGGATATCTTCTGATTTTTGTTTTAATATCAAATGAAACTAGCCCAAAATAGTAAAAAAACAAACATTTTTTTTAAAATTTAGCTGTATATTTCTTGTTACTACCATAATCTACCACCAAAGAACAACCCAAAATAAATTCTCCTGCTCCTGATGATCGCAGCGATACCACATACTGTATGTGTATGTTATTTGTTGTTTGTAGCTGTAGTACACCCAGAAGCATTAGTGCGCATTTTGCTTTTTTTTTTTGTCCTACCTAAAACACACCGACACTAACTGACACTGATGATAATTTAAAAAAAAAATATCCTGTCCAAAATATACTGACCCTGACCTTTGACTCTGACCTTTGACCCTGACCTTTGACGCTGACCTTGACCCAAACATTAACCCTGGCACTGACCTAGATCAAACCTTGATCTAGGTATTTTTCTTGATTTTTTTATAATGTATTTATTTTAACCACTTGCTTACTGGGCACTTAAACCCTCTTCCTGCCCAGGCCAATTTTTAGCTTTCCGTGCTGTCACTCTTTGAATGACAATTGCGCAGTCAGGCAGCAAAAATAGAGCTTTCTTTTGGTGGTATTTAATCACTGATGGATTTTTTATTTTTTGCTAAAAAACAAAAAAAAGACTGAACATTTAAAAAAAAATTTTTTTGCAGTTTCATAGTTTGTTATAAAATTTTGCAAACAGGTAATTTTTCTCCTTCATTGATGTGTGCTGATGAGAAAGGGCACTGATGGGCATTGGTAGGTGACACTGATAGGCAGCACTGATAGGTGGCACTGATTGGCAGCACTGGTGGGCACTGGTAGGTGGCACTGGTGGGCACTGCTTATCAGCAGTGGGTGTTCGATGTACCTCTGAAATCACCTTTTTTTTTTCTCCTCACACTATTAGCTTGACAGGAAAAAAAGCTGATTACGATCTTCTGTTTAGATCATGTGATCAGTTGTCATTGGCTGACAGCTGATCATGTGGTAAGGGGCCGGGATCAGCCCCTTACTCCGATCTGTGACCATCCAAGTCTCATTGAGGTTTCACACAGGCAGCTCATACATGGAAGGATGTACATGGATGCCCTCCTGGCAATTTAGGCCCACTCTGTAGCCGTCTTTTGGCTATAGCATGGGCGGTTAATTTTTTTAACAAACACTTTTTTTTTCTTTTTTTCTGCAAGGAACGAGAAAGATACATTGTATCCTTCTTCTCCATCAACAGAAAGAAAAAACACAGGGGCGGGGTTCACAGTGACTGATCACTGTGGTACCAATCGGAGGCTTAATACAGGGCCCGGGCCTCTCAGTGAGACTTCCAGCACAAAGGGAGAGACACATATATTCGGCCCCACGTAAAAAAGCCCAGTGCAGTCAGGCCACATATGTGTGTTACGTCAGCATGAAGGGGTTAAAGGTCAGAATTGCAGTAGTGGATGCAGTGAATGGTGCATGTTTCTATTAAAATATGTGGTGGTGGCTACCATGTGTGTGTAAAGGGTTAACTCTCAATCTGCTGGTACTTAGATTGGTGTACTGCAAGTGGGAAATACTATTTGTACAGTGAGGCTGACAGTGGGGGTCATTTACTATCGAGCTGCGGCGCTAATTAGCGCTAATTAGCGCGAAAACAGTATTCACTATAGTGCTGGTGAGAAAATACTCCCAAAATCGAATTTACTATAGTTCCCTGAAACCAAATAATGCCCAAACCCTTACTCTGCTAAAACCTGGAGTAGTGCACATGGAAATAATGTTTAGAGCATGATATAATTGCCTAAATGGTACTGAAATATGCGGTATATTATTTAAAGGTAATCTGCTTTTAAACTGTGTGAAAAAGTGATTTCTACGGTGAAATATCTTTAAAAGTCTGAGAAGTGAAAAATTCCCCGTTTTGGACAACTAGGTGCCAACACAACTGAGCATGCTCAGACCTGAAAATAACTCTCATTTTAACGCAAGTGTCTTTTTTAGCTGGCGCTATAGTAAATACCAAAATGAGAGCTAATTAGAGAGCATTTTTTTAAAATGAAAATCTGCTCTATTATAGTCCAAATTAAGTATTAGCCATTGATTCTAATGGAACAATTGTAACTTTCACAAAAAAACCTTTTAATGTTGAGATTAAAATGTATCTTCTGTTAAATAAATTTTCCTTTGCAACATTGTTGCTTCTACTTAAAATATTTTGATTTTAAGAATGCTACAATGTGGAATGTTTTGATGTTTTGGTAAAATATATTTTTCTCTGTCACTTTCACTTGTTACTCTCCATCTCACAACAATCTTTATCTAAACTCACACAGGTGTCTTTATAATCCACAAACAATACCATTGCTGATGCAAATTTAAAATGAATCACAATTTTTTGTGCTTTTTATTATTTCCAAATATTCATAATTTGAGCCCAAAAAATGTGATATGTGTACCAACATCATAAAGCAAAATGTAATTCCCAAAAATTTGAGGATAATATCACTATTCTACACTGACCCACAAAGAGCCACCGAATATCACAAAATAAATCAAGAAGAATAACTCTTGAGTAATGTAATTCCATCACCTGTATGTCCAAAGAAATGCAGTATTTATGTGTATTTATGTGTAGTTATGAGTAGGAGGTTCTCACACATGGCAGCTCTGTGGCTTAGAGGTTAGAACTTCTGCTTAGCATCCCTGAGTGTGTGGGTTCAAAACCCAACCATGTTGCTTCATGTAGAGAAGTTGTCTAATCACCCAGGTCCTATAACTATCTCTAAATGTAGTATTTATGTGTACGAGGGTTCCACCACCATTGTAAGTCTTTTCCAGATACACTGTTTAGCCAAAAGTATTGGGACGCCTGCCTTTACACACACATGAACTTTAATGGCAGCCCAGTCTTATGCCCCATACACACAGTCGGACATTCCGACAACAAAATCCTAGGACTTTTTCCGACGGATGTTGGCTCAAACTTGTCTTGCATACACACGGTCACACAAAGTTGTCGGAAAATCTGATCATTCTGAACGCGGTGACGTAAAACACGTAGGTCGGGACTATAAACGGGGCAGTAGCCAATAGCTTTTGTCTCTTAATTTATTCTGAGCATGCGTGGCACTTTGTGCATCGGATTTGTGTACACACGATCGGAAATTCCCACAACGGATTTTGTTGTCGGAAAATTTTATAGCCTGCTCTCAAACTTTGTGTGTCAGAAAATCCGATGGAAAATGTGTGATGGAGCCTACACACGGTCAGAATTTCCGACAACAAGGTCCTATCACACATTTTTCGTTGGAAAATCTGACCGTGTGTATGGGGCATTAGTCTGTAGGGTTAAAATTTGATTTGGCCCACCCTTTGCAGCTAGAACAGCTTCTGGGAAAGCTGTCCACAAGGTTTAGTGTGCCTATGGGAATGTTTGATCATTCTTCCAGAAGTGCATTTGTGAGGCCAGGCACTGATGTTGTCTACTCTAATTCAGCCAAAGGGTGTTCTATCGGGTTGAAGCCAAGACTCTGTGCAGGCCAGTCAAGTTTCTCCACCCCAAACTTGCTCATGCATGTCTTTATGGACTTTGCTTTGAGCACTGGTATGCAGTCATGTTGGAACAGGAAGGGGCTTTCCCCAAACTGTTCCCACAAAGTTGGGAGCATGAAATTGTCCAAAATGTCTTGGTATGCTGACGCCTTAAGAGTTCCCTTAACTGGAACTAAGAGGCCAAGCCCAACCCCTGAAAAACAACCCCACATCATAATCCCCCCTCCACCAAATCATTTTTGACCAGTGCACAAAGCAAGGTCCATAAAGACGTGGATGAGGGAGTTTGGGGTAGAGGAACTTGACTGGCCTGGACAGAGTCCTGACCTCAACACAACAGAACACCTTGGGGATGAATTAGAGAGGAGACTGTAGGTCAGACCTTCTCGTCCAACATCAGTGCCTGACTTCACAAATGCACTTGGAAGAATGGTCAAACATTCCCATAGACACACTCCTAAACCTTGTGGACAAGAAAAGTTGAAGCTGTTATAGCTGCAAAGGGTGGCCCAAATGAGTTTTGAACCCAGTACCAATACTGGGATGCCGTTATAGACTAGTTCATGTGCGTTTAAAGGCAGGCGTCCCAATACTTAGGCCAATATATTGTATATTGCTTGTGACACTGAGCTTGGCTATAGACTTAGGACTGATTCATGCCACAGAGATGCAGAGAACATGTGTGGGGCTGCCTGGTGGCCAAGTGGGTAGCAGTTCTGTCTAGCAGCATCTGGGATGTTGGTTCAATTCCCCAACATGCTAATGCTTGTGTTGACATTTATATGTTCTCCCTGTGTGTGTTTCTCACCACAATCCAAAGACATGCTGGCATTTCATTTGTCTCCTGTCGAAATAGGTTATAATGTAAGAAAGTTAATTTTGGACTTTAGATTGGAAGCTCATTGCAGCCAGGGACTGATGTTAATGTTTATTAGCACTAATCATGCCCAGGGACTTGGACATTTCAAATTGTAGGGTTTACACTGCACGGGTACATATGCTTTGAAAACTGTTGCTTTGTTTATGTGGATGCAAATGGACTTTGATCTTTGTCCTGTAGTTGGAGATTTGATGCACATAGCCGACGGCTAGCACAGTTGCGAATAGTATTATGTGTTCCTGCTCATCAGGTGCAATCACTTTAGACATACATGAAGAGACAGATTGAAAGATACTGGTGGGCGTGTACTTCTATTGGGTGTGTCAGTGTGCTAACAATACAACCTCGCTTACATAAAGGCCTGCAGTAGGGGGGTTGGTTTGGCCTGAGAAGGTCAGGTTTTTTGTTGTGGAGAAGGAATGATATTGGCAGATTTGATGAAATTGTGCATTTTTTCAATCAAAAGTGGGTTTATGTGACCATGCTGTCAATGTTGTGCGTGTAATGTTCCGGTCTGATCATGCAAACATCATTTGGAAGCTTCTGCTGACTTATTCTTTTTGATCTCGTTTAATCGTGTGCACAGAAATGCAGCTTCCAGCAGAACATGGTCACCAATGTATGTATTTGTGGATTGTGGGCTGGTGGTGGGTGTTTTGAATAAGTCTTTTAATATTATGTCGGAATGCTTTGTAAGAATGACTGTTAAGTATGTTTCTATAATCTTGCAGATAAAAATGTTTTGTGTTGCTCGTTATACACTGAAATTTAAAGCTGTGTCCGCTCTAAGGTTTTGTCAAATTTTAGATTGTAATCTCCTATGAGCAGGGCCCTTAAAATCCAATTGCTAAATGTAGCACCATATATCCTGTCCAAATTTTTTTTGAAGCTAGTAAATGAATGTAAATTTTTTTTTTTTTTTTTTTTGTTTGTTTTTCTGCCGGTAAAATAAAAGTACATCCATTGAGCTTTGTTGTGGTGTGTGTGTGTGTGTGTGTGTGTGTGTGTGTGTGTGGTGGTTTTTTTTTTTTTTTTTTTTTTCTTTAGTTTTTGTGGGTGGTGGTTTTGGGAAAGTGCAATATCTCTTATATTTTATTTCAATATGTATTTGTGCACCAAAAAACGAATCTCTTTGCCCTGGTTTACATTAATGCTACTTTGAAATTGCGCTACTTCACTTGAAGTAGCACGATTTCAAAGTACCAAGGTCAGCGTGATTTCAGGTGCTACTTGATAGACGTTCGTGTGGCTTCATACACAAATGTCTATTGAAGTTGCACCTAAAATCGGCAAAAGTAGTGCAGTAACTACTTTAGCGAATTGGTGCGGTGCCACAAAAAAAATGTTGCATCGATTGGAACAGTGCCATTGCTGCCAATAGTCATGTGATTTGATCTCTCAAATCGCATGACAAATCACTCCAATGTAAACCTAGGCTTCAGCACACCTGTAAGTTAATGATAAAGGTGGAATCTTTAGATATAACCGCTGTGGAGAATTGCGGGTAATGAATTCAGCTGGTGGATAGGCGGTGTTGTATGTGTCAGCTTTAGTTCACATTGGTGCGATTTGACATGTCAAAGCGGTTGCACTGTTTAAATTGGTGTGACTTTGGGGTGCAATTTGTATTGATATCAGTGCAGAAACCTGCACTGATGTCTCTGAAATTCCCCCTGCAGTCGGGACTGACATGCGGGAATGAGTGTGATTTCAGCTGAATGATTTCCTCCCGCTGCTAACCCAGGGACACCATTTCTTATCGAACACCTTTAAATTTGCATATCTGCAAATAAACAAAAATAATACAATTCTAATAGTGGTTGCAATCAAATATTCGCAGCGGTGATCAAAAGAGTGTCCTGCCACTTGATTGTTCTTATGGGAGGCGAGAGGGGACATCCCCCCCCCCCGCCTCCCTTCGGTGCTTGTCCCAACGCACCGCTACGATCGGTGAGTTGGTCACAGGATCCGCCAGCCCTGGATGTTTAGCATAGAGATTTCTGGTGGACCAGATGGTCGCCGGAGTCTCTATGATCGTTCGGAGGCCGGGCATGATGTTATGACATCACGCCCGGCCTCTGTATTCAATAAAACGGCGCCGCTTCGGCTGGGAAGCGGAGATTTTTTTTTTTTTTTTTTTAAATTTCAGGCTTCTAAGCCTAGAGATGAGATGTGGGGTCTTATTGACCCCAGATCTCACTGTAAAGAGCACCTGTCATGATTATTCCTATTACAAGGGATGTTTAAATTCCTTGTAATAGAAATAAAAGTGATCAAAAATGTTTTTTTGGGAAAAAAAGTGTCAAGCTAAAATAAAGTAAAATTAACAATAAAAAAAAAAAAAAATTTAAAGCGCCCTTGTCCCCGTGCGCTCGCATGCAGAAGCGAACGCATACATAAGTCCCGCCCACATATGAAAACGGTGTTCAAACCACACATGTGAGATGTCGCCGTGAACGTTGGAGTGAGAGCAATCATTTTGGCCCTAGACCTCCTCTGTAACTCAAAACATGTAACCAGTAAAAATTTTTAAAGTGTCGCCTAAGGGGATTTTTAAATAGCGAAGTTTGGCGCCATTCCACGAGCGTGTGCAGTTTTGAAGTGTGACATGTTGGGTATCTATTTACTCGGCGTAACTTCATCTTTCACATTATGCAAAAACATTGGGCTAACTTTCTTGTTTTTTTTTAAAGCCCAAAACTTTTTTTTTTCCTAAAAAAAAATGCATTTGAAAAATTGCTGCGCAAATACCGTGCTAGATAAAACGTTGCAATGACTGCCATTTTCTCTAGGGTCTCTGCTAAAAAAAAAATATATAATGTCTATGTAATTTTCTAGCCAAAAAATTATGATTTTTACATGTAGGAGAGAAATGTCAGAATTGGCCTGGTAGGCAAGTGGTTAAAGTCTATGGGACATGAACATATAATGAAAAGTGCCAATTTTAAAGGTTAATATGCAAGTTATTGTCATAAAAAGTGTTTGGGGACCTGGGTCCTGCCCCAGGGGACATCTATCAAAAAAGTTTTAAAAATGGCTGTTTTTTCGGGAGCAGTGATTTTAATAATGCTTAAAGTGAAACAATAAAAGTGTAATATTCCTTTAAATTTCATACCTGGGGGGTGTCTATAGTATGCCTGTAAAGGGGCGCATGTTCGCGTGTTTGTGAGGAATTCCCATGCCGTTATCAATGAACTTTTATGTGTATTGTCGGACCGGCAATTCATCAATAGCCGCGAGTAGTTTTAAATGACTTTTTTTTTTCTTTGAAATTTCATTTTGTTGTCAGACTGTTCTAAACACGGGAAACATGCACCCCTTTACAGGCACACTATAGACACCCCCAGGTACGACATTTGAAGGAATATTACACTTTTATTGTTTCACTCAAAGCATTATTAAAGTCACTGCTCCCGAAAAAACTGCCTTTTTAAAAAAAAATTTTGGCATTGATCCATGTCCCCTGGGGCAGGACCCGGGTCTCCAAACACTTTTTATAGCAAAGAACTTGCATATAAGCATTCAGGGAGAACTTTGGATTTTGCAGGTTCGAGCCCCATTGACTTCCACTATTCCAGCATATGTGATCTGACAGGAATTATTGCCGTAATAGCGCTGCTTTCCATTTGCATTAGCGCTGACTTTCTGAGAGTTGAAGTCTTTCTGGCCTTTTTTGAGAGTTATTTTTTGGTACTGCAGGAGAATTTTTTTGGCGCTACAGTAAATGACCCCCAGTGTGTGTCACACTAACCTTCCCTTGTTGTATCCAAAGCAAAAGCTTTTTTGCTGAAGTTGGGTTTTAGTTGCAGCAGAGTTTGGTGAGATACCATAAATGGAAGCTTTGGTTGAAAAGCAGACCAGAGAAAAAATGAGTCTTAATTTCCTTCATGTACACAAACAATATGTTCCTTATTTACCTGAAGGCCCGCTGCTTCCTCTTTCTCCTTTTGGGCCTGTTGGCCCGGCGACCCCTTGTGTACCAGATGCTCCTAAAAAGCCATGTAATACAGTGACCAAATGAATTAAAGATGAAACAACATATAGAATTATATTTTGATACAACAAAACTTTGGCTGCCCCTATCCACCTCAAACTCTAGTTTGGTGGCCAGTGAACTATGTTGCTGATCTAATGATAGCCATTTTTAAAACATTACCCCTAGAATAAGCCTCCCATAAATATCGGGGCCTAAGGGCCTATATTGCAGACCTAGAAATAGCCTCCATTTATCATATTTCCCCTAATATTAAACCTCTCAACATTTATGTAAGCCCTAAAAATGAACGTTTCTTTTGGCATGTTAAAATGCAATTAAAAGTGTTTCATCTGTTTTTTTTGCAGTGAAATACAATTTAAATAAAGATGCCCCTATTTACCACATTGCCTTTGAATATACCGTAGCTGCCAAATGGCCAATATTGTAGACTTAAAATAGCTCCTATTTACCATATTATCCATAATAATAGCTCTCATAAACACTGATGCTCAAGGGCCTATTTTGCACACCCAGCCCCTTTACCATATTACCTCTAATATGAGCTTCCATACACCTAGGCCCCCTATATTGAAAACCTAGTTATACCAGTTCACATTCAGCTATGGTACATATTATTTTCTGTGGTTTAATTTAAAGTCATACAAATTATTCATGTAAGCACAGAGGGTTCACTTTAATTAAGTTCCCAGTTACCTGGTGCCCCGTTGGCTCCTCTTAACCCTTTTGCTCCAGGTGGTCCGGCAACTCCTTGTAATCCAGGAGAGCCTAATCAGTCAAGAAAGAATAAAAGCTTTAGTTTAACCTGCTTAATTTTTTACTTCCCTGGTTCCTCCGTCACCCTCAACCAATTTTTAACAGGACCTGTACCCTTAAAACCCTAAAAAAAGGTTCAGGGCTGGGCTCAGCCCTTCCTTCTCAGAGCAGGCTGCTCAGCTGTTGGTTAATTGTCAGCTCCAATCTTTTCCACAGTGACTCACCTGATGATGATATCCTGTTCGTCAGTCCTGCTGGTTACTTAAGCTGTTCAGTTCAGTAACTGCCTGCCTTCGCTTTGGTCAACACATCCAGAGACTCTCTCCTGTGTGCCTGTTGAAGACTTGCTTAGCTGATGTCCCTTCTGGTTCCTGATCCTGTTTGCTGTTCCACTATGCTGATTCTCCAGTTTCCTGTCCTGTCCTGTAGTACACTGATCTCTGGCTCCCTGATGTCCTGGCTTGTCTGACTATCTGTTCCGGTTACGGAACTCTGGCTATGATTTGACTATGTTGCTCTGTTTACCTTTTACTATTATTATTATTATTAAACAAGTGTGATTTTAACTACACTTCTGTCTCGGTTTGATTCATGGTTTCTGACAAAAAGTTCTACAGTTGCACAAGCAGTGAGAAGGAAGAGGTCCTTACAGACTGACTCTAATTTGTTTGGGAACCACCACTCACTTTATAAAAGATCAGAGTGAATATGTTCATCTCTAATAAAAATCAAAATACCAATCAAAAATGATCTCTTCTGATAGTACACATTATAACCAATACGCAGGTGCAAAATGATATGTCTTGGTTGTACAGAGCTACCTAGAGTTCGGTAGATTCCACTCACAGCAGCCAAGCAGTATTTGGACTTGCATGATCGGGATAATCTAACGGTTTCAGAGATCCTAACTTTGACCCAGCCAAATCAAGAAACAAGAACCCTCCTCACAGTAGGTGAGCTAACACCTCCAATTGTGATTGGCCATGAGTTGAATCTTTTGGGTTGGGTTGAGTTGAGTCTGTCCTGCATCCCTACCTCTATAAATTATGGAAAAATTAACATTGTAATTCATCAGGAGCTTGTTCTAAACAAGGCAGATTGCTGGAATGTTCGGTGTGCTCCCACCAGCAGAATAGCATATACTTCCCAAAATGATAAAGTTTATTTTTGCTTTTCTCCCTTTTCATTTAATGGAAATTGGCCAAATGTCTGTATGGTTTTTTTTTTTTCTTCTTTGTTGTCCATTTGTAGCTTTTGTTTCTGTACAAATTCTGTGCACTTCCTGCCTGAGAATATTAACTTAATAAATAAATGGCCTTCTGTGTAGTAAGAATCCATACTCCCAAAGATTGTTGCATTAAGTCACCAGTGCCTGTATGCAGGGGCGGACTGACCATTCGGTCACTCGGTCGCCGACCGAGGGCCCGACGTCAGGAGGGGCCCCATGAGCGGCTCAGTCAGTAGTGGAAAAAAGCCGCCCGCTGCACCGCACGAAAACCCCGTCCTCCTGCATTATTTCAGCTCCCAGCACCGCAGCCAGCCCGCTGCCGAGCAGACCTCGGCTTAGGCTGAGAGAGGCTCTGTCAGCAGGGAGGGGCGGGGCAGGGAGCTCCACTGACGCTCTGACCCTGCCCTGCCCGCCCCTCCTCATGTAGTCTGAGTGTGTTCCTAATTAGAGCGTCTCTCCTGCACTTGTGAGAGCTCCGCTCTGGACCACAAAGATCACCGCCCCCTACCGACGAAAGCCCTGCCCCCTACCGACAAAACTCCGCCCCCTACCGACGAAAGCTCCGCCCCTGGACCTCTGAGAGCGGGAGGTGAGCCCGACTGGTCAGGTAGGTCCTTCTGCCTACATTATATACACGGCCTGTAGACCCCTTTTTTTCCCTAAACCATCCCTGGAAATGTTGTTTACCCCCCTGTATAGCTGTGCATTGCTGAAAGTTTAAATTTTAAAACTGGCTACCTGGTCATCTCCTGTAGTCGCATCCCCAGTCTCTGGTCATTTCTTGTAGTCGCATCCCCAGTCTCTGGTCATCTCCTGTAGTCACATTCGCAATCTGGTTATCTCCTGTAGTCGCATCCCCAGTCTCTGGTCATTTTCTGTAGTCGCATTCGCAGTCTCTGGTTATCTCCTGTAGTCGCATTCGCAGTCTGGTCATTTCCTGTAGTTGCATTCGCAGTCTCTGGTTATCTCCTGTAGTCGCATCCCCAGTCTCTGGTCATTTCCTGTAGTCGCATTCGCAGTCTGGTTATTTCCTGTAGTCGCATTCGCAGTCTGGTTATTTCCTGTAGTCGCATTCGCAGTCTCGCGGTTATTTCCTGTAGTCGCATTCGCAGTCTTTGGTTATTTCCTGTAGTCGCATCCCCAGTCTCTGGTTATTTCCTGTAGTCGCATTCGCAGTCTGGTTATTTCCTGTAGTCACATTCGCAGTCTGGTTATTTCCTGTAGTCGCATTTGCAGTCTCTGGTCATCTCCTGTAGTCGCATCCCCAGTCTCTGGTCATCTCCTGCAGTCGCATTCGCAGTCTGGTTATCTCCTGTAGTCGCATCCCCAGTCTCTGGTTATTTCCTGTAGTCGCATCCCCAGTCTCTGGTTATTTCCTGTAGTCGCATCCCCAGTCTCTGGTTATTTCCTGTAGTCGCATTCGCAGTCTTTGGTTATTTCCTGTTGTCGCATCCCCAGTCTCTGGTTATTTCCTGTAGTCGCATCCCCAGTCTCTGGTCATTTCCTGTAGTCGCATTCGCAGTCTCTGGTTATCTCCTGTAGTCGCATTCGCAGTCTGGTCATTTCCTGTAGTCGCATTCGCAGTCTGGTCATTTCCTGTAGTCGCATTCGCAGTCTCTGGTTATCTCCTGTAGTCGCATCCCCAGTCTCTGGTCATTTCCTGTAGTCGCATTCGAAGTCTGGTTATTTCCTGTAGTCGCATTCGCAGTCTCTGGTTATCTCCTGTAGTCGCATCCCCAGTCTCGCGGTTATTTCTTGTAGTCGCATTTGCAGTCTTTGGTTATTTCCTGTTGTCGCATCCCCAGTCTCTGGTTATTTCCTGTAGTCGCATTCGCAGTCTGGTCATTTCCTGTAGTCGCATTCGCAGTCTCTGGTTATCTCCTGTAGTCGCATCCCCAGTCTCTGGTCATTTCCTGTAGTCACATTCGCAGTCTGGTTATTTCCTGTAGTCGCATTCGCAGTCTCTGGTTATCTCCTGTAGTCGCATCCCCAGTCTCGCGGTTATTTCTTGTAGTCGCATTTGCAGTCTTTGGTTATTTCCTGTTGTCGCATCCCCAGTCTCTGGTTATTTCCTGTAGTCGCATCCCCAGTCTCTGGTTATTTCCTGTAGTCGCATCCCCAGTCTTTGGTTATTTCCTGTTGTCGCATCCCCAGTCTCTGGTTATTTCCTGTAGTCGCATTCGCAGTCTCTGGTCATCTCCTCTAGTCGCATTCACAGTCTGGTTATTTCCGGTAGTCGCATTCGTAGTCTCTGGTTGTCTCCTGTAGTCGCATCCCCAGTCTCTGGTTATTTCCTGTAGTCCCATTCGCAGTCTTTGGTCATCTCCTGTAGTTGCATCCGTAGTCTCTGGTTATCTCCTGTAGTCATTTATGATATCTATGGCTATGCATATTTATTGAATCCATATTGAGCACTATATTTGATTGGCTGTTTGCTTCTGCTTAGGCCTGGCAAACACGCACAATCGCATATGATGCTGACTCCATCATCATGTGCGTGATTGTGCGTGTGTGCCAAGCAGAAGCAGCCAATCAAATATAGTGCTCAACATGGATTAAATAAATAGTGGGAAGATTGTTCCTTCCATTGGTGGTCAGTGAGAAGAATGTTCCTTCCATTGGTGGTCAGTGAGAAGAATGTTCCTTCCATTGGTGGTCAGTGAGAAGAATGTTCCTTCCATTGGTGGTCAGTGAGAAGATTGTTCCTTCCATTGGTGGTCAGTGAGAAGAATGTTCCTTACATTGGTGATCAGTGAGGAGAATGTTCCTTACATTGGTGGTCAGTGAGAAGAATGTTCCTTCCATTGGTGGTCAGTGAGAAGTATGTTCCTTCCATTGGTGGTCAGTGAGAAGTATGTTCCTTACATTGGTGGTCAGTGAGAAGTATGTTCCTTACATTGGTGGTCAGTGAGAAGAATGTTCCTTACATTGGTGGTCAGTGAGAAGAATGCTCCTTACATTGGTGGTCAGTGAGAAGAATGTTCCTTACATTGGTGGTCAGTGGGAAGAATGTTCCTTACATTGGTGATCAGTGAGAAGAATGTTCCTTACATTGGTGATCAGTGAAAATTATATAAAGTTAAGAAAAATAATTAAAAAAAAATGTAAAGCACCCCCATGATCCCAGCACATGCTCTATATGAAAAGCTTTATGTAGGATGAGCACATGTATGTAAACATGTGTCTATAGACGCAAATGCTGGACACGGGAGCCCACATGCAAGGTAACCCCCCCCCCCCCCCCCGGGAGAGCGCTTCTCCTAGGGAGTTATCTGATGTGGGGAGGAGCCGCGAGAGCCACCCCCAGATGTCGAGGTTCGGGGCCACTCTGTGCGAAACGAGCTGCACAGTGAAGGTAAGTATGATATGTTTGTTATTTAAAAAAAAAAAAAAAAAAAAAAAAACCGAGCCTTTACAATCACTTTAATTTTGGTAAGGTACCGTTGTTGCACTTTCTTTAATGTAATTCTGTGACGAACGCATGTAGTGTGGGCAGTGCAAAATGTAGGTGCGGATTTGTGTGGGTGTGGCTTGAGTGTGGGTGGGAACACATGAGCGGGGACAGGGGGCCCCAGGATCTCCTATTGCCCGGGGGCCCCATGAGTTGTCAGTCCGCCCCTGCCTGTATGTACTTTCAATACAAGAAAGGAGACTGTACAAATGTGCAAGACCAAAGGTAGTACTAAAGTTCAGCTTTAACTGCTTTACTAACAAAAGCCTCAAAATGTACACACGTGTGAGTCGGATCAGCTGGGCTCCTTCCCACCAGACAGCTCTCTATAGAGTCTCAGTCAGACAAAGTGTCTGAAAGCAAACATCTCCTGCTGTACTTCTTTTTTTTAAAGACCCATAGTGCTTTGCGTCATGAGTAAACACTGTTTTAGATGTTTTATTTTAAAACAAATATTTTATATACATAGTGAAAAAAAACTCAGATATAAAACTTTGCTTTTAAAAATTGTAAACCAAAATTTCCATTATAGTTTTCTATTACTGAATATTTTGTTATGTTTCACCTGTTTTCAACCAATGAAGACCACTACTGCACACCTTATAGCATGGAGTCAATTCTTGAATAGGCAGGAAATCTATTATGTTTTTCTACAGTTCAGAGATTACCTGAAGCTCCTCTGTCTCCTTTTTCTCCCTTTGGTCCTGCTGGCCCCTGCACTCCTCTTGGTCCAGTTTGTCCAGTTTTTCCCGATGGTCCAGGCAGACCTAGTTATGGAATGCATTTTAAGAGTTAAAAGCTGATCTCTCATCAGATATATTGTTTCATGTTAAGCACGGGAATAATTACTTATCATAGAACCCCAGAGCAAAATGTTCATGAGGCCCACCAGCAAATTCTGATGAGGCCCCCCAGTGACCTAATACACAAAATACATTTTAATGCACACAAACACAATTTAATCCATATGTATTTTTTACAAAATAAAAGAGGTACTGTCATGTAAATAGATTCCAAACATGTCAAACCTAAAAACAACGCAACCCCTGTAAAAGGGCAAAAAATTATGGAAGTCAAAATGATCAGTAGGTAACTACAACTCATGAGTTTATTAACCATTAATGAGGGACCTTGTGCACTCTATGCTCTGCAAGAACATAACAGTGGTCGGGCAACTCTACAGCTGCCCAAATCACATTTAAACAAAAAGCTCAGAGCCTGCTGAGCAAAACTGAAACAGTTTAACCACTTTGTATGTACTGGATATGATACAAAAAGGTTAAATTATGTTGTTTTTTTTAAGAACTACAAACAGCTCTCAGTTTTTAACTGAGGAGACACTCTAGATCACTTTTTGTTCAGGAAGACTGCATTAGTCATACAGGGTAAATTTTAGTGCTGGCCAGAATCTCTGAGGACAATAAACCTACACTACAAAGAGAGGTAGTCAAATTCTTCTTAGTGCACGACCTGCAAAGGGGATCTGTGACTGGTAACAACAATTCTGAAGGCTCTTCCTGTACTATTGACATCAGCTCTTCTTGATTGGAAATGGCTATTGTTAAGTACGAGCCTGCTAAATAACATGTTGGTATAATACTGGGGGGTTACCAGACCCGCAGAAACCACCTGGTGAAGTATTGGGCTACAGATCTTTAATGGTATTAAAGGTGTGTTTATTTTTACCTGGTTCACCCCTTTCCCCCTTTGCTCCATTTGCCCCATTCATGCCTGGTAGACCGTTCTTCCCGGGAGCTCCACATGTAATGATTGAGTAGGCATTCTCATCAGGGTCTTGGCATATCTGTGTTCCTGGAGTCACTAATGCCACATGGAGCAAAAGTAGACCAAGAACCTTCACAATTGACATATTCCAAATACAGCTGTTCTGTAGAGGGAAATAACATTTGCATTATTTGATAATCTCCCTTGTTTATTGCTACATTGCTATAAAGGAATAAACTTGCGCACTACTATGTGTAATTTTTTTTAAAGAAAATATAAATCATCAACCTACAGTGAATATAATCAAAATAAACTCAAAAAAGAAAAAAAAAATATAATAAATGTATAGTGACCGTGAATTAGCTGCAATCACTTAGTAGTGTACCCAAAAAAAACCACTGCGTAATCAAATGTAAAAAGAAGAAATAAGAGGGGTGCGCTTATTCAAAAACGTGCCATAAATTAATATACTTAAAGAATGAACATGATAAGTATCCAAAACATACAAATAGATAAAAGTGAATAAAAGTCCAACTAAAAGCCCAACAGTAGGAGTTAGTTCATATAAAGGTAAAAATCTCATATGGGTAACTTGATAGAAGAAGAAAAAACAGACAACACATCAATCCAAACATCGACTGTTATATTTATGAACTGGCCGCTCACCTCCAAAAATGACCCAAAGGTCAAACAAGGCTCATCAGATAATCAGATAAGGAATCCTGCTTGATTCTGATGGATCTGTAAAGACATCCAGGTACCAAGAGGAAGAACTACGTCCAGATCTTGGTATCAAAACAGTTACCCATATGAGATTTTTACATTTATTGGAACTAACTCCTACCATTGGGCTTTTAGTTGGACTTTTATTCACTTTTATCTATTTGTATGTTTGGGATACTTATCATGTTCATTCCTTAAGTATATTAAGTTATGGCACATTTTTGAAACCCACTCTTATTTCTTCTTATTGCTATATTGCACCTTTTAATTGCTGACAAAAATATTTTTGGTATATCAAAGGATTTTGTATATTGGTATGGATATCTTTTAATGATATGTATATTGAATAAAATGTAATACTTTTTAAAGAAAGGTTTAATTTTTGTATGACATATCTCTTTAACCACATCAATACTGGGAACTTTCACCCCCTTCCTTCTCAGACCAGCTTTCAGTGCTCTCGCACTTTCAATGACAATTGCGTGGTCATGCAATGCTGTACCCAAATTAAATTTTTATCATTTTGTTCACACAAACAGAGCTTTCTTTTGGTTGTATTTATTCATGACTCCGTTTTTTTATTTTTTGCGATATAAGTGAAAAAAGAGCGGAAATTTGGACAAAAAACAATATTTTCTTCTTTCTATTTTAAAAGAAATCCAATAAAATCAAATTTTGTCATAAATTTAAGCCAAAATGTATTCTGCTACATGTTTTTGGTAAAAAAAATCCTGTTAAGTGTATAATAATTGGTTCGTGTGATCACAGACAGATGTACGCACTGGGTGGGAGGGGAAAGGGGTCGGCAAGGAAGAGCAAAGTGCTCATGGAAAGGAGGGTGTGGGGATAGGGGTGGAAGTGGAGGAAAAATAAAAATGGGTTCTGGGAGGGAGTAGTGGAGGTAAGATAGATTTGGGATGTGTGGTGCGATTACCAGGGCTTTTTTTCAGCAGGAACGCAGTTCCGGCACCTCTTGGACTGACTGTATGTAATGTGTTTTAAAAGTACCAATACCTGGTTTAATGATCATGGTATCACTGTGCTTGATTGGCCAGCAAACTCACCTAACCTAAACCCTATATAGAATCTGTCGTGTATTGTCAAGAGGAAGATGAGAGACACCAGACCCAACAATTTAGACAAGCTGAAGGCCACTATCATAGAAACGTGGGCTTCCATACCACCTCAGCATTGCCACAGGCTGATTACCTCTATGCCACGCTGCATTGATGCAGTAATTCATGCAAAAGGAGCCCCGACCAAGTATTGAGTGCATACTATACTCTACATGGGCATACTTTTCAGTAAGCCAACATTTCTGTATTAAAAATATTTTATTTTTATTGGTCTGATGTGATATTCTAATTTTCTCAGATACTGAATTTTGTATTTTTAACTAGCTGTAAGCCATAATTATCAAAATTAAAAGAAAGAAATGCTGGAAATATATCTTTTTGTGTGTAACACATCTAGAATATATGAGTTTCACATTTTGAATTGAATTACCGAAATAAATTAACTTTTTGATTATATTCTAATTTTATGAGATGAACCTGTCCTCTATCTATCTATCTATCTATCTACTGTATATATAGAGAGAGAGAGATACAGGTATATATACAGTGGACATGAAAAGTCTACACTACCGTGTTAAAATGTCAGGTTTCTGTGATATTAAAAAATAAGACACGTAAGTAATTTCAGATCTTTTTCCACCTTTAATGTGACCTATTAACTGTACAACTCAGTTGAACAACAAACTGAAATCTTTTAAGTGGAGGGAAGTAAAACTAAAAAACTAAAATTACATCACAGAAGCCTGACATTGTGTGTGTAGACTTTTTATATCCACTGTATATATATATATATATATATAGATATATAGATATATAGATATATAGATAGATATATAGATAGATAGATCTATATATCTATAGATCTATCTATATATATATACAGTATGTGTATGTGTATATATATATATATATATATATATATATATATATATATATATATATGAAAATACTTTTTTACTTTTTTCATACTATTGTCATAAATAAATAATGTTTACTAACCACTTGACTTCTACAAGTCAATTGCCTCATTCAAAGTCCCATGTTCCTTTCTTATTTACCTGAATCAGGGATGGAGGTACATTTATTGTGCCTCATTTAAAGTCCCAAAACTCCCCCCTCTCATTTATGTACAATAACAGTTAGCATTCTATATCACTAGAGGTATAGTCTTTCAGATGGACATTACTGCGGGCCCCTTTAATGGTTTAGCTACAGGGCCTCACCAAACATACCTACAGTCTTGGCTCTTGTGTAAGCTCCAACCAGCTCAAATTGGGGCCAGGAAAAGCAAACTAACGCAACCATCCAAAAATTCAATAAACTGAAAAAAATTGATGTAACCCCAATCCCTAAGGTATCATATCAAATTGTAACGTGTTAATGTCATTTCGAAAGTCATTTCCAATCTTTTTAAATCAGCAATTTTTAGTAATATAACCCCTGACAATCCTGCCATGAAGGTCCTTGTTTAAACACGTCCTATGCTTTCCATGTCTCTGTGCTCCTGCTCTGTCCCCCCATCAAATGGAGTTCCAACAGAGTATGGTCCACTCTTGTTACCATCTTGAAACCTATCCTGAGAAAATACCATGTTGGAGTGCTTGTTGAAGTGGCTACAAAGCAGCTGCAGAAACTATTCTGTTTTGTAAGTATATAGAAATGGAATCCTATAAATATAATTCAAATAGTACCCGATAGTCTAATTTTACTCACCGACCAGCACTGAGAAATCTGAATCAAGTGTAGTGCAATAGATCCAACATTCCTCTATATATACTGATAGGATATTAGCTTACTTGCACAATCCAACTAAACAAAGGACTGATGACAAATATGTACAAACAATATGCAAATATTTGTAACTTAGTATGTTCTAGACAATGAAATGTATTGTGTTATTGTGTCCTGGTAATAAAGATCACACCCTTCTCCTGAAAAACCTCTGAGAACAATGAAGATAAAAATTGCTCCTTACATTGAATGGATGGCATTATACTGTAAGTCAAGTAGATCAGCATAGGTAAAAAGATAAATTCCAAACTGGATGGACACAGAATACATTATATGCGAAATAACCAATAGGAGCCCATTCTGGGCTAAACAAAAAAAATTTCACAACCCTGCCTCTCACCCCCTTCTAACCCATCCAACTAGACATGTTTCCCTCTTCTCTTGTTAAGCCAGATATACTCACCTAAGATCCCCCTCCAGATTCCTCACCATTGCCTGTCCCAAAGGACTGCAAATCCAGCTGTGTAATGGAGTCCTAGATCACTGGTCCCCTCCTCCCCCCCTGTAGTGATTTTGTCCTTTTCTGGGTCCTGGGAGAACTCCACAACTGGACATCCAATAGGAAGTGTTCATGTCATGAAGGAACCCAATGGAAGACCTGAGCCTAGGAAAAAGCATACAACCGTGGTAATTAAATTACATCAGATGCTTCCCTTTGCATCAGAGCCTCCCTTCCACATCAAAGTCCCCTCTTCACCTTAGGGCCCCCCCATAACAGAACCCCCCAACCACGCAGTATCCCTACACAGAGTCCCCAGTCACACAGCCCCCAACACAGAGCCCTCAATCACCCAGCCCCTCTTCAAATCAGAGCCCTACCTTTTGGCTCCAGCTGAGCAGCAGAGGGCAGGAGGTATAGCAGGTCCAGAGGAGGTGGAACTCCTTTTTGTCCTGAATCATGGGTAGCAGGGACATGCATTGCTATGGAGTGGACAAGTCATTTTCCATCACCATAGCAATCAGTGATGCCATGTGTCCTGGACCTAGAGAATCATTGGCTACTATGATACTGGTGGCCAACCCGCTCACAGAATGGCATTATGATGTTAGTCCAGAGCAGAGCTTTTTTTCTCAGACAATAGGTGCAGGAACTCCCCCTTTCTGAGTCACCCCTTTTCTCCGCCCCTACCCACATCCCAGTACCGTCCCTTTTAGACAATATAGAACCAAGTATCATTTTGAGGTGCTAAGTAATTTGTATGGAATTTGGTAAAGAAAAGCAGTAAAATAGATCCCCCTGCAGCCAGCAACAATAGATCCCCCTAACAACAATGGACCAACCACAATAAAATTTCCCCGCCAGCAACAATAGACTCCCAGCAGCATCAACAGATCTCTGCACAGCCAGCCTTAATAGTCTGTCTGGCTGACATTAACAATAGACCCCTACCCCCAACAGTAGATCTCTTTCAGCAACAATAGACCCCCCCTTGCAAAAATAGATCCCCAGTAGTGAGCATCAATACCCTGCAGCACACCCCAGCACCCCTTGCCATTACATACAGTCAGTCCAAGAGGTACCGGAACTGCGTCCCCCCCCCCCCCCGCGCGTTCCCACTGAAAAAAAGCCCTGGTAATCGCACCACACATCCCAAATCTAGCTGACCACAGATATTTCTTGTCAAAAGAAGTTTATTGAGTATACAATGTTATAAAGATACATAAAGTAAGTTTACAAGGATCTATAAAGTAAGCTCATTGTTTTACAGTAGGGTTTATATAGGTAAATATCATGAAATTTCAAATATTAAACATTGGGTTCACGTAAACCTAAATTAAAGATATATATCATTTCCTTAGTTACTTTTGTAGGTATTTAAATGATTTATACCTACTATACATATTGTTTACAAGTAGAGTGTATATAGGTCAAATAAATTCTGATAATGAGCTTTAATCATAAGGTGGAGAAAAGGAAAGAGAAAGAAGAAAAAGGGTTGAAAGGTAGAGGTATGGTCCACAAGGTTGTCCCGCTCGTCAGTTTATTATTATTTTTAGTTCTCTTTGAAGCTTTAGAATGGGTGTCTCTGTAAGTCATTTAATCTGTTACCATGGCAGTCATTGAAGTTTGACAGGAACTGTTGTTTTATCCAAGGATGCCAAAGTTTTTCAAATTTTGGAATTTGGTTTTGATCGATGGCTATCATCTTAGCATGGGACATTGTATTATTCATTCTGTGAATTGTTTCTGCTAGTACCAATGTAGGAGATTTCCATGCCTTGGCCACTGTTTGTTTTGCAGCCGTTATTAGTTGGATCATAAGTTTGAATTGAGAGAGTGTTAACCATTCCGGTTTTAGATTAAGTAAGGTTAAATATGGATCTGGTTGTATTATTTTTTTAAATATTTTAGATGCAATCACGAAGACTTCCTTCCAGAAGGTTTGGATTACTGGGCACGTCCACCATATGTGTAAATATGTGCCTATTTCTGGGCATCCTCGAAAACAAAGAGCTGAGGTATTAGGTGAATATTTTGCCACTCTAGCGGGTACAAGGTACCAGCGAGTTAGGACTTTATAATTTGTCTCCAGTGCTAAGATGTTGGGTGAAGATGACTTAGATGTGAGCCATATGTTAGACCAGTCCGTGTCTTCTAAAGTTCGTCCCAGGTCCTCCTCCCACCTCTGAACGTAAGAGGGTCTATTAAGATTTGCTACTCCATATAATTGATTATAAAGTGATGAAATTGTACCTTTAGCAAATGGATCTTTTGTACAGATTGATTCAAAAATGGATAATTGGGATAATGGTGTATCCCCCTTTAGGAATGGTGTATAGAAATTTTTGATTTGGAGATATCTAAATATCTCAGAGTTTGGTAGATCATATTTTTCTCTAAGCGATGGGAATGAAAGGAATGATTTAGATGCTATGAAGTCATTTAGTGTCTGAATGCCTGATGTTGTCCAAGCTTTAAAAGAATTTGGGTAGATCCATGCCGGATAAAAGGCCGGATTTCTGATAAAAGAAAGGAGAGGATTGTGTGGAGATTGTAACTGATATTTGGTTTTTAGTTTATCCCAGAGAGATAAGAAGTGTTTAGTTATGGGATTATGAATTTTAAAGCGGTCTTTAGGATCAAGCCATGATAAATTTGATATTAATAGAGGGTCATTTTCTGAAGCCTCTATAAATACCCATAATGGGATTTCCTGTTTTGCATGGTATTTGGACAGACTGGCCAAATGTGCTGCTCTGTAGTAGTTAGTAAAATTAGGGTATCCCAGGCCTCCTTTATTTTTGGGAAGATGTAGTGTGTGTATAGGTATACGTGGTTTAGAAGAGCCCCATATAAACAAAGTTGCTCTTTTTTGTACTATTCTCAAAAAATAGGAAGGAATTGGAATAGGGAGGACTCTGAATAGATAAAGCAATTTGGGTAGAATAGTCATTTTGATTGCATTAATCTTCCCTATCCAGGATAAAGGAAGTTGCGACCATTGTTTTATTAGATTTGTGATCTGTCTTAATACAGGAGGATAATTGGTTGAGAATAAGTCAGAATGACGGGATCAATTCCATGTTTGTGAGTGAAATATTAAGCACTAGGCATTTCTTAGGATTAATCATAAGGCCGGATAGGGCTGCAAATCCATCAAGAGCTGGTATTAAGTTAGGACCAGAGACCTGTGGTGATGATAGAAAAAGTAATATATCGTCTGCAAATATACATAATTTGTGTGTAATACCTCCTACTTCAATGCCAGTTATAGTTTGATTTGTTCTGATGTATTGGGCCATGGGTTCGAGTATAAGGGCAAATAATAAGGGAGATAATGGGCAACCCTGTCGGGTACCTCTTTCGATATTAAAGGCTTCAGATTTGTATCCAGCATATTTTATATAGGCTTTGGGTTTATTATATAATGCTTTGATCCATGTTAAAAAGTGGGGTCCAAAACCCCATTTTTGTAATGAATATTGCATATATTGCCAGGATACTGTGTCAAATGCCCTCTTAATATCGAGAGATAGAAAACATAAAGGGATTTTCCGTTTTTTAGCAATATGTGCCAATAACACTGCCCTGTGTATATTATCGCCTGCCTGTCTATTTGGCATGAAGCCTACTTGATCTCTATGTATGAATTTTCCTATAATGCTATTGAGGCGTTTTGCTATTATTTTTGCTAATAATTTAATATCAAGGTTTAACAGAGAGATAGGCCGATAATTCACACAGGAAGTATCATCAGAAAGGGGTTTTGGGATCATACAAACAATTGCCATTAGTGTTTCTTGCCGAAAAGAATGTCCATCTAGAAGTTTGTTAAAAGTTTCAGTGAGAATGGGAGAGAGTATTTCTGAAAATGTTTTATAGTATAAAGCCGAGTAGCCGTCTGGGCCTGGTCTTCTGTTAAGTTTTAGGTCTTTTATGGCGTTAGCAACTTCATCTATAGTTATAGGCTCATCCAAACTGCTTTTTTGATTCTGAGATAACTCAGGTAAGGTTATTTTTGAGAAGAAGGATTCAGCCTCTGTAGGATTAAATTCATTGTTTGTCTTGTATAAAGTTGCGAGATGTGAGTGAAATTTATGGACTATTTTAACTGGATTACAAGTGTAAACATTTTTTGATAATTTCAAACGTATTGGTTTGAAAGATTTGTTAGTTGAATTTAATGCCCGAGCCAAATATGTACCTGGTTTGTTTGTATTCATGTAGAAATTGTGTTTGGAGTGTTTGAGGGATTTATCAACTGACTCAGTGAGAAATAGATCGTATTCCAATCTAGATTTTTCCAGATGAGATTTTGTACTCTGAGATGGATTATCTTGAAATGATATGTAGGCTGCATTAAAATTGAGTTCTAGTTTTTTTGCTAGATTTTTGCGTTCCCGTTTAAATAGTGCCATTTGTCTTTGTATTGTACCACGCAAGACAGGCTTATGAGCTTTCCACAGTGTTATTGGGGAGATGTCTGTTGTATTATTAATTGATATGTATTCCTTTAAAGCTTGTTCAATGGCCATCTGATGTAGTGGGTGTTTGAGCATTATGTCCGGTAAGTACCACGTTGGGTCATGCGCTTTTGGTATGGCTGAGGATATAGTAGTGTATACTGCATTATGGTCAGACCACGGAATCGGAATTATATCTGATGCAATAATTTCTGGTATCATTCCTATTGTTAGAAAAATATGATCTATTCTGGTGAAGGTTTGATGAGGGTGCGAGAAATAAGTGAATTTCTTTTTCATTGGGTTACTTTCTCTCCACGAATCTACCAGATTGTATTTGGAAAGAAGTTGAGAAAAAGGTAATCTAGAGGTTATTTTGGATGGTGTAAAAGGTGATTTATCTAGAAATAGGAGGAGGACCTGGTTCGAATCCCCACACATTATCACTGTTCCTATTTTGTGTGTATTAATCACTTGTAATATATGTGAGAGGAATGGTGTAGGTTGTTTGTTAGGAGCGTAGTAGGAAATCACCGTGATTGCTGTATCCATTATATAACCCATGAGTATCAGGTATCTACCTTCTGGGTCTTTAATTTCTGATGATAAGGTGAATGGTGTGGATCGGTGAAATGCAATTAGAGTTCCCCTTTGCTTGGTACAGGCAGAAGCCGTGTAAATTTGTTGATAAAAAGGAGAAATATATTTTGGAGTAGAATCTTTGGTGAAGTGTGTTTCTTGGAGGCATACTATGTGAGCCTTCTTGTTATGGAAAGTACGGAAGGCTTTGGTGCTTTTTTGAGGGACATTTATTCCCTGAACATTCAGGGAAAGTATATTTAGTGGTGCCATGGCAATAGATCAAATAGTTTTGACTTACTTTTTGTTATGCAGAGCTGACTGCGCAGATCAACCTGTGTGGACTGAAGAGATGAATAGATAGAAAAGAAACCAGTGAATTCTGGAGTAAAGAGTAAACAAAAAACATATGAGATTAGATGATACATTGTATAAATTATTTTTTGCAAGTAATCACAATTTAAAAAAGAAAGAGAATAAATATCTCTCTCAGGGGAATAAGTGCCTTCGTCACACTCCCACATAATATGGTTGGGAGAATGAGGAGGGCTAATGGGGGTACACGGATCTTCCGCTTACAGGAGAGAAGTGCTATGTCAAAAGACATCAAAATGATGTTTCATTAACCACTTGCCGACCGCCGCACGACGATGTACGTCGACAGAGCGGCACGGGCAGGCAAAAGGACTTACAGGTACGTCCTTGCCTGCCCGCGGGTGGGGGGTCCGATCGGACCCCCCCGGTGCCTGCGGCGGTCGGCAAATCTCCCCCGGCGATCGGTGGTGAGGGGGAGGCCATCCATTCGTGGCCCCCCCCTCGCGATTGCTCCCAGCCAATGGGATCATTTCCCTGCCTCTGTATTGTACACAGAGGCAGAGGAAATGATGTCATCTCTCCTCGGCTCGGTAATTTCCGTTCCGGCCCGAGGAGAGAAGACAGGTATGTGAGTGCACCAACACACACACACACAGTAGAACATGCCAGGCACACAAAACACCCCGATCCCCCCCCCCGATCGCCCTCCGATCCCCCCCCAATCACCCCCCCCCCGTCACAAACTGACACCAGCAGTTTTTTTTTTTTTCTTTTTTTCTGATTACTGTATTGGTGTCAGTTTGTGACAGTTACAGTGTTAGGGCAGTGAGTGTTAGGCCCCCTGTAGGTCTAGGATACCCCCCTAACCCCCCCTAATAAAGTTTTAACCCCTTGATCACCCCCCGTCACCAGTGTCGCTAAGCGATCATTTTTCTGATCGCTGTATTAGTGTCACTGGTGGCGCTAGTTAGGGACGTAAATATTTAGGTTTGCCGTCAGCGTTTTATAGCGACATGGACCCCCATATACTACCTAATAAGTGTTTTAACCCCTTGATTGCCCCCTTGTTAACCCTTTCACCACTGATCACCGTATAACCGTTACGGGTGACGCTGGTTAGTTCGTTTATTTTTTATAGTGTCAGGGCACCCGCCGTTTATTACCGAATAAAGGTTTAGCCCCCTGATCGCCCGGCGGTGATATGCGTCACCCCAGGCAGCGTCAGATTAGCGCCAGTACCGCTAACACCCACGCACGCAGCATACACCTCCCTTAGTGGTATAGTATCTGATCGCATCAATATCTGATCCGTTCAGATCTATACTAGCGTCCCCAGCAGTTTAGGGTTCCCAAAAACGCAGTGTTAGCGGGATCAGCCCAGATACCTGCTAGCACCAGCGTTTTGCCCCTCCGCCCGGCCCAGCCCAGCCCACCCAAGTGCAGTATCGATCGATCACTGTCACTTACAAAACACTAAACGCATAACTGCAGAGTCAGGCCTGATCCCTGCGATCGCTAACAGTTTTTTTGGTAGCGTTTTGGTGAACTGGCAAGCACCAGCCCCAGGCAGCATCAAGTTAGCACCGGTCGCGCTAACACCCACGCACGCACCGTATCCTCCCTTAGTGGTATAGTATCGGATCGGATCAATATCTGATCCGTTCAGCTCTATACTAGCGTCCCCAGCAGTTTAGGGTTCCCAAAAACGCAGTGTTAGCGGGATCAGCCCAGATACCTGCTAGCACCAGCGTTTTGCCCCTCCGCCCGGCCCAGCCCAGCCCACCCAAGTGCAGTATCGATCGATCACTGTCACTTACAAAACACTAAACGCATAACTGCAGCGTTCGCAGAGTCAGGCCTGATCCCTGCGATCGCTAACAGTTTTTTTGGTAGCGTTTTGGTGAACTGGCAAGCACCAGTGGCCTAGTACACCCCGGTCGTAGTCAAACCAGCACTGCAGTAACACTTGGTGACGTGGCGAGTCCCATAAGTGCAATTCAAGCTGGTGAGGTGGCAAGCACAAGTAGTGTCCCGCTGCCACCAAAAAGACAAACACAGGCCCGTCGTGCCCATAATGCCCTTCCTGCTGCATTCGCCAATCCTAATTGGGAACCCACCACTTCTGCAGCGCCCGTACTTCCCCCATTCACATCCCCAACCAAATGCAGTCGGCTGCATGAGAGGCATTTTTATGTCCTCCCGAGTACCCCTACCCAACGAACCCCCCAAAAAAGATGTTGTGTCTGCAGCAAACGCGGATATAGGCGTGACACCCGCTATTATTGTCCCTCCTGTCAATCCTGGTCTTTGCATTGGTGAATGTTTTGAATGCTACCATTCACTAGTTCAGTATTAGCGTAGGGTACAGCATTGCACAGACTAGGCACACTTTCACAGGGTCTCCCAAGATGCCATCGCATTTTGAGAGACCCGAACCTGGAACCGGTTACAGTTATAAAAGTTACAGTTACAAAAAAAGTGTAAAAAAAAAAAAAAAAACACAAACAAAAATATAAAATAAAAAATAATAGTTGTCGTTTTATTGTTCTCTCTCTATTCTCTCTCTCTCTCTATTCTCTCTATTGTTCTGCTCTTTTTTACTGTATTCTATTCTGCAATGTTTTATTGTTATTATGTTTTATCATGTTTGCTTTTCAGGTATGCAATTTTTTATACTTTACCGTTTACTGTGCTTTATTGTTAACCATTTTTTTGTCTTCAGGTACACCATTCACGACTTTGAGTGGTTATACCAGAATGATGCTTGCAGGTTTAGGTATCATCTTGGTATCATTCTTTTCAGCCAGCGGTCGGCTTTCATGTAAAAGCAATCCTAGCGGCTAATTAGCCTCTAGACTGCTTTTACAAGCAGTGGGAGAGAATGCCCCCCCCACCGTCTTCCGTGTTTTTCTCTGGCTCTCCTGTCTCAACAGGGAACCTGAGAATGCAGCCGGTGATTCAGCCAGCTGACCATAGAGCTGATCAGAGACCAGAGTGGCTCCAAACATCTCTATGGCCTAAGAAACCGGAAGCTACGAGCATTTTATGACTTAGATTTCGCCGGATGTAAATAGCGCCATTGGGAAATTGGGGAAGCATTTTATCACACCGATCTTGGTGTGGTCAGATGCTTTGAGGGCAGAGGAGAAATCTAGGGTCTAATAGACCCCAATTTTTTCAAAAAAGAGTACCTGTCACTACCTATTGCTATCATAGGGGATATTTACATTCCCTGAGATAACAATAAAAATGATTAAAAAAAAAAAAAAAATGAAAGGAACAGTTTTAATAAGATAAAAAAGCAAAAAAATAATAAAGAAAAAAAAAAAAAAAAAAAAAGCACCCCTGTCCCCCCTGCTCTCGCGCTAAGGCGAACGCAAGCGTCGGTCTGGCGTCAAATGTAAACAGCAATTGCACTATGCATGTGAGGTATCACCGCGACGGTCAGATCGAGGGCAGTAATTTTAGCAGTAGACCTCCTCTGTAAATCTAAAGTGGTAACCTGTAAAGGCTTTTAAAGGCTTTTAAAAATGTATTTATTTTGTTGCCACTGCACGTTTGTGCGCAATTGTAAAGCATGTCATGTTTGGTATCCATGTACTCGGCCTAAGATCATCTTTTTTATTTCATCAAACATTTGGGCAATATAGTGTGTTTTAGTGCATTAAAATGTAAAAAAGTGTGTTTTTTCCCCAAAAAATGCGTTTGAAAAATCGCTGCGCAAATACTGTGTGAAAAAAAAAAATGAAACACCCACCATTTTAATCTGTAGGGCATTTGCTTTAAAAAAATATATAATGTGTGGGGGTTCAAAGTAATTTTCTTGCAAAAAAAAAAAAATTTTTCATGTAATCAAAAAGTGTCAGAAAGGGCTTTGTCTTCAAGTGGTTAGAAGAGTGGGTGATGTGTGACATAAGCTTCTAAATGTTGTGCATAAAATGCCAGGACAGTTCAAACCCCCCCCAAATGACCCCATTTTGGAAAGTAGACACCCCAAGCTATTTGCTGAGAGGCATGTCGAGTCCATGGAATATTTTATATTGTGACACAAGTTGCGGGAAAGAGACAAATTTTTTTTTTTTTTTGCACAAAGTTGTCACTAAATGATATATTGCTCAAACATGCCATGGGAATATGTGAAATTACACCCCAAAATACATTCTGTTGCTTCTCCTGAGTACGGGGATACCACATGTGTGAGACTTTTTGGGAGCCTAGCCGCGTATGGGACCCCGAAAACCAAGCACCGCCTTCAGGCTTTCTAAGGGCGTAAATTTTTGATTTCACTCTTCACTGCCTATCACAGTCTCGGAGGCCATGGAATGCCCAGGTGGCACAAACCCCCCCCAAATGACCCCATTTTGGAAAGTAGACACCCAAAGCTATTTGCTGAGCGGTATAGTGAGTATTTTGCAGACCTCACTTTTTGTCACAAAGTTTTGAAAATTAAAAAAAGAAAAAAAAAATTTTTTTTTTGTCTTTCTTCATTTTCAAAAACAAATGAGAGCTGCAAAATACTCACCATGCCTCTCAGCAAATAGCTTGGGGTGTCTACTTTCCAAAATGGGGTCATTTGGGGGGGGTTTGTGCCACCTGGGCATTCCATGACCTCCGAAACTGTGATAGGCAGTGAAGAGTGAAATCAAAAATGTACACCCTTAGAAATCCTGAAGGCAGTGATTGGTTTTCGGGGGCCCGTACGTGGCTAGGCTCCTAAAAAGTCCCACACATGTGGTATCCCCGTACTCAAGAGAAGCAGTTAAATGTATTTTGGGGTGCAATTCCACATATGCCCATGGCCTGTGTGAGCAATATATCATTTAGTGACAACTTTTTGTAATTTTTTTTTTTTGTCATTGTTCAATCACTTGGGACAAAAAAAATGAATATTCAATGGGCTCAACATGCCTCTCAGCAATTTCCTTGGGGTGTCTACTTTCCAAAATGGGGTCATTTGGAGGGGTTTTGTACTGCCCTGCCATTTTAGCACCTCAAGAAACGACATAGGCAGTCATAAATTAAAGGCTGTGTAAATTCCAGAAAATGTACCCTAGTTTGTAGGCGCTATAACTTTTGCGCAAACCAATAAATATACACTTATTGACATTTTTTTTTACCAAAGACATGTGGCTAAATACATTTTGGCCTAAATGTATGACTAAAATTGAGTTTATTGGATTTTTTTTAGAACAAAAAGTAGAAAATATCATTTTTTTTCAAAATTTTCGGTCTTTTTCCGTGTATAGCGCAAAAAATAAAAACGGCAGAGGTGATCAAATACCATCAAAAGAAAGCTCTATTTGTGGGAAGAAAAGGACGCAAATTTCGTTTGGGTACAGCATTGCATGACCGCGCAATTAGCAGTTAAAGTGACGCAGTGCCAAATTGGAAAAAGTGCTCTGGTCAGGAAGGGGGTAAATCCTTCCGGGGCTGAAGTGGTTAACCACTTGACGACCGCCTCACGCCGATGTACGTCGGCAAAGTGGCACGGACAGGCAAAATCACGTACAGGGTACGTGATTTGCCTTCCGCGGGTGGGGGGTCCGATCGGACCCCCCCCCCGGTGCCCGAGGCGGTCGTCTTTTGTCCAGCGGCGATCGGTGATGAGGGGGAGACCATCCGTTCGTGGCCCCCCCCTCGCGATCGCCGCCGGCCAATGAAAACACTCCTTTGCTGCTGTATGCTAAACAGCAGCAAAGGAAGTGATGTCATCTCCCCTCGGGTCGGTATTTTCCGTTCCGGCCCGAGGAGAGAAGACATCTATGTGAGTGCACCAACACACTACACACAGTAGAACATGCCAGGCACACAAAACACCCCGATCCCCCCCCCGATCGCCCCCCGATCCCCCCCCAATCACCCCCCCCCCCCCTGTCACAAACTGACACCAGCAGTTTTTTTTTTTTTTTTTTTTTTTCTGATTACTGCATAGTGTCAGTTTGTGACAGTTACAGTGTTGGGACAGTGAGTATTACCCCCCTTTAGGTCTAGGGTACCCCCCTAACCCCCCCTAATAAAGTTTTAACCCCTTGATCACCCCCTGTCACCAGTGTCACTAAGCGATCATTTTTCTGATCGCTGTATTAGTGTCGCTGGTGACGCTAGTTAGTGAGGTAAATATTTAGGTTCGCCGTCAGCGTTTTATAGCGTCAGGGACCCCCATATACTACCTAATAAATGTTTTAACCCCTTGATTGCCCCCTAGTTAACCCTTTCACCACTGATCACCGTATAACTGTTACGGTTGACGCTGGTTAGTTTGTTTATTTTTTATAGTGTCAGGGCACCCGCCGTTTATTACCAAATAAAGGTTTAGCCCCCTGATCGCCCGGCGGTGATATGCGTCGCCCCAGGCAGCGTCAGATTAGCGCCAGTACCGCTAACACCCACGCACGCAGCATACGCCTCCCTTAGTGGTATAGTATCTGTACGGATCAATATCTGATCCGATCAGATCTATACTAGCGTCCCCAGCAGTTTAGGGTTCCCAAAAACGCAGTGTTAGCGGGATCAGCCCAGATACCTGCTAGCACCTGCGTTTTGTGCCTCCGCCCAGCCCACCCAAGTGCAGTATCGATCGATCACTGTCACTTACAAAACACTAAACGCATAACTGCAGCGTTCGCAGAGTCAGGCCTGATCCCTGCGATCGCTAACAGTTTTTTTGGTAGCATTTTGGTGAACTAGCAAGCACCAGCCCCAGGCGTCAGATTAGCGCCAGTACCGCTAACACCCACGCACGCAGCATACGCCTCCCTTAGTGGTATAGTATCTGATCGGATCAATATCTGATCCGATCAGATCTATACTAGCGTCCCCAGCAGTTTAGGGTTCCCAAAAACGCAGTGTTAGCGGAATCAGCCCAGATACCTGCTAGCACCTGCGTTTTGCCCCTCCGCCCGGCCCAGCCCAGCCCACCCAAGTGCAGTATCGATCGATCACTGACACTTACAAAACACTAAACGCATAACTGCAGCGTTCGCAGAGTCAGGCCTGATCCCTGCGATCGCTAACAGTTTTTTTTGTAGCGTTTTGGTGAACTGGCAAGCACCAGCCCCAGGCAGCGTCAGGTTAGCGCCAGTACCGCTAACACCCACGCACGCACCGTACACCTCCCTTAGTGGTATAGTATCTGATCGCATCAATATCTGATCCGATCAGATCTATACTAGCGTCACCAGCAGTTTAGGGTTCCCAAAAACGCAGTGTTAGTGGGATCAGCCCAGATACCTGCTAGCACCTGCGTTTTGCCCCTCCGCCCGGCCCGGCCCAGCCCACCCAAGTGCAGTATCGATCGATCACTGTCACTTACAAAACACTAAACGCATAACTGCAGCGTTCGCAGAGTCAGGCCTGATCCCTGCGATCGCTAACGTTTTTTGGTAGCGTTTTGGTGAACTGGCAAGCGCCAGCGGCCTAGTACACCCCGGTCGTAGTCAAACCAGCACTGCAGTAACACGTGGTGACGTGGCGAGTCCCATAAGTGCAGTTGAAGCTGGTGAGGTGGCAAGCACAAGTAGTGTCCCGCTGCCACCAAAAAGACAAACACAGGCCCATCGTGCCCATAGTGCCCTTCCTGCTGCATTCGCCAATCCTAATTGGGAACCCACCGCTTCTGCAGCGCCCGTACTTCCCCCATTCACATCCCCAACCAAATGCAGTCGGCTGCATGAGAGGCATTTTTATGTCCTCCCGAGTACCCCTACCCAACGAACCCCCAAAAAAGATGTCGTGTCTGCAGCAAGCGCGGATATAGGCGTGACACCCGCTATTATTGTCCCTCCTGTCCTGACAATCCTGGTCTTTGCATTGGTGAATGTTTTGAACGCTACCATTCACTAGTTGAGTATTAGCGTAGGGTACAGCATTGCACAGACTAGGCACACTTTCACAGGGTCTCCCAAGATGCCATCGCATTTTGAGAGACCCGAACCTGGAACCGGTTACAGTTATAAAAGTTAGTTACAAAAAAAGTGTAAAAAAAAAAAAAAAATATGAAATAAAAAAAAAAATAGTTGTTGTTTTATTGTTCTCTCTCTCTCTATTCTCTCTCTCTATTGTTCTGCTCTTTTTTACTGTATTCTATTCTGCAATGTTTTATTGTTATTGTTATTGTTATTATGTTTTATCATGTTTGTTTTTCAGGTGTGTAATTATTTACACTTTACTGTGCTTTATTGTTAACCATTGTTAACCATTTTTTTGTCTTCAGGTACGCCATTCACGACTTTGAGTGGTTATACCAGAATGATGCCTGCAGGTTTAGGTATCATCTTGGTATCATTCTTTTCAGCCAGCGGTCGGCTTTCATGTAAAAGCAATCCTAGCGGCTAATTAGCCTCTAGACTGCTTTTACAAGCCGTGGGAGGGAATGCCCCCCCCCCCCCACCGTCTTCTGTGTTTTTCTCTGGCTCTCCTGTCTCAACAGGGAACCTGAGAATGCAGCCGGTGATTCAGCCAGCTGACCATAGAGCTGATCAGAGACCAGAGTGGCTCCAAACATCTCTATGGCCTAAGAAACCGGAAGCTACGAGTATTTCATGACTTAGATTTCGCCGGATGTAAATAGCGCCATTGGGAAATTGGGGAAGCATTTTATCACACCGATCTTGGTGTGGTCAGATGCTTTGAGGGCAGAGGAGAGATCTAGGGTCTAATAGACCACAATTTTTTCAAAAAAGAGTACCTGTCACTACCTATTGCTATCATAGGGGATATTTACATTCCCCGAGATAACAATAAAAATGATTAAAAAAAAAAATATGAAAGGAACAGTTTAAAAGTAAGATTAAAAAAGCAAAAAAATAATAAAGAAAAAAAAAAAAAAAAAAAAAAACACCCCTGTCGCCCCCTGCTCTCGCGCTAAGGCGAACGCAAGCGGCGGTCTGTCGTCAAACATAAACAGCAATTGCACCATGCATGTGAGGTATCACCGCGAAGGCCAGATCGAGGGCAGTAATTTTTCCAGTAGACCTCCTCTGTAAATCTAAAGTGGTAACCTGTAAAGGCTTTTGAAGGCTTTTAAACATGTATTTATTTTGTTGCCACTGCACGTTTGTGCGCAATTTTAAAGCATGTCATGTTTGGTATCCATGTACTCGGCCTAAGATCATCTTTTTTATTTCATCAAACATTTGGGCAATATAGCGTGTTTTAGTGCATTAAAATTAAAAAAAGTGTGTTTTTTCCCCAAAAAATGCGTTTGAAAAATCGCTGCGCAATTACTGTGTGAAAAAAAAAAATGAAACACCCACCATTTTAATCTGTAGGGCATTTGCTTTAAAAAAATATATAATGTTTGGGGGTTCAAAGTAATTTTTTTGCAAAAAAAAAAAACTTTTTCATGTAAACAATAAGTGTCAGAAAGGGCTTTGTCTTCAAGTGGTTAGAAGAGTGGGTGATGTGTGACATAAGCTTCTAAATGTTGTGCATAAAATGCCAGGACAGTTCAAAACCCCCCCAAATGACCCCATTTTGGAAAGTAGACACCCCAAGCTATTTGCTGAGAGGCATGTCGAGTCCATGGAATATTTTATATTGCGACACAAGTTGCGGGAAAGAGACAAATTTTTTTTTTTTTTTTTTTTTTTTTTGCACAAAGTTGTCACTAAATGATATATTGCTCAAACATGCCATGGAAATATGTGAAATTACACCCCAAAATACATTCTGCTGCTTCTCCTGAGTACGGGGATACCACATGTGTGAGACTTTTTGGGAGCCTAGCCGCGTACAGGACCCCGAAAACCAAGCACCGCCTTCAGGCTTTCTAAGGGCGTGAATTTTTGATTTCACTCTTCACTGCCTATCACAGTTTCGGAGGCCATGGAATGCCCAGGTGGCACAAAACCCCCCCAAATGACCCCATTTTGGAAAGTAGACACCCCAAGCTATTTGCTGAGAGGTATAGTGAGTATTTTGCAGACCTCACTTTTTGTCACAAAGTTTTGAAAATTGAAAAAAGAAAAAAAAAAAATGTTTTTTCTTGTCTTTCTTCATTTTCAAAAACAAATGAGAGCTGCAAAATACTCACCATGCCTTTCAGCAAATAGCTTGGGGTGTCTACTTTCCAAAATGGGGTCATTTGGGGGGGTTTTGTGCCACCTGGGCATTCCATGGCCTCCGAAACTGTGATAGGCAGTAAAGAGTGAAATCAAAAATTTTCACCCTTAGAAATCCTGAAGGCAGTGATTGGTTTTCGGGGCCCCGTACGCGGCTAGGCTCCCAAAAAGTCCCACACATGTGGTATCCCCATACTCAGGAGAAGCAGCTAAATGTATTTTGGGGTGCAATTCCACATATGCCCATGGCCTGTGTGAGCAATATATCATTTAGTGACAACTTTATGAAAAAAAAAAAAAAAAAAAAAAAAAAGTGTCACTTTCCCGCAACTTGTGTCAAAATATAAAATATTCCATGGACTCAATATGCCTCTCAGCAAATAGCTTGGGGTGTCTACTTTCCAAAATGGGGTCATTTGGGGGGGTTTTGTGCCACCTGGGCATTCCATGGCCTCCGAAACTGTGATAGGCAGTGAAGAGTGAAAGCAAAAATTTACACCCTTAGAAATCCTGAAGGCGGTGATTGGTTTTCGGGGCCCCGTACGCGGCTAGGCTCTCAAAAAGTCCCACACATGTGGTATCCCCATACTCAGGAGAAGCAGCTAAATGTATTTTGGGGTGCAATTCCACATAGGCCCATGGCCTGTGTGAGCAATATATCATTTAGTGACGACTTTTTGTAAATATTTTTTTTTTTTTTTTTTTTTGTCATTTTTCAATCACTTGGGACAAAAAAAATAAATATTCAATGGGTTCAACATGCCTCTCAGCAATTTCCTTGGGGTGTCTACTTTCCAAAATGGGGTCATTTGGGGGGGTTTTGTACTGCCCTGCCATTTTAGCACCTCAAGAAATGACATAGGCAGTCATAAACTAAAAGCTGTGTAAATTCCAGAAAATGTACCCTAGTTTGTAGACGCTATAACTTTTGCGCAAACCAATAAATATACGCTTATTGACATTTTTTTTACCAAAGACATGTGGCCGAATACATTTTGGCCTAAATGTATGACTAAAATTTAGTTTATTGGATTTTTTTTATAACAAAAAGTAGAAAATATCATTTTTTTTCAAAATTTTCGGTCTTTTTCCGTTTATAGCGCAAAAAATAAAAACCGCAGAGGTGATCAAATACCATCAAAAGAAAGCTCTATTTGTGGGAAGAAAAGGACGCAAATTTCGTTTGGGTACAGCATTGCATGACCGCGCAATTAGCAGTTAAAGCGACGCAGTGCCAAATTGGAAAAAGACCTCTGGTCCTTAGGCAGCATAATGGTCCGGGGCTCAAGTGGTTAATTGGAGTGCAGAATATAGTTTTTGTTGAAATTATTTATTCCAGGGTGGTTGTATATGGTTAGTCTTGCCCTAGGCTAAATAATTCAGTTAGAAAGGTACTGTTAATAACTTTGGTATTGATGAAGATAGTTTGAATTATTTTGGGATTTTAACCCTTTTAGAGTAAACAATTACATATTTTATTCATATGTAACTGTTTAGATATGTTAACTCATAAAATTGAGGTTGTATTGCTTCAGATTAGAATAAACAAAAACATAATTCTAGGAACTAGTTAGGTAATAATATATTTGTTTTAAGAAAAGAAAGAAAAAGCTTCCATTACTTCTGGATTATTGAACATATTTGTCCTAAAAAGTAATAAATCTATTGTTATTACCTGATAATATATAACTGAACAAGAATTTCCTTATTTCACTTATATATTCTAAGGCTATATGAATCAGAAGTAATAAGAAATATAACTGGAATGTAACATGATCCCACACGGTGTGTGACTATCAGAATGCAGTTACATTCAGTTATAAATACAGGTTTTTTATAGAGAACCATCTCTTAGTATAATAAATGAAGAGATATCAGGAATTAGGATGTCAGTCCATTGAATCTTCTTGGTCCATGGATGATGTGGCATAACGGCCTCTTTTGTGAGAATGATGATTCCCATTTTGTTCTGGAATTTTCTGGGTGCTGCCTGAAGGTGAAGATGATGCCATTCTTCTGCGTGTGGGAGTGTTGCTGCTTGTGGGTTCTGTCAGATTTAATTTTAAAAGGGTTTGTTGTAGTTCATCTGCTGATCTGCTTCTGTAAATTGTACCTTGGTGGTTAAATCTGACTGAAAAGGGGAAGCCCCATTGATACATAATGTTGTGGCGTTGCAGTTCCATTAGTTGGGGTTTCATGGATCGTCTTTTAGTAATAGTAAGTTGGGATAGGTCAGCAAAAATTTGATAATTGTGTCCTTGAAAATTAAGTTCCTTTTTTTCTCTTGCAGCAATTAGTATTTGTTCTTTTGTTCTGTAATAATGAAATTTTGTGATTATATCACGTGGGGGTCCATCTTTCTTTTTGGCTGTGAGGGCTCTGTGTACTCTGTCCAGTTCTAAACGTTCAATAGGGATATCTGGCTTTAGTTCTTGTAATAGAGCAGTAATAGTAGATTGCAGGTCTGTCACAGTTTCAGGTATTCCCCTTATGCGCAAGTTTGAACGTCTGGCTCTATTTTCGTAATCTTCGAGCTTAGTTTGAAGTATTAAATTCTCTTTTTTTAATTGTTCCAATTCTGTTATATTTTCTTGGGTTGTAATTTCAATTTCATCCATTTTTATTTCTAAGGCTGCGGTGCGGTTTCCCAGCTCTCTTATTTCTTTGGTTAGGCTTTTTGTTATTTGGTCTGAGGTTTGTTTTAAAGCCTTATGAAGCATCTTTTCAAATTGTAATAATATTACTGGGGATACTGAGGAGGCTTGTGGAGAAGTTTGTGAGAGGATTTGTTCTGTATCTGACTCAAATGGAGAGTCTTGCTGTGACATTTTCTGTCTGTGAGAGCGCCCTGATGCTGTATCTTGTGAGGTGACTGGAGCTGCTTCAGCTGTAGTGAGTGCCTGTGAGCTCTTTGTGAGGTGATTTTTATTTCTGCCACGGTTTCCTCCCAGTACCATATTTCCTTCCCAAACTTTCACAGTTTGTTCCCTGGGGCAAAAAGGTTCAAATGGATACCTTTTGAGCCTGCAGGCTCCGCTTTGTCCTTCTCTTCTCTCCTCAGCGGTGTGGAGCTCTAACAATGCATGTCTGCTCCGCTAGGCTCCGCCTCCTGCCCCCCCGACCACAGAGATTTCAACTCACAAACCCCACATCAACACATCTGACACTTTACTCACAGCGCCACCTCTGTAGGTACTTACAATAGCGCTGAAATAACGGGGCCTTGTCAGACATGCTCCACAAAGTAATTTAATGTACTGTAGTTTGTCGCCATTCCAAGGGCAATCACAATTTTAACGCATGACATGGTCGGTATCTATTTGGCTGCACAAATATTGTGTGATGTAAAAAATGGCAAAAACCCCCATTTTATTCTCCAGAGCCTTTGATTAGGAGGTTTTGAGCTATTTTTTCGCAAATGCTGATTTTGTATGTAAGCAATGTCAGAATTGGCCTGGGTAGCAGGTGGTTAACATTAGATAGGCTTCCCCAAAAGCACATGATAAGGCCCCTGCATTTTAGGGCACCTCGCAAGCAGCTCTGATGGTGGCGCAAGCAGTAGAGCAGCAGGCTTGCAAACGAGAGGTCATGATTTCAAATCGGTGAATGGTAAGTATGTGGTAGAAATTAATTGGTATTCCATTAGGTGCAGTCTCACAAAATGAGCAAGAAGCTGCATGTTGTGGGGGAGGAGCTGATTGTGGGGGTGTGGCAGGAAGTTAAAGGAGTCCCTCAGGACTTCTGTGGGGAGCGGAGCATCTGGGAAAAAAATGTTGACATGTGCAGCATAGTAATATGGAGCTGAAGGGGTGCCAGTTGCAAAATTGGTGTGGCAGTAAGTAAAAAGGAGTTCAAGAGGGCTCCTGTGGGGAGATGAGCAGGTGGGTGAGAAGAAGGGGTGGAGCTGGTTGTCAGGGCCAAGAGATTTGGGGGTGCATAGCTAGGTGATGGGGCAGCAAAATTAATAGGGCAGGGGATTGGGGAGGGTTACCTGGCTGGGGGCTTGGTGCAGGCAAGGGTGGCAGTAGGTGTTGGCATGTGGAGTGCAAGGGGTTCAAACCCAAGGTTGATTCTAAAGATGTGGGGGAGCTTTGCCTGGGGGGTGAAGACATGCTAGGAGGGGGGCTAATTAGGGACAAACCCAAAAGGGGGTGGGGCAGCCAGTTGGGATGTGGGGGGCACAAGGGGTTAATTAGGGACATGTCCATAAGAGAGGTTTACCTCCACTTCTCCCTCCTGTAACCCATTTTTTTTTCTTTGCTTCCCCCTTTTTACCAATCACATATTCTCACAATGTATAGTCCATGCAACATCATCCAGAGGGTTCCAATACACCACCCAGTAGTTCTCAAAAAAAGGAGATGAAGCACAAATATCTTCCTCCTTCACTTTATGCCTTAATACTAGGGATGAGCACAGGCTTGGTTTGAACGTAGGTTCAGACTGGATCCAGAAGTAAGCTGTTACTCCAATTAGCACCCAATCAGCCTCAGCCAGGGCATTTCTTGCAGCTGCATTTACCAAAGGGGTAGGGACGCTTACAACATCATTGACCTAATATGGCCACAATATATTTTTCCAAATAAAACCATATGGCCATACTGTATAAGATCAATTATTTCACTTTATTTATTTGCGCTAACATCCACATTTTTAGGACAAGTTTTCGGTGTGTGTTCCCTTCTTTAAGGACCAAGCAGTACACTACTTGAGTACTGCTTGGAACTTGAAGAAGGAGACACACCCTGAAAGCTTGTCCTGAAAATTTGGATATTAGCGCAAATAAAAAAATGATCATGGACAGTACTCAATTGTTCTTGGTGCAAGTGCACAGTGGGAAGAACACACCTTATATTGGTTGTCAGTGGGAAGAATGCTCATTACATTGGTGATTAGAGGGACAAATGCTTATTACATTGGTGATCATAGGGAAGAATGCTTATTACATTGGTGATCAGAGGGACTCATTCTTATTACATTGGTGATCAGTGGGAAAAATGCTCTTTACATTGGTGATCAGAGGGAGGAATGTCCCTTACATTGGTGGTAAGTAAGAAAAATGTCCCTTAATCCACGTGCACACGATCGGATTTTCCGACGGGAAATGTGTGATGACAGGCTGTTGGCAGAAAATCCAAACGTCTGTACGCTCCATCGTACGATTGTTGTCGGATTTTCCGTGGACAAATGTTGGATGACAGGTTTTAAAATTTTCTGCGGACAAATGTCTATTGTCGGATTTTTTGAGCATGTGTACACAAGTCCGTTGGACAAAAGTCCAAAGACGCATGCTCGGAAGCAAAGACGAGCCGGAAGTGAAAATCCCCAGCCCAGCAGGGTTGTTGGGGTTGTTGGGGGTCTTGGGGCTGGAACTGCCAATGTCCGGCATGCTGCTGTGGTGGGTGGGGCTGCTGTGGTGGGGCATCCAAATCATAGATCTGGGTTCTTAATGAAATTTCTCCTCTCCCCCCTTTTTGAGGAGCTAGAGGATTAGTTCCTCGCATATCCTCCTTTGGTCCACATTCATATTCCTCTACTTATTTGTTGTCAGACAGCCAAATGCCTCAGTTGCATCTGAGGCCATACTGATGGCAGTTGTTGCGTGGCTAAGGAAGGCAGCTGTGGCCTAGTCTAGGTTTCTGTTTTTCCTGGCCCTTTTAGCAGGAGGGCGTAGGAGAGGGATCTGGGACTCCGTGTCGGCTGCTGGCTATGGGCTCCTCTAAACTGGCACTTTCCTGTGTATGAAAATGGGACATAATTATTATTTTTGTAAAAATTTTGGTCATCAATCACACACAATTTTGAGCTCATGACTGTTGCAAATTGAATGTGGAGAGATAGAAGAGACTATCATTCTGACCTCAGCATTTTTCCTTCTTGTCCCAATCATTTTTTGCCACTACTGTCTATTGATATGGAAACCACTTTGTTAACCACATCAATACTGAGCACTTTCACCCCCTTCCTTCCCAGATCAATTTTCAGCTTTCAGGGCTCTCGCACTTTCAATAACGATTGCGCGGTCATGCAATGCTGTTCCCAAATTAATTTTTTATCATTTTGTTAACACAAATAGAGCTTTCTTTTGGTGGTATTTATTCATGACTCTGTTTTTTCTCTTTTGCGATATAAGCGGAAAAAGAGCGGAAATTTGGAAAAAAAAACAATATTTTCCTATTTCTATTTTAAAAGAAATTCAATAAAATCGAACATGTGGGGACATGTGTTTTGGGGACATTGTGTGGGGACATGTGTGTTTTACATTGTGTGGGGACACTAGACTGGTGATCAGTGAGTAAAAAGTTGTAAAAAACAGCTCCTACTCACTGATTACCAGCCGGCTGCAGCGATCCGCTCTCCTCTCCTCACTGACAACTTCTGTGTGAGGAGAGGAGAGCCGATTGCCTAGCAACTGACTCTGTATTTACTACACATGACGGCTGTGATTGGACACGGCTGTCATGTGATCAGGAGGGTCAAACACAGAGCCCTCCTGCCGATTGGAGATGTGCCGTGTCTGGGTGACACAAGCGCATCGGGACTGCGCCGCTGAGCGGGCACGCGCGCACAATCCCCCTCCTTCTGAGGGACATTCCTGAACGTCCACTCAGAAGGAGAGAGCGCCCACCCGGCCGTTTATGTATAGTGGCCAGGTGGGAAGTAGTTAAGGCAGAAATTAAGGAATAATAACATCTAGTTATCATCATTCTATTTTTGAATACAAATATGTTAAACAATGCTATACCTGGGTCAAGCTGGGCACCTCCACATCTTCATCCTGTGTCGAAGGACCAGGGTGGACCTCAGGAGCTGTGGCCTCATGCAAATGTGGAAGGGAGTGTTGACAGTGATGGTCTGGGTTGGACAAAAAAAGCAGGCTGTGGTAGTACCACAGCCCCGGGACATATATGTCATCTGCTGATGCTCCCGATCTCTGTGATTCCTGGACCTTCTTCTGCTCCCTATTAAACATACTCCTCAGGTTCCAAATTTTGCTCTTCACAAAATTGATGTCTGCCCTGGGGTACAGAGGCTTCATCAATTCCAGAAGTTTCTCCATCGCTGCCTTCCTCTTGATTTTATTAGCGTAATCCCTTCTTTTCACCTTCCACAGACAGGGAAGCTTCCGGTATTGGTCGATAAATTGAGGCAAAAAGTCGGGCGCAGTGAATTTATCCACTATTTTCAATGATTTCTCTGATGCCTGCAAGACAGAACACAAGACAAACCATAATGTCAAGCTTAACTCATAATCTGGTCCAAATATAGGCCTCAATCTAAGCAGTATAGGCCACTTAACAGCGATGCCCCAATTTACAATTGTACCTTAGTTTTATGGCTCCTTTTGCGTGTTGGCGATGGCGATTGTTCATCCTCCACTCCCAGATACAGTAGTTCCTACGGCTGTTACATCGACTGCGTGTTATGGCTTTATATACACTGCGCATAAGTGAAACTGTCAGAAACCATGAATCAGACTGAGACAGAAGTACAGTTAATCACACTTGTTTAATAATAATAAAAAGGTAAACAGAGTAAGCATAGTCAATACATAGCCAGAGTTCAGTAACCAGATCGGGTAGTCAGCCAATGTCAGAGAGCCAGAGATCAACATAGTAGTACAGCAAGCAGGAACAGGAACCAGAAGGGACGTCAGCCGAGCAGGTCTTCAATAGGAATGCAGGAGAAAGTCTGTGAGATGTGACAAAAAGGCGAAGGCAGAGATGAAGTGAGCTGGACGGCTTTAAGTAGCCAGGACTGACGAGCAGATCATCAACAGCTGAGTCACTGTGGAGAGAAAGGAGCTGGCAATTAGCCAACAGCTGAGCGGCCAGCTCAGAGAAAGAAGGGCTGAGCCCAGCTCTGACAGAAACTCCGCTCTCAGTGCATCATGACGCTGGGGCGTGACCACCTCTCTTCTGCATGAGACACACACGGCGGAAGATTTGGGAGTGACACCATGGCAAATTCCGAGAATTCGAGGCAGGCCCACGGTGGTGGAGCTTATAGGAGGCACAAAGCCACCCCATGAGCGAGGATGAGATTGTGAAGATGGTGCGTATCTTTGAGAAGCACGACTATGACTGCAAGCTGCACAACTATGAAAGGCCCAACAGCCGAAAGGACCTCATTTTGGAGAAGGTCATCGCCGTTTTGGAGGGAGAATTTTCGGTGCAACGAACAAAGGACCAAATCCGAAAGCGATGGTCTGATCTAAAGCACCGCAAGCAAGAACAGATGGAGTTCATCCATCACATAATCAAAAAAAGTAAGCAATATTTGTATTTAAACAATATGTATATGTGTAAATTAGCTGTCTGTATATGTGCTTTCTCCAAGTAGGCCTTGAAAAATCGAGTTAATGTTTTCTCTAACCTTTGTCTGAATTTGTTTTTTAAAGATGAAGTTAAATATCCAGTTCCTGACCGGCTCCTGTAGATATAAGTCGGCAGAATGGCATAGCTGCTTAAAGTAACGTACCCGCACGTTACTTTGAATTTGCCGCTGTATGCGTGCGTGCCCCACTGGTGGTGTGCGCGTGCATGCCTGCCACAAACTCCATGAGTCGAGTCGCGGGTCCCGCGGACTCAATCGCCGTGGGGATACCCGCGATCGCCTCACGGAGAGGACGAACGGGGAGATGCCATTGTAAACAGCATCTCTCCGTTCTGCCTAGTGACAGTGTCACTGTTCTCTGCTCCCTGTCATCGGGAGCAGAGATCAGTGTAGTGACACACACAGCCCATCCCCCCTACAGTTAGAATCACTCCCCTAGGACATACTTAACCCCTCCCCACCCCCTAGTGGTTAACCCCTTCACTGCCAGTGTCATTTACACAGGAATCAGTGCATTTTTATACCACTGATTGCCTTATAAATGACAATGGTCCCAAAAATGTGTCAAAAATGTCCGATGTGTCCGCCATAATGTCGCAGTCCTGATAAAAATCGCTGATCGCTGCCATTACTAGGAAAAAAAAAAATATTATTAAAAATGCCATAAAACTATCCCCTATTTTGTAAACTTTTGTGCATACCAATCAATAAACACTTATTGCGATTTTTTTTTTACCAAAAATATGTAGAAGAATACGTATTGGCCTAAACTGAGGAAAAAAAATGTTTTTTTTTATATATTTTTGGGGGATATTTATTATAGCAAAAGTAATGTGATTTTTTCAAAATTGCCGCTCTTATTTTGTTTATAGCGCAAAAAATAAAAATCGCAGAGATGATCAAATACCACCAAAAGAAAGCTCTGTTTGTGGGAAAAAAAGGATGTCAATTTTGTTTCAGAGCCATGTCACACGACCATTCAATTGTCAGTTAAAGCAACGCAGTGCCGAATCGCAAAAAGTGCTGTGGTCAGGAAGGGGGTAAATCTTTCCTGGGCTGAAGTGGATATAAAGAAGATATGAAAATTCCTTTTTTTGGGGGGGGTTGCAATTGTTTTTTTTTTTAACTATTGTTTTTCTGTTCTTTCAACAGGGAGGCACAAAAAAATGAGGCTACAGACAAGCCACCAGAGGGGACGAAGGGAGTCTACCCTCGCTCGGGCCCAACAGGGGAGACCACAAGGCCATCTTCCCCTCAAAATCGTAAGTGCCAACTTCAAACACACTCATTTAGCCACCGACAGGGGCAAGGCCGATCCTAGAGTCACCGGCGCCTGGGTGCAGAAATATTTCTGGCGCCCCCCACATGGGCGTGGTCATCTTACCAACTTCTCCCCTTTACAAATGTTTCTATGGCAACGACTCAAACACAGAGATGCTCCCCTAAGAAGTCTTTGTTACCCTAGGATCCTCCTGTGATCTTTTAATCAAGAAAATACAGGAAGAGGGTACACTAATGAGACCTGGAGGGGAGTCTCTCTGATGCACACAGAGAGGGCTTCTGTTAGAGAGTCTGTTAGAAAGAGCCCCCAGACATAATACAGAAGATGGTCAGAGATTGCAGACACAATACAGGAGATGATCAGAGACTGCAGACATAATACAGGAGATGATCAGAGACTGCAGACATAGTACAGGAGATGATCAGAGACTGCAGACATAGTACAGGAGATGATCAGAGACTGCAGACATAATACAGGAGATGATCAGAGACTGCAGAGACTGCAGACATAGTACAGGAGATGATCAGAGACTGCAGACATAGTACAGGAGATGATCAGAGACTGCAGACATAGTACAGGAGATGATCAGAGACTGCAGACATAGTACAGGAGATGGTCAGAGACTGCAGACATAATACAGGAGATGATCAGAGACTGCAGACATAATACAGGAGATGATCAGAGACTGCATTTCCTATGAACGTTAGTAGATAATGGCCGATCGGCCCTCTCACCTGACCCAGCGATACAGCGATGGTTCCTCTGATCAGGAGTCAGCTCACTCTGAATTGCCCGTGGCGACTCCGTTGGGTAGAGCCCAGATCTATATTCCGGCAATGACTCCATTCCTTTCTCTGCCAGGGATGGCGCTAGGCTGTGTGGCTTTCCCTCTGGTGTCGCAGGTCAGCGGGGTTCTCTCTCTGATGGTGTTCCCTCAGCACTGTCCTCTCCCTCTGGAGTCCTGGGTGTACTTCCCTGAAAGCTTTCCCAGGCTCCTGTATCTCTCTCTCTCCCATTTAGCTGAGCATGCTGTGTGAGCTGCAGTTTCCATATTACAGTGGGGCTGCCAGTCCTCGGGACTACATGTCCCACAATCCTCTTCTCTGCTCCTTTTTCTATTCTGTTTCTTCTCTGGGTATATGAAGGCAGGAGAAGATACATAGTGGGCAGCTGTACAGCAGCGTGCGCAAGAGGGAGAGGGAGGGGGGAGAGGGAAGGGGGAAAGAAGAGCCCGCAGCTGCATTGGCATCACTAGGGTTGGGGTCACCCCCCCTTCCACCAACTATAGTCGCCCCTCAGTATAGACCCCCTCCATCAGTGCAGAACCCACACTAAGTATAAACCCCTCCCTCAGTACAGACCTTACTCAGTGAAGACCCCCCCAGGAAAACCCCCCTCCATTAGTACAGACCCCCCCCAGGACAGACCCCACCCTCCATTAGGACAGACCCCCCCAGGACAGACCCCCCCTCCATTAGTAATGACCCCCAGGACATACCCCCCTCCATTAATACAGACCCCCCAGGACAGACCCCCCCTCCATTAGTATAGACCCCCCCCTCCATTAGTACAGACCCCCCCAGGACAGACCCCCCTCCATTAGTACAGACCCCCCAGGACAGACCCCCCTCCATTAGTACAGACCCCCTAGGACAGAGCCCCCCTCCATTACTACAGAGCCCCCTCCAATAGTACAGACGCCCCCAGGACAGAGCCCCCCCTCCATTAGTACAGACCCCCCAGGACAGACCCCCCTCCATTAGTACAGACCCCCCAGGACAGACCCCCCTCCATTAGTACAGACCCCCCAGGACAGACCCCCCTCCAATAGTACAGACGCCCCCAGGACAGAGCCCCCCTCCATTAGTACAGACCCCCCAGGACAGAGCCCCCTCCATTAGTACAGACGCCCCCAGGAGAGAGCCCCCCTCCATTAGTACAGACCCCCCAGGACAGAGCCCCCTCCATTAGTACAGACCCCCCAGGACAGAGCCCTCCTCCATTACTACAGATCCCCCAGGACAGAGCCCCCCTCCATTACTACAGACCCCCCAGGACAGACCCCCCTCCAATAGTACAGACCCCCCCAGGACAGAGCCCCCCTCCATTACTACAGACCCCCCAAGCCCCCTCCATTTCTACAGACCCCCCAGGACAGACCCCCCTCCATTACAACAGACCCCCCCAGGACAGACCCCCCTCCAATAGTACAGACCCCCCAGGACAGAGTCCCCCTCCATTACTACAGACCCCCCAGGACAGAGCCCCCCTCCATTACTACAGACCCCCAGGACAGAGCCCCCCTCCATTACTACAGACCCCCCAGGACAGAGCCCCCCTCCATTAATACAGATCCCCAGGGCAGGACCCCCCCTCCATTAGTACAGACCCCCCCAGGACAGAGCCCCCCTCCATTACTATAGACCCCCCAGGACAGACCCCCCTCCATTACTACAGACCCCCCAGGACAGAGCCCCCCTCCATTAGTACAGACCCCCCAGGACAGAGCCCCCTCCAATAGTACAGAAGCCCCCAGGACAGAGCCCCCCCTCCATTAGTACAGACCCCCCAGGACAGACCCCCCTCCATTAGTACAGACCCCCCAGGACAGACCCCCCTCCATTATTACAGACCCCCCAGGACAGAGCCCCCCTCCATTACTACAGACCCCCCAGGACAGAGCCCCCCTCCATTACTACAGACCCCCCAGGACAGACCCCCCTCCAATAGTACAGACCCCCCCAGGACAGAGCCCCCCTCCATTACTACAGACCCCCCAGGACAGAGCCCCCTCCATTACTACAGACCCCCAGGACAGACCCCCCTCCATTATTACAGACCCCCCAGGACAGACCCCCCTCCAATAGTACAGACCCCCAGGACAGAGTCCCCCTCCATTACTACAGACCCCCAGGACAGAGCCCCCCTCCATTACTACAGACCCCCCAGGACAGAGCCCCCCTCCATTATTACAGACCCCCCAGGACAGAGCCCCCCTCCATTACTACATACCCTCCAGGACAGAGCCCCCCTCCATTACTACAGACCCCCCAGGGCAGGACCCCCCCTCCATTAGTACAGACCCCCCCAGGACAGAGCCCCCCCTCCATTACTACAGACCCCCCAGGACAGACCCCCCTCCATTACTACAGACCCCCCAGGACAGAGCCCCCCTCCATTACTACAGACCCCCCAGGACAGAGCCCCCCTCCATTACTACAGACCCCCAGGACAGAGCCCCCCTCCATTACTAAAGACCCCCCAGGACACAGCCCCCCACCATTACTACAGCCCCCCAGGACAGAGCCCCCCTCCATTACTACAGACCCCCCAGGACAGACCCCCCTCCATTACTACAGACCCCCCAGGACAGAGCCCCCCTCCATTACTACAGACCCCCAGGACAGAGCCCCCCTCCATTACTACAGACCCCCAGGACAGAGCCCCCCTCCATTACTACAGACCCCCCAGGACAGAGCCCCCCTCCATTACTACAGACCCCCAGGACAGAGCCCCCCTCCATTACTACAGACCCCCAGGACAGACCCCCCTCCATTACTACAGACCCCCCAGGACAGAGCCCCCCTCCATTACTACAGACCCCCCCAGGACAAACCCCCCTCCATTACTACAGACCCCCCCAGGACAGGACCCCCCCTCCATTAGTACAGACCCCCCCAGGACAGAGCCCCCCTCCATTACTACAGACCCCCAGGACAGACCCCCCTCCATTACTACAGACCCCCCTCCATTACTACAGACCCCCCAGGACAGAGCCCCCCTCCATTACTACAGACCCCCCAGGGTAGGACCCCCCTCCATTACTACAGACCCCCCAGGACAGAGCCCCCTCTATTACTACAGACCCCCCAGGACAGGACCCCCCTCCATTACTACAGACCCCCCAAGACAGACCCCCCTCCATTACTACAGACCCCCCAGGGCAGGACCCCCCTCCATTACTACAGACCCCCCAGGACAGAGCCCCCTCCATTACTACAGACCCCCAGGACAGAGCCCCCCTCCATTACTACAGACCCCCCAGGGCAGGACCCCCCTCCATTACTACAGACCCCCCTCCATTACTACAGACCCCCCAGGACAGAGCCCCCCTCCATTACTACAGACCCCCCAGGGCAGGACCCCCCTCCATTAGTACAGACCCCCCAGGACAGAACCCCCCTCCATTACTACAGACCCCCCAGGGCAGGACCCCCCTCCATTAGTACAGACCCCCCAGGACAGAACCCCCCTCCATTAGTACAGACCCCCCAGGGCAGAGCCCCCCTCCATTAGTACAGACCCCCCCAGGGCAGAGCCCCCCCCTCCATTACTACAGACCCCCCAGGACAGAGCCCCCCTCTATTAGTAATGACCCCCCAGGGCAGGACCCCCCCTCCATTACTACAGACCCCCCCTCCATTAGGGTACAGTACATAAAAACACCCGGGCGGCAGCTGGAGAGGAGAGTGTGCAGCTGCGCCGCCCGGGTGGAGAACAGAGGAGTACACAGCAGGAGTGAGAGACACAGAGAGGAGAATGTGTCAGCACGGACCGCTCCGCTCCCCCTCCATCCCCCCCGCACGCGCAACATCACTCACTGCACGGCTGGTCTCTCTCCACACAGAGACCAGCCGCTCTGCCTCCATTCTCATCTTCGGCTGGCTGAAGGAGGGAGTGGCTTGAGCACTGAATACAGCGGCGCCTTTCTTCTTAGAACACCAGTGGAGAGGCGCCGCAGGACACAAACAAGAGGAGGAGGAGGAGGAGGAGGGAAGGGAGCACTCTGGCGCTACAGTGCCCCCACCTCTCTGGCGCTGGGGTGCACTGCACCCCGTCTGGGATCGGCCCTGGACAGGGGTGATTCTAGGTGGGCCAAAGGCCATGGGCTTGGTGAGGAAGTTAAGGGCTAAAGAACACTTTCTGGTTGCTGCCTGGCTCATCAGTGCCCATTAATGCAGCCTTGCCAGTGTAGACATGGGTAGAGGAGAGGTCCCGGGGATCGCAGTCACACAGAGTCATGCCTGCTAGAATGATCCTCATATATCCCCTATCCCATAGGAGACAAGAGGGGTGGGGGGCAACTGCAAGAGTTTTTCAGTGTTTGCTTCCTTCCTTCCTTCCCCTTTAGATGCATTTTTAAGGGGAAAAAAAACACAGTGCAGAATGGTGTAGTCCACTAGTCATGAGCAAACATTGTCCTTAGTGAAAGGTTGGTCAAGTAATGCAGCAAAATGGATGCTAGAAACAGATGTGACTTGGGGTGGATTAATGAATGGTGTATTATTTCTTTTTATGGGAAAGTGAGTGTGTTCAGCTGAACCAGGATGTTGGTTTTGAGGCGTGGAATCTGACACCTTGACCCAGCACAGACCTTCCACTTGTTGATGTAACATCCCCTGAAGCAATTCAAACAGAGGGACAAAGAGACCCAGAAGTGGAAGAAACTATATATTTGTGAGCCTCTTGTTTGCACAAGTAAGTATTCTTTGAATCTGGTTTCAAATGTGTCTACGTGTCAAGTGTTTAGATGTCCAAAACAAACACCCACTCCACACATTAGCAAAGTATGTAGTGCGTTAACATTACCATGGAGAAGGAAGAGGTGGAAGGAGCTGGCAGTGTTGCTAGGTACCCGAGTTTTGGAGACACAGGCACCAGGGCCAGGATTACAGAGTAGTTGCAGTGTGTACATTCCTAGTAGTGTAAGTGTCTGAAGGGCAAGCAGGTTGCAAGCAGCAATAGATTGGGTAGGTAAGTATTTACACAATTTGACTAGTAACTTGTCCATATTTCACTATGTAGGGCCTCAGCCACTTGACCATCGTTCCCTTAATACTTTTTTCTCTTCTTACAAGGTCCCGAACTTCCAAGATGCACAATTGGCTGAATGAGTGCAGATATGATGCACTGTTTAAATGATCTTGAGCAAATAAAGGAAGCTGCCATTGCTTTACAGAGAAGAATACCTGATTATGTCGACATGCTTGCCAAATTTTAAGTTCATCTGGCCTAAAGTTTCGTTCCACTTGTTGGCTCCTGTTTGCACTTTTAATATTTCTCATGTTTTTATGACTTTAAGGCCCTGGTTCACATTGATGCTACTTGGAAATCGCATTACTTCACTTGAAGTTGTGCATTTTCTAAGTAGCAAGGTCATTGTAATTTCAGGTGCTACCTGATAGACATTTGTGTGGCTTCATGCCCAGATATCTATTGAAGTTGCACCTGAAATCGGCAAAAGGAGTGCAATAGCTACTTTTGCAAATTTTTGCGGCGCCGCTAATTCGGTAGTTGCACCGATTGGAACAGTGCCACTGCCTCCAATAGGCTGCGACTTGTCATTATTATTATTACAGTACATTACATAATACAATAAAATACAAGAGGATTAGAGGGCCCTGCTCAGACAAGCTTACAATCTAATAGGGTGGGGCAGGTGGTACAAAAGGTTGTAACTGTGGGGAATGAGCTGATGGAAGTGGTAAAAGATTAGTTAGAGACGTGATAGGCTTTCCTGAAGAGATGAGTTTTCAGGTATTGCCTGAAGGTAGCAAGAGTAGGGGATAGCCGGACAGGTGGAGGTAGAGAGCTTCAGAGGATGGGAGAGGTTCTGGAGAATTCTGGAGATGAGCATGAGAGGAGGAGACGAGAAAGCTTGAGAGAAGGAGGTCTTGAGAAGAGCAGAGAGGACGATTTGGGTGATATTTGGAGACAAGATTGGTGATGTAGCTCGGTGCAGAGTTGTGAATGGCTTTGTATATTGTGGTTAGTATTTTGAATTTAATTCGCTGGGTGATTGGGAGCCAGTGTAGGGATTGGAGTAGAGGGTTGGCAGACACTGAGCGGTTGGGAAGGTGGATAAATCTGGCAGCAGCATTCATGATACACTGAAGAGGGGATAGCCTATGGAGAGGCAGGCCAATTAGAGGGGAGTTGCAATAGTCAAGGCGAGTGATAACAAGGGAGTGAATGAGGAGCTTGGTGGTTTCATTTGTTAAAAAGGGGCACATTTTGGAGATGTTACGGAGGTGTATTCTACAAACATTTGACAACGATTGGATTTGAGGCTGAAATGATAAGTCAGAGTCTAGGATTACACCTAGTACCCTGGCATGAGAGGAGGGACTGATGGTTGCATTGTTGATTTTGATGGAAAAGTCATGGAGGGGGGGCACATACAGGGGGGAATATTAATAGCTCAGTTTTAAAAAGATTTAGTTTAAGGAAGTAGTGCGACATCCATGCTGATATGTCAGTAAGTTTGTAATGCGAGAGGAGACTGAGGGAGTGAGGTGAGGAGTAGACAGATAGATTTGGGAGTCATCAGCGTATAAGTGGTATTGAAAGCCATGGACATTTATCAAGTGACCAAAGGAGGAGGTGTAGATAGAGAAGAGAAGGGGTCCAAGAACAGAGCCTTGGGGGAGCCCCACAGAAAGGGGCAATGGAGAGGAGGAGACAGAGTTGTAGGTGACACTGAAGGAGCGCTGTGATAAATAGGCAGAGAACCAGGATAGAGCAGAATCTCGGAGGCCAAGGAAATTTAGTTTATTGAGAAGAAGCGGGTGGTCAACAGTATCAGAGGCCGCAGAGAGGTCAAGTAGTAAGAGTATGGAGTACTGGCTGTTGGTTTTAGCAGTTAGTGAGTTTTAGTAAGGCAGTTTCCGTGGAGTGCTGTGAGCGAAAGCCAGACTGTAAGGGGTCAAGAAGGTTATTTTCACTGAGGTAGAAGCAAAGATGGTTGTACACTAAGTGTTCTAGAAGTTTAGAGGTGAATGGGAGCAATGAGATTGTGTCAGGAGCCAGGGAGCGTCTCCGCTCGCCGGGCTCCGGTGCGCATGCGCACGGGACGAGCGCTTCGCCGCACACCCGTCCGTGGCCTGATGGTGCGGCGCGCGCGGGTGCACGGCGGTCCCCGTGTGCGCGCCGTAGCCCGTGCGGGTGCCCGGTAGCGCGTCACACTGACGCGCTCGCCAGGCAGGGGGACTATATCTGACGGCTCCAGCACCCAGTCGGGTTGCTGGTTTGTCGTCAGCTCTCCCCTGTTCTCTGAGCCTGTGTTCCCTAGTACCTTGCCTAATCTGTGTACCAAACCTCTGCTGCCTGATTAACCACTACTCTCCCGGATTATCCCTAAGTACCTTGCCTGATCTGTGTACCAAACCTCTGCTGCCTGATTAACCACTACTCTCCCGGATTATCCCTAAGTACCTTGCCTGATCTGTGTACCAAACCTCTGCTGCCTGATTAACCACTACTCTCCCGGACTTTCCCTTGTACTTCTGCCTGATCTGTGTACCGAACCCTGGCTTGTTTAACCACCACTCTGCTGGACAATCCTATCAATAATCTGCCTGATCTGTGTACCAAACCCCTGGCCTGTTAAACCACTGCTCTGCTGGACTGTCCTGATTATACCTGCCAGATCTGTGCTCCGAATCCTGGTCTGCTTAACCACCGCACTGCTGGGTCTTGTGACACCCTGATTATTACCTGCCTATTGCCTAACCTCTGCTTGTGTTCGCAGCCCTGCTCCCTGCGGATCCCAGGATACCCGCTTCCAGCTTCTGAACCTACTATCCGTCCGGAAGCCCGTGCCTCCGCGTGCCCTCAGCCTCCTGTACCCATTTCGGGGGTCTGGGTGCGCGTGGTCGTAAGGGCGAGCCGCTCTCGGCATCTCGGCCTCGGTGAGTACGTGTTCGTGACAGTACAAACCAGCCAGATGTCTGAGGCCGACAGAGCGCGCTCTCCTCTGGAGATCCTGTGCCAACAAGTATCTACCCTCGCGGACTCCGTACAGAAGCTACAAGAAGGTTATACACAAATTGATAACCGTCTGCAGCAGATCACCGGGTTACTACCCTCCGCAGCCGCAGCTCCTGCACCCAGCAGTGGGGGTCCGCTTCCCCAAGCTCCGGCCAATCCAACTGTGGTCATGGCCCTTCCTGAGCCCAGGGTCCCTACACCTGAACGGTTCTCGGGAGATCGCAAGAAGTTTAGGGCTTTTAAAAACGCATGTTCCCTTTACTTCGCCCTACAGCCAAGAACCTTCTCTTCAGAAATCGTCAAGGTGGGGTTTGTCATTTCCCTGCTATCCGAAGAACCCCAGGCTTGGGCCCACAGCCTGATGGAACAGAGCAGCCCTGCCCTGAACACTATCGAGGCATTCTTTGAGAGCATGACCCAGCTCTATGATGATCCGCAACGCATGGCCACCGCCGAAGCTATCTTGCACCATTTGTCCCAAGGAAGGAGACCTATTGAGGACTATACAGTGGAGTTCCGTAAGTGGGCGGCCGACACCAACTGGAATGAGCCGGCCCTGCGTTACCAGTACCGCCAAGGCTTGTCTGAATTACTCAAAGATGAGTTAGCTAGGATGGAGACCCCTGCTTCCCTAGAGGAACTCATTCAAGCAGCTACCAAGCTCGATCGGCGCCTTCGGGAGCGGCGCTCAGAACGGTTTCAGCAGCCTCGCCCTGCCTGGGCGTCGCCAAGACCTCACTCTACGATACCCTCAACTTCATCTTCAGTTACCACTGCATCGGTCCCTGAAGTCGAACCAATGCAGCTTGGTTTGGTCCGAGGTCCATTGACCTCCGAGGAGAAGCAGCGCAGACGGCAGTCTAACCTTTGCCTCTACTGCGGAGGAACCGGACACTTCCTGCGCAGCTGTCCGATCAGGCCTAGTAAGTTCCCTCAGTCAAACATATTGAACTTTCCTAACCATAACATTCCCAAGGCTTATGTGATGTTGTTTGTTTCTCTGCAGCTTCCGGAAAGGGAGACTCGCCTGCAGGCCATCGTTGATTCCGGGGCCTGCAGCTGCTTCATAGATTCCGCCTTGACACACAGATTGAAGATCCCTCTACAAACCAAAGAGCAGGATCTACAAATACATCTGGCCGACGGATCCCTTCCTTGCTCTGGTCCCATCACCCAGGAGACCCAACCTATTTCAGTAGTCACAGACTCCGGCCACCGGGAGTTCTTACGGCTTGACCTAATTCGCTCACCAATCTTTCCCATCATACTTGGCCTACCATGGTTGCAAGCCCACGATCCACTAATCAAATGGAGCACCAAGTCAGTATCCTTCTCTTCTCAGTATTGCTCCCAACACTGCCTGCTTCCGGATTCCAAAGTTTGCGCCACAATGGCGGTACCGCCAAACAACCTCCAACATGTCCCCTCTGAGTATCTCGAGTTTCAAGAAGTTTTCAGTAAACAAATGGCTGACCGCCTACCACCTCACAGGGCCTACGACTGTCCAATTGACCTTCTTCCTGGTTCCGAGATTCCATTTGGCCGGATATTTCCCCTTTCTGAAACCGAGCTGGAGGCTCTAAAGCAGTACATAGACGAAAATCTTGAGAAAGGTTTCATCCGCCCTTCATCCTCACCCGCCGGAGCAGGTATCTTTTTCGTTGGGAAGAAAGATGGTACCCTAAGACCCTGCGTAGACTATCGACAACTCAATAACATCACAATTAAGAACCGGTACCCATTGCCGCTCATTCCTGAGTTATTCCAAAGGTTCCGATCGGCCAAGGTGTTCTCCAAACTCGACCTCCGAGGGGCCTACAATCTCGTCAGGATCAGGGCTGGAGACGAATGGAAGACGGCCTTTAGATCCAGATTCGGTCACTTCGAATATTTAGTGATGCCATTCGGCCTCTGCAATGCTCCAGCTACCTTCCAACATCTAGTGAATGATATATTTCGACAATATCTAGATGACTTCCTGGTGGTATATCTGGACGACATCCTCATCTTTTCCCCTACGCTAGAGATGCACAGGAGGCACGTTAAAACGGTTCTTGCTATTCTTCTGCAACACAAGCTATACCTAAAAGCCGAAAAGTGTGAGTTTGAGAGATCAACCATACAATTCTTGGGATTCATACTCTCCACCAATGGGGTTGCAATGGACCCCCAGAAGATTCAGGCAATTCAGGAGTGGCCAGCTCCATCAAATAAAAAAGCAGTACAGAGGTTTATAGGATTCGCCAATTTCTATCGGAAATTTATCGTGGGATTCTCGGCCATTGTGGCACCTATTACCCAACTAACTCGGCAGCATCATTCTTTCCAGTGGTCCGCAGCCGCTCAAGAAGCTTTCCTTAAGTTAAAAGAACTATTCAGTTCCGCTCCAATCCTCTGCCATCCTGACCCGACTCAACCCTTCGTACTGGAGGTAGACGCATCAGAAATCGCAACCGGAGCAATTCTTTCCCAGAGACAGGGACCAAAGGCCATCCTACATCCAGTAGCTTTCGCTTCTCGGAAACTCAGCCCACCGGAACTCAATTACGATGTGGGTGACAGAGAGCTGTTGGCTATAAAGTTTGCTTTGGAGGAATGGAGGTATCTGCTGGAGGGGGCAGTTCATCCGGTGATGATCTTTACGGATCACAAAAATCTCGAGTACCTCAGAACAGCAAGACGGTTGAAACCCCGCCAAGCCCGTTGGGCCCTATTCTTCTCTCGTTTTAATTTCCATATAGCATACAGACCTGGGGCAAAGAACGGGAAGGCCGATGCCCTTTCACGAATGTTTTCTGCAGATTCCCAAATACCAACACCCAGCACGATCCTCTCTCCTCAAAATTTTCTCGGACTAACTCAAACAGACTTAATATCCTCCATCAAATCTTCATCAGGCGCATGTACGGAACCAGCTGTGCATTCCCTGAAAAAATATGAAGACCTTTTCTGGATTAAAGGAAAAATATTTGTACCCCAAGTGACTCGGCCCTTAGCCCTTCAGATGTGTCATGATCACAAGATGGCAGGACATTTTGGGAATAAGAAGACGGCTGAACTCCTTTCTCGTTCTTTTTGGTGGCCAGGATGGAGAAGGGATTGTAGGGAATATGTGGCGTCCTGTTCCCTGTGCCAGAGAAACAAGGGCCAGAACACCAAATCCTGGGGTCTGCTCAGACCTTTGCCCATTCCGGAACGACCATGGGCTGACGTGTCCATGGACTTCATCGTTGACCTACCCAGCTCAGAGAGTTTCTCCACTATCCTTGTTGTTGTCGACCGCCTTTCCAAAATGGCCCACTTTCTGCCCATGAGGGGTACTCCCTCTGCCATAGACACGGCCAACATCTTTCTAAAGGAGGTTGTTAGGCTCCATGGAATACCAAGGAGCATCGTGTCGGACAGAGGCGTCCAGTTCACGTCCAAATTCTGGAGGGAACTATGCAAGGCTTTGGGTATCAACATTTGTCTTTCTTCAGCTTATCATCCCCAAAGCAATGGCCAGACAGAGAGGACCAACCAGACACTAGAGCAGTACCTCCGATGCTTCTGTTCGGGTTCTCAGGATGATTAGGCGAGCCTCCTCTCCTGCGCTGAATTTGCGTACAATAACTCTATCCATGCCTCCACCAACCAGACTCCCTTCTGGACCAATTGCGGTTTCCATCCCACATCCTTCGCTAACAACATTCCCGAAACGGCAGTTCCTGCAGTCCAGGATAGGATAAATTCGTTACAGTCCAATTTTCAAAGAATTCAAGATACATTACGCAAAACCCAGGAGGACTACAAGAAACAGTACGACCGGGGCAGAAAGGCGAACCCAAAATTTGACGTAGGAGACGAGGTCTGGCTGTCCACCGTTAATCTGAGATTGCCACTGCCATCTCGAAAGCTCAGGCCTAAATTCATTGGGCCTTTTCAAGTCAGGAGGATTATCAACCCTGTGGCTGTGGAATTGACACTTCCCAAGACATACCGGATTCATCCCGTCTTCCATGTGTCACTATTGAAGCCTGTGGTGCCCAGCCCTTTTCCAGGAAGAAAAGAACCTCCTCCTCCGCCAGTCAGAATCGATGGCGAGAATGAATTTGAAGTGGAATCCATTCTTGGTTGCAGGAAGAGGGGCAGACAGTTACAGTACCTGATTCAATGGAAGGGGTACCCCCCTGAAGATAATTCCTGGGAGCCCGCTAGGAATCTACACGCTCCACAGTTAATTCGAGTGTTTCATCAAGATCATCCGGAACTAATGGCCAGCCTTGGCGTCCAGTGTCCACCCTTAGGAGGGGGGCACTGTCAGGAGCCAGGGAGCGTCTCCGCTCGCCGGGCTCCGGTGCGCATGCGCACGGGACGAGCGCTTCGCCGCACACCCGTCCGCGGCCTGATGGTGCGGCGCGCGCGGGTGCACGGCGGTCCCCGTGTGCGCGCCGTAGCCCGTGCGGGTGCCCGGTAGCGCGTCACACTGACGCGCTCGCCGGGCAGGGGGACTATATCTGACGGCTCCAGCACCCAGTCGGGTTGCTGGTTTGTCGTCAGCTCTCCCCTGTTCTCTGAGCCTGTGTTCCCTAGTACCTTGCCTAATCTGTGTACCAAACCTCTGCTGCCTGATTAACCACTACTCTCCCGGATTATCCCTAAGTACCTTGCCTGATCTGTGTACCAAACCTCTGCTGCCTGATTAACCACTACTCTCCCGGATTATCCCTAAGTACCTTGCCTGATCTGTGTACCAAACCTCTGCTGCCTGATTAACCACTACTCTCCCGGACTTTCCCTTGTACTTCTGCCTGATCTGTGTACCGAACCCTGGCTTGTTTAACCACCACTCTGCTGGACAATCCTATCAATAATCTGCCTGATCTGTGTACCAAACCCCTGGCCTGTTAAACCACTGCTCTGCTGGACTGTCCTGATTATACCTGCCAGATCTGTGCTCCGAATCCTGGTCTGCTTAACCACCGCACTGCTGGGTCTTGTGACACCCTGATTATTACCTGCCTATTGCCTAACCTCTGCTTGTGTTCGCAGCCCTGCTCCCTGCGGATCCCAGGATACCCGCTTCCAGCTTCTGAACCTACTATCCGTCCGGAAGCCCGTGCCTCCGCGTGCCCTCAGCCTCCTGTACCCATTTCGGGGGTCTGGGTGCGCGTGGTCGTAAGGGCGAGCCGCTCTCGGCATCTCGGCCTCGGTGAGTACGTGTTCGTGACAGTACAAACCAGCCAGATGTCTGAGGCCGACAGAGCGCGCTCTCCTCTGGAGATCCTGTGCCAACAAGTATCTACCCTCGCGGACTCCGTACAGAAGCTACAAGAAGGTTATACACAAATTGATAACCGTCTGCAGCAGATCACCGGGTTACTACCCTCCGCAGCCGCAGCTCCTGCACCCAGCAGTGGGGGTCCGCTTCCCCAAGCTCCGGCCAATCCAACTGTGGTCATGGCCCTTCCTGAGCCCAGGGTCCCTACACCTGAACGGTTCTCGGGAGATCGCAAGAAGTTTAGGGCTTTTAAAAACGCATGTTCCCTTTACTTCGCCCTACAGCCAAGAACCTTCTCTTCAGAAATCGTCAAGGTGGGGTTTGTCATTTCCCTGCTATCCGAAGAACCCCAGGCTTGGGCCCACAGCCTGATGGAACAGAGCAGCCCTGCCCTGAACACTATCGAGGCATTCTTTGAGAGCATGACCCAGCTCTATGATGATCCGCAACGCATGGCCACCGCCGAAGCTATCTTGCACCATTTGTCCCAAGGAAGGAGACCTATTGAGGACTATACAGTGGAGTTCCGTAAGTGGGCGGCCGACACCAACTGGAATGAGCCGGCCCTGCGTTACCAGTACCGCCAAGGCTTGTCTGAATTACTCAAAGATGAGTTAGCTAGGATGGAGACCCCTGCTTCCCTAGAGGAACTCATTCAAGCAGCTACCAAGCTCGATCGGCGCCTTCGGGAGCGGCGCTCAGAACGGTTTCAGCAGCCTCGCCCTGCCTGGGCGTCGCCAAGACCTCACTCTACGATACCCTCAACTTCATCTTCAGTTACCACTGCATCGGTCCCTGAAGTCGAACCAATGCAGCTTGGTTTGGTCCGAGGTCCATTGACCTCCGAGGAGAAGCAGCGCAGACGGCAGTCTAACCTTTGCCTCTACTGCGGAGGAACCGGACACTTCCTGCGCAGCTGTCCGATCAGGCCTAGTAAGTTCCCTCAGTCAAACATATTGAACTTTCCTAACCATAACATTCCCAAGGCTTATGTGATGTTGTTTGTTTCTCTGCAGCTTCCGGAAAGGGAGACTCGCCTGCAGGCCATCGTTGATTCCGGGGCCTGCAGCTGCTTCATAGATTCCGCCTTGACACACAGATTGAAGATCCCTCTACAAACCAAAGAGCAGGATCTACAAATACATCTGGCCGACGGATCCCTTCCTTGCTCTGGTCCCATCACCCAGGAGACCCAACCTATTTCAGTAGTCACAGACTCCGGCCACCGGGAGTTCTTACGGCTTGACCTAATTCGCTCACCAATCTTTCCCATCATACTTGGCCTACCATGGTTGCAAGCCCACGATCCACTAATCAAATGGAGCACCAAGTCAGTATCCTTCTCTTCTCAGTATTGCTCCCAACACTGCCTGCTTCCGGATTCCAAAGTTTGCGCCACAATGGCGGTACCGCCAAACAACCTCCAACATGTCCCCTCCGAGTATCTCGAGTTTCAAGAAGTTTTCAGTAAACAAATGGCTGACCGCCTACCACCTCACAGGGCCTACGACTGTCCAATTGACCTTCTTCCTGGTTCCGAGATTCCATTTGGCCGGATATTTCCCCTTTCTGAAACCGAGCTGGAGGCTCTAAAGCAGTACATAGACGAAAATCTTGAGAAAGGTTTCATCCGCCCTTCATCCTCACCCGCCGGAGCAGGTATCTTTTTCGTTGGGAAGAAAGATGGTACCCTAAGACCCTGCGTAGACTATCGACAACTCAATAACATCACAATTAAGAACCGGTACCCATTGCCGCTCATTCCTGAGTTATTCCAAAGGTTCCGATCGGCCAAGGTGTTCTCCAAACTCGACCTCCGAGGGGCCTACAATCTCGTCAGGATCAGGGCTGGAGACGAATGGAAGACGGCCTTTAGATCCAGATTCGGTCACTTCGAATATTTAGTGATGCCATTCGGCCTCTGCAATGCTCCAGCTACCTTCCAACATCTAGTGAATGATATATTTCGACAATATCTAGATGACTTCCTGGTGGTATATCTGGACGACATCCTCATCTTTTCCCCTACGCTAGAGATGCACAGGAGGCACGTTAAAACGGTTCTTGCTATTCTTCTGCAACACAAGCTATACCTAAAAGCCGAAAAGTGTGAGTTTGAGAGATCAACCATACAATTCTTGGGATTCATACTCTCCACCAATGGGGTTGCAATGGACCCCCAGAAGATTCAGGCAATTCAGGAGTGGCCAGCTCCATCAAATAAAAAAGCAGTACAGAGGTTTATAGGATTCGCCAATTTCTATCGGAAATTTATCGTGGGATTCTCGGCCATTGTGGCACCTATTACCCAACTAACTCGGCAGCATCATTCTTTCCAGTGGTCCGCAGCCGCTCAAGAAGCTTTCCTTAAGTTAAAAGAACTATTCAGTTCCGCTCCAATCCTCTGCCATCCTGACCCGACTCAACCCTTCGTACTGGAGGTAGACGCATCAGAAATCGCAACCGGAGCAATTCTTTCCCAGAGACAGGGACCAAAGGCCATCCTACATCCAGTAGCTTTCGCTTCTCGGAAACTCAGCCCACCGGAACTCAATTACGATGTGGGTGACAGAGAGCTGTTGGCTATAAAGTTTGCTTTGGAGGAATGGAGGTATCTGCTGGAGGGGGCAGTTCATCCGGTGATGATCTTTACGGATCACAAAAATCTCGAGTACCTCAGAACAGCAAGACGGTTGAAACCCCGCCAAGCCCGTTGGGCCCTATTCTTCTCTCGTTTTAATTTCCATATAGCATACAGACCTGGGGCAAAGAACGGGAAGGCCGATGCCCTTTCACGAATGTTTTCTGCAGATTCCCAAATACCAACACCCAGCACGATCCTCTCTCCTCAAAATTTTCTCGGACTAACTCAAACAGACTTAATATCCTCCATCAAATCTTCATCAGGCGCATGTACGGAACCAGCTGTGCATTCCCTGAAAAAATATGAAGACCTTTTCTGGATTAAAGGAAAAATATTTGTACCCCAAGTGACTCGGCCCTTAGCCCTTCAGATGTGTCATGATCACAAGATGGCAGGACATTTTGGGAATAAGAAGACGGCTGAACTCCTTTCTCGTTCTTTTTGGTGGCCAGGATGGAGAAGGGATTGTAGGGAATATGTGGCGTCCTGTTCCCTGTGCCAGAGAAACAAGGGCCAGAACACCAAATCCTGGGGTCTGCTCAGACCTTTGCCCATTCCGGAACGACCATGGGCTGACGTGTCCATGGACTTCATCGTTGACCTACCCAGCTCAGAGAGTTTCTCCACTATCCTTGTTGTTGTCGACCGCCTTTCCAAAATGGCCCACTTTCTGCCCATGAGGGGTACTCCCTCTGCCATAGACACGGCCAACATCTTTCTAAAGGAGGTTGTTAGGCTCCATGGAATACCAAGGAGCATCGTGTCGGACAGAGGCGTCCAGTTCACGTCCAAATTCTGGAGGGAACTATGCAAGGCTTTGGGTATCAACATTTGTCTTTCTTCAGCTTATCATCCCCAAAGCAATGGCCAGACAGAGAGGACCAACCAGACACTAGAGCAGTACCTCCGATGCTTCTGTTCGGGTTCTCAGGATGATTAGGCGAGCCTCCTCTCCTGCGCTGAATTTGCGTACAATAACTCTATCCATGCCTCCACCAACCAGACTCCCTTCTGGACCAATTGCGGTTTCCATCCCACATCCTTCGCTAACAACATTCCCGAAACGGCAGTTCCTGCAGTCCAGGATAGGATAAATTCGTTACAGTCCAATTTTCAAAGAATTCAAGATACATTACGCAAAACCCAGGAGGACTACAAGAAACAGTACGACCGGGGCAGAAAGGCGAACCCAAAATTTGACGTAGGAGACGAGGTCTGGCTGTCCACCGTTAATCTGAGATTGCCACTGCCATCTCGAAAGCTCAGGCCTAAATTCATTGGGCCTTTTCAAGTCAGGAGGATTATCAACCCTGTGGCTGTGGAATTGACACTTCCCAAGACATACCGGATTCATCCCGTCTTCCATGTGTCACTATTGAAGCCTGTGGTGCCCAGCCCTTTTCCAGGAAGAAAAGAACCTCCTCCTCCGCCAGTCAGAATCGATGGCGAGAATGAATTTGAAGTGGAATCCATTCTTGGTTGCAGGAAGAGGGGCAGACAGTTACAGTACCTGATTCAATGGAAGGGGTACCCCCCTGAAGATAATTCCTGGGAGCCCGCTAGGAATCTACACGCTCCACAGTTAATTCGAGTGTTTCATCAAGATCATCCGGAACTAATGGCCAGCCTTGGCGTCCAGTGTCCACCCTTAGGAGGGGGGCACTGTCAGGAGCCAGGGAGCGTCTCCGCTCGCCGGGCTCCGGTGCGCATGCGCACGGGACGAGCGCTTCGCCGCACACCCGTCCGCGGCCTGATGGTGCGGCGCGCGCGGGTGCACGGCGGTCCCCGTGTGCGCGCCGTAGCCCGTGCGGGTGCCCGGTAGCGCGTCACACTGACGCGCTCGCCGGGCAGGGGGACTATATCTGACGGCTCCAGCACCCAGTCGGGTTGCTGGTTTGTCGTCAGCTCTCCCCTGTTCTCTGAGCCTGTGTTCCCTAGTACCTTGCCTAATCTGTGTACCAAACCTCTGCTGCCTGATTAACCACTACTCTCCCGGATTATCCCTAAGTACCTTGCCTGATCTGTGTACCAAACCTCTGCTGCCTGATTAACCACTACTCTCCCGGATTATCCCTAAGTACCTTGCCTGATCTGTGTACCAAACCTCTGCTGCCTGATTAACCACTACTCTCCCGGACTTTCCCTTGTACTTCTGCCTGATCTGTGTACCGAACCCTGGCTTGTTTAACCACCACTCTGCTGGACAATCCTATCAATAATCTGCCTGATCTGTGTACCAAACCCCTGGCCTGTTAAACCACTGCTCTGCTGGACTGTCCTGATTATACCTGCCAGATCTGTGCTCCGAATCCTGGTCTGCTTAACCACCGCACTGCTGGGTCTTGTGACACCCTGATTATTACCTGCCTATTGCCTAACCTCTGCTTGTGTTCGCAGCCCTGCTCCCTGCGGATCCCAGGATACCCGCTTCCAGCTTCTGAACCTACTATCCGTCCGGAAGCCCGTGCCTCCGCGTGCCCTCAGCCTCCTGTACCCATTTCGGGGGTCTGGGTGCGCGTGGTCGTAAGGGCGAGCCGCTCTCGGCATCTCGGCCTCGGTGAGTACGTGTTCGTGACAGATTGGTCTTAAGTTGTTCAGGTTGGTAGGGTCCAGTGAGTGCTTTTTAAGTATGGGAGTGATCTGTGCATGTTTTAGAGGGGAGGGGAAGGTGCCATTAGAGAGGGAGAGATTGAAGATGTGAGTGAGGGAGCATGGGATAGAAGAAGAGGGTGACTGTAGTAGTTGTGAGGGAACAGGATTCAAGGGACAATTGGTTAGGTGGGCATCTGAGAAAAGTTTTTAACCTCTTCAGTAGTAGCCAGTTCAAAAGAGGAGAGTGTTGAATGTGCTGTTAGGCAAGGTATGTTGGGTGGGGAAGATGTACGCACAGTGGAGGTGTCCTCACAAACTGCATCAATCTTGTCTTTGAAGTGATTGGCAATCTCTTGGGCAGTGAGTGAGTTAGTGGGTAGAGGGGGTGGGGGACGAAGCAGAGAGTTGAAGGTTGAGAAGAGCCGACGGGGACTGGATGACAAGGAATTAATAAGAGAGACAAAGTAGGCTTGTTTGGCAGCATGGAGGCAGGAATTGTATTTTAGAAGGGCAGATTTATATAGGGTGAAGTCTTGCAGGCATTTGGTTTTACTAGACAGTCGATCAAGAGCATGGCAATGTCTCTTGAGATTTCTAGTGTTGTCAGTTGGCCAGGCTTGTAACGGTCAGGCCTGATTCTGCGTGTGATTAGAGGAGCAAGTGCATCTAGTGATGATGAGAGTGAACTGTTTTAGACAGAGGTGGCCAGGTCAGGACAGGACAGGGGAGAGATTATGTCATATAGGTGGTCAGTAGCAGAATAGAGAAGAGAAGGGTTAAAGTGGCGAAGGTTTTTACAAGTAATTGTTTGCTGCTTGGAGGAATGGGTGGTTGGAGGCAAGGATACAGTGAAATTAATGAGGTTGTGTTCAGAGAGAGGAAAGGGGGTGTTGGTGAGGTTGCCAGGGTTGCAGAGATGGGAGAATACAAGGTCAAGGGTATTACAATTGGAGTGAGAGGAAGTATGTGTCCATTGGGTTAGGTCAAAAGATGAGGTTAAGTCGAGAAGTTTAGCTGTAGTTGGGCTGTTAACATTGACAGAAATGTTGAAGTCACCTAGAATGATAGTGAGTATTTCAGAGGAGAGAAAGTAGGGTAGCCAGGGAGCAAAGTCATCAAGAAAGCACAATACCGGTCCAGGAGGCCGATAAATTGCTGTAAATATCAGAGAAATGGGAGAATACAGACAAATACAGTGCATCTCGAAAGAAGAGGGGGATAGAGAGGGAGGGACAGGAAGGACTTTGAAGGTGCTTTGTGGGGATAGAAGGAAGCCAACTCCACCTCCTTTCTGTCTGTTGGGTCTGGGGGAGTGAGTCCAATGGAGACCACCATGGGAGAGGGCAGCAGGAGAAGCTGAGTCCAAATTTTGAAGCCAGGTTTTTGTTATGGCGAGTATGTTAAAGCCATGAGAGATGAAGAGGTCATGTACAGATGTTAGCTTGTTACAGATGGAGTGGGCGTTCCAAAGGGCGCATGAGATTGGTGGGCTGCCTTGAGGAAGCAGGGGGATAGAAATTAAACTGAGTGGATTTCGGTGGTTGCTAGAGGGGGAGGGGTATTGGATATGTGACTTGCAGTTGGAAAATGTCGGACAGGGATTAGGAGAAATGTCACATGAGACTAGGAGAAGGAGGAGGGCTAAGAAGGCAACATGGGAGTGGGATGTGCATGAGCGCACGTGTCTAGTGACCTGGTGTTTATGTCAGCATGTGGGTGCAGCAAATGCAGGAGATGATGGGTGCCATAGTAGGGAGAGGGTAGGAGTGAGGGTGATATGTGCATGCTGCAGGGAAGAGAGGAGGGGTAGAGTAAAGATAATTTGAGGATAAAAGACACCAATGTGAAAAGGAAGAGAATAAGGAGTATGTTAGTGGATAGAGAGTGGGAAACTGACTTTATATAAAATCTAAAATGTCAAAAGCCGGTTTGCTTGTCGTCTTGCAGAGTGGAGCAGAGTGCTTGTTGTATCTTCATCCAGCTTTAGTTATCCTGCTTTCGTTAAACTGCGTCGGTGATCACTCGTGACAGAGCCACTCAGGACAGGGCCATGATGTCTGCGCCACCCCATAGGCTGCTTTCAATTTATAGGTAAACTGAGCAGGCATGCATTTCTCAGTTGGTCATCATTGGGTCTGATTTGAGACACCTGAATATGGAAGAGGAGATGGCCAATACCAGACCAGCTACAGACACAGGCTAGGGTCATAAAGATAATTACCTCTCTTGATCACTCAAGCCAAATGAGGTTGAGAATCAATCACCAGTAATATTGCTATTGCAGTGTGGTTGTTATAGAGCTAGCATTAAATATAGAAGTTTAAAGATATGGCAGCAGAAGGCATTTACCAAAAATGTTACAGCAGTGTCAGTTCAGTAGAGATGTACAGATGAATAGAAGACATTTACCAAAAATGTTACAGCAGTGTCAGTTCAGTAGAGATGTACAGATGGATAGAAGACATTTACCTGTAAAAGAGCAGAGAAGACATGAGAGTTGGGAAACACTGCCCTAAGTAATGTTAATTGTGATCTTTATGTGTTTTTAAGAATCGCAAAGCCAAAATTTGAAGATGCCCACAAATGGTGACCAAATATTCTTATTTCCCTCATGATCCCATGCCTAACGTGTGTCTTTCCCTACATCTAGTTTGCTAAAGCCACAAAATACACAGTGGGTTAACATGTGCTAGCTCCCATTATGGGGTATCAATGGACGCGTTTTGGGGGGTGCAACCCCTTCCTCTTACCTACTTTAGTTATGAGGAAGGAGTTGCACCCCCAAAACGCATCCATTTATACCCTGTGGTGGGAGATAGCACATGTTGACACACTGGGGGTCATTTACTATAGCGCTAATTGCTGCAAATTAGCGCTAATTAGTGCTAAAACGGTATTCACTATAGCGCTGGTGAGAAAATTTTTCCAAAATCGAAAACTTTTTGAAAAACTTTTAAACCTTGTGAAAAATGTGATTTCTACACTTAAACATCTTTAAAAGTCTGATGCTGCGTACACACGGGTTCTACCTATATATTGAAGACTGCAGTCGCACTGCAAGACCTCCCACGTTAAGGGATATTTTAGCACCAAGTGTGATTGACCCCCCTAAGATTAAAGAAGACAACCAGATTTTTAATTTCCTATCAGGTTTCTACGCCTGTGGGAAATGTCCTGCAGGTAAACAATGTAGACACAATCTCAAAAGGAGAAAAGAGTTTACAGCATCAGCCACGAATAAGTCTTATCAGATAAAAAATTTTATTACATGCAACACAGTAGGGGTTGTTTATATGTTGCAGTGCGACTGCGGTCTTCAATATATAGGTAGAACCTCCAGACCTATGGGAGTTCGCATAGCCGAACATTTAAACAATATTAAAAGAGGATTAGTCACACACAATGTTTCTAAACATTTTAGAAAAGCAAGCCTCAGAAATACAAGAACTAAAAACACAAGTTAAAACTTTGCAAACCAGTCAGAGAGAAATATTTTACAGAATAGAAAATCAAGAAATCCAAAGCAAACACCAGAATCTAAGGATAAGAGCGCTTCCAGAAGAGAGAGGTGAAGAGCTGAAAAAACTATGAAGGAAATATTTAACCCTCTACTGGTCAGAGGAGAAGAGCAAGAACTCAAAATGGACCGAGTGCATAGGATTAGGAAACCTCCGCATCTAAATGCAGAAATACCCCAGGATATCATAGTACGATTTCAGCTATAAGAAGATAAGGCAGAGATATGGAAGAGATTGAGAGATGGACCACCACTAAAATACAAGGGTGCAGAACTTCACATCTTCACAGATCTATCAGTAGAAACACTGAAAAGAAGAAGGCAATTCTTGGTTCAAATGAGAACGGCTGATATTAAATATAGCTGGGGGTTCCCGTCGTCCCTAGTAACCAAGAAAGAAGGTAGATCTGTGAGACTAAAATACCCAGAGGACTTCTGCAGAAGATTTCTGTAAGGAAATAGGTGTTCCATAGTTGGATATACCGGGATAGACAGAAGGATGAAGTCATAAAAAAGGAGGGAAAAGATATTAGCAGAAAACCGCAAGAAACACTAAAGAAAAAAAACAGAGAAAAAAGGAAAGGAAAAAAAAAAGGGAAGAGACTATTCAAGTGGACTCGGGGGGGGGGGGGGTTGGGGAGGAGAGAGATGGGGGGAGATGGGAATGGAGAAGCTGCCTGAGCAGTTGGGAAGCCTGGAGTGCCCCAGGGAAGAGCGGGCCGCCCCCGCCCCCCTTGTGGGGGGGGGGTGGCGGTAAAACGGCCGCCACGGTTGGAGTAACACCCCGAGGGTTGGAGACTTGTAGGAGGGAAATGGAGAGGGACTCCATTTGTGAGTCGGGAGCCGGAGAGAGGCGGGGGGGAGGGAGGGGACAAAACTTAGACTTAGACCCCATAAAGAATAATCGTAAACTCAGAAACAGATTACATCTACTTGAAAATAGGATGCAAATAACCCATCTCCATGAAAACAGGTTGCAAATAAATATATGACTACAGTTAATTTTTTGACCTACAATGTGCGAGGGCTGAATACACCAACAAAAAGGCATAAAATCTTGAAAGAGATTAAGCATCATGGGGCCGGGGTGGTCTTCCTGCAGGAGACACACCTGTCCCATGAAACTAATGTGAGGTTGTATTCCCATCAGCTCCCAATTTGATACTATGGCGACTCAATGACAAATAAGGCAAAAGGGTTTGCAATTGGAATAGATAGGGGAGTTCGGTTCTCCCCAGAGGACAGATTAACTGACCCGGAGGGAAGATTTTTCTTCTTAAGGGGGAAGCTGTTGGGAATGGAATGCACATTGGCTAATATTTATTGCCTTAATAAAGGCCCAACTGTATATTTGGGGGGAGCCCTGGAAAAATTATCGGAATTTAAAAAAGGGAAAGTGTTCATGGTGGGGGATCTGAATTTTTGTATGGATCCAAAACAAGATAGTATGTTCCATGTACAGGGGACGAGGAACGTCCAATTGAAGGCAATAAAACAGAAATTATACCAACACTAGTTAGTAGATATGTGGAGGATACAATATCCCAGGACACAAGATTATACGTTCTACTTCCCTGTACACGGGACATACACTAGGATCGATTATTGGCTGATAGAACATAGAATGCTAGACTTGGTAGTCTTCACCAATATAGAAATAACTTCACTATCTGACCATGTCCCAATGACCATGAAAATAAAGATACCAGAAACTCAGATACAAGCATATTCATGGAGGCAAAATGAAGATCTCCTAGATAAACAAGGGGAGGAGATAATAAAAAAAGAATTAGAGCAATATTTTGGCTTAAACGGAACCAGTCACGATTCCCTGTGGGAGGCTCATAAAGCCTACATAAGGGGAATCCTGATCTCAATGGGAACTAAGAGAAAGAAGGAAAGAATAAAAAAGAGGATTAAATTGATAGAAGAAATGTATCTATTGGAGCAAAGACACAAAAAAGGGAGAGGGCAAGATCAGGAACTGTCACAAGAACTAGTAATAAAAAGAGTTGAATTAAAACAATTATTAGAACAGGAAATAAGGAAAACCTTCAATAAAATCTCAAAGGAAAGATATCAATGGGGGAATAAAAATAGCACGTGTCTAGCAAGGATGTTAAGAAAAAAAAAATCAACGAACTTCATAGAAAAAATACAAAATAAAAAAGGGGAAATGATCTATAATACAAAGGACATAGTGATGGTATTCCGAGACTTCAATGGACAACAATACTCAGTAAACCAGAAAGAACAATGGGATGAGGGGAAAAAAGAAAGAATAAAAGAATATCTAATAAAAGCTAGGATGTAGCTGCCAGTGTTTGTAGCTGCTGACTTTAAAAAAAAAAAAAAATGCGGCTGGAACATCGTTTTAAGTATGTTTTTTATAATCTTGCAGATAAAAATGTGATGTGTTGCCCGTTATACACTGAAAGTAAAGCTTAGTGTCCACTCTATGGTTTAGACAAATTTTAGATTGTAAACTCCTATGAGCAGGGCCCTGAAATGTAGCACCATATATCCTGTAGAAATTTTTTTCGAAGCTAGTAAATGAACGTACATAATTTTGTTTCTGCTGGCAAAATAAAAGTAAATTATTGAGCTTGTTGTTTTTTTTTTTCTCTTTTCTTTCTTCTTTTTAATAAGTTTTGGGGGTAGTGGTTTTGGGGAAGTGCAAGATCTTTTACATCTTAGGCTGCTTTCACACTGGAGGCGCTTTACAGATGCTAAAAATGGCACCTGTAAAGAGCCTCTCCTCTCACTCCAGTGTGAACTGGCCCTGACCCTAGGTTCACACCTATGCTTTTTTAGTGTGTTTTACAGTTTTCAGTAACACTCTACAGCCCATTTAACATGGTTTCCTATGGTACATTTGGAAATGGTTAGGGACTTTTTTCACACAATTTGCGGGTAATAGATTTCAATGGAACTGCACCAGAAATGCAACTATTGCATTTGTGATGTGATTTTTGATGTGTTTTGCAGTTATTATTTTAACACTGTATGTAGCTGGTTGCTAACCGGGGGGGGGGGGGGGGGCGGGAAGCCAGCTGCCGTGTCCTTAACCAATGAATCTTGAGCTGTCAGCGGCTTCCCCACTGAAAGTACAAAAAAATGCCAGCCAAAAAAAAAATTGCAAAAAAACTGCATGGGGTCCCCTCCCAGTCTATACCAGTATACCAGGTCCTTCGGGTCTAGTATGGATTCAGAGGGGACCCCCCATGCCAAAATTTAACAAAAATGGAGTGGGGTTCCCCCCATTACCAGGCTCTTTGGGTCTGGTATAAATATTAAGGGGAACCCTGCATCAAAAAAAAATTGCGTAGGGGCCCCCCAAAATCCATATTAGGCTCTTCAGTTCTGGTATGGATATTAAGGGGAACCCTGCATCAAAAAAAATTGCGTGGAGGTCCCCCCAAAATCCATACCAGGCCCTTATCCGAGCACGCAACCTGGCAGGGCCCCCCTCCTCCTGAACCATACCAGGCCACATGACCTCAACATGGGGAGGGTGATTTGGGGTCCCCCCAAAATACCTTGTCCCCATGTTGTTGGGGACAAGGGCCTCATCCCCACAACCCTTGCCCGGTGGTTGTGGGGGTCTGTGGGCGGGGGGCTTTAACAAGGCCCTTTAACAAGGCGACCCCCAGATCCCGGCCCCCCCTATGTGAATAGATATCGGGTACATTGTACCCCTACCCTACCCATTCACCAAAAAAAAGCAGTGAAATGTGAAAAAACAATAGCTGTTTTTTGACAATTCCTTTATTGTAAAATAGCTCTGAGTGGTCTTCTCCCCCGAGCCGTATCACCCGCCGTCTTCTCCTGGTGCGCTCTCTCTTGCCGCCATCTTCTGTTGCTATCCCGCCACTGCCTACTTTTCCCACTGCTGCGTTCTTCCTCTCTGCCATGTTTTTCTTCCCACGCTGCCTTCCTTCATTGTGTTCGCCCCGCTATCTGGCGTCTCTTACATAGCCATGGGGTGTGGCCATCTGTTGATGTCACACGGAAAGCCCGCCCTCTTTTTTCCAGAAAATAAAGGGGCGGGCTCTGTGTGTGACATCAACGGATGGTCACGCCCCATGGCTGTGTAAGAGACACCAGACAGTGGGGACAACACAACGAAGGAGGACGGCGGCGAGGAAGATCACGGCAGCGGGAGAAGTAGGCGGTGGAGGAAGAGACGGTGACAGAAGATGGTGGCAAGAGAGACAGCACCAGGAGAAGAGGACACGGCTTGGGGGAGAAGACCACTCAGAGCTATTTTACAACAAATGAATTGTCAAAAACCGGCTATTGTTTTTTGTCACATTTCATTGGTTAATGGGTAGGGGTACTATGTACCCAATATCCATTCACATGGGGGCAGGATCTGGGGGTCCCCTTGTTAAAGGGGGCTTCCAGATTTTGATAAGCCGCCCGCAGACCCCCACAACCACCAGGCAAGGGTTGTGGGGATCAGGCCCTTGTCCCCATCAACATGGGGACAAGGTGTTTTGGGGGGGACCCCAAAGCACCCTCCCCATGTTATGGGCATGTGGCCTGGTATGGTTCAGGAGGAGGGGGGCTGCTCTCTTGTTCCCCCCTCTTTTCCTGCGGCCTGCCAGGTTGCGTGCTCAGATAAGGGTCTGGTATGGATTTTGGGGAGACCCTGACGCAATTTTTTTTTATTTTGATGCAGGGTTCCCCTTAATGTCCATACCAGACCTGAAGGGCTTGGTATGGATTTTGGGGGGATTCCCACACAATTTTTTTTTGATGCGGGGTTCCCCTTAATATCCATACAAGACCTAAGGGGCCTGGTATGAATTTTGGGGGGACCCCCACGCAATTTTTTTTTATTTTGATGTGGGGTTCCTCTTAATATTCATACCAGACCCAAAGGGCCTGGTAATGGACTGGGGGGAGAACTCACGCCGTCTTTTCAATGATTTTTATCTATATTGCCAGGATCCGACAATACATTATAGCCGCAAGCAGTTTTAAATGACATTTTTTTCCATTAGAAATGTAATTTTGCTATGGTACTGTTCTAAACATGGGAAAGATGCGCTACTTTACAGGCATACTAAGGACACCCCCAGGCACGATATTAAAAGGAATATTTCATTTGTATTGTTTCCCTGCTCCTGAAAAAACTGCAGTTTTTCAAACTTTTTTTGCATTGATACATGTCCCCTGGGGCAGGACCCGGGTCCTCATACACTTTTTATGGCAATAACTTGCATATAAGTCTTTAAAATTAGCACTTTTGATTTTTCATGTTCTTGTCTCATAGACTTTAACGATGTTCACACACATTTTTTGGCCTCTTCATAAGTTCTGGTGCGAACCGAACCGGGGGTGTTCGGCTAATCCCTACCCAATGGCACATGAGCATGGTTGGTACCATAATATTAATATCTCAAATTCAAAACATTATTGTATACAATGAAAAGAATCAAACATTAGTGATAGTATTTTCTATGTATGATAGTGCTCAGCACCATAGTGTAGTTATATGCCCTGCTACCTTCAAAGGTTCAAGCCATGGGTTTGAATCCCACCAATGGTCTCACCTCCTGAAAACGTACATTGTACTCAGCAGCATAATTAGCGAATGCACATCAGTTTGGTTTATTCCATCGTTTTAACTCTTCAAGGGCATACAATGGTATGTAATTATTCAATAATATTATCGTGTGGAATTAAAAAATTCAGCTATTCAAAGATCAAGGGAAAAAACGGCGTGGGGTCCCCCCCTAGTGCATACCAGGCCCTTCTGATCTGGTATGGACTTTAAAGGGAATTCCACGACAAAATGTAAACAAAAAATGGAGTAGGGGTCCCCCCAAGGTCCATACCAGTCCCTTCAGGTCTGGTATGGATATTAAGGGGAACCCTGCACCAAAATTTGAAAAAAATGCCATGGAGTCCCCCCAAAATCCATACCAGACCCTAATCCGAGCATGCAACCTGGCAGGCTGCAGGAAAAGAGGGGGGGACATGAGAGCACCCCCCTCCTGAACCGTACCAGGCCACATGCCCTCAACATGGGGAGGGTGCTTTGGGGCCCCCCAAAACACGGGGACAAGGGCCTCATCCCCACAACCCTTGCCTGGTGGTTGTGGGGGTCTGCGGGTGGGGGGCTTATCGGAATATGGAAGCCCCCTTTAACAAGGGGACCCCCAGATCCTGCCCCCCCTATGTGAATGGATATCTGGTACATTGTACCCCTACACATTCACCAAAAAAAGCAGTAAAATGTGACCAAAGACAATAGCCGGTTTTTGACAATTCCTTTATTAAAAATGTCTTCTTCTTTTCCCACTTCTTCCTCCGGTCTTCTCCATCTTCCTCCAGCTTCTTCTTCCCCCGCTTCTTCCTCCGGTCTTCTCCATCTTCCTCCGGCTCTGGTCTTTCTGCTATCAAAATGAACCTCCTCCAATGCTGCGGCCAGCCGATTTGTCCGTTTCCATTTTGCACATTTCATATATAGCTATGGGGCGGGCCTTGTTGGGGCAGAGTCTCAGAGTCACGTCATCCGCCCCATTACTGCATCGGAGGAGGTTCATTTTTTGAATGTTCAGTGGGAGCAGTGGAGGAGAAAGACAGGAGGACTGACCGGGGGAAAAATAAGCCGGAGGAAGATGGAGAAGACCAGAGGAAGAAGCAGGGAAAGAAGAAGACATTTTTAATGAAGGAATTGTCAAAAACCGCCTATTGTCATTTGTCACATTTTACTGCTTTTTTGGTGAATGTATAGGGGTACAATGTACCCGATACCCATTCACATGGGGGCCGGGATCTGGGGGTCCCCTTGTTAAAGGAGGCTTCCAGATTCCAATAAGCCCCCTGCCTACAGACCCCCACAACCACCGGGCAAGGGTTGTGGGGATGAGGCCCCTTGTCCCCATCAACATGGGGTTAAGGTGTTTTGGGGGGACCCCAAAGCACCCTCCCCATGTTAAAGGGCATGTGGCCTGGTACAGTTCAGGAGGGGGGGACGCTCTCTCATCCCTCCTCTTTTCCTGCGGCCTGCCAGGTTGTGTGCTCGGATAAGGTTCTGGTATGGATTTTGGGGGGACCCCTACACCAATTTTTTTTTTATTTTGGCGCCAGGTTCCCCTTAATATCCATACCAGACCTGAAGAGTCTGGTATGGATTTTGGAGGGACCCTTACGCTATTTAAAAAACATTTGGCGTGGAGTTCCCCTAATATCCATACCAGACTCGAAGGGCCTGGTATGGACTGGTGGGGGGGAACCCACACCGTTTTTTTCTTTGATTTTAACTCTATATTCATTACAGCCGCAAGCAATTTTTAAATGAAATGTTTTCCTTTAGAAATGTCATTTTGCTGTGGTACAGTAATAAACAAGGGAAAAGTGCGCTACTTTACAGGCATACTAAGGACACCTGTCAGCTTTTGTTCAGTCTTTCTCTGAGACCCCGGTTCGATCCCAGCCATGGCCAATCTTTTTTGTCTCATGACGATGCATCTCATGGGTCATCACACTACTACTGTGGCAAAAGAAGGACATGTGAAGGTGGACTAGCGGCTGCATGTCAGCCTTTAATGCCCAGTGTCCAGAGTTCGATTCCCCAGTTAATTTTTTTTTTATTGTCTTTTTTTAATAGAGTATATTTGAGTACAGTACTGTATGTACAGTATTTGATATGTGTTACTGTATGTTTTAAATGTCTAATAATATATGCTTATTAAATAGAGTATTGTAAATGCAATTGTATGCAAATCATGTCTGCACAGATGTTTTTACTGTACAGTATCTTATCAAATATCTCAATGCTGTTTCAGGGTCCTTTCATACAGTACTGTACATGCACCAAGCATTTCAGCATGGGCTGTATTACAGCACAGAACCCCCATGATCCCGGCCTGCAGATGGTGGGGAAATTACGTACTGTACAGTACAGGATTGTTCCCCTACTGTACTGTATAGTAGAGTACCTGTACTTCTACTGTACTGTACTGTATGTACTTTTTTTTTTGTCCACCGCTGCCTGTAGTGTTGCCAAACAGCCCTTTCCATGCTGTTTGCATTAAGGGTAAAAAGTCAGTGGGCACGGTACAGCACACATTGCACCCTGGCCGGGGGGGGGGGACTCTGCACGGACCAATTAAAGTGTGTCTGCTCCGTGCTCTTACACAACTGCTGCCCAGCCCGTTCACTGTACAGTACTGTACATGTGTGCCGCTCCGCGCTCATGCACCCTTCAGCTGGCGTGGGACGCCATTCGGCAACACTATAAATTATGGTCTTTGTAGTTCTGCCATGCAGTGACGTGTTCATGGTCTTTGTGGTGGAAGGGGCAGTTACAGTACCCTGTACAGTACTGTATTTGCTACAGTATTCAGTACTAAACACTGTTTCTGTGCTCACCTGTAGCAGAATCGGGAGTGATTTTCCATTGTTTGAAAATGAAATGAAAATGAAATAAATATACTGTATATATACTGTACTGTATGCAAAAAAAAAAAAAAATCCCAAAAAGATCTTTACCGCTGTTCACCAAGTTGGTGGCTAGTACTGTACAGTAACTCTCCTGGTCCAGCAAGTACTGTAACTTCCTTATGCCCTGATGAAGTTGGGGGGGTCTTCAGGTCTCTCAAATGTGTTGAATGTCTTTAATGCAAGCCAATAAATCAATTCAGACTCTTATCATTGGTCTGGCACTCCTATTGGTACTGTACATATTATTTTTCTGGTAACCTTATGGGCACCCACTGGAAGTTATCACTGTCTTGTAAAAGCAGCCTAAGCCAGCGAGAAAACTGGATGTTTTTTTTTTCTTCTCAAAACCTTATACTGTATAAACTAAGAGTACAGTACTGTACGTCCCAGTGCCTCTTGGATGCTTTTTTTTTCTTTGTCACAGACATAGAACAAATCTGACAGGGCTTTTACTGGACCTCCATACTCTAGTTTTGTTATACAAATCCACCTTAATCTGCAGTACTGGACAGTACAGTACAGTATAGTACTGTACAGTATACAGTACACTGCTTCACTCCAGACTCGTAATGCGTTTCTCAGATCCCCCGCATGCTCTCCACAGGGAGCAGTGGAGATGTTTCCATTCACCAATTACAGTACAGTATAAAAATTTACAGCTTGTGGAAAGCTTTATCTGTAACAGTTCATGTTGTTTGCATGAAGGGTAAAAAGGTTTTAGATTATTATTATTATTACATTTTAAAGATACTGTACCTGTACCTGTACTTTAGAGTATTTGTGTTTTTTTTATTTACTGTATGTTTAATGTGTACGGTAATTTGGTGTAAGGTTTTCCACCTGACAATGGGTTCAGTACAGTACTCTGCCACTCGAAAGGTTTGCTTGTGCCCCAAGGTCTGGGGGCACAGACCTTGTACAGTACAGTACAGTACAGTACTACAGTAGCTGAAGGTTAGCCAATTTTAACTACATTTTCCTTGTTTTTCTCTGACACCTTCCTGTTGCGTTTAACTGGAAGTTGCCCAAGACAGGCCGATCAACAGCTGAAGGCACAATACATCTCCGCCCCATAACTGTATCTGTTTTCCCGTAGAAATTTGCAACTTGCATTCCAATACACTGTACAGTACACGTGATGTACAGTACAGTACAACTGGCAGATACAGTACAGTAAGCAAGAGTTTGAATCTACTGTCAATTGGAAACCTTCTGGCTTTTAAAAGAATCATGGCGTGTTGGGAGACCGATGTCTGGGAGGTGCACATACTGTACAGTACTGTACAGTACACTACAGTACAGTTGCAATCATCAATTCAGAAAAAGTGTGAACCTTTTTCTCTAGCAGAGTCCCAACAGCCATTGTTCATCAATCTTCAAAACCAAGTCCTGGCGACATCATGTCTGGCACCATGACAACGTTTCCATTCAAATACAGTACCTGTACTGCCCTGGCTCAGCATTCTACTGTAATGGTTCACATTGCCGTACAGTAAAGTACAGTACAGTACTGTATCTTGTCTATCTGCCCAGATTTGTAGGTGCTGTACTGCTTTTAGTAGTGAATCCAAAATTATTTCCCAGGACATACTGTAAGCAGACGAAGGCGGGAGAGGCGTCTTGCCGGGCATAGCATGAAACAGATCCAGTCATGGCTGCTGACGTGGGATTTACTGTACAAGCATCTCTACTCTCTACAGTACTCTGCCACTCAAAAGGTTTGCTTGTGCCCCAAGGTCTGGCTCATGACATACTGTACAGTACTGTACTGTACAGTGTACAGTACTATAAGCTGAAGGTTAGCCAATTTCAACTACAGTAGTAAGGTTGGCAAAGTGAATAAATATTACATTTTATATACTGTATAAATAAACATGGTCTCTCATACTGTTCATAAACTATTTTTATTTAATGGAGTCCAGCAAAAATAAACTGTACAAATTGTTTAATAACAGTAGTTATTTTTTGCTCCTGCCAGGAGGTTCTGCCGTCTAAGCAGTGCCAGGAATAGATACTGTACATAATGTACTGTACTGTATGGTAGAAAGACCAAATTAAAAGTACCATAGACATACAGTACAGTACAGTAGGAAACATACTTCACCCCCCCCCCCCCAACTACTCAGCCAGTTGGGGTGTTGGGCCAATTTACAGGCACCGCCCATGGCGCTCATTCTCTTCCTCGGCTCTCAAGGTTGCAATGTGAACAAAGCGGGGGGAGGGGAGCGGTAATTTAAGCTTGCTAAGCCAGAGCTGTGAGAAAAAAGATAAAAAGTTTCAGCCTTAGGCAGTCTGTTACTGTAGGTAGGCCACAAGGTTGTCTAGCACTGAAAGGTGTCCCTCCTCCCACCCACACCAATCAACAGCACAGCAAAATGGTACAGTACAGTTTCTGCAGTGTCTAAAGCACATTACTGTAACTACTGTACATGATATTATTTAACACTGTAACTTTAGTGTCTTTATTACAACTTTGACCAAGGGCATTCTCGTGACATCCTGAGGAATTTGTTAACTTTGTCCCTACAAGCTTGCACATTGTCCCCATGGAATCTTTTGTGGACAAAGTCAAGAATGGTTGCTTTCAGATTTGCGGGGATTCCTGGTTTGCGATTATCACCATCAAAATTAACCCTCTTGGTCCACTGCTGGTATTGCTCCCATGATATTAAATGTTTAAAAACAAGCCGGGCCATATTGCCCGGTTTGTTGACCGAATGCAGGACTATAAGGGCTGTATCCTCTTCAGTTATGACTGGGAGGGCACAGTCTGGTAATGGAGACATGGTCTTTTTCATCCTTGACACCGACGATACCCTGCTGCCTGTAGCGCTTGTCGTTGGGTATGTCAAGGACACTAGGCTTGGATTGCTTCTGACTGGGGTGGTCATAGAATTCAAGGGTGTGGCAGATGTGAAGGACACTGGGCTTGGATTGCTTCTGACTGGGGTGGTCATAGAATCCAAGGGTGTGGCAGAAGTGAAGGACACTGGGCTTGGATTGCTTCTGACTGGGGTGGTCATAGAATCCAAGGGTGTGGCAGAAGTGAAGGACACTGGGCTTGGATTGCTTCTGACTGGGGTGGTCATAGAATCCAAGGGTGTGGCAGAAGTGAAGGACACTGGGCTTGGATTGCTTCTGACTGGGGTGGTCATAGAATCCATGGGTGTGACAGATGTGAAGGACACTGGGCTTGGATTGCTTCTGACTGGGGTGGTCATAGAATCCAAGGGTGTGGCAGAAGTGAAGGACACTGGGCTTGGATTGCTTCTGACTGGGGTGGTCATAGAATCCATGGGTGTGACAGATGTGAAGGACACTGGATTTGGATTGCTTCTGACTGGGGTCGTCATAGAATCCAAGGGTGCCACAGCAGTAACTTTGTCATACATTGGTGGTGTCAGAGGTATTTGCAAAATAGGAGAAAGAGGAATCTGTGAATCGCCACCCATCTCTTGTGGTGCCATGTAATCCCCTTGCAAATTCATCTGGCTAATTCTGTGCAACCAAGTGTTCGCAAACTCCTGCTCCAGCCTCTCTTGCCCAGCCTTGAGTTCTTCCTGTCCAGACTTAAGTTCTTCATGTCCAGTGTGAATCTGCAGTATGCACTCCACTGCTCCCACTAGTGTTTTACGCAGTAAGCGCACCTGGCGTTCCAGCCGCTTGAGATGCATAAGGGGTTCACTATTATGCTGTCTGTCAACTGCCTGCTTCAAAAAATGCTTTCTCTTTTGAAGTCCATGAACCCTTTTTACTTCAGATGCAGGGAGTTTGTCAACTTCAGGTGTTGCTGGCTGTGCTGGGGTTACAGTGCGCACAGGCACTATGGATGCAGGTGCTGCAGAAAGCCCAGGCAGGTCATCCACTTCAAGTGTTGCTGGCTGTGCAGGGGTTACATTACGTGCAAGCGCTTCTGATGGAGCCAACAGTGCATAGATTTCAGGTGCAGCATGGAGTCCATGGAATTTAGGTGTTGGGCAAAATGTTAGCTCCTCTCCCTTCCTCAGCCGTTCTGTGAGAGCCAGTCCCTCTTCTGAAACTGTTGATTATAAATACAGTATTGCGGTCAGTTCTTTAGTTGTAATAATGTCTTTAGTACAGTAGTAATAATGCTTTCTTCATTTCTAAAACTGTATGTTTCTATTTCTCACAAACCACAATTACTGTACAACATTCTAAAAACATTAGATTTTAGAGGACACATTATGTACAAAAGGCAAATCCACTTTGCACTACAAGTGCAAAGTGCACTTGAAATTCCACAGAAAGTGCACTTGGAAGTGCAGTCGCTGTGGATCTGAGGGGTACAGTAGATCTGAAATGAGGGGAAGCTCTGCAGTCTTTTATCATCCAATCATGTGCAAGCTAAACTGTACTGAATGGGGGCACTGTGGCTGAGCTTTCCTTTTTTCTTTTTTAACAAAAACATGAATTCAAGAAAACCAGACTGACCACCCCTCTTTTTTCTGCAGAGTTCTGTCTGTGCATATTGATGCATTAATGCGTGAGGATGATGAACAGACTGCTGCACAAGTACAGAGGTTGCTGCTGTCTGAGCATGGGATTAGCGTGTGTAAAGGACTTGTTCTCAAAGTCCGTCGGGCTTTAGGTTGGCAGTGGCAACGAGCTAAGTATGAATATTTTAAAATTTATTATAACTAATGTATAATCCGTTACCCCATTTATCCCACTTACTGTATGATGTGTGATTTTTAAATGCGCTTTTAAATAATACTGTACAGTATGACAATCCTCTGTGTTTACTGTACTGTACATTGTTACCGTAGGTTTTCACCAATGACAAGAGAAATCAACAAGCAGAAACGGGTGGCGCACGCCAAGCTCTGGTTGGAAACAGGCGAAAATTTCCATCATATGCTTTTCACCGATGAATCCACAATTTCGCTTGTGAGATTCAATACAATGGCATTCTGCAAAAAAGGACACCTGTCTACTAAGCCACAGCCAAAACATCCCGTTAAAATCCATGTGTGGGGTGGCATCTCAAAGTTTGGACCTGGACCATTGGTGCTATTTGAAGGTACAGTACTGTACAGCTGCCACAACCTGATTACAACTCCCTCAATCTTTTTATTCAATTGCTTTAATGTCGTGCGTCTTCTGTCATCACAGGTATTATGGACACCGCATTTTTCAAAGAGCATATAGTCACCAATGCGCTGGTTCCATACCTAAAGCAAGTATACCCAGATGGATGCCGTGTGATAATGGACAATGATCCGAAACATTCCTGTGCTGCACCATTTATGGCCAGTAATGGGGTTAACTGGTTGCGGACACCCCCAGAGTAATAATTTTTATTTATTTTTTATTCTTTATTGTTGTCATTTTTTTTACAATGATTTCTAATTAATTTTTGTCCATTTGTTTTGATATTTTGAACATTTGGTCTCTGTGTTTCATTTGCCACTTTTGTTTTTTAACCAATATTTATTACAAATATTTTTAGATGAGAATTACATACAAAACATACTGTACAGTACAGTACTGTGTAGCAAGGGCTAGACATCCAACGGTTACAGTACAGTAGGTTGCAAAGTGCATTAACAGTGCTAAACATACTGTACAGTACTGTACTGTACAGTACTGTACAGTACCTGTACATGTTATGTGCTTACTGTACAGTATATAAAGTAGTAAACAATCCCCAAAACACAGTACTGTACTGTAAGAGTCCAAAGACACGTTTAACACTTACAGTAATTATTAACAACAACCATGCTCAGTCATTTTCCACTTTTGACACTGTACAAAGATTGCAATTTGAACCTTTTTGCTTGTGTACTTACTGTATGCTCACTGTGTTTACAGATCACCGGATATGAACCCCATTGAGATGGTGTGGGCACATCTGAAGGGGTACCTCAAAAGGGTACACAAACCGACACACAAGGTGGAGCTAATTGATGGGATTCTTAAGTTTTGGAGAGACATTCTGACCATTAAAATCTGCTGTGACACAATTGACCACATAAAGAAGGTCTTGCCGGTGGTGATTGAGAGGAATGGTGCAGCAACCAATATGTGATTACTGTACTGTACTGTTTATTTTTGCTGGACTCCGTTAAATAAAAATAGTTTATGAACAGTATGAGAGACCATGTTTATTTATACAGTATATAAAATGTAATATTTATTCACTTTGCCAACCTTACTACTGTAGTTGAAATGTGCTAACCTTCAGCTTACAGTACTGTACACTGTACAGTACAGTACTGTATGTCATGAGCCAGACCTTGGGGCACAAGCAAACCTTTCGAGTGGCAGAGTACTGTACTGAACCCGTTGTCAGGTGGAAAACCTTACACCAAATTACCGTACACATTAAACATACAGTAAATAAAAAAAACACAAATACTCTAAAGTACAGGTACAGTATCTTTAAAATGTAATAATAATAATAATCTAAAACCTTTTTACCCTTAATGCAAACAGCATGGAAAGGGCTGTTTGGCAACACTACAGTATAGGCAGCGGAGGACATGGATGTGCTGTTGATTTGTGTGGCTCACAGCTCTGGCTCAGCAAGCTTAAATTACCGCTCCCCTCCCCCCGCTCTGTTCACATTGCAACCTCTTAGAGATGCTTGCACTGTACTGTATATCCCACGTCAGCAGCCATGACTGGATCTGTTTCATGCTACTGTATGTCCGGCAAGATGCCTCTCCCGCCTTCGTCTACTTACAGTACAGTATGTCCTGGGAAATCATTTCGGGTTCACTACTAAAAGCAGTACAGTACCTACAAATCTGGGCAGATAGACAAGATACAGTACTGTACTTTACTGTACAGCAATGTGAACCATTACAGTAGAATGCTGAGCCAGGACAGTACAGGTACTGTACTGTACTGTATTTGAATGGAAACGTTGTCATGGTGCCAGACATGATGTCGCCAGGACTTGGTTTTGAAGATTGATGAACAATGGCTGTTGGGACTCTGCTAGAGAAAAAGGTTCACACTTTTTCTGAATTGATGATTGCAACTGTACTGTAGTGTACTGTACAGTACTGTACAGTATGTGCACCTCCCAGACATCGGTCTCCCAACACGCCATGATTCTTTTAAAAGCCAGAAGGTTTCCGATTGACAGTAGATTCAAACTCTTGCTTACTGTACTGTATCTGCCAGTTGTACTGTACTGTACATCACGTGTACTGTACAGTGTATTGGAATGCAAGTTGCAAATTTCTACGGGAAAATAGATACAGTTATGGGGTGGAGATGTATCATGCCTTCAGCTGTTGATCGGCCTGTCTTGATTTGTTCTATGCCTGTGACGAAGGAAAAAAAAGCATCCAAGAGGCACTGGGACGTACAGTACTGTACTCTTAGTTTATACAGTATTAGGTTTTGAGAAGACAAAAATAAAAATAAAAAAACATTCAGTTTTCTCGCTGGCTTACAGTAGGTTAGGCTGCTTTTACAAGACAGTGATAACTTCCTGTAGCAAATACAGTACTGTACAGGGTAACTGCCCCTTCCACCACAAAGACCATGAACACGTCACTGCATGGCAGAACTACAAAGACCATAATTCATACTGTAGTGTTGCCGAATGGCGTCCCACGCCGGCTGAAGGGTGCATGAGCGCGGAGCGGCACACATGTACAGTACTGTACAGTGAACGGGCTGGGCAGCAGTTGTGTAAGAGCATGGAGCAGACACACTTTAATTGGTCCGTGCAGAGTCCCCCCCCCCCCCCGGCCAGGGTGCAATGCTGACTTCAGCTGGCGAAGGAGGGCTGCAGGAGTACAGGTACTGTACTATACTGTACAGTACAGTAGGGAAACAATCCTGCACGTCATTTCCCCACCGTCTGCAGGCCGGGATCATGGGGGTTCTGTGCTGTAATACAGCCCATACTGAAATGCTTGGTGCATGTACTGTATGAAAGGACCCTGAAACAGCATTAAGATATTTGATAAGATACTGTACAGTAAAAACATCTGTGCAGACATGATTTGCATACAGTTGCATTTACAATACTCTATTTAATAAGCATATATTATTAGACATTTAAAACATACAGTAACACGTATCCAATACTATACATACAGTACTGTACTCGAATATACTCTATTAAAAAAAAGACAATAAAAAAAATTAACTGGGGAATCGAACTCTGGACACTGGGCATTAAAGGCTGGCACGCAGCCGCTGGACCACCTTCACACGTCCTTCATTTGCCACAGTAGTAGTGTGATGACCCACGAGATGCATCGTCATGAGACAAAGGGGGCATAAAAGCCAAACAGAAAACAAGGCGCGTACGACACCTAGCGGTGAAAGTGATTTAGGCAGGAATCCAGAGGAAATAAAACAATGAATGAGCGACAGAGCTCAGCGCTGGCTCCCGCGACGGGGCTCGCAGGTGTCAATCTCGCCGCTAACAGAGGCGAGATTGACACAATATCGGCGGCACCCACTGTAGTCTCAGGCTTCCCAGGATGCCACTGAGCATGTGCGGGAACGAGCAGTGAATGCTGGGAGCACAGCATTCACCGCATCCAGGAAATAAATGCTTGTGGGCTTCAAATGCCCACAATGAAGATGGAAACCGCCTGCAGTGAATAATATAAGTTATTCTTTCCGACGAAATCTGACACAGGCGGACATATTACACACAATATGTGAGTATGTAATGCTGAGAAGAAAAGTTTGTGAATGAACTCAAAAAAAAACAAAAACGATAGATAGGTGGACCCCCGCTTTAAGCATTATTAAAATCACTGCTCCTGAAAAAACGGCCGTTTCAAAAAAATTTTTTCCAATTGATACATGTCCCCTGGGGCAGGACCCAGGTCTCCATCCACTTTTTATGGCAAAGAACTTGCATATTAGCCTTCAGTGAAAACTTTGGATTTTGCAGGTTCGAGCCCCATTGACTTTCGCATATGTGACCTGACAGGCATTTTTGCCAGCAATATTGCTGCTTTCCATTTGCATTACCGCTCAGTTTCTGAGAATTGAAGTCTTATTGGCCTTATTTGGGCGCTATTTTCTGGGACCGCAGGATCATTTTTCGGCGCTATAGTAAATGACTCCCACTGTGTGTTTTGGGGCTTTAGAAACTAACCTGTTTGTAACTACACACATTTGAGGCAGGGGATCCTAAATAAGAGACATTTAACAGTTATGCCTCTACGTGTTCGTGGCTTCAAATTTTGGCTTTTAGAGGGGTGAGATCACCCCATCTGAGGAAGGCAACATCAACATAGTCTTGTGATACTAATGTCTCATATGGCCTTTACTTTAACAAACTCGAACTTTGTAAGAGGGATGTGTATCTTATGTTTTGAAACATGCCTGTTTAGCCCCAAAAAAGGCTAAATAATGGCAAACACATGTTTATACACCAAGATGTTGGTTTGTTATAAAACCTTAAAATGCATGTGAATGTGCTTTGAGTAAAATGTTTTTTAATAAACAATGTGTGGCTTACTATTTCAATGCTCATTACCAGTATATTTGTTAAGTTGGTGTTACAGTGACAACAATATGCTCTAAAATGTGCCAAACTCAGGCAATTTTATGGCCTCAAAGAAATTAAGGAGTTGAAAAAGCATAATGTTTTTGAAATGAATGCATTAGATACATTAAGAACAAAAGCATTGTGTGTTTGTAGCAGACCCACAGCACAACATAATAGTTAGTTGAAGAAGAGATTGTCACCACATGTAGCAAATAAGGCACGTTTGCACTATTGTCTAAAAGGGACAAAAAAAGGCCATTTGACAACCTATTATACAGATAAGAAACACAGACAACAGTAGTTCAACTGAAAAAGTAGTTTATGATAAAATTATGATTCTTGATCAGCTACATTTTGCTGCCAAGCCACTGCCCCTCTACCCACAAAATATTCAAGATATTTTTGGCGGATATCATGGGAATTTTGTGAGGGCAACCCAGCACGGGCAGGTTCCAGAGCCATCATGTTTCCCACCGATGGACAAGCTGCAGCCTCTTCAGCTGGGCCTGACACTGCAGGGTCAACATCAGCTGGAAGTGATGAAAGATAGCTGCTTGCATTCCTCCATAAAAAATTGTGGAGGATGCAACAGCACAAAGCAACATAGTTTATTTTATATTGGGCCAGGTTGATGGGGGTTAAAAAGAGCCTGAAGCGACTTGACAGGATGCCAAAGGCATTTTCAACAACCCTTCTGGCGCAAGAGAGCTTGTAGTTGAAGAGTCTTTGCTCTGGGGTGAGGTTCCTCATAGGAAGGGGCTTAATAACATGTTCCCCCAGAACAAAGGCCTCATCTGCGACAAAAACAAAATTGAGGGCCTCAACATTGTCCTGAGCAGGTGGCAAATTTAAGGTGCCATTCTGGAGCCGATGGTAAAACTTCATCTGCATGATGACACCTCCATCCGAGTTGCAGCGTTCTTCCCAACATCCAAAAGAAACTCATACATTGCAGAAACAACAGCTAGCAGCAGTATGCTGCAAAAGCCTTTGTAATTGTAGTAGTATGAGCCCAAGTCAGGTGGTGGGACAATCCTCACATGTTTCCCATCAATAGCTCCACAAACTGTGGAGTAAAAAAAGAAAGAAGAAATTACTACTTTTGACCATAACATTGGAAGCAGATTTGACAGAAACATTCTTGGCCAGTATAAGTATACAATTGAAATGAGTATTTAAAGACAAAAGGTCAAATTTTCAGATTCAGCACCCCCTCTGGTGCCCCATTAGAAAAAATGTTATAGTGGGGGGAGGTAATAGATTGATGCTTTGGACAGGTAACCCTCTCCACTTCCATGAGAGCTGAATGCATAAATAATGTGTGATACTTTGGCCAGCCCCCCTTACTTACACTATTGGCAACCCAGTGAACAGGCAAGAAGTGTCATAATCTAAAAATATGGATACACACTGTCCAAATTGAAGCACATTTTGCCATTCATAAATTACCTATCAAGATAATATGAGACAAAAACTTACTACGTTACAATTTGAAGGTAATCAGGCAGGCCCTTGCACTACATGCTTTGGTGAATTCATCCAGAAATAGGACCACAAAAGAGGTATAGTGTGTATGGGTTTTGCAAAGTCAGCAGATAGAGTATTGGTATCGGTTGACTTAACGTTTGGGGGGGAGGGTTCCAAATGAGTTTGTGCCCCACAAAAATGGCCTCTTGCACTCTGCCTGAATTTGAGGACAACAATAACATTTGGACACATTTTAGGGGTGTTTAGATTAAGCACAAAAATGTAGCTGACAAAATACATTGTTAAGTTACTAGGCTAGGTGTGTATGGGCCCAGGATAGCATGCTGGGGAGATTTGTGAAGAAAAATATGCATAAAGGACAGTAAAGGAGCATTAAAAGCTTACAGCATGCATGAGGGCAAAGAGGACATTCACAGCATATTACAGTAATGGTAATTATGGAATCAAGAAATGAATACAATACATTAGCAAACATGAAATACATAGAATGTGATGTTAAAGCTAAAACTTACCCAAATATAGCCCTTCTGCAGGACTTGAATAATGGCAGAACAGGTCTCTGGAATAATGAGTCCCAGACATGGCCGGTGCTACCATTAGGCAAACTAGGCAGTTGCCTAGGGCGCGCTGCTACCTAGGGCACCTGGCCACTGATGTTCCTACTCTCTTCTCTCTGCATCAAGCAACTAAGTCTCAGCATCAGCAGGCACCTACCACTCTGTTCGCACATAGCGTCAGAGGTGCAACGGCGGCGAAGGACTGTGTCTGTGTGGCGACTCCCAAATGAATGGAAGCAAGCAAACATTCATCGATGGGCACTGGTAGGCTGCATTGATGGGTGATGGTAGGCTGCATTTGATGGGCGCTGGAGAGGCTGCATTGATGGGCACTGGTAGGCTGCATTGATGGGCACTGGGGAGGCTGCATTTGATGGGCGCTGGTGATGCTGCATTTGATGGGCGCTTCATTAAAAAGGTGGGGTATACATGGGCTGGGCAAAGGGGGTGGAGTCAGGGGTGGAGCCAGGGGGCGGTATAATGAGGTTTCGCCTAGGGTGTCAAAAATCCTTTTACCAGCCCTGGTCCCAAAGCCTGGGGGGAGATCCCAGTTGTAAACTTCAGGTCCTGGAGACTTCTCCAAGTACCGCAAGGTGGCTATGAGCCTTTGCTCGAGAGTAATGGCAAGCCGCATGCATGTGTCCTGCTTCTTAATATAGGAGGTCAGCAATGCCAAGAGACGGTGAAAGCAGGGGTCTATCATCCAGAGATAATTCCTAAAATCATCAGGATTATTCTCCTGGAGCCCCCACAGCAAAGACATATGAGAGAATTGGTCACAATTAAGCAACCAATTTTTGGTCCAAGAACTCCTCCTCCTCCTGTTCCTGTACTGGACTTGGGTCAAACCAATAACTCCAAGCCCAATGATAGCACAATCTCTCTGATGAGAATGCAACATGGCTACAGTAGTTGACGAATGGCCGCTCAGAAACAAACTGACAAGCACGAACTGAAAAGCGCAAATCAACACTTACCAAACTTCTACTGACACGAAATTAGCAGAAGGAGCCCGAAGGGTGGCGCATGACAATTGAACTTCCTATTTATCAGCTCATAGTACGTCTAGTACGTCACTACGTTCGGGATTGTTGGCCGACAATTGTGTGCCATTTGTATGCAAGACATGTTTGGGCCAACGCCCTTCAGACAAAAGTCTGCGGTTTTGTCGGCGGAAAATCCAATCGTGTGTAGGAGGCTTTACATTGGTAATCAGAGGGAAGAATTCTCATTACATTGGTGATCTGAGGAAAGAATGCTCCTTATATTGGTGATCAGAATGCCACACTTACCAACAGCTAAAAAAAAGATCACTGATATCATGCCACAGGCTCTGCAAAATGACATTAGACCTGGAACTATGTAGGCACCATCAGATGGAAGGTCAATCAGCCACAGCTCAAGGAAACCCCAGTAACCTCTAGATACCTTACATTGGTGGTCAGTGAGAAGAATGCTCTTTATATTGGTGGCCAGAATGAGACACTTACCAACAGCTAAAAAAGTTAATTGGTATCATACTGCTGATTCTGCTAAATGGCATTGGACATGGTGGCATTGGACCTGGAACTATACATGCAAAATCAGATGGAAGGTCAATCAGCCACAGCTCAAGAAAACCTCAGCAATCTCTGGAGGAACCCTGGTTGAGAACGACTGCAGTGAAACAGTACAGTGAATTAAACAGTGAATTAAAGAATGCAAAGTAATAAATAAAAAAAGTGTTTCCCTCCCCTTCTCCAGCCACTCACATTTGACTGTAAACAGTGCTGGAGTGGGGCTGAATGGGGGAGCAAGGAGGGAGACATACTGAGGTATGACCACAGAAGCAATAAAAGTTCTGCAGGACACAGAGCTGTGGCTGAATGGAAACAACAGGATCGTCGGGAGCACAGTAATATGTTGCTGGCTGACTGCAGTGTCTTCCAAATATCTATGTGATCAGGCAGTGTACAGGTTACCGATCAGCCTCCCCTCCCTCTTGTTTTGCTGGTTACTTTTTTTTTTTTATCTGCCTAACCTGATCTGCACATTGTCTGGTCACACTGATACGATCTCTGGAAGACTCTGCAGCAGCTGTTAACCATTTCAGCTTATAATCAGCTATTTAGCCAGAGCTTTGTGTGCGCTCCACAGATTGTTTGATGGGTTTTTGTTTTTTTTTGGAGGATTTGCTGCTGGATCAGGCTAGAAACTTCACAGCCCTATTAACGGGTTACTGTCCTCCACTAATCCTGACCAGTTCACTGTTTGTAAGAAAATTTGTATTTTGGAAATTGGATGTGATGCTGTCTTCTGTCACTTGGTTGTACTTTCAAAGGAAAATCACTGACTTGATCTTGCAGAGCTGGTTTAAATAGAGTAGATCAGCCCTGTGATACTATGTACCTGTACACTGGGTTCAGCCATAAAAGTCTCTGACCATCTCCTGAATCAATCATGTCTGTGATCCCTAACTGTCTTCTGTACCATGTCTGCAGTCTCTGACCATCTCCTGTACTATGTCTGCAGTCTCTGATCATCTCTTGTACTATGTCTCCAGTCTCTGACCATCTCCTGGACTATGTCTCCAGTCTCTGACCATCTCCTGCACCATGTCTGCAGTCTCTGACCATCTCCAGTACCATGTCTGTGGTCTCTGACCATCTCCTGTACCATGTCTGCAGTCTCTGACCATCTCCTATACCATGTCTGCAGTCTCTGACCATCTCCTGTACCATGTCTGCAGTCTCTGACCATCTCCTGTACCATGTCTGCAGTCTCTGACCATCTCCAGTATCATGTCTGCAGTCTCTGACCATCTCCTGTACCATGTCTGCAGTCTCTGACCATCTCCTGTACTATGTCTGCAGTCTCTGACCGTCTCCTGTACCATGTATGCAGTCTCTGACCGTCTCCTGTACTATGTCTGCAGTCTCTGACCATCTACTGTACTATGTCTGCAGTCTTTGACCTTCTTAGGAGGGGCCAGGGGTGGGGCTGAAGAAGGTACCATGGGCACAACCAGGGGTGGGGCCAGGGTGGCACTGGAGGAGGAGCCAGGGGCGGGACCAGGGTGGGCTGAAGGGGGCCCCGTCCGGTAGGCTGTACAGGGCCCCATGATTTCTATCAGCGGCCCTGACTGCCATCATAACAGTTAGAATTCTGCTTTACTAGAGGCGTAGTTTTTCAGGTAGAGATGGCTGGGAGCCCCTTTAATAGTTTGGCTATGGGGCCTCACCACAGATATTTACAGTCTTTCTCCTTGTGTAAGTTCCAACCAGATCAACTTCAAGCCAGGAAAAGGATATGTTGACTTTAAGCCCCTTTTCAAATTAACTTAACCATCTAAAAAAAATCAATAAACTGAAAAAAAAAATACAGTTGATGTAACCCCAATCCCCAAAATATCATATTAAATTTTAACAACTTAATATCAGTTTAAAAGTAATTTCCAATCTTTTTAAATTAGTAGTTTTTAGTAAAATAACCCCTGACAATCCTGTCATGAAGGTCCTTGTTTAAGCAATTCCTGTGCTCTATCCATGTCTCTGTGCTCCTGCTTTGTCACCCCCATCACATGGGCTTCCGTATGGTCAACTCTTGTCACCATCTGGGAACCTATCCTGAGAAAATACCATGTTGGAGTGCATGTTGAAGTGGCTACAAATAGGCTGCAGGAAATATTCTGTGTTGCAAGTACATGGCTTACTTGCACAATCTAAGTAAACACAGGACTTATAACAAATATGTACAAACTCAAATATTTGTAAGGAAGTATGTTCTAGAGGATGAAATGTATTGTGTTATTATTTCCCAGTATTTCCCAGTAATTAAGATCACACCCTTCTCCTGAAAAACCTTTGAGAACAACGAAAGTGAAAATTGTTCTGCTTTTTACATTGAATGGATGGCATCATAGGTCAAGTAAATCAGCATAGGTAACTAGATATATCCCAAACTGGGTGGACACAGGATACATTATATGTGAAATGGAGATACATTTTCACTCCTATAGCTAAATTGTTTAAAGCCCCATTCCAGGCTAAAATTATTTTAATTTTTTTCCCAACCCTGCCTCTCACCCCCTTCTAACCCATCCTACTAGACATTTTTCCCTTTTACCTTGTTAAGCCACATATACTTACCCACCTAAGATCCCCCTCCAGGCTCCTCACCATTGCCGGCCCCAGAGGACCACAAATCCAGCTGTGTAATGTAGTCCAAGATCACCAGTCCCCTATTATGCCCCTGTGGTGACGTTGTCTTCTCCTGGCTCCTGAAAGAACCCCGCCACTGGACATCCAATAGGAAGTGTCCATGTCATGAAGGCACTAAAGGACCAAAGTGGGAAGTCACATGTCCCAAAAGGAACCCAGACGGTACCCTGGTTGAGAAACACTGGTCTAACACCGTTTAAAGTGATTCTAAAGGTTTTATTATTTTAAAAATAACAAACATGTTATACTTGCCTGCAATGGTTTTACACAGAGCAGCCCCATTCCTCTTCTTTTAGAGTCCCCCTGCCGGTGGTCATGCCTCCTCCCCCCTGCCGATTGCCCCTAATAGCAAGCCACTTGCTAAAGGGGCACTCGAGCATGCATAGGTGTGCGCAGCCTATTGCACTAGGGTGTGCACCCCAAAGCTCAAAAACACACTACCGATCACTCACGATGTTCATTCAGAAAGGGAAGGGGCTGGTAAAGTACATATTTACCAGCCCCTTCTCCCACTCATCTTGAAACATCCCCTCAGCAACAGCCAGTGGGAGAGGAGGGAAGCCTGCGGTGCTGCGGGGGGGAAGGGGGAAGGGAACCAGGGCAGTAGGGGAGATCTGTGCTGCACTGGGTGATTAGGGTGTGCCTGGGCACACCTGGCACACCCTGTGCGCACGCCTATGCGAGCATGCTAGCTCCCGTGCTACGATCCTGTGAATGGACATTGTCCATTCACACACAGAGCATGGCTCAGCCCCGCCTCTTGCTCTCTCCTCATTGGCTCACTGGCTATGATTGACAGCAGCAGGAGCCAATGGCTCTTGCTTTTGTGTGAGCCCCTGAGGAGAAAGATTCCAAAGCACTATTCCCAACGCACACGTTCCTGTAGAGATGGCTGTGTATGTAAGTGGGTTCTAAAGCAACCACCGGCTGGAACCATGAATAGTCAGAGAGAGAGAGATATCACCAGCACACCTAGATGTCCAAAATGGATTGAAAGCTTTATTCAGTGATCACATGATTACAGCAAATAGCTATATGTGATTTGCTGTAATAATGTGATTGCTGAATAAAGCTTTGGACCCATTTTGGAGATCTTGGTGTGCTGGTGACATCTCTCTCTAACTGAGGAGAGAAAGACCCGCGAGAGCCGCTGATCTCATGTACATTGCTGGATCGAGATGGGGCTTAGGTAGGGTGCACCCAGAAGGTTTTTGACCTTAATGACCTTTTTGACCTTAATGCATTAAGGTCAGAAACCTTCTGCCTTTGGAACCAATTTAATGAACAACTGGCAAGACTTATAGTTTTTCACAAGAAGATGTATCAATATGTGTTGGGGTGAAAGGTAAGCAGTGGGCAACAACATATTATTATTATTCAGGATTTATATAGCGCCAACAGTTTACGCAGCGCTTTACAATATAAAAGGGAGACAATACAGTTATAATACAATACAATACAATACAATACAATAGGATTAAGAGGGCCCTGCTCAGATATATTGATATCTATACACAAAGTAGTGGTGATTCTTACATATTCCCACTTATGTATAGTCTATGCAACATCATCCAGAGGATTCCCAAGCACCACCCAGTAGTTCTCGAAAAAAGGAGATGAAGCACAAATATCTTGCTCTTTCACTTTATTCCTTAACATTAGGGATGAGCACAGGCTTGGTTTGAACTTAGGTTCAGACTGGACACAGAGACAAGCTGTTACTCCAATTAGCACCCAATCAGCTGCAGCCAGGGCATTTCTTGCAGCTGTATTTACCAAAGGGGTAGGGACGCTCATGACATCATTGACCTAATAAGGCCACATGGCCACATTTGGACAATTAAATGTTCCAAAAAAACAAACATATGGCCATATTAGGACAATAATTTCACAAGCATTCCCCTCCCTGCAGTTGCAGATAACAAAAGGGCAGGGATGATCATGACAAAATTGATCTAATATGGTCACATGGCCATATTTGGACAATATCATTGACCAAATATGGCCATATTAGGTCAGTGATGTCATGATGTACATCCCCACCTCTTTGTTACATGTGGATGTGAGGCAGGGAATGCCCTGGCTGCAACTGATTGGACACTGTTTGGCAGGGGTGGCAGCTTGTACCCAGATTCAGTTTGAAAAAAGCTCCAACCAAACCCATTGCATTCCTAGTGTTAAGGAATAAAGAACAATTGAGTACTGTCTATGATGCTTTATTTATTTGCACTAACATCGAAATTTACAAGACAAGCTTTTGGGTTGTGTCCCCTTCTTCAAGGTCCAAGCAGTACACCGCTTGACTACTGCTTGGACCTTGAAGAAGGGGACTAGGGATGAGCTTCGAGTTCGAGTCGAACTCATGTTCGACTCAAACATTAGCTGTTCGCAAGTTCGCCGAACACCGAACAATTTGGGGTGTTCGCGGCAAATTCGAATGCCGCGGAACACCCTTTAAAAGTCTATGGGAGAAATCAAAAGTGCTCATTTTAAAGGCTTATATGCAAGTTATTGTCATAAAAAGTGTTTGGGGACCCGGGTCCTGCCCCAGGGGACATGTATCAATGCAAAAAAAAGTTTTAAAAACGGACGTTTTTTCAGGAGCAGTGATTTTAATAATGCTTAAAGTCAAACAATAAAAGTGTAATATCCCTTTAAATTTCGTACCTGGGGGGTGTCTATAGTATGCCTGTAAAGGGGCGCATGTTTCCCGTGTTTAGAACAGTCTGACAGCAAAATGACATTTGGAAGGAAAAAACACATTTAAAACTACCCGCGGCTATTGCATTGCCGACAATACACATAGAAGTTCATTGATAAAAACGGCATGGGAATTCCCCAAAGGGAAACCCCGAACCAAAATTAAAAAAAAAAAAAATGACGTGGGGGGGGTCCCCCTAAATTCCATACCAGGCCCTTCAGGTCTGGTATGGATATTAAGGGGAACCCCGGCCAAAATTTAAAAAAAAAAATGACGTGGGGTTCCCCCTAAATTCCATACCAGACCCTTCAGGTCTGGTATGGATTTTAAGGGGAACCCCGCGCCAAAAAAAAAAAAAAAAAACGGTGTGGGGTTCCCCCAAGAATCCATACCAGACCCTTATCCGAGCACGCAACCTGGCAGGCCGCAGGAAAAGAGGGGGGGACGAGAGTGCGGCCCCCCCCCCTCCTGAACCGTACCAGGCCACATGCCCTCAACATTGGGAGGGTGCTTTGGGGTAGCCCCCCAAAACACCTTGTCCCCATGTTGATGAGGACAAGGGCCTCATCCCCACAACCGTGGCCGGTGGTTGTGGGGGTCTGCGGGCGGGGGGCTTATCGGAATCTGGAAGCCCCCTTTAACAAGGGGACCCCCAGATCCCGGCCCCCCCCCTGTGTGAAATGGTAAGGGGGTACTTACCCCTACCATTTCACTAAAAAACTGTCAAAATAGTTAAAAATGACAAGAGACAGTTTTTGACAATTCCTTTATTTAAATGCTTCTTCTATCTTCCTTCATCTTCTTCTGGTTCTTCTGGCTCTTCTGGTTCTTCCTCCGGCGTTCTCGTCCAGCATCTTCTCCGCGGCGTCTTCTATCTTCTTCTCCTCGGGCCGCTCCGCACCCATGGCATGAGGGGAGGCTCCCGCTCTTCTCTTCATCTTCTTCTTCATCCTCTTCTCTTCTTCATCTTCTTCATCTTCATCTTCTCTTCTTTTCTTCTGCGGGCCGCTCCGCATCCATGCATGGAGGGAGGCTCCCGCTGTGTGACGGCGTCTCCTCGTCTGACGGTTCTTAAATAACGGGGGGCGGGGCCACTCGGTGACCCCGCCCCCCTCTGACGCACGGGACATGATGGGACTTCCCTGTGGCATTCCCCGTGACGTCACAGGGAAGTCCCGTCAAGTCACCGTGCGTCAGAGGGGGGCGGGGTCACCGGGTGGCCCCGCCCCCCGTTATTTAAGAACCGTCAGACGAGGAGACGCCGTCACACAGCGGGAGCCTCCCTCCATGCATGGATGCGGAGCGGCCCGCAGAAGAAAAGAAGAGAAGATGAAGATGAAGAAGATGAAGAAGAGAAGAGGATAAAGAAGAAGATGAAGAGAAGAGCGGGAGCCTCCCCCCCAATGCCATGGGTGCGGAGCGGCCCGAGGAGAAGAAGATAGAAGACGCCGCGGAGAAGATGCTGGACGAGAACGCCGGAGGAAGAACCAGAAGAGTCAGAAGAACCAGAAGAAGAAGAAGATGAAGGAAGATAGAAGAAGCATTTAAATAAAGGAATTGTCAAAAACTGTCTCTTGTCATTTTTAACTATTTTGACAGTTTTTTAGTGAAATGGTAGGGGTAAGTACCCCCTTACCATTTCACACAGGGGGGGGGTCGGGATCTGGGGGTCCCCTTGTTAAAGGGGGCTTCCAGATTCCGATAAGCCCCCCGCCCGCAGACCCCCACAACCACCGGCCACGGTTGTGGGGATGAGGCCCTTGTCCTCATCAACATGGGGACAAGGTGTTTTGGGGGGCTACCCCAAAGCACCCTCCCAATGTTGAGGGCATGTGGCCTGGTACGGTTCAGGAGGGGGGGGGGCCGCACTCTCGTCCCCCCCTCTTTTCCTGCGGCCTGCCAGGTTGCGTGCTCGGATAAGGGTCTGGTATGGATTTGTGGGGGAACCCCACGCCGTTTTTTTTTTTTTTTTTTTGGCGCGGGGTTCCCCTTAAAATCCATACCAGACCTGAAGGGTCTGGTATGGAATTTAGGGGGAACCCCACGTCATTTTTTTTTTTTAATTTTGGCCGGGGTTCCCCTTAATATCCATACCAGACCTGAAGGGCCTGGTATGGAATTTAGGGGGACCCCCCCCACGTCATTTTTTTTTTTTTTAATTTTGGTTCGGGGTTTCCCTGGGGGGAATTCCCATGCCGTTTTTATCAATGAACTTCTATGTGTATTGTCGGCAATGCAATAGCCGCGGGTAGTTTTAAATGTGTTTTTTCCTTCCAAATGTCATTTTGCTGTCAGACTGTTCTAAACACAGGAAACATGCGCCCCTTTACAGGCATACTATAGACACCCCCCAGGTACGAAATTTAAAGGGATATTACACTTTTATTGTTTGACTTTAAGCATTATTAAAATCACTGCTCCTGAAAAAACGGCCGTTTTTAAAACTTTTTTTTTGCATTGATCCATGTCCCCTGGGGCAGGACCCAGGTCCCCAAACACTTTTTATGACAATAACTTGCATATAAGCCTTTAAAATTAGCACTTTTGATTATTCATGTTCGTGTCCCATAGACTTTAACGGTGTTCGCGTGTTCGAGCGAACTTTTTTCCTGTTCGCATGTTCTGGTGCGAACCGAACAGGGGGGTGTTCGGCTCATCCCTAAAGGGGACACACCCCAAAAGCTTGTCCTGTAAATTTTGATGTTAGTGCAAATAAATAAAGTATCACTGACAGTACTCAATTGTTCTTGTTACAAGTGCACTAATAAGGCTACAATTACCTCAAGGAATAAAGAGAAAGAGCAAGATATTTCTGTGTTCCATCCATGTTTTCTTTTTGAACTATTTACACAAATGGTGTATGGGAATCTGCTAAATGATATTGCATAGACCAGGTACTCAACCCGTGGTATGTATGTGGTACACCCAGTGTCTCCCGAGTCCCGTCTCACGCAACCGCTTCCCGCGCACACATAAAGTCCTCAGCAGCTTGCTGTAGTGCAGCACTGTGCGTACCGGGGGGGTGGAGGTACACCCCATGTGCCACACATTGGTGGGGGAGTCAGACCAGAGGCAGCTGCCTGGGGTCCTGTCATCAATGGAACCCATCGCACTGCCGCAAGATGTTTCCTCGGCCAGGGCTGACTAATCAGGGTCAGTAGGTGGCCCCATGTCTTCCCATCTCTCGGCTCCTCCCCCTCTCCAGCCCGCCTCCGATCTCCTGCCTGTGTGAAGAACCTGTCTGGATGATGACTCCTGCGGCTCCCTGATCTCCTCTCCACTGTGCAATCCTGCACATTGCAGACAGGAAAAAAAGGTAATGTGAGCCCTGCCTGTCACTTCCCTGTGTCTGCTCAGGAACACATCCCAGCATGCCCAGCTATCACTGCAGCCTCATCAGTGGCACCTATCAGTGCCCCCTATCAGTGCAGCCTCATCAGTGTCGCCTATCAGTTCACATCGGTGTTTCCTATCAGTGGCACTTATCAGTACACCCTCATCAGTGCCCCTATCAGTGCAGCCTCATCAGTGTCTCCTATCAGTGCAGCCTCATCAGTGCCCATCAGTGCCGCCTATCAGTGCCCATCAGTCCCGCCTATCAGTGCCCCCTATCAGTGCCGATAAGTGTCTCCTATCAGAGCCACCTATCAGTGCAGCCTCTTCAGTACCCCCTATCAGTGCAGCCTCTTCAGTGCCCCCTATCAGTGCAACCTCATCAGTGCCCATCAGTCCCCCCTATTAGTATCTCCTATTAGTGCAGCGTCATCAGTGCCCCCTATCAGTGCCCATCAGTGTCTCCTATCAGTGCCCCTTATCAGTGCAGTCTCATCAGTGCCACCTGTCAGTGCCCATCAGTGTTTCTATCAGTGCAGCCTCATCAGTGCCCCCTATTAGTGTAGCCTCATCAGTGCTACCTATCAGTGCAGCCTCATCAGTGCGCATCAGTGCCACCTATCAGTGCCCATCAGTCCTGCCTATCAGTGCCTTTTATCAGTGCCTCCTATCAGTGCAGCCTCATCAGAGCCGCCCTGTCAGTGCCCCTCAGTGTCTCCTATCAGTGCAGCCTCATCAGTGCCACCCATCAGTGTCTCCAACATAGGCGTGCCCACGGGGTGTGCCGGGTGTGCCCAGGCACACCCTAATCATTGTGCTCTCTCATTGGTTTTGAGTGACTGCCAGGTGTCAGTTACAGTTGTGACTACTACTGGCCGCTCATGTCACCACTGCCTGGTCCTGCAAGAAATGCACCATTTTTGCAGCCCAGCCTGCACTGCAGGGACTAGGGAGCCCCCGGGACCACAGGCGCGGCGGAGTGATCCGGCCGCATTTCCCGATGGGTCCTGTATAGTTCCGGCAGCGCAGGCAGCGGCAGCGGCGGAGTGATATGCATCTGCACTCCGCCCCCCTCCGGCCTCCTCTCTCTCCCTTCCCTCCGAAGAACCAGCGGACTCAGCGGAGCCTCAGGCTGGACTCAGATAGCGGCAGGTGGCTGGCTCAGCGAGCTCAGGTAAGCAGTGCCAGTGAGACAGCACTGAGCAGGGAAGGGCAGTCACACAATGGATCGGACCAAATAAAAACAAAAAGGCAACTGGATTTGAACCCTCCCTGTCTCTGCCAGCAAAAAAGTATGTGTGAATTTATATATATATATATATATATATATATATATATATATACTTTTTTGCTGACAAGCCAGGCAGGGTTCATATTGATTTGAATTGTATATGTGATGTACATAAAAAAATTATATATATCTATAAGTCGATTTTTACATGTCATTTTTTTGAAATTGTTCTCACGTGTTAAAATAACGCTTCGATAATGTTATTTTAAAAAATAACAATTTAAAAAAATGACATTTAAAAATCAACTTAACCACGACCTTTGGAAGATTTTCCCCTATTCAGGACCAGGCCATTTTTTGCTATTTAAGGCCCCTTTCACACGGTCGGACCGTTCAGGTCCGCCTGTCAGTTTTGACGGTGGACCTGAACGGGCGCCCCATGCTAGCCTATGGAGCGACATGTCCGCTGACATCCGACCCGGTCCAATCCGCTAAAAGCAGACGGATGCCTCTACGTTTGGATCCGTCGCTGGCGGATCGGATCAGGTGAGATCTGATGAAAACAGACATGCTGTCCGTTTTCGTCCGATCTCTCCATAGGCAGCAGCGGCGCCTGACAAGCCCCTCCCCGCTCAGTGAGCAGAGAGGGACCTGTCATCTGCCGGCTCAGCGGAGATCAACGGAGAGATCTCCCGCTGAGCTGGCTGACCGAGGCGGACTCCATGGCAGCGGAGTCCGCCTCGTGTGAAAGGGGCCTAACTGCACTACTGACAATTGCGCAATACTTTACCCAAATTAATTTTATATAATTTTTTTCATGCAAATAGAGCTTTCTTTTGGTCATATTTGATCCCCACTAGGTTTTTTATTTTTTGGTAAACAACAAAAAACTGTTACTACTACTGTTATTAAATCTATCCAATAAAATCAATTTTCTTCAAAAATTTAGGCCAAAATGTATTCTACTACATGTCTTTGGTATGTGCCAATGTGGGTTAACGTGCCTGTACATCAGCCCACATTGGAGCAGTGACTGCTGGTGCTCAAAATTTTTTTTTTGGGGGGGGGGGGGGCGCAAACAAACTGAAAAAAAAACATCAATTGCAGCCACTGTGCTCATCAAACGCAGCTACTGTGCCCATCAATTGCAGCCACTGTGCCCATCAAATGCAGCTACTGTACCCATAAATTGCCGCCACTGTGCCATCAAACACAGCTACAGTACCCATCCATTGCTGCCAGTGTGCCCATCAATAAAAAAAATGTGCATTTATTATTTTTTGTTGCAGATGCCTGGAAAGCATTGCACCAACGATCAGCAGATCGCTGATGCCATGCAGGTCTCATGTACACTGTCGGTGTATCGGCTTACCCTTACGGGTAAGCCAATACTCCCTGACAGGAACACTCAATGATCTACCACAGCACTCCACAGCTCCGTGGTTGTTCATTGAGAACTAAAAGCCAACAGCTGCTAAAGATGCAAAGCCAAGGATGGGCTTATAATTCACTCAGACACGCAGAGCGGTGTGTCTGAATGATGCGGCCGTGGGGGCAGATCGCCACACAGCTATGCTGGTTTTCAAACAGTGGCAGCTAGTACGGGGAACTTCTACCTATACTGCTGCCACAGGGAAGTGCTGCTGCAGCACTAAAAATTGGTGGAACATGTAACAATTTCCGAAAGGTGAATTTATCCTTTAAATAAATTATTTATTTATTTTTCACATCTCTTTTTTATTTGAGTGTTTTTGAGCTTCGAACTACAAGCTACAAAACACTCAAATGTAAACGGGGTCCTAATGATTTATTGTTTATGTTGCAGTAGATAATGTGGATCTATTGTTGGTGCTGAAGGAAGCTTTTGTTGCTGTAGGGGATCTTTTATTGCTGGGGCCAGTGGGATTATTAGTGCTGCTGCTAAAATAAAGCACTGTAAAGCCTTGTACACACGATCGGAATTTATACAAACTTTTCCGTGGATTTCTGTACAAAGGGCGTTGGCTGTGAACTTGTTAAGCATACACACGGCAGGACTTTTTAGGCAACAAACACGAACGTAGTGATGTTTCAACATACTGACGACACTTCAAAAGAGAAAGAGGACGTTCAATTCTCCGGCGCCGCCCTTTGGTCAACTTCTGTATTGTTGTCTGATCTTTTGCATTGGTTCTGAGCATGCATTTTTGTACTTTGTACTAAAGTCCGATGATTTTGTGTACACACGATGGGACTTGCCAACGTCGGAATTTTGTTGCCACCAAGTTTATCTGTTCGCACAGCCAACATTTGTTCGATGAAAACCGAAAAAGTTTGTCCGATGTAGCGTACACACGGTCGGATGTTGCCTCAAAACAGCTATTTTGCATGTTTGTTGTCAAAAAGTCAGATAGTGTGTATGGGCCTTCAGGGCTCATGCACATAGGTGCTTACAGCTGTGCAGTGTAAACAACTAGGCATGTGTCAGTGGCTGCAAGTCACAGGTCTTTCGTATATGTTTCTCCCCTAGCCTGTCCTGCTGGTTACTCTGTTATATTTTTGCATTCAGAGTGTGTACTTATGATAGCTTTTTCTTTATAGGTTATATACTCTTGATGTACTAAGTTAATTGCGTATGTCAAGTTTGAAGTACACTGCTTTCTAGCAAAAAAAAAAATTGTATCATACAGAATTCCAAAATATGGATCGGTTTGTGTTCAAGAAACCCAAAAAATCGAATATCTCAGACTCGTCAATGGCTAAAACTGTGCAGGATGACAACAGTTTGAATCCATGTAATGAGTCAAGTAACAACCCAGAAGATACTATTTATATTACTGATCAGTCCAGTGTACACTCCCAGGCATCAGATATACCAATTGATGACTCCATGAGTAGTTCCAGCGCGTTACAAGCAATAAGTCATGACCAAGAGGAAGATATTACTTCTGTTAGTACACAGCCAAGCACTTCATGTTCAACAAAGCCATCAAACATAGCAGCTGATGATCCGGTCTGTAGTATTCCCACAAATAGATTGGAACGCCAGAGTCGACTCGCTAGAGGCCCTTTTCAGCCAAAATTGAGCATGTTTCCGAGAACCAAAATAGGGATTAAACAAAGAAATTTTCAGAGTGACTGGTATGAAAAATATAGGTGGATTGAATACAGTCCAGCAAAGGATGCAGCATTTTGTTTCTATTGCCGTTTCTTCTCTTGTAGTGATGCAACGCAGAAAGGTCATGCGGATCCAGCATTCACTGAAAAGGGATTCAGAAACTGGCACAGGGCTAATGAATGTTTTAAAACTCACCAACTTTCAAAATCCCACATGCTAAGCACTTCTGCATGGTCAAGCTTTAATGAAGGACAACCTATTGATATTTTATTGGATAAAAGTAAGCAGGCTTACCTATCCAAAAAAGAAGAAAGGTGCCAAAACCGAATTGTTATGGAGAGACTGATTGACATTGTTCGGTGTTTGGCAATAGGTGGCAGACCATTCAGAGGTCACAATGAAAAAACTGACAGCCATGAAAAAGGTTTGTTTCTAGATATGGTCCATCTACTAAAAAAATATGATCCTGTCATGGAAAGACATTTGCAAGAATCTCCTTGAAATGCTAAGTATCTGAGTAATCGCCTCCAAAATGATTTAATTACATCCTTACATAATGTTGTCCAACAAAAAATCGTGTCATCAATAAATGGAAAAACAATTTCAATAATTGCAGATGATACTGCTGACTGTGGACACCATGAACAGATGTCTGTCATGGTACGGTATTTTAATAGTGAACTTCGTAGTCCAGTTGAACATTTTGTGTCGATTCAGAGGCTCTTAACAGTTGATGCTCAGTCAATCTTTAACCAGATAACCAAAGTTCTTGGAATTCTTAAAACCGACTGGTCATCAGTGATCTCTGTATGCTTTGATGGAGCAGCTACCATGTCTGGATGCACTGCAGGCGTTCAGATGAAATGTAAAGAAAAAAATAGTGAAATAATCTATGTACACTGCTATGCCCATTGTTTGAACCTTGTCCTAGTAGATGCTTGCACTTCAAGTAAGCAAAACAGAACTGTGTTTGACTTTTTTGGCATTATTCAGACTCTGTATGCCTTCATGGAGGCAAGTCCTGTTCGGCATGCTGTAATGGAGAAGATTTCAAAAGAAGTAGGAACTCAGCTGAAATCTTTAAAGTCACTATCTACTACAAGATGGGCATGCAGAGCAGAAGCCGTGGCCGCAGTAAAACAAAACTACTCCATTATTCTAAAGGCTTTAGACGAGATTGTCCAAACAAGTCGCTTAGCTGATGATAAAATAAGAGCCAGAGGCCTTATTTGTGAATTAGGTTCTTTCAAATGTATCTTTGCTCTTCATATGATGCACCCTATTCTCCAAATATTGGTAAAAGTTAGCAAGACCTTGCAAGCATCAAATCTCAGCTTGCTTACTGCAATGGCAGTGGTGAAAAGTTTGCGCAACTCCTTGGTCTCCATGAGAAATGACCCAGAATATTTTCAGTCTATTTTCAAAGACTGTGCGGAAATGCGTGCAGAAAATAACACATCTATTCCTCCAGTTAGGAAAAGAAAAACATCTGTTCTTCTTGATGAGGCAGCACATTCTCAGCATCACTATGATACAATGGAGGAACAGGAGAGGATAACTTCATTTTACCCACTGCTGGACTCATTGATAACAGGTATTGATCAGCGATTTGCACAGGAGTCTTGTGATATTGTTACTGCAGTAGGAAAACTGCTGAACTTAGAGATTATTAAAGCTGATATGGAAATCCTTGCCAATATATTTAAGGTGTCAGCGGATTTATTGGAAGCAGAAATCACATGCTCCGAGATTATGATGGGCCTGTTCCTAAAGGTTGCACCACAAACACCATCAAAGAGTGGTTTGATTGGCTTAAGGAATCAGATCGTTCATCCACATTCCACGCTTTTTACAACTGTGTTCAATGTTTTACAGTCTTACCTATAACAAGCTGCTCATGCGAAAGAGCTTTTTCAAAACTTGCACATGTTAAAAACAAACTGAGAAGTACAATGTGCCAAGAACGTCTTGATTCACTCTTGATGTTGTACACTGAGCAAGAATTGGCATGGTCGGCTAATTATAATGAAATTATTGAAGAATTTAAGTTTATAACACCTTCTGTGCGACGTCTTCTTCTCTAAAACATGTAGAGCAGGAAGCCATAATAATAATCTGTAGTGTGTGGACCACTTTTTTGATGCCAATTTGATGTCCAAATACATATTTCCAGGGCTTTTTTTCAGCAGGAACGTGGGAGAGCACAGTTCCGGCACCTCAGCACTGAATGTATATGCCAAGGGGTGGTGGGATTTGCTGGAGTGTCTATTGATATTGGCTGCTGGGGTCTCTATTGTCACTGGGTGATCTACTGATGCTGGGGAAGTCTATTACTGCTGGTGGGATCTATTGTTTCTGGGGGGTCAATTGTTGATGGGAGAATACTACTGTTGCGGGAGGGGGCTTATGTTGCTGGAGAGTATATTGTAACTGGATGCTGGGAGATCTATTGTTGCTGGGGAGATCTATTGTTGTTGGGGAGATCTATTGTTAATGGGAGAAATCTATTGTTGCTGGGAGGCATCTTTTGTTGCTGGTGAATCTATAGTTGCTGGGGAGATGTCTTGTTCTTGGGGGATCTATTGTTGCTGAGGGAATCCTATTGTTGCTGGGGGATCTAACAAATGTATTTAATGCAGTAAATACAATTCAGGATATTAAAACATGGCAGAGAATTATTTAAAGCTTTATGTTAAAAGATTATTTAATTAATAAGTTAAAAAAATTGTGTTTGTTTACATTGATAAATGTTTTTTTTAATTAAAAATGTTTTAATACATTTTAAAATGTTTGTTAACATTTATTTATAAGAGTGTGTGTGTGTGTGTATATGTGTGTTTATATATATATATATATATATATATATATATATATATATATATATATATAAACGCATGTGTGTTTGAACTTTGGTTTGAGGTGCACACCCTAATGCAATAGGCTGCGCACGCCTATGGTCTCCAATCAGTGGAGCCTCATTAGTGCCCTCTGTCAGTGCAGCCTCATCAGTGTCTCCTATCAGTGCAGCCTCATCAGTGCCCATCAATGCCACCTATCAGTGTCCATCAGTCCCGCCTATCAGTGCCTTTTATCAGTGTCTTCTATCATTGCAGCCTCATCAGTGCTCCCTATCAGTGCCGCCTATCAGTGCCCATCAGTGTCTCCTATCAGTGCCCCTATCAGTGCAGCTTCATCAGTGCCACCTATCAGTGTCTCCTATCAGTGCAGCCTCATCAGTGCCCCCTATCAGTGCTACCTTTCAGTGCCCATAAGTGTCTCCTATCAGTGCCACCTATCGGTGGAGCCTCTTCAGTACCCCCTATCAGTGCAGCCTCATCAGTGCCCCCTATCAGTGCAACCTCATCAGTGACCATCAGCCCTGCCTATTAGTATCTCCTATCAGTGCAGCCTCATCAGTGCCCCCTATCAGTGCCCATCAGTGTCTCCTATCAGTGCCCCCTATCAGCGCAGCCTCATCAGTGCCACCTATCAGTGCCTATCAGTGTTTCTATCAGTGCAGCTTTATCAGTGCCCCCTATCAGTTCAGCCTCATCAGTGCCACCCTATCAGTGCAGCCTCATCAGTGCCTCCTATCAGTGCCCATCAGTGTCTCATATCAGTGACCCTATCAGTGCAGCCTCATCAGTGCTACCTATCAGTGCCCATCAGTGTCTCCTATCAGTGGAGCCTCATCAGTGCCGCCTGTCAGTGCAGCCTTATCAGTGCCACCTATCAGTGTCTCCTATCAGTGCCACCCTATCAGTGCCCATCAGTCCCTCCTATCAGTGCCTCCTGTCAGTGGCTCCTATCAGTGCAGCCTCATCAGTGCCACTTATCAGTGTTTCCTATCAGTGCAGCCTCATCAGTGCCGCCCTATCAGTGCCCATCAGTGTCTCCTTTCAGTGCCCCTATCAGTGCAGCCTCATCAGTGCCTATCAGTGTCTCCTATCAGTGCAGCCTCATCAGTTCCACCTATCAGTGCAGCCTCATCAGTGCTGCCTATCAGTGCCCACCAGTGTCTCCTATCAGTGCCCCCTATCAGTGCAGCTTCATCAGTGCCACCTATCAGTGCCCATCAGTGTCTCCTATCAGTGCAGCCTCATCACTGCCCCCTATTAGTGCAGCCTATCAGTGCCCATCAGTGTCTCCTATCAATACTACTTATCAGTGCAGCCTCTTCAGTACTCCCTATCAGTGCAGCCTCATCAGTGGCCCTATCAGTGCAGCCTCATCAGTGCCCATCAGTCCCGCCTATTAGTACCTCCTATCAGTGCAGATCAGTGTCTCCTATCAGTGCCCCCTATCAGTGCAGCTTCATCAGTGCCACCTATCAGTGCCCATCAGTGTTTCTATCAGTTCATCCTCATCAGTGCCCCCTATCAGTGTAGCCTCATCAGTGCCGCCCTATCAGTGCAGCCTCATCAGTGCCTCCTATCATCGCCCATCAGTGTCTCCTATCAGTGGAGCCTCATCAGTGCTCCTTGTCAGTGCAGCCTCATCAGTGCCACCTATCAGTGTCTCCTATCAGTGCAGCCTCATCAGTGCCCCCTATCAGTGCAGCCTCATAAGTGCCCATCAGTGCCACCTATCAGTGCCCATCAGTGTCTCCTATCAGTGCCATCTATCAGTGCAGCCTCTTTAATACCCCCTATCAGTGCAGCCTAAACTGTGCTCCCTATCAGTGCAGCCTCATCAGTGCCACCTATCAGTGCCCATCCATCCCTCCTATCAGTGCCTCCTATCAGTGTAGCCTCATCGGTGCCCCCTATTAGTGCCCATCAGTGTCTCCTATCAATGCCCCCTAGCAGTGCAGCCTCATCAGTTCCACCTATTAGTGCCCATCAGTGTCTCCTATCAGTGCAGCCTCATCAGTGCCCTCTATCAGTGCAGCCTCATCAGTGCCGCCCTATCAGTGCAGGCTCATCAGTGCCGCCCTATCAATGCCCATCAGTGTCTCCTATCTCTGCTCCTATCAGTGCAACCTCACCAGTTTCACCTATCAGTGCCCATCAGTGTCTCCTATCAGTGCAGCCTCATCAGTGCCACCTATAAGTGTCTCCTATCAGTGCAGCCTCATCAGTGCACCTATCAGTGTAGACTCATAAGTGCCCATCAGTGTCTACTATCAGTGCCACCTATCAGTGCAGCCTCATCAGTAACCATCAGTGTCGCCTATCAGTGCCCATCAGTCCCGCCTATCAGTGCCTTCTATCAGTGCCTCCTATTAGTGCAGCCTCATCAGTGCCCCCTATCAGGGCCCATCAGTGTCTCCTGTCAGTGCAGCCTCATCAGTGCCCTCTATCAGTGCAGCCTCATCAGTGCCGCCTGTCAGTGCCCATCAGTCCCATCTATCAGTGCCTCCTATCAGTGCCGCCTCATCAGTCTGACCTATCAGTGCCGCCTCATCAGTCTGACCTATCAGTGCAGCCTCATCAGTGCCCTCTATCAGTGCAGCCTCATCAGTGCCGCCTGTCAGTGCCCATCAGTCCCATCTATCAGTGCCTCCTATCAGTGCAGCCTCATCAATGCCTCCTATCAGTGCCGCCTCATCAGTCTGACCTATCAGTGCAGCCTCATCAGTGCCGCCTATCAGTGCAGCCTCATCAGTGCCCATCAGTGCCGCATATCATCACAAACACATACTGTCATTACACACACACAGAAACCATTACACCCAAACAATAGAAATTTTAGACCTGCAGGGGTACTTCACCATAAAAGACTGAGAAACACTGGCAAAGACCCAAGTGGGAGTGTGTGCAGCTCACTGCTACTTTGTGTATAGATATCTATATACATATGTTGTTGCCCCTGCTTTATCCTTTCCCTAGCACATATTTACGCTCAGCTTGCTTCTGAGCTCAGTCCAAACCTAAATTCAGACCAAAGGCATGCTCATCCCTATGTAAGAGAGGAGAACAGGAAGCACCACCTGAGTGTAGTATTACAAAACTGTTTTATTCACAAAGGTTAAATACTCTCACAAGATTGAGGAGTAAAATGTGCCCATCAGGTATGTGGGGGAGCCGCTCAGATCTGTCCTGCAGACATCACACTGTGCCAAGGAATCGCTGGAGATGGAAGAGTACTGTGGAGCATCTTGTGGCCAACTAAGAAGTTCAGATAAACCAGCGTGGAACGCACAGCGGAAGTAATGTCACCGAGGTTGGAGACAACAGGCTATGTGCTCTAAATTTCAGCTTCTTCTACTGGCCAGTAGAAGGAGCTGAAGCTCAGAGTGTGTAGCCTGTTGATTCCAGCCGTCTCTCCCCCCTCCGGTGACGTCACTTACGCCATGCATTCCACGCTGGTTTACCCGGACTTCCTAGTGGCCACAGGATGCTCCACAGTACTCTTCCATCTCCAGCAGTTCCTGCTGGAGATGAAAGAGATGCTGGAGATCCTGAATGGATCTGAGCGGCTCCCACACATACCTGATCGGCACATTTTACTTCTCAATCTTGTAAATGTATTTTACCTTTGTGGATAAAACAGTTTGTTACTACTACACTCAATTGACGCTTCCCGTTCTCCTCCCTTATGTTTATGACACAGAACTGGCTTTACTCGGAGGATATACAAATACCTGATTCCCTGCACTACTATAGGGTTGATTTACTAATGTCAGACAGACTGTGCACTTTGCAAAGTGCAGTTGTACTCTGTAGGAGCAGTTGCTCCAGAACTTGTTAAATGAGCAAAAGCTCTACAGACTTCCATCATCCAATCACGTGCAAGCAAAAAAGCATTTTTTTTTTTTAATTCACTTTGCACATGATTGGGTACTCTTTGCAAAGTGAGGCTTTACCTCATTTACTAAGCTCTGGAGTAACTGCCCTTGCAGAGTGCAACTGCACTTCACAAAGTGCACAGTCTATTTGCCTTTAGTAAATCAACACCTATGTGTACATAGTTTGCTGTAAGACAATGATTGAGGGTCTGCTGCTATATACCCAATGGTGTTCCAAATAAGTATGAAAGTGCTAGAGATGGTACAACGCTCCCCTCTGACCTAACTCATACAATGCCACACTGTATAGATATTATATATGAAACCTAAATCATAAACAGCTACACAATATAAGTAAAAATAGAAAGAAGTAAAAAAACATAGTGAGTGTCACTTTAAAACAAGTCAATATTAATACATAGCAATATACCACCACTAAAATACAAGTGTCCGTGAACATAAAGTGCTTGTGCGCTTAGACCAGTGTTAGATGCACTGGTGTGACATAACAAATAAAGTCCAAATATTGAGAGTAAATCCATTGATACTGTGCAGACACATAAAACACCTTCAATGTCCCTCCACCTTCACATATATGCGCTCACCTCCATGCATGATCATAGATTGTCACCTTTAAGGGGTATATAGTAAGCTGGGAAGGTTGGGACTTTAAATGAGGCCATGAACATAGTGGAGGTGACTTGTTAGAGACAGAAACCACATATAGAAAAGACATTGTAATAAATATCATTTCATAAGTATTTACAAACACATGTGTATGTGCGTATGTAACATTTTCTATAAGTTTATACATTTTCTATAATCTTTTAAGTTTTCTATATGTGGTTTCTGTCATTGACATGTTTTATGCATCCCATTATGATCAATAAATATGTACTTTTATCCAAGTCACCTCCACTATGTTCATGGCCTCATTTAAAGTCCCAACTTTCCCAGCTTACTTTTGAATCAGGGATGGAGGCACACCACATATGTGCCTCACTCAAAGCCTCAAAATCTCCCCTCTCCTCTTTAAGGGGTATATAGATCCTCTGGTGGGTGATAATATCCCTTTTGGGTTCAGTATATCCTAGGCAATCCCAAGCAGGAATGATGAAAACTAACATAGTGCTGAATTATTTTAAAAAAAAACTTTAATAAAAAAATCTAAAATCTAAGAGAAAAAGTCACTCCTTGAAAAAGTCACGTAGCGTGTGACAAAATGCGTCGGAGGTCGGGCCTAGTGACATCAGCGCGCTCATCCAGGAAGCTTTAATTCTGTGAGTTGGCTGCTGTCATAAACATTCATGCGACCCTTAAGGGGGCTGCACACCCTATATGTGCTATGTATGCGATCTGAGTACACCAGAGTCAGTGCACAAAAATATGTGAGTTTTTTATTTAATATTTTTAGTTTTTTTTAAACCATTCAGCACTATGTTAGTTTTCTTCATCCGTCTATCAGCATTACTGCTTGAGATTGCCTAGGATATACTGAACTCAAAAGGTATATTATCACCCACCAGAGGATCTATATACCCCTTAAAGGGGAAGGCGCATGGTGACCAGCTATGGTCATACATGGAAGTGAGCTCATATATGTGAAGGTGGAGGGACACTGAAGGTGTTTTATGTGTCTGCACAGTATCAACAGATTTACTATCAATATTTGGACTTTATTTGTCATGTTACACCAGTGCATCTAACACCAGTCTAAACGCACAAGCACTTTATATTCACGGACACTTGTATTGTAGTGGTGGTATATTGCTATGTATATTATTATTATTATTATTATTATTATTATAATACGCGATTTATATAGCGCCAACAGTTTACGCAGCACTTTACAATGTATAGGGGGGATAACACAATTACAGTACATTTCAATACAAAAGGTACAGGAGGGCCCTGCCCGTAGAGATTACGTTCTAAAGGGAGGGGGTGGTGGTACAAAAGGTAATAGCTGCAGAGAATGATTTGATGGGGGTGGCTCGGGGACAGTTGTTAGGTGGGTGTGGGATAAGCTTCCCTGAATAAATGATTTTTCAGGGATCTCCTAAAGGTGGACAGGGTAGGGGCTGATCGGACATACTGGGGCAGGGAGTTCCAGAGGATGGGAGAGGCTCTGGAGTAGTTCTGAAGGAGGAGGAGGAGGTAACAAGGGAGATAGAGAGGAGGAGGTCCTGGGAGGAGCGGAGGGGACGATTTGGGCGATATCTGCAGATGAGGTTGGTGATGTAGATGGGGGCGATGTTGTGAATGGCCTTGTATGTTATGGTTCGCATTTTGAATTTTATACGGTGGGGTAGGGGAAGCCAGTGAAGAGATTGGCAGAGAGGGCAGTCACGGATCGATTAGTCAGGTGTATTTGTCTAGCAGCAGCATTCATAATAGACTAAAGTTGGGGTAGCCTGCTTAAGGGTAGGCCATTAAGGAGAGAGTTGCAGTAGTCAAGGCGGGAAATAATCAAGGAGTGAATAAGTTGCTTTGTGGTGTCATTAGTCAGGAAGGGTCAAATTCTGGAGATGTTGCGGAGGTTAAGGCGGCAGGATTTAGCCAGTGATTGGATATGGGGCTGAAGGAGAGGTTAGAGTCAAGGATTGCACCCAGGACCTTGGCATGTGTGGAGGGACCAATGGTTGTGTTGTTGATATTAATGGTGAAGTCACAGAGGGGGACCGTGAAGGAGGAAATATAACAAGCTCAGTTTTGGAAAGATTAGGTTTGAGGAAGTGGTGTGACATCCATACCGATATGTCATTCAGTAAGTTTGAGATCCGTGAGGAGATCGAGGGGGTAAGTTGAGGAGTGAAGAGATAGATCTGTGTGTCATCGGCATAGAGGTGGTATTGGAAGCCATGGGAGGTAATCAACTGGCCCAAGGAAGAGGTATAGAGTGAGAATAGGAGAGGCCCAAGGACGGAGCCTTGGGGTACCCCAACAGAAAGAAGAAGGGGAGCGGAGGAGATAGAGTTGTAAGTGACACTGAAAGTGTGCTGAGATAGGTAGGAGGAGAACCAGGATAATGCAGAATCATGGAGGGCAAGGGAGTGTAATTTGCTGAGGAGGAGCAGGTGGTCAACTGTGTCAAGGCAGCAGAGAGGTCCAAAAGTATGAGTATGGAATAATGGCCATTGGTTTTAACAGTTATCAGGTCATTGGTGAGTTTTAGTAGGGCAGTTTCAGTAGAATGTAGGGGGTCGAGAAGGTTGTTGTCCGTGAGATAGCAACTCATTTGGTCATGAACAAGGCGTTTAATGAGCATGGAGGCAAATGGGAGAAGGGAGATGGGTCTTAAGTTATTCAAACAGGTGGGGTCTAGTGAGGGTTTTTTGAATATGGGGGTAACCAGTGCATGTTTGAGCGGGGAAGGAAATGTGCAGGAGGAGAGGGAGAGGTTGAAGATGTGGGTTAGGGAGTTGAGGATAGAGTGGGAAGATGATCGCAGTAATTGAGAGGGGACAGGATCCAGGGGACAGGTAGTGAGGTGGGCCATGGAGAGGAGTTTATCAACTTCATCTGTGGTAACTGGGCAAAAGGAGGAGAGTATTGAGTGTGGTGTTGGACCTGATATGTTGGGTAGGGGAGGAATTTGAATGCTGTATATCTCCTTGCGAATTGTGTCGATTTTGCTATTGAAGTGCTTGGCAATCTGTTGAGCGGTAAGCAAGTTGGTTGGTGGGGGCAGTGGGGGGTGAAGTAAGGAATTAAGGGTAGAAAAGAGTTGACGAGGTTTGGATGAGAGGGTTTTGATGAGAGCGTTGTAATAGGTTTGTTTAGCAGTGTGGAGGCAGGAGTTGTATTTGAGAAGGGCAGATTTGTAGAGGGTAAAGTCTGGTAGGGATTTAGATTTACACCATGCTTGCTCAAGAGCATGGCTGTGTCTCTTGAGACTTCTGGTGTTGTCTGTTTGCCAAGGTTGTGGCAGATGAGGCCTGGTTCTGCGTGTAGAAAGAGGAGCAAGTACATCTAGGGAGGATGACAACGTGGTGTTGTAGATGGAAGTGGTTAGGTCTGGGCAGGACAGGAGTGCGATTTTGTCATAAAGGCCATCAGTAGCAGAGTTAAGAAGGGGAGGGTTGAGGTTGCGAAGGTTCCTGTGGGTAGTGGTTTGTGGGTTGGCAGCATGGGATGTAGGAAGCAAGGAGAGTGTGAAACGGATAAGGTTGTGATCAGAGAGAGGAAAGGGTTTGTTAGAGAGATTGCAGGGAGTGCAACAATGGGAGAATACAAGGTCAAGAGTGTTGCCGTTGGAGTGAGTGGTGGTTTGTGTCCATTGTGTTAGGTTAAAAGAGGAGGTTAGGTTGAGTAGTTTAGAAGTGGCAGCATTATTAACATTGATTGGAATGTTAAAGTCACCTAGGATGATGGCAGGCACTTCGGATGAGAGAAAATAGGGTAGTCATGCATGTATATAGTGTCCCGCGATGTTCATCCATCTTTAATCAAGCCGCCCGACGGACCCAAAAAGTAGAAAAAAAAAAGCTCTGCCTCGAAGGGAGGCGTCTCGCTGACTGCTGTCTCTTGGCTGTGACAGCTGTTATACAGGCAAGGATGGGGCCACCCGGTAACGTAACCGATTGACCCCACCCCTTCTGACATCATGTGCCTTCAGAGGGGGCAGGGTCATCCAGTTACGTCAGCAGGCGGCCCCGCCCTTTCATATAAAACAGCTGTCACAGCAAAAAGACAAGCAGCCAGTGGGAGCCCTCCCATGGAGGTGAAGTGTTTTTGGGTTTTTTCTTTTCTATATTTCGGGTCCGTTGAGCGGTGTGATTGACAATGGATGTTATAGTCCATATACATGGCTGAATATATATGATTAGAAATTCTTTTGTATATTTTGCAACTGTCATAATATTTACACCAATTATTGTATACTAATATTGTACTACTTGCACACTTTCTTTGTTATAGAAAATCTGTACCCATCTGAACCAAAATAACCTCTGCAGAAGGACTTTTAGTCTTTAACATGTACGGTGTCTTACATCTGTATTGATCATTCATCGCTAGTCTGTTCCACATTAGGACATTGGTCAGCTCATACAATTGTACTAATCGGGTATCAGATACTGTTTTTATGTATTGATTTCTATATGTCCACTATTGTTATATGAAAATAAATTTATACCTTTTTATACTCAATGTTTTGGTCTGTCCCCTAACCATGGCATAACCATGTCTTTGGGCACCAGGTTTTCTTCATTTGTTCTTAAATTGGGTCGGACAGACCAAATACTTGTCCACACACACACTCCAATCCCTCCCCCTATTTTCCTGATTGACGATGGATGTACATCGCGGAACACTTTTTTTTTTCCTTTTTAATAATGGAATAGTCAAAAACTGTCTTTTGTGTTTTTTATACAATAAAACAAATATAAATAACCTTCATTATTATATAGTGATATGAGTGGTAAGTGATAGAACAAAATCCGACAAAAAAACAAATAAAAAACAAAAATGGAAAATACCCCCCCCCCCCCCCCCCCACCTGGCCGCTGCACACACAGAAAATGCACAAAGGATAATAACCTTACTCACTATGTAGTGATATGTGTAGTAAGCGATGTGACAAAATACCACCACAAACTAAAAATTGAAAAATACCCCCCCCCCACCTGGCTGCTGCACACACAGAAAATGTGTTCACTTCACATATAAAGTATACATAACAAAACAGTGTTGCGCTTCCTAAGTAACTACCAATAAATCCTTAAAGTGAATAGATGATTAACTTGCAATAAAGCAAGATACTGAGTGCACAATCAAATATTTGGGTTCCCTGACTGGGAATAGTGAACAATACACAATAATAAAATATATGTGTTGCCTATATGGGAATAGTGAACAATAAACAATAAAGATAAAGTCCACACACTCAAAAAATATATAAGAATAAAAATAAGAGTGCAAATGCACAAAAAATAATCCTCAGAGTCTTCTGTACAAATACACACAACACACCACTAGAGCATAACGTTGAAAATGCAAGTGCTCTCCTCCACCTCAATATCCTAGCCGCTCACCTCACTTTCTGACCCCTGTTTCACCAAAAGGTCAGAATGGAGCTCCGATTCCGTCCGTGCTGCCTCCGGCTGATTAGGTTGGTATCAGCCAGTACAGATTCCCTTCCGGTGAAGTTTGAAAAAAACACTATTTTTTACTTTTTGCTATAATAAATATCCATTTTTTTTTTAAACTAATTTTTTCATCAGTTTAGGCTGATACGTATTCTTCTACATAGTTTTGGTAAAAAAAAAAAAAAAACGCAATAAGCATATATTGATTGGTTTGCGCAAAAGTTATAGCGTTCTACAAAGTAGGGGATAGATTTACAGCATTTTTATTATTATTTTTTTTTTTTTTTTACTAGTAAAGACGGCGATTTGCGATTTTTATCATGACTGCGATATTGCGGCGGACATATCGGACACTTTTGACACATTTTTGGGACCATTCACATTTATACAGCGATCCGTGCTATAAAAAAGCATCTGTGTGTGTTTACCCCCTAGTCCCTAGTGGGCAATCACGGGTGCCTGGCGGACATCACGACCGCCGGGCTCGCGCATCGGGTCACGGCGCGCGCCACCCCCTAGTGGCCCAAGAAGGAAATCACATCATATGACGGTGGCCCAGAACAAGAGCTGCTTTGTCCTGCCATCATATGACAGTGGACGGGCGGGAAGTGGCTAAGGATTTATTGGTAGTTATTTAGGAAGCGCAACACTGTTTTGTTTTGTGTTTTTTACACTTTTTTTGATGAATGGGGGGTGGGATCTGGGGGGCCCTCTTGTTAAAGGGGGCTTCCAGATTCCAGATTCCGATAAGCCCCCCCACCTGCAGACTGGGCCAGGGTTGTGGGGACGTGGCCCTTATCCCCATCAACATGGGGACAAGGTACTTTGTGGTCGGACCCCAAAGCACCCTCCCCATGTTGAGGGCATGTGGCCTGGTATGGTTCAGGAGGGGGGGCTCTTTCGCCCCCCCTATTCCGTCCTCCAGGCTGCATGCTCGGATAAGGGACTGGTATGGATTTTGGGGGGACCCCACACTATTTTTTTTTACATTTTGGCATGGAGTTCCTCTTCAAATCCATACCAGACCTGAAGGGCCTGGTATGGACTGTGGGGGGGACCCACACTGATTTTTTTCCTTGATTTTTATCTATATTGTCGTGAGCCGGCAATACATTACAGCCGCAAGAAATTTTAAATGACATTTTTTCCTTTTCATTTTGCTGCGGCACTGTAAAACACATCACACAGATGCGCTACTTTACAAGCAGACTAAGGGGACCTTAGGCTTGATATTTAAAGTAATAATTCATTTTTATTGTTTCACTTTAAGCATTATTAAAATCACTGCCCTTGAAAAAAAAAAAAAAGTTGTTTTAAAACTTTTTTTGCAGTGATTCATGTCCCCTGGGGCAGTACCTGGGTCCCCATACACTTTTTATGGCAATAAAGTGCATATAAGCCTTTAAAATTAGCACTTTTGATTTTTCATGTTCATGTCCCATAGACTTTAATAGGGTTTGCATGTTTGCACTCATTTTTTTGCACGCTGTTCTCATGTTCTGGTGTGAATTGAACCGGGGGGGGGGGGGTGTTCGACCCATCCCTACTTAATAGCTGTACCGGAACTATAGATAGCGTATCATCCCGATAGCCCTTTTCTTTAAATCTGTTCACCAACAGTTTTGACTGTTGGATGTAATCTTCTGGGTTGGCACAATTGCCTCAAATGCACATGAGTTGTCCCTTGGGAATCGCCCCCAACCACTTGGGGTGGTGACAGTTAGCCATAGGAATGTAGCCATTCCTATTGGTCTCTTTAAAAGGATGTTTTAGTGATAATATAGCCGTTAGACTTAGTAAGTACTAAATCCCAAAAAATAATATGGTGCAAATCCCAATTTCCAGTAAATTTTAGCCCATATTTATTATTATTAATTTTGGTAGGGAAGCTGGATAAGGTTTCCACACTACCTTTCCAGAGAATGACAATTTCATCAATGTACTGTTTGTACAGAGTCAACTCTGTAATGTTCTCATTATATGTTTTTTCTTCCCACTGATTTAAAAGGAGGTTGGCTACACTAGGGGCATACTTCGCCCTCATGGCCCTTTATTTGATTATAATAGGAGCCTTCATGCCAATAATAATTGTTGGTCATGGCCAGATCTAAAGACATAATAAAAAAATTTTGTTCAGTTTTTAAATCTGTATGTACATCAAAAGCTTGCTTGGTGGTTGAGACAACATACAGATGTTTGAGACTTGTATACAATGATTCCACATCAATGGTGACAAGAATCATGTCATCCACGATGAGAAGATCTTGCAACAAGTTCATCAGATGTTAACTGTCCCTGAGGTAAGAAGGGCAACCTTGGACTATAGGCTGCAAAAAAGTCTAGGTGCTTCAGGAAAAAGATATCTTGCTTCCTTTTTGTTTAAAATACCTTTGGTTTGGACATTTTTCTGCCATACGTATAACTATGTTTTTCTTTTTTTCTAGGGCCCCCAAACTTTTCTGTATATTTCCCTTCTTACGTCTTATTTTTGTTCTAATTAGTTCTAATTAAAAGAGAGGATTTTCCCGCATAGGGGTTTTCTAGGCAGCAAAGGGTAATTGAAAAATACTAATAAGAATAACGTAATTATAGTTTTTATTATAACAAAGTATCAAATAATGCTTTAGACATGAATAGTCAAAACATGAGCTGTGGTATAGGATTTATAAAAACAACGTCCCTAATATGAAAATATACAATAATAATGCACAGTGATAAAACACCATGGAGAAAAATGATACATGAGTCTTGTATGTGAATCCTGACGTGTTTCGACCCCAACGGGTCTTCTTCAGAGGTATTTTGTAAACTGTAAAAATGTTAACGTATATTAAAGTTCATAATTTAAGGATAAAAGGCAAAGGTAATAATGAATATTTTCATACATATTTACCAATCACATTGTGTTAAGCCATATTGAATAGCCTCCGTATGAAAACAACCCCTTGCTTGATCCCAGCGTTTCCGATCAGTCGGCACAATCAGCAGGGGAGCCAACTGTTCGGGCCCTTGCTGGGTGGTTGTGGGGGTATGCAGGCGGGGGGCTTATCAAAATCTGGAAGCCCCCTTTAACAAGGGGATTCCGGCCTCCCCCCTATGTGAATTGGTAATGGGGTACATTATACCCCTACCATTTCACACAAAAATGTCAAAAGTGGTAAAAAAGGCAAGAGACAGCTTGGGACAAGTCCTTTATTAAAAAAAAAAAGTCCTGCGATGTAGTCCTCTGATGCCACGGGACCGGCGGAGTTTATTGAAGGACAAGCCAAAAAGATCCAGTAATACCAAAAACAACTTAGCGTTCCTGAAGGATTTTAACAGAGATTACAGTGAGAAAGAATGTTGTGGTCCAAGGCACCATAAGCAATTGGCCTCCATCCGAAATTTGAATAAAAATAGAGAGCGTTTGGTCGGCGGGACTTTATATGAGGCCAATCACTGTATAGGGTAAGCATGTGGGATATAAAACACACTATTGCTTTTATGGGTTCCAACTTCCATAGACTTTACATAGTTACATAGTAGGTGAGGTTGAAAAAAGACACAAGTTCATCAAGTCCAACCTATGTGTGTGATTATATGTCAGTATTACATTGTATATCCCTGTATGTTGTGGCAGTTCAGGTGCTTATCTAATAGTTTCTTGAAACTATCAATGCCCCCCGCTGAGACCACCGCCTGTGGAAGGGAATTCCACATCCTTGCTGCTCTTACAGTAAAGAACCCTCTACATAGTTTAAGGTTAAACCTCTTTTCTTCTAATCTTAATGAGTCTTGTTAAACTCTCTTCTGAGAAAAAGTTTTATCCCTATTGTGGGGTCACCAGTATGATATTTGTAAATTGAAATCATATCCCCTCCCAAGTGTCTCTTCTCCAGAGAGAATAAGTTCAGTGCTCGCAACCTTTCTTCATAACTAATATCCTCCAGACCCTTTATTAGCTTTGTTGACCTTCTTTGTACTCGCTCCATTTCCAGTACATCCTTCCTGAGGACTGGTGCCCAGAACTGGACAGCATACTCTAGGTGCGGCCGGACCAGAGTCTTGTAGAGCGGGAGAATTATCGTTTTATCTCTGGATATAATCCCCTTTTTAATCCATGCCAATATTCTGTTTACTTTGTTAGCAGCAGATTGGCATTGCATGCCATTGCTGAGCCTACTGTAATATGAGACAAAAAGTGTCAAAAATGAGACGGAATGGATTTTTAAATTAAATACTCTACATTCTGCTGTGATTAATATGGATATTGATTGGAATTGTTATATTTCCAATTATTGGTTGTAATGGTGTTCCAATTATGTCCTGTTCTTTACTATTTGAGTATTTTATAATAATTTTTATAAATTTAAAATATTTTTAGAATATTTAGTAGGCAAAATCTATGTTATGGGTTTATTCTATTTAGCCACAAGATGGCACTTACATCTGTTCACATGTCCTTTAGAGATCTCTAGACATTTGTTTATTTAGTTCCATTTGGATACCACTAGAGGATGTGTCACTTATGGTATATCTCTTTTTCTTTGTATAGTGTTGTTTACAATAATCACTTCATCCCCAGAAGATTTGGCTGCTCAATGACCAGAGCACTTTTTGCAATACGGCACTGGGTCGCTTTAACTGACAATTGCGCGGTCGTACGAAGCTGTACCCAAACAAAATTGACGTCCTTTTTTCCCACATATAGAGCTTTCTTTTGGTGGTATTTGATTATCTCTGCGTTTTTATTTTTTGCGCAATAAACAAAAAAGAGCGACAATTTTGAAAAAAAAAACACAATATTTTGTACTTTTTGCTATAATAAATATCCCCATTTTTTTTTTAAAAAAAAAGCAAATTTTTTTCTCAGCTTAGGCCGATATGTATTCTTCTACATATTTTTGGTAATAAAAATCACAATAAGCGTATATTTAATGGTTTGCGCAAAAGGTTTTAGCGTCTACAAAATAGGGGATAGATTTATCGTTTTTTTAATTATTATTTCTTTTTACTAGTAATGACGGCAATCTGCGATTTTTATCATGGCTGCGACATTATGGCGGACACATTGGACACTTTTGACACATTTTGGGGACGATTAACAATTATACAGCGATCAGTGCTATAAAAATGCACTGTTTACTGTATAAATTTCACTGGCAGGGAAGGGGTTAATGGTAGGAGGCAATCAAGGGGTTAATTGTGTTACCTGACTGTGTATTCTAACTGTAGGGGGAGAGGACTGACTATAGGAGATTGATAGATCGTGGTTCCTAGCTATTAGGAACTCACGATCTGCATCTCATCTCAGAACAGAGATTTGTGTGTTTACACACACACGTCCCTGTTCTCCCTCTCATGCACACAATCGCTCATGGTCGGCGGTCGGCGCGACTGCCGGTCACGAGTATCGGCACCCCTGCAGTGCAGTGGGCGTGTGCAATGTATAGCTATGACAGCTCGCGGGATTGTGCCGACCTGCCGCAGTATAATGATGGCAGCTGGTCGGCAAGTGGTTAAAATTGTTAATATACTATTTTTAGTTAGTAGATTAGCCCTTTATATAATACATCAAATCTGATTAAAGGCCATTGAGCTATTTTTGAGGCTTGGAGTGGATTGGATATCCAATTTGATGGCGATTGTAAATATAAGCAGAGGATGTGATGGGACGGATCACGTGAGACCTGATGATGTCAGACGTTGCTGACGAAACGCGTCAGTTGTTGGTGCGAGACACGTCACTTCCGCTTTCTCTTTTGGAATGCAGATGGAACATGATCGGCGTGCCTGCCTGTGCCTATGGGCTGTTCGATGTTTACCTAACTGTAAGTGTATACGTTTTTATGGAATATAAATAGTTACACGCTACACCATGAGGAGTTATCTCTTCTCTCTTTGATTTATGAACCATTATTTTGTTGGCTGATCCACCAACTGGGGCCGTTCCATTTGAGGATTCATCCAATTTGACTACCTGTAATGAGTGTCATATTTATTTGGTGAGTAGGATGTTTGCTCATAACCCGTGGAAGACAGCACTTCATCTATTCTTCATATTATAAGGAACATTTCATGTCACTTGATTGGAGATATCTGATGATGGTTTATGGACTTTATTATTACAATTTGTATATGTGGTATGTGTTCTTAGGAGTGCGGTATGGAAATATAATTTGTGCATTTCTTATTTCAATTAAACAAAAATCGCCCGTTCTGTTCCCGTACGAGAAAAATTTGGGAGTTTGTCTCTTCGGGAATTTTTGGACGAAAACTCTGAATCAGCTGTCGAAAATTGTGTATACATTATACGAAAATTATACGAAAATTCTTTGGATGAAAATGTTTGCCCGATTTTCTAACAGTGTGTACAGGCCTTATGTGCAATCTGCGTGAAATGCGTTAACCAATATTCCCCTGGTTTGGAGCTGTGATGTCTGTATGTGTATGTGTTACATGGAGGAATATAATAAACATGTGCACACTGAAATATTTCGTTTCGGAATTTCGTTTTCGTCCGAAAAATACATTTATTTAATTACTCCCGAAATTCGTTTTTTATTTATTTTGTTTTTCGTTAAAAATTGGATTCGTCCGAAAATCCAAATTAAGGTCGAATCTGTCATTGAAGGCTTATGGTGTCTGCCGAATGTTCAAAGAAGATAAACTGTACGACGCCGTATAGTTTACCTGCTCCGTCGAATCTTCTTAGAACTTTTAACAGACACCATAAGCCAAAGTACGTGTGTACTTAGTTCTAGCTATTTTACTGCTCCTCCTCTTTGGTTACAATCAGCCAATAACATTCATCATCATCATTATTTTTATTTATCTTTTCTCCTCTACGTCGAATCTTTTCTCCTCTACGTCGAATCTTTTCTCCTCTACGTCAAATCTTTTCTCTCTATGTCGAATCTTTTCTCCCCTACGTCAAATCTTTTCTCCCTACGTCAAATCTTTTCTCTCTATGTCGAATCTTTTCTCTCTATGTAGAATAATCTTGGACTAATAGAGTTAAGGTTAGGCACATTCGACCACAGGTTTGATGGACACAGATTGTTATTGTCATCATCATGTCGAATCTCCTATCTATATCGAACTGTTGTAGCAACGAAAATGAAAATAAAGCATTTGTTTATGTCGGATCTTTCATTTTTCGAATTCTGCACTTTCGTGCAGAATTTACATCACATGACAGCTGATCATGTGATGTAAACAGAGCAGGTAATCGGCTATCTTTTCTCCTCTCGCTGACAGAGTGAGGAGAAAAAAAAAGCCGATCACCGGCGGCTCTCAGAGGGACATCGGTCCCGATTAAGAAGAGCTCCAGCCATCTGTGCCCACCTGTGCCACCTGCCAGTGCCACCTACCAGTGCACAACAGTGCCGCCCATCAGTGCCCACAGTGCCACCTATCAGTGTCACCAATCAGTGCCTCATCAACAGTGCTGCCCATCAGTGTCACCTACCAGTGCCCATCAGTGCCACTTATCAGTGCCACCTATCAGTGCCCATCAGTGCCATCTATCAGTGGTACATATCAGTAACAGCTATCAGTGCCACCCATCAGTGCCACCCATCAGGGCCCATCAGTGCCATCTTATCAGTGGCCATTAGTGTTGCCTTATCTGTGCCCATCAGTACCACCTTATCTGTCCCTATCAGCGCTGCCTTATCTATGCCTATCAGTGCAGCCTATCAGTGCCCACCAGTGCAGCCTATCAGTGCCCACCAGTGCCACCTCATCAGAGCATATCAATGAAGGAGAAAAATTACCTGTTTGCAAAATTTTATAACAAACTATGAAACATGATTTTTTTTTTTCAAAATTTTTCATCTTTTTTTGTTTAGCAAAAAATAAAAACCTAAAACATAAACATAAAAGCTGTGATTAAATACCACCAAAAGAAAGCTCTGTTTGTGTGAAAAAAATGATAAAAATTTCATTTGTGTACAGTGTTGTATGACCGCGCAATTGTCATTCAAAGTGTGAAAACTCTGAAAGCTGAAAATTGGTCTGGGCAGGAGGGGTGTTTAGGTGCCCAGTAAGCAAGTGGTTAATATTTGCTAATGTCTTCCTGCTTCTCCTCCCAGCCAATCGGGAAGTGGGTCCTGAGACCCGATTGGCCGGGAGTCCTAAGACCCGATTGGCTAGCAGGAGAAGCGACCGCCGGGACTCAGGAAGAGATGCAGGGGGGAAGCCACCGAAGCCGCAACCTGGATGGGGTAAGTGCAGGGCTGGTGGGCAGCCTGGTGGGCGCATGGGTGAGTGGGTGATCAAACGGGGGGTGGGGAAGAGTGGGGGGCCAGGTTTGTTTGCCACCCCCCCTAAAAAATAATGGGCACTAGCCACCACTGGTATATACATAGATCTTGGCTTATTATATCAGTACAGTTGATGGAAACATGGCCCATTGATTTGGAAAAGTTGCGATGACCAAGGGTGACTAGGTTTGTGTGTTGGTAAAATGAATACATTTGTTACGAATAAAATATAACTTTTTTGCTGAATACCTAGTAGTATTTGGAAATGTTGTGAAGGGGATGGGGATATTGTCTCCAGTTAGCATGTCGCCACCAGAGCAAGAAGTGAGGTAAAAGTCTCTCCAATGTGGACATGGATTAAGAACGTGAATAAAGTGAAAGTTTTAAATAAAGTTGTTACCGTTAATGAAAAGGTGCATTATGTATCTAACTATGTGTGCCTATGCGAAAATATATCTACATACCAACGGTGAAAAATATTATTGTATCATTTTACCTTCCTCTTGAACAAAATAATTTATAAAAAAAAAGTTGTTGCAGAAGTTAAATTTTGACCACCTGCCAACCGCTCACAGTAAATATACTGCGAGCTGGCGGCTGGTGCAGGCACGGCAACGCATATGTAAGTTGCTAGCTTGCTTTCAGGTGCGCATTAGACACAGCACGTGTTTGTCAGCAGATTTCAGCCAATGATTTTGACTGAAACCTGATGAACGGCTGTGTCCAATCACACACAGAGTTCTGCAAACACACAGAACTCTGTGTACAGTTAACAGCGATCTGGCTGTTTCTTCCCCTGAAAAGCAGGGAGAAAAAACAACCAGATTAGTAAGTAAAAGGAGCGCACATTATACATTGTTAGGCACTGATCACTGTATTAGTGTCACTGGAGACGTCAGTGTCAGGCAGTCACCCTCCTAGCCAGTGTCTGCACCAGATTGCCTGCCACCCTATCACAATCTGACTACAGTATTAGTCACTAATCACAGCCATTAACTACTTCAAGACCGCCATACTTCATTTTGTGCAATAGACAGCAGGGGCCGCGCACATGCTGATTGGCCAGAGGGGAAGCCAATCAGTGGGTCTGGTGGACACGATGTCCGCCGGGGCCTGCCGATCGTTCCCCAGAGTGGCAGAACGGCGATCTGCCTATGTAAACAAGGCAGATCGCCGTTCTGACGGAGGAGAACACAGAGATAGTCTGTTCCTCCCAGTCAGTGCATCACCCACACAGTTGACAAGCACCAACTAGGGACACACTTAACCCTTTGATCGTCCCTGGTGTTAACCCCTTCCCTGCCAGTGTCATTAGTACAATAACAGTGCATATTTTTAGCACTGATCACTGTAATAATGTCTGTCAAAAGTGTCAGTTAGGTGTCTGATTTGTCTGCCGCAATGTCGCACTCCTGCTAGAAATTGCTGATCACCGCCATTACTAGTAAAAAAAAAAATATATCCCATAGTTTGTAGACGCAATAACTTTTGCGCAAACCAATCAATATAAGCTTATTGGCAGTTTTTTCTTTTTAACCAAAAAAAATTTTTCAAAATTGTCTGTCTTTTTTTGTTTATAGCAAAAAAAAATTAAACCGCAGAGGTAATCAAATACCACCAAAAAAAAGTTCTATTTGTGGGAAAAAAAGGACATACATTTTAATGGGTACAGTGTCGCACGACCGCGCAATTGTCAGCTAAAATAGCGCAGTGCCATATTGCAAAAAATGGCCTGGTTAGGAAGTGGGTAAATCCTGAAGTGCTTAAGGGGGTAAAACCTTCCAGGGCTGAAGTGGTTAAAGTATAGAGTCTATAGCTGCATAAATTCCAGTAAATACACCATAGTTTGTAGATGGTATAACTTTCAAACAAACCAATTAATATACACTTATTGATTTTTTTTTTTTTTTTTTTGACAAGGACATGTAGCATAATATGAAGAAATTTGATTTTATTGGATACAGGTATGTTTTATAACAGAAAGTAAAAAATATTGTGGTTTTTTTCAACATTTTTGCTCTTTTTTTTGTTTATATAATCATTCATTTTTTTTTTTTAATGTGACATATGATTGTTTAATACTATGTAATCAAAAGGCAGGTTTTATTGATGATTGATAAACTACTGAAATCTGATGGCTGCATTTGTTCTGTTATTTACATCTTTTTTCTTTCTTTTCAGCTGATTACATTTTAGCTCTGGCGTTTAGATATGCTTCAGCCTTTTTTTTTAATATGGTCTTCTTTAAGACCTCAAAAGCCAAAACACCCCATACAAATAAAAGTGACAAAGTTAGTCATTATTTAATGTCTAGTGCTAGAACTGACAAATGATAAGAAGATTAGCATCACAATGAATGTCATTCCATTCTCCTGTCTCCTGCATCTCTACACAGTTCTCCGGTGTGCCTTGATAATAGTCGGGTTCATTTGCTTTCCAGTTGGTGTGAAAGATCTGCTCACTGTTTGGATATCTGTAAATCCCCTTTGTGTCAAGTTCATTAATTCTGAGATGAGCATTTGAGAGGCCGTATTGGTTTCTGATGGACAGTATTGCTGTGTTCTCTTCAGGATTCGTTGGAGAGGCCATAATACCTCCTGCTTGTGCGCATCGTGCTTTAGCAAAAGAAAAAGTGCCTTGGACGCCATCTGAAACGTAGAATTTGTCACCACTTACAGCTCTTCCCTTGAAGAATAAAAATGCTGCAAGAGAAAGATAAAATAAAAAAATGATATTACCACAACCACAAGGCCTGCTATGATGTACAAGTATCTTCATCATGCATAACATATCAAATGCTGGTGGTGAAGGGCTGGCACTTAAGTCATCCTGTTGCTATGCCTTGATTTTAGGTTATGGACCAACACATCATTAACCACTTCCCCACCGTCCACAGTATATATATATATATATATATATATATATATATATACAGTATCTCACAAAAGTGAGTACATACACCCCTCACATTTTTGTAAATATTTCATTGTATCTTTTCATGTGACAACACTGAAGAAATGACACTTTGCTACAATGTAAAGTAGTGAGTGTACAGCTTGTTTGTGTAAATTTGCTGTCCCCTCACAATAACTCACCACACAGCCATTAATGTCTAAACCGCTGGCAACAAAAGTGAGTACCCCCCTAAGTGAAAATGTCCACATTGGGCCCAATTAGCCATTTTTCCCTCCCCGGTGTCATGTGACTCGTTAGTGTCACAAGGTCTCAGGTGTGAAAGGGGAGCAGGTGTGTTAAATTTGGTGTTATCACTCTCACTCTCTCATACTGGTCACTGGAAGTTCAACATGGCACCTCATGGCAAATAATTCTTTGAGTATCTGAAAAAAAAGAATTGTTGCTCTACATAAAGATGGCCTAGGCTAAGATAAGAAGATTGCCAAGACCCTGAAACTGAGCTGCAGGACGGTGCCCAGGACCATACAGTGGCTTAACAGGACAGGTTCCACTCAGAACAGGCCTTGCCATGGTCGACCAAAGAAGTTGAATGCATGTACTTAGCGTCATATCCAGAGGTTGTCTTTGGGAAATAGACGTATGAGTGCTGCCAGAATTGCTGCAGAGGTTGAAGGGGTGGGGGGGTCAGCCTGTCAGGGCTCAGACCATACGCCGCACATTGCATCAAATTGGTTTACATGGCTGTCATCCAAGAAGGAAGCCTCTTCTAAAGATGATGCACAAGAAAGCCCGCAAACAGTTTGCTGAAGACAAGCAGGCTAAGGACATGGATTACTGGAACCATGTCCTGTGGTCTGATGAGACCAAGATAAACTTCTTTGGTTCAGATGGTGTCAACTGTGTGTTGCAGCAACCAGGTGAGGAGTACAAAGACAAGTGTGTCTTGCCTTTAGTCAAGCATGGTGGTGGGAGTGTCATGGCCTGGGGCTGCATGAGTGCTGCTGACACTGGTTCATTGAGGGAACTATGAATGCCAACATGAACTGTGACATACTGAAGCAGATCATGATCCCCTCCCTTCCGAGACTGGGCCGCAGGGCAGTATTCCAACATAACGACCTCAAACTCACCACCAAGAAGACCACTGCCTTGATAAAGAAGCTGAGGGTAAAGGTGATGGACTGGCCAAGCATGTCTCCAGACTTCAACCCTATTGAGCATCTGGGACATCCTCAAATGGAGTGTGGAGGAGTGCAAGGTCTCTAACATCCACCAGCTCCGTGATGTCATCACGGGGGAGTGGAAGAGGACTCCAGTGGCAATCTGTGAAGCTCTGGTGAACTCCATGCCCAAGAGGGTTAAGGCAGTGCTGGAAAATTATGGTGGCCGCACAAAATATTGACACTTTGGACCCAATTTGAACATTTTCACTTAGGGGTGTACTCACTTTTGTTGCCATTGGTTTAGACATTAATGACTGTATGTTGAGTTATTTTGAGGGGACAGCAAATGTACACTGTTATACAAGCTGTACACAGTGTGTATATATATATATATATATATATATATATATATATATATATATATATATATATATATATATATATATACACGTCATTATTTTGTCATTTAATACTGGGGTTATGGCAGCATCTAGGATCCACCGCTTCCTAGTCATTCCTGGGTTTACGGGGGCTGTCAGTAAACCCGTAATCAATCCAATGCAGCCAATGGCTAGGCAGTAATTTGAGTGAGGGCAAGATGGCCCCTAATTGGCTGTATGCCCTTGGAGGACCAGAATGACCTCTGACATCTCTTCTGGTTCACGGGCATATAGAAATTATCTTTTTTTTTTTTTAAAGTTAAAGTGTCAATTTTTTTTCTTTCTTTTGCTTTTAATGCCTCATGCACACTGGCATTATAAAAAACGACAGTACCTTAAGCTATAGCTGTAGAATTAGTTTTTCAGTAGTGCATTTCAGTGTTTTTTTAGCTGTAGCGTTTTTTTTTGTTTTGTTTTTTTATGAGCAAAACTATACTTTTCTGCATTTTTAAGCTTTTATCAGAGTAATGACCTGTACACACGATCGCACATTGCGACAATAAAATCCATCAGATTTTTCCTGACAGATGTTGGCTCATACACACGGTTGCAAAAATTTGTCGGAATTTCCTAATGTCAAGAACACGGTGACGTACAACACGTATGGGCTGCTTTGCTAATCTCGTGTTAGTAAAAGTTTGGTGAGAGACGATTCACGCTTTTCAGACTCGTGGTTTTCAGATCGTTTTGCTGGTGTTCAGTTTGTGCTTGTGGGTTTGTATCTGTTCTTCAGTGCATGCAGTGGGTTCGTATTTGATTATCATTGCATTCTTGTCCGCTCGTTGCTGATTTTCAGCTCGCTCTTCACAGGCCTTGCTGTTCTTCTGTGTGTTCTGTTTCTTCGTTCTGACCAGCCGACTGTTTTGAAGCCATGTTGCATGTACGTACTCGTCGTAGAGTTTGTGCTGTGCAGGGGCTCGGTGTTGGGCTTTTAGCTTTGACACAAGCCCAATCCATGAACAGGGCAAGGAGGAGTTCATGGACCAAGAATTGGTTGCTCCAGCGGGACCAATTCTCTCACATGCCTTTGCTTCGTGAGATCCGTGAGAATAATCCTGACAATTTCAGGAACTTTCTCAGGATGACGGACCCCGTTTTTCACTGTTTGTTCGCTTTGCTGACCCTTTATATCAGCAAGCAGGATACCTGCATGAGGCAAGCCATCACTCCGGAGCAGAGGCTAGTCGCCACATTGCGGTACTTGGCGACTGGGAGAAGCCTGCAGGACCTTAAGTTCTCGACAGGCATCTCCCCCAGGCTCTGGGTATCATTATCCCAGAGACCTGTTCTGCCATCATCCAGGTCCTGCAGAAGGACTATATTAAGGTAAGATTTCTCCTTTAACATCACATTGTATGTATTTAATGTCTGCTAATGTATTGTATTTCTTTCCTCAATCCCTAATAACTGTGATTGTAATATGCTGTGAATGTCCCCTTTATTCTCATGCATGCTGGACTTTTTAAAAGTTCCTTTTTTGTCCTTCCTGCATATTTGCCTTCCCTAACCTCCCCAGCATGCTATCCTGGGCCCATACACACCTCGCCTTGTCACTTAACAATGTATTTTGTCAGCTCAATTGTAGTGCTTTACCTCAAACACCCCCTAAAATGTGTACAAATGTTGTGTCCTTAAATTCATGCAGAGTGCCAGAGGCTTTTTTTGGGGTCCCAAAATCATTTGGAACCCCCCCCCCCACCTGCTAAGTTAACCGATACCAATCCTCTATCTGCTGACTTTGCCAAACCCATACACACTATACCTACCTCTTTTGTGGTCATATTTATGGATGAATTCCCCAAAGCATGTAGTGCAAGTTTTTTTCTCCTATTATTATCTTGATAGGTAATTGCAGAATGTAAAAATGTGCTTCCATTTGTACAGTGTGTATTTATATATGTGTATTATGACACTTCTTACCTGTCCAGTGGGCTGCCAGTTGTGTAAGTAAGGAGGGGCTGTCCAAAGTAACACACATTATGTATGCATTCAGCTCTCAATGAAGTGTAGAGGGTTACCTGTCCAAAACATCTCCCCCCTAAAATTATTTCAATGGGCCATCAGAGGGGGTGAGGAATCTGATAGGTGGACCTTATACTTTTGTCTTTAACTACTCCTTAAAATAAATGTTATACTGATGTTGGCCAAGAATGTTTGTGTCTAATTTGCTTTCAATGTTTATATGCAAAATGACTAATTTTTTTTGTCTTGTTTGACTCCACAGTTTCCTTCAATGCCACAGGAATGGCAGACTGTGGCCTCCCACTTTGCCACCCGTTGGGACTTTCGGAGGGGCAGTTGATGGGAAACATGTCCACATAGTCCCACCCCCCAACTCAGGGTCATACTATTATAATTACAAGGGGTTTAATAGTATAATGATGTTGGCGGTGGTGTCAGCTACTTACGAGTTCCTGTATGTGGACGTGGGGAAGAATGGCCGGATGTCGGATGGTGGAGTCATTGCCCAGATGGAGTTCTACAGGCATCTCCAGAATGGCAGCTTGGACTTGCCACCTCCAGAAGACAATGTGGAAGGACTCCCATTCGTCTTTGTTGTGGATGAAGCATTTGCGCTGGGGGACCATCTTATGAAGCCATTCCCTATGAAGACCCTCACCCCGGACCAAAGGGTTTTTAATTACTGGCTGGCCAGAGCCAGAAGAGTGGTGGAGAATACGTTTGGAATAATGGCCAGCCGGTTCCGCCTATTTCTTACACCCATACACATTAACCTCTCTTGCTGTGTTCTCCACAACTATTTAAGGAGAAATTCTTTGAACTATGTTGCCTCAGTTGGGCCTGAGGCTGGGCTTATTAATGAACAAACCCTGACGTCGCTTGAAACTGGCCATCCTGGCTTGCCCCCCCAGAGCGCCCGCGAGGTCCATATAAAATACATGAAATACTTTGCGGGTAGGGGGGCCATTGATATGCCAGACAATGTCTGAGACATTTTTAAAACAAAATAATTTTTGAAACTGAACAAATATTTGCTTTGATTTACTGCTTGGCTTTCTTTTTGGTGTCTCCTCGGTTATCTTATTAATGGTATTTTTTTTTGGCCTTTTTCTTCAACAGTGCAAACGAAATTTCTTTGAGACATGAGGTGACAATCTCTTCTTCAGCTAACTATTATTATTATTATGTTGTGGGTCTGCTACACACACACCTTGTTTTTGTTGTTAATGTATGTAATGCATTACTGACAAAAATATTCATCATTTTCAGCACCATGACAGAAATTTGGGGAGTCATGATAATGGTGTGATTGTGGCAAATTATAAAGCACTGTGGGTGTTATTTACTAAAGGTAAATCCACTTTGCACTACAAGTGCACTTGAGACTGCACTGAAACTGCACTTGCAGTGCAAAGTGGATTTGCCTTTAGTAAATAACCCCCATTGCCACTGAAAACACCATCTTTACTCCAAAAACTGCTTTTGAGCATTGATAGAAGAAGCCACACATTGTTCATTATCAAACTTTTTATTCAAAGCAAAATCACATATGCGTTTTTAAAAGCGTTTTTGAACAAACCAACATCTTTGGTGTACTACATTTTTTTTGTTCATATTAATTAGAAATAGCCTTTTATTGCTAAAACAGGCATGTTAAAAACCATAAAACAATACACAACTCAGGAACTTACAAAGTTCAACTTTGATAATGTGAAGGCAATATCAGACATTAGTATGTCCAAACTGTGTTGATATTGCCTTCATTAGATGGGGTGATGTCACCCCTGTAAAAGCCAAATTTTGAAGATGCACACAAATTGGGATTCAAAATGTGGATTTCCCTCCTGATCCCATGCCTAATGTCAACATGTGCTAGCTCCCATCATGGGGGATCAATGGACGTGTTTTGGGGGTGCAACCCCTTCCTTTCAGCTACTTTATTAGCGAGGAAGGGGTTGCATCCACAAAGCGCGTACATTGATCTCCAGTGATGGCAGATAGCACATGTTGACACACCATGTGCATCTTCAAAATTTGGCTTTTAAAATACGTAAAAAATTATTAGGAAAACCAAAACTAGACGAGAAAAAATGTGGTTATTTTGGGGGGTTTTATATTCTCCCTAAAACATCAGTGATGTTCTTCATTTTTTTTTAACATCATTGATGTTTTCCTTTAGATTTTCTAAATCGTGATTGCACCCCATTATCTCCCCGATAAGGATCTGGTCACTTTCACTGGTGAAATGACATTCTTCTTCCACAACATCCCCATCACCTAAAAAAAAACAAAAAAACCACACCATGTATTATAAATATGCAGGCATCCATCTATTACCTGAAGCTGTGGTCGCAGACACTCACCTGTTGTGGTGACAATTTCTCTAATTTCAAAAACGTCTCCTTCCTCATCCTCTGCTTAGGTTTGGGGGATTTCCCCTTCTTCCTGAGGTGGGGGGTCCTGGTGTCCTCTGATGAGTGGTGTCCTCCGAGTCTTTTCTTCCCTATGTGAATAAAAAAAGGTATACTTAGCACACAGATATTTGATGGAATAAATAGGAATATGAAACATTGCTTAGAAGTAACGTACAATTGTCTGTTTTAGCAGAGTTCCAAGCTGAAATTTTTTTTTTTTTCCCTTTCTAAAGCTGGAATACTTACCTGTTTTGTGCAAGTTTCACAGATGGAGACACCCCTATAGTATTCACTGGAGAACCTGTGTGGGACACCCTAATAAAAAGTTTGTTCTGGTGTCCCACACTAGTGCTCCTGCGTCCAGATGTGTAAACAGCTGCTGAGTGTCCTCTCCTCACACTGAATCAAGTTTGCATTTCATTCTAGTTACAAATCCATCTACACAACAAACTTTTTTTAATAGAACTAGGCCTGAAAAAATGTAATGAACTGTTTTTTTCCCAAACATCGTATTTTAGTGGCCGAACAAAAAATGTTTCCTACGAACGATTAATGTGCCCATATACATGAAAGTTGCCATTTTTAACTGTACAACAGTAAAGAAAAGCACGTGGAGCAGCACAAATGTAATAAGAATAAGAATAGGAATACAGGACAACTACTTTCTTTTTTGCAGCACTCTCCTGATGCTTCTGTACTGATAGTGCTTCCTCAGTTTCAAGTCCGAACAGCGTTTCCTCAGTTGATCTTTGGATCGTCATACCCCAAAATTCCTGTGCAGACTCTTCACAACTTTAGCCATGATCTTGGCCTTTCTCACATTCGGGTTTGGGTAAGGTCCATACTTCCCATCATAGTCGGCCCTTTTCAAGATGTCCACCTTCTCCACCATCTCTACAAAGGCCATATTTGATGCCTTAAATCTCCTGCGGGATTGGGACGTTTGTGGCTTCGGGCTTTCCTCCTCCTCGTTGCTGGAATTATCATGCACCTGCTGTGTCTCCGCCATGTGCTCTCCCACTGCGCCAAAAGAGAAGGGGCGGGGAATAGACTAGAAAGAACATCAGGGTCGGGTGGAATTTTACGCATGCGCAGTGTATATAAAGCGTAACACGTGTGCGTCGAACGTACGATCTGTGAGCAGAGGAAGGAGTCGCGGAAGCGCCGATCATGATAACGATTTTAACTTGGGCCTATACTGTTTATAGATTGAGGCCTATATTGGGACAAGATTAGGAGAGTTTAGCCTGACATTAGGGTGTGTCTTGTGTTGTGTTTTGCAGAGAAAATGGATGACTTCAAAGACCATGGTTTCCTCCCAATCTCCATTGATAAATACAGGGAGCTGCCCTGTGTATGGCAGGTCAAACACCCGCATTACAATAACAAATTAAAGGGGCAGGCAGCACTGGAGAAACTGCTGGAGTTGGTGAAGCCGCAGGTCCCCACGGCAACCATCCCCTATTTAAAAGCCAAAATTGGTGGCCTGAGGAGCACTTGTCTTAGGGAAGAAGGTCCAGGATTCCATGAGATCCGGAGCTGCAGCAGATGATATTTATGTCCCTAGGCTGTGGTACTATGACAGACTGCATTTTCTGTCAGACCAGACTGAAGTCAGGGAATCCCTCTCAACCCTACCTTCCACTCTTCCTTCCACCCCAGCTGAGGCTTCCGATGTCCAACCTGGTACTTCCAGCCAGGAAGAAGTGGAGGAACCCAGCTTGAGCCAGATATAGCATTGTTCAACATATTTCTGGTCAAAAAAGAAATTATGTTTACTAGATGTTATTATTGATCACTAATTGCTGCTTTAATAAAGTGTTTTACATATCAATAGACAGTAGTAGCCAAAAATAATAGGGACAAGAATGAAAAATGCTGGGCTCAGAATGATAGTCTTTTCTATTTATTAACATTCAATTTGCAACAGTTATGAGCTGAAAATTGTGTGTGATTGATGAACCAAAAACTAAAACTATGTCTCTTTTTCATACACAGGAAGACCTCATCCAGTAGGAGGCTGTGGAATGTGGCACACAGGAGGAGGCTGTGGAATGTGGCACACAGGAGGAGGCTGCGGAATGTGGCAGCCAGGAGGAGGCAGGGGTTAGTGTCAGCCAGGAGGTGGCTGAGCCCAGTAGGAGCCTCACAGATTCACAGGTCCCTCCCCTCCGCCTTCCAACCAAAAGACCCAGGAAGTGGAGGAACGTGGAGGAGTCAGTGCTCTGGCCCTCAGAACCACCCCCACTCGTCAAGAGGCCTTTGTCTCCATGGCTGCCAGCAAAATGCAGGATATGCAGGAGGGCCAACGCCTCATGTGTGAGGAAATCATGTACCAAACACTAACCACAGCCTGGAAGGAAGAGTGGAAGGAAGACAAGAAAGTGATGACCTGGGTTCAGTCTGGTCTGACAAAAGATGGAGGCTCTTGTATGACCACAGCCTGGGGACATGTATGTCATCTGCTGCTGTTCATAATCTCTTGGACTTCTGGCCCAGATTGCACTCCCTTATATAAGGACTCCTCAGGCCACCAATTTTGCCTTAAAATAGTTGATGTGTGCCCTGGAGGCCATAGGCTTCGCCGATTTCAGCTGTTTCTCCAGCGTTGCCTTCCCTCTTGATTTGGTTATGACCCATAATAAAGGTGTTTTTTTAAACTAATATTTGCCTATATGCTTTACTTCAAAAAGGACAGTTCGTTTGTGAGTAGGCAGGTACATTTCAAAAATACAATGTCAAATTAACAAGGAACACCAACCAACCTCCTTGAGATTCAAAAATACAAGATAATAATGGTGTTGTGGTAACTTGACACACAAAATCCACCCAAAAAATTATGGAGATCACCAAAAAAAGAAAAAAGTTATTAAAAAAAGGAGATCTTGATTAAAAAAACAAACACCAAATAATCAAAAATATAAAAACATAAAACTAAAAAAATTATTCGGTAGCTCTGACGAATAAAAATATTATATTCATGAAATCACGAGAAATAATAAAGAAATAAGTTTGTGAGAACTCTGTGTGAATATGAGCAACAAAACAACTTCATTCTTCTAGCATTATAAAGAAGAAGAGAGTGCGCTACATTAAAAAATTTAAAACATTGCAGCGTGACGAAAGTGCTATATCCATTATGAACGCTAGTTTTACCAGACCGAGCACTTCTGTCTCGTAATTTATTCTGAGCATGCGTGGCACTTTGTGTCTCGGAATTGTCTACACGCGGTCGGAATTTACGCAAACGGATTTTGTTGTCGGAAAATTTTAGATCCAGCTCTCAAACTTTGTGTGTCGTAAATTCCGATGGAAAAAGTCGGATGCAGCCCACACACGGTCGGAATTTCCGACAACAAGCTCCGATGGCACATTTTCCATCGGAAAGTCCGACCGTGTGTATAGGGCATTAGAGTGTTTCTACAGCTGGAAAACTCCTCTTAAAACCCATTAGTTCTGGGGTTTTTTTACAGCCAGAAAACCCCCCTGCCAAAAAATGCTGATAACAGCATATGTGTACATGGACACATAGGATAACATGCTGGGGAGTTTACTGGCTGCAGAAAAAAATCTTTTTGACCCTAGATCTCTAAAGAGGACCTCTCATGCTTATTTGTATTACAAGGGATACTTACATTCCTTGTATTAGAAAAGATAAAATGATATTAAATAAAGGGACAGTGTAAAAATAAAAAATACAGTAAAATAAATACAGAAAAAAAAAATTTAAAGCACCCTATCGCGCTTGTACGCATAAGCGAACGCATATGTAAGTCGCACCTGAATATGTAAACGGTGTTCAAACCAGACATGTGAGGTATCGCTGTGATCATTAGAGCGAGAGCAATAATTCAACGCTAGACCTCCTCTGTAACTCTAAACTGGTTACCTGTAAAAAAAATTTAGGCATCGCCTATGGAGACTTTTAAGTACTGCAGTTTGTTGCCATTCCAAGAGCGTGCGCAATTTTAAAGCATGACATGTTAGGTGTTTATTTACTTGGTGTTACATCATCTTTCACATTATACAAAAAAAATTGGGGTAACTATTGTGTTTTTTTTTCATTTAAATGTGTTTCTAAAAAAATGAGAGACCGCTGCGCAAATACAGTGTAACATGAAATATTGCAACAATCGCCATTTTATTTTCTAGGGTCTCTGCTCAAGAAAATATATATAATGTTTGGGGGTTTTAAGCAACTTTCTAGCAAAAAATACAAATTTAAACTCGTAAACTAAAATGTACCTATCTATGTATACTGTAAGTTTATGGATCCACTTAAAAATTCCCATGAGATGTATAATGGTTATATGTAGAAAAATTTAAGTCATCCAAACATAAAGAACCCAACATATCAATATATTCTTACTAAGAGATAAGTCTCCATGGTCCAATTCAGATTCAGTCTCTTGCCTCAGACTCAATTCTGATTGGTTTATGAGGAAGAAAGTAAGTTCTCGGTAGAACATTTTGGTACATCGGACCCCAAAGTGCCTATCTACATTTTTTTCAACTCTTCATTTTGTTCTTACCCGTTTACTGTTTTTTTAGCTGTTTATCCATGGCTTTGAGTCTCCAATTGAGATCTTCACACACTGAGGAAAGAGAAGTTGATACTGTTGAAGGATTCATAATAAGGGTAATAAAGTCTTTTCAGTGCCTGCTGAAAAAATGTATTCATTGTTTAATATGTAAGAATTTTTTTTTTTTCTGGGTGCCACCTTTAGACTTTTCACCAATCACCCTATTTACTGGAGCTCCTGAGCACTGTGTGACAGCAATATGGCACTGCGCCACAGTATGCCTACAGAAGACCGCTGTTTTTAATCTGGGCTGTAAAATGACCACTTTATATTAGCCTGAAGCATTGGTGTACCTAGCACAGCTAGTAACCAGGGGCCAATCATTTTATTTTTTACAGCCCTCCCCTTAAAAAAAAATGGTCTGAAGAAAAAAAAAACGGATTGTGGGTGTGGTCAAATTGTGTCAACAGTGGGAGGGGCCTAAAAGAGCTTAGTTAAATAATCCTCCCCCTATACTCAGCATGCATATGCCAATGTGCACATTCCCACAAAATATGCTTTAAAGTGGTTCTAAAGCCTTCAATGCAATAAGGTAAAAAACCTTCTGTGTAATAGAATTTCCCCCAGCTCCCCTTATACTTACCTGAGCCCATTCACGTTCCAGCACTGTGCATGAGAACCAAGGCTCTCCCGGTTCTGTCCCTCCTCTCTGGGCAAATTGAGAGCAGCAGGAGCCATTGGCTCCCACTGCTCTCAATCAAATGCTGTGACAAGGAGTGGGGGGCCAACCTGAGTCGCCCAGTCTGTGTCAATGGACGCAGACAAGGCGGCTTGGGAGCAAGCTCACACTGGCTTCCTATGGGGGCATTTGCTGAAGAGGAGGAGCCATGAGCGCCAATGGGGGATCCAAGAAGATCAGGGCTGCTCTATAGTGCAGGGGTCAGGAGTGCATAACACACAGACCACTTTATAAAGTACAACCGAAATGACCCCCTCTTTTAGTACAAATCACTCCCCAAGCTTATAACCTTCACTGTACCAATCTCCTTCATTAATATCCCCTGAATCCCCCCTCCCAGTCAACCCCCTCAGTACAGACCCCCAAAACCCCAAAACAGACCCCTCAGTACAAACTCTCCACCCCAGCACAGACCGACTCCCCCCTCAGTACAGACCGACCCCCCCCAGCACAAACTCCTCAGTACAGAGTCCCCCTCATTACAGTCCCCCTCAGTAGAAAATACCCCTCAGTACAGAATCCCACCCCCCCAGGACAAACCCGTCAGTACAGAAACCCCTCTTTCCCATACAGGCCTCTCAGTAAAGACTCCCCCCCTTCATTAGTACAGACCCTCAGTAGTAGAGCCCTCCTGCTTCACCCTTGTACATACATCTCAGTACAGACAACCCCCACCCCATCCCCAATACTAACCCCTGGTAGTAGCAACCCTCTCTTCACTCTTGTACAGACTCCACAGCTCAAACACCCTACATTCCCTGCCCCATGTACAGACCCCTCAGTAGTGGAAACCCCTTCCCCTATGCAGACAACCCCCTTCCCTAGTACAGACCTTTTAGTTAAGCCACCCCCAGTTCAGACCTCTGACTAGTAGGACCACTCCTTCCCCCTAGTATAGAACCCTCAGTAATAGGACCACTCCTTCCCCTTAGTATAGACCCTTTAGTAGTAGAAACACTCCTTCCCCCTAGTATAGACCCCTCAGCAGTAGGACCACCCCTTCCCCCTAGTATAGAACCCTCATTAGTAGGACCAATCCTTCCCCCTAGAATAGACCCCTCAGTAGTAGAAACACCCATTCCCTCAAGTATAGACCCCTCAGTAGTAGAACCACCCCTTGTCTCTAGTACAGAGCCCTCTGTAGTCAAACAACTCCTTTCCCCTAGTATTAGAACATCCCCTTCCCCTAATATAGACCCCTCAGTAGTAGAACCACCCCTTCCCCCTAATGCAGACCCCTTATTAGTAGAACTACCCCTTTCTCTAATGCAGACGCCTCAGTAGTAGAACCTCCCCTCCCCCCTAGTACAGACCCCTCAGTAGTCGAACCACCTCTTCCCCCTTATACAGGCCACTCAATAGTAGAACCACACATTACCCATAGTACAGACCCCTCTGTAGTCAAACTACCCCTTCTCTCTAGTAGAGACCCCTCAGTAGTAGAATCACCCCTTCCCTCTAGTATAGACCCCTCAGTAGTAGAAACACCCCTTCCCTCTAGTACAGACCCCTCAGTAGTAGAACCACCCCTTCCCCCTAGTACAGACTCCTCAGTAGTAGAACCACCCCTTCCCCCTAGTACAGACCCCTTAGTAGTAGAACCACCCCATTCACCCTAGTACAGACCCCTTAGTAGTAGAACCACCCCTTCCCTCGGTAGTAGAACCACCCCTTCCCCCTAGTACAGACCCCTCAGTAGTAGAATCATCCCTTCCCCCAGTACAGACCCCTTAGTAGTAGAACCACCCCTTCCCTCAGTAGTAGGACCACCCCTTCCCCAAGTACAGACTCCTCAGTACAGACAGCCCCCCTCCTCTCTAATACCATGTTAGTACAGACATTGCCCAGGCACAAAACACTATCCCTAATCACACCAGATGACCGAATGAGAGGAAATCCTACTCTCGACTCTGTCATATGAGTGCAGAAGGACAGGGAATTCGAAGCAGAGGCTACAGACTGACACAGGCCACCTGACATTTTTTTTGTGTGTGTGTTTCAAAACCCTGAAAGACAATAAAAAGGAATGGCAGGTGGTCACAGCACCTCCAATAAGTTAGCACATGGTGCGGTCTTCACCCCTCCTTAGTACGCCACTGGCCTGAAGAGAACCTGTGCTATACCCATACAGGCAAAGTACCAAGTTCACCCCCCCTTGCCTTTTCTCCCTTTAAATCTGCTACATTCACCTGACAAAGCCAACTGAATTACCCTATACATCCAAATATAGGAAAGCCTGTGATGCCCATGATACAACACTGGGTGGCCGCATGGAAAGTCGCGAGATCTCAGAGCTGTGATATTGGGTAACAAGTCCTTAGCACTGTACAACCAGTTCAACTGAGGGCTTAAAATATAGCTCCATTTTTGTTGAGGAAAAACATTCCCCTTTAGGTGATCAATGAACATTGCAAGGATTGTAACATATTTGGTTGCAGCTTATTGCATTAGGGTGTGCACCCCAAAGCTCAAACACACATGCATTTGTGTGTCTACATATATATGACCCCAGCACATTGATTTCCCGGTCGGGACAGTGAAAGAGAAGTGCATAAGCTCTTCTCTTATGGCAGAGCCAATAAGAGAGAGATCTTTCCTATCTCCCTGCCTGCACTGTGAGTGATAATGCTAATGTGCAAAATGTAAATAGGGTGTGCCCAGGCACATCCGACACACACTGTGCACATGCCTTTGGTTGCAGCTTTTGAAGAAATAACTGTTACGCCATGTCCTTTCCAGACTGATTTCTGATTGGTAGGATCTCAGTGTCCTAATGATTAAAGCCTCAGTACCCTCATCTATTTAGTAGACAAGCCTTAGGCCCCTTTCACATTGTTGTTTTTTCCGATCGGGTCCGCCTGTCCATTTTGCAGGCGGATCCGATTGGAGCCTCCATATTGCTCTATGGAACGGTAGGTGTAAACAGACATGTGTCCGTTTACACCCACCCACATCCAATCCAATCCACCAAAAAGAGATGAATGGGGATCCCCTGTTTCCCTTCTTTCCAGCGAATCGGATGGCATCGGGTGTAAACGGACAGGTGGTCCATTTACATCTGGCCGCCCATAGAGGAGAGCAGTTTTTGTCCGTGTCTGAAAAACGCAGCTGCAACCCGCCCCGTGCGAAGGGGCCTTACGGAGTATCTCATTAAATATGAAATTCCTATTGCAGGGGATGGCACTTGTATTTTAGTGCAGACTTCTGAACAAAAACAGTGAACCAATCACCGAGGTAGGAAAAGACTTAAAATCGATAGTAAAGCCTTTTTTCTTTTTTTTTAAATAACAAACAACATGTTATACTTACCTGCTATGTATAATGGTTTTGCACAGAGCAGCCCAGATCCTCGACTTTTCGAGTCCCACGCCGGCGCTCCTGGCCCCTCCCCTTCTGCCGGGTGCCCCCACAGCAAGCAGCTTGCCTATTCACACATGGAGCCATGGCTTGGCCCTGCCCCCTCCTTCTATTAATTGGCTCACTGGCTGTGATTGGCACCTGATGTAAGGGGGGACTTTGATGGGGACACCTGATGTAAGGGGGGACTCTGATGGGGACACCTGGTGTAAGGGGCATTCTGATGGGGATACCAGATGTAAGGTGGTTTTATTTTATTTTACTTTAAATATGGATTTGATTGGCCTCCTTTTATGTTATATTAGAGAGCAATTCAGACCTCAGCTGCAAGAACACACAAATCCATGTTTTGTTCTGAGAGGAATGACAGATCGTTTGTTCCTATTAGCTAGGAACCACGATCCATCACTTCCTCTAGTCAGTCCCCTAACCCTTCAGTTAGAATCACCTTCCAGGGAACACAGTTAACCCCTTGATCGCCCCCTAGTGGTTAACCCCCTTCACTGCCAGTGACATTTTTACAGTAATCAATGCATTTTTATAGCACTGATTAATGTATTAGTATTAATGTCAATGGTCCCAAAAATGTGTCGGAATTGTCCGATGTGTCCGCCATAATGCCGTAGTCACGATAAAAATCGCAGATCGCCGCCATTACTAGTAAAAAAAAAAAAATAATAATAAAAATGCTATAAATCTATCCCCTATTTTGTAGACGCTATAACTTTTGCGCAAACCAATCAATATACGCTTATTGCTATTTTTTTACCAAAAATATGTAGAAGAATACAGATTGGCCTAAACTGAGAAACAAATTTGCTTTTTAAAAAAAAAATGGGGATATTTACTATAGCAAAAAGTACAAAATATTGTATTTTTTTCAAAATTGTTGCTCTTTTTTTGTTTATAGCGCAAAAAATAAAAACCACAGAGGCGATCAAATACCACCAAAAGAAAGCTCTATTTGTAGGAAAAAAAGGACACCAATTTTGTTTGGGTGCAACGTTGCACGACCGCACAATTGTCAGTTAAAGCGACGCAGTGCCGAATCGCAAAAAGTGCTCTGTCCAGGAAGGGGGTAAATGCTTCCGGGGCTGAAGTGGTTAACAAAATACCATGTGTTTTGGTGCAGAACAATTTTTAAAAAAGATTATACAGGTTTTACATCTATTTGTACTTTGTTTTTCATTTGTTTTGTATACTACAAAAAAATTGTTAAACAACAGGGGGAATAAGTATCGGTAGAAAAAGGATAGATTGCTATCCGGTGCTGGAGCGATACTGGAGAATGATATCTCTCATTGTACCCAGCATCCTGTGACTTTCGTCACAATGTTTTCACAGAAATTTACTTCAGTGAAAAGGATCGTCTCTAATTATCTACCAGTCCTACTTGCAGATCCTGGTTTGGCTCCCGTCCTGTCTACAGGATCTAGATTCTACAGCCGACGCTCCCAAACTCTGGGTAACATCTTGTCCCCTAGCCTGTTTTCATCCACCACTCGAAATAGGATATGGTTACATGTCCAGGGCTTATATATATATATATATATATATATATATATATATATATATATATATATATTAAACATTTGCCGTATTTGGGTCAGGCATAGTAAGGAACATAAGAGTGTAGTATCCTGTACTGCAGGCAAAAAGTTTGACATTCGAAACGACATTAATTACAGCACCACAAATGTAGTTTACCTTATTGAATGCACGACATGTAAACTGCAATATGTAGGTAGCACTACTCGCCCATTACGGGTTAAAATTAGTGAGCACTTTTTTTTTGAACATTTCAAACATATTCACAATGGCAATGTTCTTTTCAATTTAGTAGCTTGGAGGGGGTAAAGGTTCCCGGAGGGAGGTGATGTCCACCGCAAACTGCTTGAATGAGAGGTGTGGTGGATTTTCAAACTGGAATTCCTACTGGTATGAACTATAGGTATGACGTAGACCTTTTTTTAAAATATGTAATACAATGCTTGCTTTATAATTGGCAATAAATTTATGGCCTACACATAATACACAACTTATGGTTCCTGCCTGTCGGACTATACTAGTATGCTAGCAGCTTATGATATTTCATGCATAGTCATTCAAGATATTAATCTGCTGAACTTCAATTATGTAACAATGCAATAACTATCCACATGTATCAGTTTACCATATGGTTATGTATGGATAGCGAAATATCTCAAGCCAGTACTACTGTATATTGTTCTCTTTTCTCCCCCCCAGCCCTTTTCCCTCCTATTTTTCCTTTCTTTTTCGCCCTTTTTTTTTTTTCCTTGTCCCCTACTATTCTTTTTTCCCTTTGTCCGCTTTTTCCATTTTGTTAATTTTTTTTTCTTCTCTTTGTCTCCTTTTCTTCCTTTTTCTCTTCTTCCGTTTTTCCTTTTTCCTATTTTACTTGTGTCATGAGTATTTTCACATCTAGTGTTTCATTACTTTTTTGTCTGCTTATGTGCATAGGTCATTAACCAATAGCATGTCCAGCTCCTGAGGTTTCTTCATAGTGGTATACTCCCCCACCAACCCAACAACTCTTCAATTTGCTTGATTAGCCTGATGCTGGTTGGCTGGGTGGAGATCTCCATATATTATATATAGAATGTGTTTCTCTGTCATTTTTATGCAGTGACCAAGGCTCTCCAGCCGAAACATGTCTGCTTTTTTTGTTTTCCTACATGTGCCAATAAATTATTCTTATGGATTGGAGTTGCCAGCTATTTTTCTACTTTGTCTACCTATTTGGGTGTTGTCTGGAGGACACCGTAGCCTGAGCACCCACCTGTGGACTCCGCCCTGCCTGTTGGTATTCCCCTGTTTAGAGCTCTGATCCTTTCTGTTTGTATGCCTGTTATAATATTTACATTGTTTACATGAGATAAAATAAATAAAATGTACACACGGAGCTTAAACTTCTCCCTGTACTTCAAAGCAAGAAAATAAATTGTTCAAGCTTCACTTTAACCATAAAAATCATATCTAAACTTCTTATCTTAAGCACAATGCTCCTTCCTACCTGAATCTGTGTAGCGTCCTGGGTACACCGGGAATCCTCATCGTCCACTTCGACCTGGTAATCCAGGGAGAGCGCAATTCTTACTGTTTAAATATAGTATACAATTTAGCACAAAATGAAAGCGAGATGACCCTGGGCATCGTTTTTTTAATGCCCAGACTCACCAGCCTGTAGTTGGGGTGCAGCATAGTGCAAAGGCAATAACTCATACTGGCAGGTGCAAGAAAAACTTGCATTAAAGTAATGCAGTAACAGTTCACAACAAACCCGGTGGGAAGGCCACCCAGCCGGGAACACTCATAGGTCCAGTAGTGTGACAGGAATGACACAGGAGCAGAATGTGGCCTGGCCGTCCAGCACCCAATCGGAAACATGTCCAGAGAAGTGGAGTCTCTACCTTTCCCTTATGCTAATACTGTCTATCTAACAGGCGAGGTACCTGTGTGAGCCAAACCTTTTATGCAAGCCATAAATAGGCTCTGCCTGACTCAAGATGGCTGCTTGAGTCATATGGGGTAGCAGCATCCAGTAGGATAGCACCCCCAGTGACCCAGATATGGCACGCAGCCACATTTATGCTGGCACGAGGGAAATACCTGGGACACTCACCTCCCACATAACAGCAAAGCCGGCCGGCAGTTGTGGCTGGTTACACAGAAAGGGTGGAATCATCTCATTGGATGTCTGGATATAGGGGGTGGTGCGCCGTGCCACTCCCCCCCACCCCCCTTCCCATAGATGCTGTGCCTTGTTCAGTAAGCTCTTCCATCCTCTGGCTGCTCTCAGGCTTGACACAGGAAATGCAGCTATGCAGAGTGGCTGTTGAACACACTGCACACAGTTCATCTTTTTTTTTTTTTCCAGCCACAACCTCAATCGGCACAGCGTGTAGCTGGCAGTTGCAGTTCTTCTCTGTGAAATCCTCAGCCTGCAACAAATCTTATCTTAGCCATGTGCAGTGTTGGGAGTAGCAGCTCTGCTGAGTGCCCTGTCAATAGTGACCCCATCCACTGTCATGCTGATGCTCATTCTATGCCTTGCTGACACTCATCCTCTCCCCTGCTGACACCTGTCCGTCAGCCTGCTGATGCCCATCCTTCGCCCTGCTGATGCCCATCCTTCACCCTGCTGATGCCCGTCCTATGCCCTGCTGACGCCCATCCTCTCCCCTGCTGAAGCTCATCCTCTCCACTGCTGACACCCATCCTCTCACCTGCTGACACCCGTCCTCTCCCCTGCTGACACCCATCTTATGTCTTAACCTGTCTTACAGTATGCCCTGCTGACTCCAGTCCTCTCCCTTGCTGACCCCAGCCCTCTTCCCTGCTGACCTCTAAACAATGTGATGCTGACCCTATCTTCTGATTTTTGTTCAATGCCCTGCTGACCCCATTCTCTGTCCTTCTGACCCCTGTTTACTGCCCTGCTGACCTCCTATCCTCTGCCCAGCTAATCTCCCATCCTCTGTCCTGCTGACCTCCCATCCTGTGCCCCTGACATTAGACAGGCTAGATCCGGTCCTGGTGTTGAGGCAGACACTTCAAGCTGCCAGCTCTCATTTTGAACTGGTAATTAACCAGCTATTGGAAACTACTAATTCAGAGTTGCTTGGGACTGATCTGAGGTGTGAAGGTGCAGGAATTGGGGTAATCTGACGTGTTATAATACAGGAACTGGGACTGATATGGGGTGTGATGGTGCAGAATTTGGGACTGATCTGAGGTGTGAAGGTGCAAGAATTGGGGCTGATCTGAGGTGTGAAGGTGCAGGAACTGGAGCTGATCTAAGGTGTGATTATGCAGGAATTGGGGTGATCTGAGTTGTGAAAGTTCAGGAATTTGGGCTGATCTAAGATGTGAAGGTGCCACAACTGGCATGATGTGAGGTGTGATTGTGCAGGAATTGGGGTGTTCTGAAGTCTATAGCACAGGAATTGGGTGGGCTTGAGATGTGCAAGAGTTGGGGCTGATCTGAGCTCTGATGGTGAAGGAATTTGGACTTATCTGAGGTGGAAAGATACAGGATTTGGGGTGATCTAAAGTGGAAAGGTGCAGGATTTGGGGCTGATGTGACATGTGAATGTGCAGGAATTGGGATGTTCTGACGTCTGATGGTGCAGGATTTGGGACTGATCTACAGTGCCTTGAAAAAGTATCCATACCCATTGAAAATTTCCACATTTTGTCATGTTATAACCAAAAACATAAATGGTCTATCACATAAAATCCCAATAAAATACATTTACGTTTTTGGTTGTAACGTGACAAAATGTGGAAAATTTCAAGGGGTATGAATACTTTTTCAATGCACTGTAACGTGTGAAGGTGTAGGAATTGTGGCTGGTGTGAGATGTAAAGGTGTAGGAATTGTGGCTGGTGTGAGATGCAAAGGTGCAGGAATTGGGGCGACCTGGGGTGTGATGGTGCAGGAATTGGGAAATCTGAGGTGTGATGGTGCAGGAAGTGGGGTGATCTGAGGTGTGAAGGTGCAAGAATTGGGGTGATCTGAGGTGTGAAGGTGCAAGAATTGGGGCTGTTCTGAGGTCTATAGTGCAGGAATTGGGCTGACTTGAGATGTGAAGGTGCAGGAATTGGGGTGGTGTGATGGTGCAAAAATTGGGGTATTTTGAGGTGTGATGGTGCAGAGATTGAGGTCATCTGAGGTGTGAATGTTCATGAGCTTGGGCTGATCTGAGGTTTGAAGGTGCAGGAATTGGGTTGATCTGAGATGTGAATGTGCAGGAATTGGGGTGATCTGATGTGTGAAGGTTAAGGAATTGCGGCTGATCTGAGGCATGAATGTGTAAGCATTTTGGCTGATCTGAGGTGTTAAGGTGCAGGATTAGTGGCTGGTTTGAGATGTGAAGGTGCAGGAATTGGGGCGATGTGAGGTGTGTTGGTGCAGAGATTGAGGTGATCTGAGATGTAAAGGTTCAGGAGGTTGAGCTGATCTGAGGTTTGAAAGTGCAAGGATTAGAGCTGATGTGGAGTGAAGGTGTGAAGGTGCAGGAATCGGGGTGATCTGATGTGTGAAGGTTAAGGAGTTGGGGCTGATCTGAAGTTTGATGGAATTTGGACTGATCTGAGGTGCGAAGGTGCAGGAATTGTAGCTGGTCTGATATGTGAAGGTGCAGGAACTGCTGTGATCTGAGGTGTGATGTGCAGGAATTGGGTTGATCTGAGCTGTGAAGGTGCAGGAATTGAGTTGATGTGCAGAAATTGGGGTGATCTGATGTGTGAAGGTTAAGGAGTTGGGGCTGATCTGAGGGTAAAGGGGGTTATCTGAGGTGTGGAGGTTCAGAAATTGTGGCTGATCTGAGGTGTGAAGATGCAGGAACTGGGGCCAATCTGAGGAGTGATGGTGCGGGAATTGGGGCGGATCTGAGATGTGAAGGTGCAGCAAGTGGGGTGATATGATGTGTGATGGTGCGGGAATTGGGGTGTTCTGAGGTCTATAGCAGGAATTGGGCTGATTTGAGGTGTGAAGGTGCAGGAGTTGGGACTGATCTGGGGTCTGATGGTGAAGGAATTTTGACTGATCTGAGGTGGGAAGCTGCAGGATTTGGGGTGATCTGAGGTGTGAAGGTGCAGGAATTGGGGCTGATGTGAGGTGTGAATGTGCAGAAATTGGGATATTTTGAGGTCTGATGGTGCAGGATATGGGGCTGATCTGAGGTGTGAAGGTTCAGGAGTTGGGGCTGATCTGAGGTATGAAGGTGTATGAATTTTGGCTGATCTGAAGTGTGATGGTGCAGGAATTGTGGCTGGTGTGAGATGTATAGGTGCAGAAATTGGGGTGATATGAGGTGTGATGGTCTAGGAATTGGGGTGATCTGAGGTGTAAAGATGCAGGAAGTGGGGGCTGATCTGAGGTTTGAAGGTGGAAGAATTGGGGCTGATCTGAGGTGTGAAGGTACAGGAATTGGGGTGATCTAATGTGTAAGGGTTAAGGAGTTGGGGCTAATCTGAGGTCTGATGATGAAGGAATTTGGACTGATCTGAGGTGTGAAGGTGCAGGAATTGTGGCTGGTCTGAGATGTGAAGGTGCAGTAGTTGGGGTGATGTGAGGTGTGATGATGCAGGAAATTAGGTGATGTGAGATGTGAATGCGCAGGAATTGAGGTGATCTGAGGTGCGAAGGTGCAGGAATTGTAGCTGGTCTGATATGTGAAGGTGCAGGAACTGCTGTGATCTGAGGTGTGATGTGCAGGAATTGGGTTGATCTGAGCTGTGAAGGTGCAGGAATTGAGTTGATGTGCAGAAATTGGGGTGATCTGATGTGTGAAGGTTAAGGAGTTGGGGCTGATCTGAGGGTAAAGGGGGTTATCTGAGGTGTGGAGGTTCAGAAATTGTGGCTGATCTGAGGTGTGAAGGTGCAGGAACTGGGGCCAATCTGAGGAGTGATGGTGCGGGAATTGGGGCGGATCTGAGATGTGAAGGTGCAGCAAGTGGGGTGATGTGATGTGTGATGGTGCGGGAATTGGGGTGTTCTGAGGTCTATAGCAGGAATTGGGCTGATTTGAGGTGTGAAGGTGCAGGAGTTGGGACTGATCTGGGGTCTGATGGTGAAGGAATTTTGACTGATCTGAGGTGGGAAGCTGCAGGATTTGGGGTGATCTGAGGTGTGAAGGTGCAGGAATTGGGATATTTTGAGGTCTGATGGTGCAGGATATGGGGCTGATCTGAGGTGTGAAGGTTCAGGAGTTGGGGCTGATCTGAGGTATGAAGGTGTATGAATTTTGGCTGATCTGAAGTGTGATGGTGCAGGAATTGTGGCTGGTGTGAGATGTATAGGTGCAGAAATTGGGGTGATATGAGGTGTGATGGTCTAGGAATTGGGGTGATCTGAGGTGTAAAGATGCAGGAAGTGGGGGCTGATCTGAGGTTTGAAGGTGGAAGAATTGGGGCTGATCTGAGGTGTGAAGGTACAGGAATTGGGGTGATCTAATGTGTAAGGGTTAAGGAGTTGGGGCTAATCTGAGGTCTGATGATGAAGGAATTTGGACTGATCTGAGGTGTAAAGGTGCAGGAATTGTGGCTGGTCTGAGATGTGAAGGTGCAGTAGTTGGGGTGATGTGAGGTGTGATGATGCAGGAATTTAGGTGATGTGAGATGTGAATGCGTAGGAATTGAGGTGATCTGAGGTGCGAAGGTGTAGGAATTGTAGCTGGTCTGATATGTGAAGGTGCAGGAACTGCTGTGATCTGAGGTGTGATGTGCAGGAATTGGGTTGATCTGAGCTGTGAAGGTGCAGGAATTGAGTTGATGTGCAGAAATTGGGGTGATCTGATGTGTGAAGGTTAAGGAGTTGGGGCTGATCTGAGGGTAAAGGGGGTTATCTGAGGTGTGGAGGTTCAGAAATTGTGGCTGATCTGAGGTGTGAAGGTGCAGGAACTGGGGCCAATCTGAGGAGTGATGGTGCGGGAATTGGGGCGGATCTGAGATGTGAAGGTGCAGCAAGTGGGGTGATGTGATGTGTGATGGTGCGGGAATTGGGGTGTTCTGAGGTCTATAGCAGGAATTGGGCTGATTTGAGGTGTGAAGGTGCAGGAGTTGGGACTGATCTGGGGTCTGATGGTGAAGGAATTTTGACTGATCTGAGGTGGGAAGCTGCAGGATTTGGGGTGATCTGAGGTGTGAAGGTGCAGGAATTGGGGCTGATGTGAGGTGTGAATGTGCAGAAATTGGGATATTTTGAGGTCTGATGGTGCAGGATATGGGGCTGATCTGAGGTGTGAAGGTTCAGGAGTTGGGGCTGATCTGAGGTATGAAGGTGTATGAATTTTGGCTGATCTGAAGTGTGATGGTGCAGGAATTGTGGCTGGTGTGAGATGTATAGGTGCAGAAATTGGGGTGATATGAGGTGTGATGGTCTAGGAATTGGGGTGATCTGAGGTGTAAAGATGCAGGAAGTGGGGGCTGATCTGAGGTTTGAAGGTGGAAGAATTGGGACTGATCTGAGGTGTGAAGGTACAGGAATTGGGGTGATCTAATGTGTAAGGGTTAAGGAGTTGGGGCTAATCTGAGGTCTGATGATGAAGGAATTTGGACTGATCTGAGGTGTGAAGGTGCAGGAATTGTGGCTGGTCTGAGATGTGAAGGTGCAGTAGTTGGGGTGATGTGAGGTGTGATGATGCAGGAATTTAGGTGATGTGAGATGTGAATGCGCAGGAATTGAGGTGATCTGAGGTGTGAAGGTGCAGGAATGAGGTTGATGTGAGGTGTGAAGGTTCAGGATTTGGGGCTGATATGAGGTGTGAAGGTGTAGGACTTGGGGTGATCTGAGGTATGAAGGGTCAGAAGTTGGGGTTGATCCAAGGCCTGATGGTAAAGGAACATTTGCGGCTGTTTTCTTATTTTTTTTTGGGGGGGGGGCAAATAACCCCCCCGGCATCAGGCAGAAGGTATGGAGCAGCTGGCTTTCGGGCAGAGGGCATGGAGCAGCGGGCAGCGAGCATCCGGCAGCGGTTCCTATGTCCCTTTCCTCCATCCCGGGCTGTGCGTCTCCTCCCCTCCCCCTAAGCATCCAATAGGATCACCTATTCTTTCAGCCAATCAGGTGACAGGTCTTAGACCCACTTCCTGATTGGCCAGGAGGAGGATCAGTGTTAGAATAGCTAATATCAATTCGCTATTCTAACACAACTGGGTGGGCTGTGAGCGCATTCTCTTTGCCCCGAGTCCACACTATTTTGAAGCCTGTTAGAGGCTTTGGCTCTAATCAGTGTTTCAAAAAAACATCCCGCCATTGTAATTCATGTGCCCGGCGTCCTGCAATGGGCCAGATACATGGATAGGGGGGGCGGCGGAATGGACAGGGGAGGGGCGGCGCCCAGTGCCCTTAATGGATGGGCCGCCCCTGTGAAGGAATTTGGACTGATCTGCGGTGTGAAGGTGCAGGAATTCGAGCTGATCTGAGGTGTGAAGGCGCAGGAATTAGAGCTGATCTGTGGTGTGAAGGTACAGGAATTGGGTTGATTTTAAGTGTGAAGGCGCAAAGCTCAGTGTTTTCTTCTTAGTGTCATCCGAGTCCTTTACAGCATTTGGTTTATAAAAATTCTTTTGTGTGGGAAGTTGACTTTTTTTTGTAGCTGGCACTCTTAAGTTCTTTGAAAATATTTTTCGCCACACCTATGATCAAAAGGTTGACTACCCCTGCCATAGAGGATCCTTGTTTCTCCTGACTTCCTCTTCAACAATAGTGTTGTGGTGAGCACCACCTGCTGTGGAGAAAATAGGCTGCACCTACCTACAAACCCCCCATTATCCCCCACCCCCCTTTGGAGCTCTCCATGAATTTAAAAAAAAAAATCTGTCCAAGTACAATCACATCACTGATCCTCTTTACCATTTTATGTAAAGAGTATATAATATATAAATATAAAACCATGGTGATGTAAAAAAAAAATTGACCCCCAAACTATTCAAGAGTCCCTTTAGGATATATGCATTTATACCTCGTTCTTCCTTCTCTCCATCTTTTCCAGCAGCTCCACACCCAATAGTGGAACAGCGGCTTTTTTCTGCATCATGAGCGTGCCCAGCATCAATCAACACTTCCGCTTCCGTGTCTATCCTCATGCTTGGCATCCCTAAAACCATGTGGAGAAAAAGTAGACCGAAAACCTGGAGCCCTTTCATTTTCCAAATACAGCTGATCTACAAAGGAGGAAAAAAATCACTCTTATTAAATTTATGCAAATACACCCACCTCGTTATCAAACAAACTTTCCCTTGCTGTTCCCGTAAAATTACTGTTATGAGCATTTATTAGCAAGTATGTGTTCTACAGTAAGTCATTGTCTAGTTGGGGAGTTTTCATTTCCCATCCTGGAGACAGACCAAGAAATGTCCCCATGTGATGGGAAATCCCCTCTTAGCTGTTGGTAAAACAGGTGTTTCCATTGGAAGTAGGGATGAGCCAAACACCCTCCAGTTCGGTTTGCATCCAGAACATGCAAATGGACCGAAAGTTCGCTCGAACATTCAAACACCGTTAAAGTCTATGGGGCTTGAACGTGAGAAAATCAAAAATGTGAATTTTAAAGGCTAATATGCAAGTTATTGTCCTAAAAAGGGTTTGGGGACCCGGGTCCTGCCCCAGGGGACATGTATCAATGCAAAAGAAAGTTTTAACAACGGCCGTTTTTTCGGGAGCAGTGATTTTAATGATGCTTAAAGTGAAAAAATAAAAGTGAAATATTCCTTTAAATATCGTGCCTGGTGGGTGTCTATAGTATGCCTGTAAAGTGGCGCGTGTTTCCCGTGTTTAGAACAGTCCCTGCACAAAATGACATTTTTAAAGGAATAAAAGTAATTTAACCCTTTCATGACTAAGCCTATTTTTGAAATTTGGTGTTTACAAGTTAAAATCCGTATTTTTTGCTAGAAAATTACTTAGAACCCCCAAACATTATATATATTTTTTTAGAAGAGAGTCTAAAGAATAAAATGGCGATTGTTGCAATATTTTTTATCACACGGTATTTGTGCAGCGGTGTTTTAAACGCAAATTTTTGGAAAAGTGACACTTTCATGAATTTTAAAAAATCCAAACAGTAAAGTTACCCCAATTTTTTTGTATAATGTTAAAGATGATGTTACGCCGAGTAAATAGATACCAAACATGTCACCCTTTATAATTGCACGCACTCGTGGAATGGCGACGAACTACGGTACCTATGAATTTCCATAGGCGACGCTTTAAAAATTTTTTACGGTTACCAGGTTTGAGCTACAGAGGAGGTCTAGGGCTAGAATTATTGCTCTCGCTCTGACGATCGCGGCGATACCTCACATGTGTGGTTTGAACACCGTTTACATATGCGGGCGTGACTTCCGTATGCGTTTTCTTCGCTGCGCGAGCTCGCGGGGACGGGGGCGCTTTAAAAATTTTTTTTTTTTATTTATTTATTTATTTTATTTATTTTTGTACTTTTATAAATTGTGTTTAAATTTTTTTTTTTTTTTTTACTTTTATTGCTGTCACAAGCAATGTAAACATCCCTTGTGACAGTAATAGGTGGTGACAGGTACTCTTTATGGAGGGATCGGGGGTCTAAAAGACCCCCGATCCCTCCTTTACACTTCAAAGTATTCAGATCACCGAAAACGGCGATTCTGAATACTGTGTACTTTTTTAAATTCGGCGCCATTGGCAGCCGAGTAAACGGGAAGTGACGTCATGACGTCGCTTCCGCGTTTACAATTAGAAGGCTGGAACGAAGCCGCTCACAGCTTCGTTCCAGCCCGCCCCCAGCCGCCGGAGATTCCCGAATGGACACCGGGCCTCCCGATCGCACGGGAGGCCCGGTAACAGCGGCGGGAGGCGGCGGGAGGGGGGGGATGTCCCCTCCCGCTCCTCCGGTATAACAGCCGAGCGGCTTTTAGCCGCATCGGTTGTTATATTCGGGTAGCCGATCGCCCGCTGAAAACAACGGTACCGGGATGATGCCTGCAGCTGCGGGCATCATCCCGGTATAACCCCGGAAAGCCGAGGACGCATATGTGCGTTCGGTCGGCGGGAAGGGGTTAAAACTGCTTGCGGCTATAATGTAATGTTGGGTTCCGGCAATATGGATAAAAATTATTGAGAAAAACGGCATGGGTAACCCCCCAGCCCATTACCAGGCCCTTTGGGTCTTGTATGGATATTAAGGGGAACCCCGCACCCAAATTAAAAAAAGAAAAGGCGTGGGACCCCCAGGCCCTATATACTCTGAACAGCAGTATACAGGCGGTCCAAACAAGATAGGGACTGTAGGTTTGTTCTTAAGTTGAATCTGTTTGTAATTTGGAACAGGTGCATTTTTAAGTGTAGCTCCAGCCAAAAAATCTATTTTTAAGCTTTTTGGAAAACATAGGGAAGGGTTATCATCACCCCTGTAACATTTGTTTTGCTGTGTGTGCCCCTGTTCAGAAGATTTCACCTCACTTTCTGTCCCAATGACAATTGGATTTTGAAAATTTGGTGTTTTTAGGGAAAGAAGTATTGGTGATAATAAAGCATCAGTGGAGACACCTTTTTCCCATATTAACTCTAATGTCGCGTACACATGGTCGGACTTTCCGGCAGAAAAAGTCAGACAGAATCATTTCATCAGACATTCCAATCGTGTGTATGCCTCATCGGACTTTTCCTTTCTAAAATTCTGAGGGACCTAGAAATAGAACATGTTTTAAATCTTTCCGCCGGAACCAGTTCCTATCGGGAAAACCGCACGTCTGTATGCTTTTTCGTCTTTATAATGCTAGAAGAATGAAGTTGTTTTGCTGCTCATATTCACACAGAGTTCTCACAAACTGATTTCTGGATTATTTCTCCTGATTCCATGAATAATATTGCATTTTTTCAAATTCCGATCTTCAGAATAATGTTTATAATTTTTTTTAATATAATTTTATTATTTTTTATTTCATCAAGATCTTTTTTTAGGATTATTTTAAAAGTATTTTCTAGTGATCTCCATATTTTTATTTTTTTTGTGTGTCTAGTTACCACAATAACATTATTATTTTTTTGTGTTTTTTGAACCTCAAGGAGGTTGGTGTCCTTTGTTAATTAGACATTGTCTTTTAGAAATGTATTTGAATAAAAACACATAGGCAAGTATTTTTTTAGAAAATAAAATATCTATTTATTCTGGGTAACAAAATAAAGATGAAGGCAATGCTGGAGAAACTCTCTGTGTAAAAATAATTGGGATCTTGAGGAGTCCATATAATAGGGAGCCCAATCTGGTCCAGGAATCCCAGAGATCAGGACCAGCAGCAGATGACATATATGTCCCCAGGCTGTGGTACTACACCAGCCTGCGTCTCCTGTCAGACCAGACTGAACCCAGGCCATCACTTTCTTCTCTTCGCTGCAGCCTTCCCTCCACGCTGCCCTGCAGCCTTCCCTGCAGCCTTCCCTGCAGCCTTCCCTGCAGCCTTCCTTGGAGGCTGTGGCTCTGGTGGTGGAGTTGTGGCAGGAGGAGGAGGAGGATGAGTGAGATCATATATGTGGCTGTTATCAGTTAGCTGCCCCCTCAGCCCCTTCTGAAGGGCCTCAGCAAAAATTCCCTCACAGAGGAGGTGTTGGCCCTTCTCCAATTCCACCAACGTGGTGTCTAGATAGCAGCCATAGGCCTCTTCAGCGTCGGGGGGGGGCTCTTGAGGACATCCGTTGCTTCCCTAATGAGGCCCAGTGCTGCCTCCTCTGTCACCGTCCCCTTCCTGGGCCTTTTTGTTGGAAGGCGGAGGGGAGGCACCTTTGGGTGAGGCTCCTACTGGGCCCAGCCACCTCCTGGCTGTCACTGGGCCCAGCCACCTCCTGGGTGTCACTGGGCACGGCCACTTCCTGACTGTCACTGGGCATGGCCACCTCCTGCCTGCCACTTTCCAGACCCTCCTCCTGGCTGTGCTCATCCTGTGTATAAAAAAGGGACATAGTTTTAGTTTTTGGTTCATCAATCACACACAATTTTCAGATCCTGACTTACAAATCCAATGTTAATACATATAAAAGACTATCATTCTGACCCCTGCATTTTTCCACCTGGTCACAAACATTTTTGGCCACTACTGTCAATTGATATGTATACATAATTTTTTGGATAAAATCCTTAATAGGTAATCAATTATTACATCAGTTAACATCATTAATATTAGGACAATAAATATGTAGAAAAATAATATACCTGGCTCCAGCTGGGCACATCTGCTTCTTCCAGGATGGAAGGCCCAGGTTGTTCCTCGTCAGCCTTTGCTGGGGTGGAGGGAAGGCTGCAGGGAAGGGTCGAAAGAGATTCCCTGGCTTCAGTCTGGTACCGCAGTTTTTGGAAGTACCACAGCTTGGGTACATATACGTCATATGCTAATGCTCCTGATCTCAGGGAAGCCAGGAACTTACTATGTTCCTTCTTATACATGTTCCTTAAGATCCCAATTTTACTTTCCAAAAACTTCATGGTTGCATCTGGGATCCAAGTCTTCACAAATCCCAGAAGTTTCTCCAGCGTTGTTTTCCTTACTTGTTTATTGTAATATAAACTGTGTTTGACCTCCCACAGATTCCTCATCTCCCTGTACTTGTCAATAAAACTGGACATAAATTATGGGTCCTTAAACTTATTATTCATTTTTTCTGTAAGGCAATACACAAGACAAAAAAACTAATGTCAGCCTAAACTCTCATAATCTTATCCCAATACAGGCCTCAATCTTTAAGCAGTATAGGCCACTGATGTTCCAATGTAAAAATTTTACCTTCGTTTGGGACGCTTGCAACTTCCGGTCCTCTTTCCTCCGCGCACAGACTTATGCGTGTTAGCTTTATATACATTGCGCATGCGTGAAACTCCGCCCACGTTGCCGCCCCTGACGTTCTTTCTCACAAATATTCCTGCCCCTTCTCTCTACGGTGCGCAGTAGGAGCAAACATGACAGAGACACAGGTGGTTGCTAATTTTTCCACAAGCGAGGAGGAAAGCCGGAGCCCGAAATGTCCCGATCCCAGAAGAGGAGATTTAAGGCCTTCAATATGGCCTTTGAAAAAATGGTGGAGATGGTGGACATCTTGTGGAGAGAGGATTATGATGGGAAACATGGGCCGTACACCCATCCCAATTTGCGCAAGGACCAAATCATGACAACAGTTGTGAACACTTTGAAGCAGAATTTTGGGGTATGATGCTCCAAAGACCAGTTAAGAAAACGCTGGTCCGACCTTAAACTGAGGGAGCTGGATCAGTATCGAAGAATAAAGAAGGTGCTTCAAAAAAGTAAGTACTTGTCTTGTGTTCCTATTATGAGTATTAACTTTCATGCTGCTTCATGTGCTTTTCTTTACTGTTGTACAGTTTGAAATGGCTACTTTCATGTTCGTGGACACAGTAATCGTTCGTAGGAAACATCGTTAGTAGAAATATCATTATTAGTAGGAAACCTTGTTTGAAAATAAAAACAATGTATTTAGTTGATACAGGGTTTTAACTACATTTTGGTCTTGCTAATTTGTCTTATTAAAAGAAGTTTAGGACATTTTTGTCTAGATGTCTTTGAAACTTGAATGAATTGCAAACTTGATTCAGTGTAAGGAGAGGACACTCAGCAGCTATTTACACATCTGGACTCAGGAGCACTAGTGTGGGACACCAGAGCACATTTTTTAGGGTAACCCACACAGGTGCTCCAGTGGATACTTGGGGTGTCTCCATCTGTGAAACCTGGCCAAAAAGGTAAGTATTCCATCTTGGTAAAAAAGGGAATTTTAATCATGTCTTCAACTTGGATCTCTTCCCAAACAGACAATTGTACACCACTTCAAAGCAATGTTTCATATTCTTATTTCTGGACTCAAATATCTGTGTGCTAAGTATACCTTTTGTTTCATTCTTATAGGGGAGAAAAGACTCAGACAACCGGATCCCAGGGACCCCACCAGTCTGATTGGGAAGTAAGCCCGAGCCCCCCAAGGATGTGGAGGAAGGAGAGGTGGAGTAGGTGGGGACATGGGCACCCCACCAGGTGAGTGTCTGACACCCCAGCTTCAGGTAATCTATGAATGCCTGCATATTTCTAAATACATGTTTTTTCATCAATTTTAGGTGATGTTCTGGTTGTGGAAGGGGAAGCGGCGGAACCTTTTACTAGGGCCAGCGCCCAAACTCTCCTTAGCAAACTCCTGGCATGGAATGGGGAGATAGACGCAATTCGCAATCGCCTTAACATCATGCATCAGGAAATGAATAACATGATTGATGTTTTGGGGAGAATATAATTCCTTTTTCCCTAAAACAAAATTGATCATGTTATTCATTTTCTTTTTAGATGACCATAATCTAGTTTTAATCTTTTTAGTTTTTAAAAGCCAAATTTTGAAGATGCACATGGTGGAGTAGATTTACTAAACTGCTGCACTCATAATCTGGTGCAGCTGTTGCACAGTAACCAATCAGCTTGTAGGTTTTAGGCTGGGTTCACACTGGTCCGACAAACACTCCAACATTGGGACTTCATGACGTGTGAAATTCAATGTTTCCCTATGGGAGCCGTCCTAACTGGTCGTTCCAACTTTAGAAATGCTCCCTGTACTACTTTGGTCCAACTTTGATTGTCCATTGACTATCACTGAAGTTGGATCAAAGTCGGATCGCCATATCGCATGATCCGACTTTGACATGCTACTTGTGCTCAGATGATCTTGAGGGGGAACTCTGCGCCAATTTTTAAATAAAAAACCAGCATGGGTTCCCCCTCCAAGAGCACACCAGGCCCTTGGGTCTGGTATGGACCTTAAGGGGAACCCCCTACGCCGAAAAAACGGTGTGGGGGTCCCCCCAAATCCATACCAGACCCTTATCCGAACACGCAGCCCGGCTGGTCAGGAATGGGGGTGGGGATGAGCGAGCGCCTCCCTCCTGAACCGTACCAGGCCGCATGCCCTCAAGATGGGGGGGTGGGTGCTTTGGGGCAGGGGGGCACCCTGTGGGCCCCCCCACCCCAAAGTACCTTGTCCCCATGTTGATGAGGACAAGGGCCTCTTCCCGTCAACCCTGGCCATTGGTTGTCAGGGTCTGCAGGCAGGGGGCTTATCGGAATCGGGGAGCCCCCTTTAATAAGAGGGCCCCCAGATCCCGGCCCCCACCCTATGTGAATGAGTATGGGGTACATGGTACCCCTACCCGTTCACCTAGGGAAAAAGTGTCAATAAAAAAAGACACTACACAGGTTTTTAAAGTAATTTATTAGACAGCTCCGGGGGTCTTCTTCCGGCTTCGGGGATCTTCTTCCGACTTTGGGGGTCTTCTTCCGACTTCGGGGGTCTCTCCGGTTCTTCTCCGCGCTCTCCGGGTCTTCTGCCGGGCTCCTCCGCTATCTTCTGCTCTTTTGCCGCTCTTTTGCTAGCGGTGGCCCAGACTTCTGCCTTCTTGTCCTCTTTTCTTCTTCCTATGTTGACACGACGCTCTCTCCAGCTGGAATGCTCTCTGAGCGCTCCGCAATCGACTTATATAGGGGGTGACCCCGCCCCCTTATGAGGTCACTGTCCCGGGACATGCTGGGACTGTGCCGTCATAAGGAGGCATGGTCAACATCACCCGGTGACCATGCCCCCTAAAACGTCACAGTCCCTGCATGCCCAGGGACTGTGACGGCATAAGATAGCGGGGTCACTGCCTATATAAGTCACATCGGAGCGCTCAGAGAGCATTCCAGCCGGAGAGAGCGTCGTGTCAACATCGGAAGAAGAGAAGAGGGAAGAAGGCAAAAGGCAGAAATCCGGGCCACTGCTAGCAAAAGAGCGGCAGAAGATATCGGAGGAGCCGGCAGAAGATCAGGACACCGGAGAGACCCCCGAAGTTGGAAGAAGACGCCGAAGTCGGAAGAAGACCTGGAGCTGCCTAATAAATTACTTTAAAAACCTGTGTACTGTGTTTTTTCATTGACACTTTTTTCCTAGGTGAATGGGTAGAGGTACAATGTACCCCATACTCATTCACAAAGGGTGGGGGGCTGGGATCTGGGGGCCCTCTTAATAAAGGGGGCTCCCATATTCCGATAAGCCCCCCACCCGCAGACCCTGACAACCAACGGCCAGGGTTGACGGGAAGAGGCCCTTGTCCTCATCAACATGGGGACAAGGTGCTTTGGGGTGGGGGGGCCCGCAGGGCGCCCCCCCTGCCCCAAAGCACCCACCCCCCCATGTTGAGGGCATGTGGCCTGGTACGGTTCACATACAGCCAGTATCCAGGCTCATCAGAGGATTCTCTATAATAAGTCCGGCCTCAGGCCCAACTGAGGCAATATAATTTTGAGAATTTTTTCTTAAAAAATTGTGCAGGATGCAGCATGATAGGACGATATGATTGAGTTTGTAGTCCTCCATATGGATTGCTGTCAGAAATAGGCGGAACCGGCTGGCCATTATCCCGAAGGCATTCTCAACAACTCTTCTCGCTCTGGCCAGCCGGTAGTTAAAAACCCTCCTGTCTGGGGTGAGGGTCCTTTGGGGGAATGGCCTGATCAGGTGCTTGCCCAGACCGAATGCTTCATTTGCAATGAAGACAAAGGGGAGTCCTTCTACATTATCCGCATCAGGTGGCAATCCCAGGCCACCACTCTGGAGACGCTGGTAGAACTCCGTCTGGGCGAAGACTCTTCCATCTGACATCCGGCCATTCTTCCCCACGTCCACATAGAGGAACTCATATTGTGCCGACACCACCGCCATTAACATGACACTATGAAACCCCTTATAGTTAAAATAGTATGACCCCGAATGGGGTGGTGGCATGATGTGGACATGCATCCCATCTATAGCTCCTCCACAGTTGGGAAAGTCCCAACGGGTGGCAAAATGGGATGCCACAGTCTGCCATTCCTGTGGCATTGAAGGAAACTGGGGAGTCAAACAAGAAAATAAAATATAAGTACTTTTGCACATAACATTGCAAGCAGATTGCACAAAAAACATTCTTGCCCAACATCAGTATAACATTTATTTTAAGTATTATTTAAAGACTAAAATATAAGGCCCACTTATCAGATTGCTCACCCCCTCTGATGGCCCATTGATAAAATTTAAGGGGGGGGCTTATAAATTAATTTAAGGCCTGGGACACTAGAGAGCATGATGCTGACATGACGCGTCAGAGCTGGGGGATGGGCCTGATGGTGGTGCCGGTGTGAGGCAGAGGTGACTCGGATGAACCAGAGGGAGCAGAGTAGGGTGAGAGCCCGTTGATGCACTGGCGGATGAGAGTCCCACACTAATAGCGGAGGGAGACGGTGTTGTATCCGGACCCAGCAGGAGGACAGCACCAGCATCTAGAGGCACAATACTGGCTAAAGAGGCGGCGGATCTTCCTGCACCCCTGCTGGGACCAGACAGAGCCTATCCACACACAACATTACCCCCCCAGACCTCCCATGTCTTCCTCATTTGAGTGTTCCCAAATTGACCCTTGTCTGAAGAGGGGAAAGTGAACAGAGGGTCCTTAGTGCGAGCAGCAAGTGGACCAGGACATCACTGGAGCTTTGCAACGGAGCTATACAGCACTATACAGCATTCTAAACGGCCGGCCCAGATCTACTTGGGAGGGTAAGGTTCTGAGAAGAAGCCCTCTCCAGGTATGAATTTAACCCACTAATATATAGAGCCATTGCAGTTTTAAATACACTAGAGACTTGTTTCTTCATGAAATAAAGCATAACTAAGACATGCATGGTATGTTGTTATACAGATGGTATATTGATATAAGGTTTTAGACCCCGGAAGATGGAGTGAAGCTTTGTCCTGCTTTCCTGCATTCCTGCTCTTTTGTATCATTGGTTCTTTGAGGAGGGCCCTATATTAACCTCTATATACCAATATATATTACCATACTGTTGGACTGATAAATCAAGTGGAGCACAGATAAGTCCTGCAACACACTGTGGACATTATACAGTGTTAATAGGGCCTGATTGATTATGCTGCACCCTGAATCTGCCCTATCCTTTTTTTTGGCATATGGAGCACATGTATCATATAAAAACTCATGAATGTTGCTATAAAAAAGGTCAGGGAAAAGTTTAGTGGGCTTTGAAAGATAAAATGGAGTCTTATTGCCAGCACGTTTGAAAGGCCAGAAAAGTGACTGTAATCATAAAATTGTTTTACACCATATAGCGCGGACCTTATGGCTCCCTCGCGGGACATTGCATTTTTCCTGGATGGTGTTCAGTTGGTGCCTTATGTTTGAGGTCTTGCTATCCAAATTACCTTGCATAATTAGACCATTACATCAAACATACTCAGTGAAGTGGATTTAAACAGTGGGCCATTTCACCATAAATGACCTGGGTTTAAAGATTCTAGTAGTGCTCAGGAAGCTCCTATGGAACTGTTCCCCCTTTCTGGTCTGCTCCTCACAGTTGGGTCAAATGGGACGTGACTAGTGACTTTATAGGGGCGAAACTACTTGAACTCCTACTCATCTCTTTTTGAATTCTTTGAAAATATAGAATAAGTGGAGGGAAAGAAAATAACAAAAAGGGAACATGAGAGGTCGATCACAAAAAGTAATGGACCCAGGACCCCAAAAGAGAGCTTAAATACTAGCACAATCCAGAAATATCTTAAGGACGCTAGTTCAAAAAGTCCTGGGCTGGAAAAAAAGCAAACAGGCACAAAAGAAAAAAAGAAAGAGCAGGAGAAACATAAAGTGCATCACGGAGAAAAATTCAGTGAAGAGTTGGACGAAGAGAGAGAACTTGATCTCAGCAAAATGGAAGAACAAAGAAATATGGCACTAATTCCAACAAAATCGGAAAAGTTGGAAATGTTTACTAAACTAAAAAACTCGATCCAAACGGAGATTTCGAATGTAAGCATGGATATGGGCCATTTATTGAGGAGAGTAGAGGAAGCAGAGGAAATAACAGGAAAACAGGCCTAAGAAATAACAGATTTAAAACACAAATGAGAAAAATGCAAAATGATCACCGAGACATACTATACAAGCTGGAAGAGCAAGAAAACCAAAGTTGTCCTCAAAATCTCAGGATTAGAGCTGAGAACAACAAGGAGAAGATCTGGTGTCTAAAATAAAAAAAAAAATGTAACCCAATCTTGGATAGAAGGGTTGACGAGGACCTAAAGATAGACCGTGTGCACAGGATCAGGAAAACCCCAAATCTGAGACAGGAAACACCCAGGGATATCATCATTAAATTCCACCTATATGAAGATAAAGCCAAGATATGGAACAAACTTAGAAGAGCCCCTCCAGTACAATTTGAGAGTACAGAACTACAAATATTTTCCGACCTATCAGCAGGAACTTTGGCGTGGAGACGGTAACTAAAACCCCTGCTGGAACAACTGAGGATGGCTAACATCAAATATAGCTGGGTGTTCCCTACATCTTTAATAGTTCAGAGAGAAGGAAGAACAATCAGATTGAGGTTCCTGGAAGATCTCCATGACTTCTGCAAAAACCTAGACATTCCTGTCCCAAATATCCCTAGATAGAAGTTTAAAAGACCTTAACAGCGAGAGATGTACACTTTCAGTAATTACAAAAGGGTCACTACTAGACTTGGAACACAATTACTTGAAGCTCGGGTGGGGAGGGAGTTGGAGGGGTGGTCTAATACATATAGATAAGATGGGGTGTGGGGGCTAAAGATTCTAGGGGGGAATTTTGGGTCGCCCTTGCTTGTCCACTCCTGCCCCCCTTTGCTGGGGGGGGGCGGAGACACGGGCGGCCGTGATTGGAGTCGCACCCTAGGAGAAAAAGTGCATAGGATGAGATCAGCTTGGAACTGCATCTGCGAACTTAGGGCCGAACTACGGCCTTGGAGAAGGGGATGGGAATGGGGGGATGGGGGGGGTTGGGGGGGTTGGGTGGAGATTAATCTTGCAGAAACAAATACAAAATATTTTTAGAAGGTAGGTTATGGTACTGATACGAAATTCCTCATTAGATCAAAATAAATGACAGAAGTAAATTTCCTGTCATATAATGTTAACCCTTTCATGACTAAGCCTATTTTTGAAATTTGGTGTTTACAAGTTAAAATCCGTATTTTTTGCTAGAAAATTACTTAGAGTTCACAAACATTATATATATTTTTTTAGCAGAGAATCTAGAGAATAAAATGGCGATTGTTGCAATATTTTTTATCACACGGTATTTGTGCAGCGGTGTTTTAAACGCAAATTTTTGGAAAAGGGACACTTTCATGAATTTTAAAAAATCCAAACAGTAAAGTTACCCCAATTTTTTTGTATAATGTGAAAGATGATGTTACGCCGAGTAAATAGATACCAAACATGTCACCCTTTATAATTGCACGCACTCGTGGAATGGCGACAAACTACGGTACCTATGAATTTCCATAGGCGATGTTTTAAAAATGTTTTACGGTTACCAGGTTTGAGCTACAGAGGAGGTCTAGTGCTAGAATTATTGCTCTCGCTCTGACGATCGCGGCGATACCTCACATGTGTGGTTTGAACACCGTTTACATATGTGGGCGCGACTTCCGTATGCGTTTTCTTCGCTGCGCGAGCTCGTGGGGACAGGGGCACTTTAAAAAAAATTTATTTATTTATTTATTTATTTAATTTATTTTTTTACTTTAAAATTGTGTTTAGAAAAAATTTTTTTTTTTTTACTTTTATTGCTGTCACAAGGAATGTAAACATCCCTTGTGACAGTAATAGGTGGTGACAGGTACTCTTTATGGACCCCCCATCCCTCCTTTACACTTCAAAGTATTCAGATCGCCGAAAACGGCGATTCTGAATACTGTGTACTTTTTTAAATTCGGCGCCATTGGCAGCCGAGTAAAAGGGAAGTGACGTCATGACGTTGCTTCCGCGTTTACAACAAGGAGGCTGGAACGAAGCTGCTCACAGCTTCGTTCCAGCCCGCCCCCAGCCGCTGAAGATTCCCGATTGGACACGGGGCCTCCCATGCGAACGGCGGGAGGCGGCGGGAGGGGGGGATGTCCCCTCCCGCTCCTCCGGTATAACAACCGAGCGGCTTTTAGCCGCATCGGTTGTTATACACGGGTAGCCGATCGCCCGCTGGAAACAACGGTACCGGGATGATGCCTGCAGCTGCGGGCATCATCCCGGTATAACCCCGGAAAGCCGAGTACGCATATGTGCGTACGGTCGGCGGGAAGGGGTTAAGGGCCTAAACTCCCCTGTCAAGAGGCATAAAGTATTAAAAGAACTTCAGCAATATCGAGCAGATATGGTGTTCTTACAGGAGACCCATCTAGCTCTAGAGACAAACATTAAATTATATTTTACTGACCCCCGACCTGGTTTTATAGTGATTCACCTATAAGGAGGGCCAAGGAGGTTGAAATTGGGTTTGTGAAGATGTGTACATTTTCTCTGACTGACAGAATGACAGACCCTGAGGGTCGATATCTTTTCCTGAAGGGCAATCAAGGTGACAAAATGCTCACTTTGGCAAATGTATACTGCCCTAATAAAAACTCGATCAGATTTCTAAAACAAGTACTAGGTAGGTTAATGGACTTTAAGACAGGGGAGGTTATCTTGGCAGGGGACTTTAACTTTTGTCTGAACCCTTCTCTGGATAGTACGTCCCGGGCACAGGGGACGAGTAAAGCCTTATTAAAAATGATTGGGCGTAGGCTGCATCAATGTCAAATTATGGCCGAGTAAAAGGGAAGTGACGTCATGACGTTGCTTCCGCGTTTACAACAAGGAGGCTGGAACGAAGCTGCTCACAGCTTCGTTCCAGCCCGCCCCCAGCCGCTGAAGATTCCCGATTGGACACGGGGCCTCCCATGCGAACGGCGGGAGGCGGCGGGAGGGGGGGATGTCCCCTCCCGCTCCTCCGGTATAACAACCGAGCGGCTTTTAGCCGCATCGGTTGTTATACACGGGTAGCCGATCGCCCGCTGGAAACAACGGTACCGGGATGATGCCTGCAGCTGCGGGCATCATCCCGGTATAACCCCGGAAAGCCGAGTACGCATATGTGCGTACGGTCGGCGGGAAGGGGTTAAGGGCCTAAACTCCCCTGTCAAGAGGCATAAAGTATTAAAAGAACTTCAGCAATATCGAGCAGATATGGTGTTCTTACAGGAGACCCATCTAGCTCTAGAGACAAACATTAAATTATATTTTACTGACCCCCGACCTGGTTTTATAGTGATTCACCTATAAGGAGGGCCAAGGAGGTTGAAATTGGGTTTGTGAAGATGTGTACATTTTCTCTGACTGACAGAATGACAGACCCTGAGGGTCGATATCTTTTCCTGAAGGGCAATCAAGGTGACAAAATGCTCACTTTGGCAAATGTATACTGCCCTAATAAAAACTCGATCAGATTTCTAAAACAAGTACTAGGTAGGTTAATGGACTTTAAGACAGGGGAGGTTATCTTGGCAGGGGACTTTAACTTTTGTCTGAACCCTTCTCTGGATAGTACGTCCCGGGCACAGGGGACGAGTAAAGCCTTATTAAAAATGATTGGGCGTAGGCTGCATCAATGTCAAATTATGGACGGGTGGAGAGTGCAGCACGCAAAAATACACGATTACACTTTCTTCTCCCCTGTGCACGGGACGTACTCAAGATTGGACTACATAATGGTAGACCATAGCTTGCTGGATATAGTAAGGGATACTAAAATAGAAATAACTACGCTATCTGACCACTCCCCAATTTCAATGAGGATCCCGGGGACCCAAAGACAACCATTTACATGGCTTCTAAATGAAAACCTACTAAGAGATGATAAAGTAGTTGAAATAATACAGAAAGAAATAGAAACATCGGGCCCCACTCTCTGGGAAGCCCATAAAGCCTATATTAGGGGGTCCTCATGTCTATTGGTGCAGGGAAAAAAGAGAGATTAAAAAAAAGGGAAAACCTTATTGAAGAAATACATAGGCTAGAACAAGAGCATAAAAAACACAATGGACATCATCAGGAGTGTTTCCACCAACTGATGAATAAGAGTGAGGAACTTAAAGATAGTATGGAGCAAGACTCTAGAAGATCTTTTAACATACTAGCAAGAGACAGGTATTTCTGGGGAAACAAGTCAAGTAAGCATTTAGCTAGGCTGTTGAAAAAGAAAAGAGAAAGGAACTTCATTGAAAAAATCCAAAATAAAAATGGGGAGGTGGTCTATACATCTAAGGTGATAGCGGAAGTATTTAGGAAGTACTACGAAGCCCTTTATGCAGTAAGACAGAAGGGACAACAGGGACAAGGAAATAAAGGGAAGGTTGAAGAATTTTTAAACAATGCAGGATTACCTAACCTGACTGAGAGTTATAGAGCTGACTTGGACAGACCTATTTCAGAGGAGGAAATCTATACAGCATTAAAAGATTCTACCCCGGGAAAAAGTCCAGGACCAGATGGGTTTACAACTTACTACCTAAAAAATTCAAAAATATCTTAGTCCCGAAGCTTTGCCATTATTGGAATGGCTTAGGCACTAACTGGGAAATGGGAGGAGAAGCATTATCTGCAGCTATAACGGTGATTTTAAAAGAGGGTAAGAATAGTACGCTTTGCTCTAGTTACAGGCCTATTGCCTTATTGAATGCAGACACTAAGCTTTACTCTAAGGTCCTAGCAAGGAGGTTGAAAGAAAAGATGACTACCTTGGTGCACCCGGACCAAGTAGGGTTTATACCAGGAAGAGAAGGGAGGGACAATTGAGTTCATTCATTGCTTCTCCTTGAGTCTATTAATTACAATGGGCCCCCAGGACTATTTCTGTCGATGGATGCTAAAAAAAGCATTTGACAGGGTAGACTGGGGACTCATGATAAAAACATTGGAAGTAATGGGAGTAGGACCAAGACTGCTCAAATGGATAAAAGTACTGTATAACCACCCCCCTGCGTCTGTTAAGGTGAACGGGGTTTCTTCTTTACCATTTACAATGGAGAAAGGTACTAGACAGGGGTGCCCGTTGTCTCCTCTCTTATTTGTATTAACCTTGGAATCCCTGTTGGCTTCTGTCCGGAATAACCCAGATATCAGTGGGATTAAGATAGGGGCTGAGGAGCACAAACTTGCGGCGTTTGCCGACGATGTGCTCTTCTACATCACTAATCCAAGGATTATGATTCCAAATTTGCTGGAGATATTAAAAAAATATGGTGATATTTCAAATTTTAAAATCAATCTCAGCAAGTCTGAAATCTTAAATATAAATGTATCTACACAGGAAGAAGCCAAACTTCCATTTTCCATGGAGAAAGGACATAAAATACCTAGGAGTTAATTTGACTAACTCTTTGATGAAAATATACCTAATAAACTATATCCCCTTGTTAGACGAGTTTAAGATAGAAATTAAAAAAATATCAATGCGTCCTCTCTATTGGATCAGGCGCATTAATACAGTAAACATGGTGTTAGCTCCGAAAATTCTCTATAAGTTTTAGATGCTTCTAATCCCTCTCTCACAATCTTATATGAGAGCCTTAAGAAGGATAATAATGAATTTTGCCTGGTGTAACAAAAAAGCGTAGCATTTACGGTACTGAGTAGGGGGAAAAAACAGGGTGGCTTAGCTATCGCGGATTTCAAAAAATACTACAATGCAGTGGCACTTTCACGGGTGATGGAATGGGCAAGAGAGGTTTCAGATAAGAGATGGGTCAATATTAAAAATAGTATGAGTAACACACAGCTAGGTCACATAATTTGGAACCCTCCACAACACAGAACATTGGGTCCAAATACACACGAGTTAACACTTAATATACTAAAAATTTGGGATAGGATTCACTTACAAAATAACTGGGACTACAACTCACCCTTGATATTTGTCACGGGCATGGCCAGAGCGGAGGCTGTTGGAGAGGACTGTATGCAAGCCTGTTGCCCACCGATTATGGGCCCTAGCATTTGGGGGAATGGTGCTCTCTGTGAGCTGTATGCCTGGGGACCCTGGGGTTGGTGTTACTTTGGATTCAGCTCCATGTCCCCCCAAAACACACAGACTCTGGAACCCGTTATATGCCATATTAGAATGATAAGACTGAATTATACTGTTGGGACACATCCTGTGAGGAGATGCTAATGTCATCATCTCCACTCACCTGTCTGATGTCAGCTATAATGGGTTTAATGTAAATAAGTTTAGTCTAGGTATTCAACTCATTGTTGTTTGTTCTAATTAACCCTGTGTTGATGTTTATGGTAATGTGTGTTAATTGAATGAGCTGATCACATTGTCCTCTATACAATGTAGGAGACGGGACGACTCCTATTGGAGCTCATGTTAATTAGGTTAATTAGGTTATGTTTGTATTGTTAATTGTAATTAGCCCCAGCTATTGTGTTTATATTCCTGTGTGAAGCTCGGTGACCACAAGTCTGGGCGAAAGGTCATGTCTCAGCCACCTAGGCTGTATAAAGGATGAGATAATTAGCTCATGTTAATTAGGTTAGCTTTGAGTCAGCCTGGTGTATAAATGTGTGTGATATCTGAAATAAAAAACAGTTCTGATGTACTCCAAGGCTGGTGTTGTCTAGTTCTTGGGGTTCCTATAGCCAGATCCATTGGACTCGCGTTCCAGAACTTAGGAAGCGGTATATGACGGAAGCACTCAAGCGGAGTGTGGGGCGTTCCGTGACAATATTTTTGAAAGACAATGAATTTTTTGAACCGGGGATGAGGGTAGTGGGAGGGAATTGGATAAAAAAGGGAATGCACAATTGAAAGATATAATTAAGATGGGTAAAATTAACACTTATCACAAATTAAGAACAGACACCGAATTAATGATGATTGATGCATGGCGGTACATCCAGCTGACTCATTTTGTCGAAAAACTCCCAAAGCCTATTAGAAGCGAAGAAGATTACAGGCCATTGGAGCAGCTCTGCACGAGAGAAAAATTTAAAAATAACATATCGCGACTTTATAAAATACAAATGTATAAAGAGGAGCTGGACGTGCCGCCTTACATTAAGAAATGGGAAAATGAATTGGGATCACAATGTAACAAACACACTTTATTAAAAATTTTGAAACTGATACACTGTTCCTCAGTAGATACTAAGATGACCGAGACAAACTATAAGTGCCGGAGAAATCCGCGGTGTGTTGGAGAGGATGCAAGGCCATAGGAACAATGGCTCACATATGGTGGGAATGTCCCATCATTAAAGAATTTTGGAAGGAAATTTTACAGTTAATAAAGAAAATTACTAATAAAGAGATCCCGGACGACCCGTGGACATGTTTGTTCCACGGGACAGCCGAATCAGCTAAACAATATAAAACATCCATTGTCCCTACTCTGCTGAACACTGCAAAAAGTCAGATACCGAAAAAATGGCAGGAAATGGAAAGTCCTAAAATCCGGGATTGGATTTTTTGTGTAAATAAAATTTATAGCATAGAGAGTTTAGATGATAGGGGAGTTGAACCAGAAGAAGGGTCAGAACGAAAGGATAAATGGGAAATGTGGCAAGCGTTCAAAAAAATGTGGAGATACGTTGAGGAGATTACTCATTAACCATAAAGGGGATAAGGTTAGGAAAATAAATAGAAGAAACCTAAGCCTTTCTGACTATTGCAAGATAGGGGAGGGAGGAGGGTGGGATCTTAGCTTAAGGAGGGTAATATGAGTTGTAAGATATATGTTTTTTACAGTTGTCTTGGATGTTTGTCTTTCTTTTGTACTTATAAAATAAAATAAAGAATTAAAAAAAAAAAAGAAGACCTTCTGGTCTTCCTGAAGAAGCCATATGATCTGTGAAATGTAGACCAACTTGGAATTTTGCGTTACCAGAAGCGTACAAGTTCTATGTGTGGTGTTATATGTTATATGATACATAATCATGTTCTTCCGGTAACTTAGTAGAGTATATGCAAATGTTTGTGTGTTGGATCATTTTTAGGCTGATATGCCTTTGTTCTTATGGAATTTTGTACAATAAAATTATATCTTTTATCTTAAAAAAAAAAAATTAATTTAAAGACACACATACCATTTGGACACATTTTAAGGGGGCTTATAAATTAATTTAAGGACACACATACCATTTGGACACATTTTAAGGGGAGGGAATTATAAATTAATTTAAGGACACACATACCATTTGGACACAATTTAGGGTGGGGGCTTATAAATTAATTTAAGGACACACATACCATTTGGACACATTTTAAGGGTGTGTTTAGGGTAAGCACTACAAGGGAACTGACAAAATACATTGTTAAGTGACTAGACTAGGTGTGTATGGATACACACCTAGTGTAACATGCTGGGGAGGTTAGTGAAGGCAAATATGCAGGAAGGACAAAAAAGGAGCATTAAAAGATTACAGCATGCATGAGGACAAAAGGGATATTCACAGCATATTAAAATCATGGTAATTAGGGATTGATGAAAGAAATACAATACATTAGCAAACATGAAATACATAGAATGTGATGTTAAAGGATAAATCTTACCTTAATATAGTCCTTCTGCAGGACCTGGATGATGGCAGAACAGGTCTCTGGGATAATGATCCCCAGAGCCTGGGGGGAGATGCCTGTCGAGAACTTGAAGTCCTGCAGGCTTCTCCCAGTCGCCAAGTACCGCAACGTGGCGACTAGCCTCTTCTCCGGAGTGATGGCTTGGCTCATGCAGGTATCCTGCTTGCTGATATAAGGGGTCAGCAAACCCAACAGACGGTGAAAAATGGGGTCCGCCATCCTGAGAAAGTTCCTGAAATCATCAGGATTATTCTCCTGGATCTCACGAAGCAAAGGCATGTGAGAGAATTGGTCACGCTGGAGTAACCAATTCTTGGTCCATGAACTCTTCCCCACACTGTTCATGGACTGGACTTGGGTCAAAGAATGAACTCCAACACCAAGCCCCAGCATAGCAGGACCTCTACAATGAGTACGTACCCGCAACATGGCTTCAAAACGGTCGGCTGGTCAGAACGAACTTAACAGAATGCACTGAAGAACAGCAAGGCCTGTGAAGCGGACAAGAACGCACTGAATAAACAATGCGAACTGACTACACGCATTGAAAAGCAGATACAAACCCCACAAGCACAAACTGAACAGCAGTTAAACGATCTGAAAAAACACGAGTCTGAAAAGCACAAATCGTCTCTCACCAAACTTCTACTAACATGAGATGAACACGAAATTAGCAGAAGGGGCCCAAAGGGTTGCGCAATGGCTATTGAGCTTCCGTTTTATAGTCCCGGTCGGACTTTGGTGTGATCGTGTGTACGCAAGACAGTTTCAGCAGAATTCCATCGGAACTCCGTCAGATAAACCTTCAGAGTTAATTCCGATGGTAAAACTGGTCGTGTGTACGCGGCATTACAGGAGAGAATTTCCCTTCCTAGGGGTAGATTTCCTCTCACTTCCTGTTGGCTCCCTCCATTTGTAAGTAGGAGTCATTTGTAAGTTGGATATTTGAAAGTAGGGGACCGCCTGTATATACTATACGGCCTGCCCTATATACTCTGCAGAAATTTGGGCCTTAGGTGTTGTGGTACTAGAACACTGTAAGCCCTCACAGTTAATCTTGGTGAGCACTGGAACGGGCCCTGCTGTGAAATATTATATCAAGAATTGTAATTACATGCCCCTGTTGAACAGGGTCAGAAAAATTGGGCCTTTGGTGGTGGTGTGGTGGTGTTGCCACAACACTGTAAGCCCTCACAGTTACTCTTGGTGGGCGCAGGAATGGGCCCTGCTGTAAAATATTAGATCAAAAATTGTAATTACATGCCCCTGTTAAACAGGGGCAGAAAAATTGGGCTTTAGGCACTGGGGCGGGTGCCACAACACTGCAACCCCTCACAGATACTCTAGTTGAGCGCAGGAAAGAGCCCTGCTGCAAAATATTACAGCAAAAATTGTTATTACATGCCCCTGTTAAACTGGGGCAGAAAAATTGGGCTTTAGGCACTGGTGCTGGTGCCACAATACTGCAACCCCTCACAGATAATCAAGTTGAGTGCAGGAACGAGCCATGCTGCAAAATATTACATCAAAAATTGTAATTACACACCCCTGTTAAACAAGGGCAAAAAAATTGGGCTTTAGGCACTGGTGCTGGTGCCCAGAACCAAAAATGTTCTTAGAAGCTATCAACACGAACATTGAAGAGGAATATGATAGTCACTCAGCATAACAGGATAGTCACTCAGCATCTGCAAAGGCAGGCTTCAAGGGATCTCACATTCATAAAAAAATGAATCGGTTACATCAGCATCAGGTGCTTGGTAGCTGGTGATCCAAGAATGATTAATTTTTATGAAGGTGAGCCAATCAACCGAGTCTGTGGACAGGCGCACTCTGTGATCGGTTACAAAGCCTCAAGTAGCACTGAATGTGCATTCAGATAGAACGCTGGATGCAGGACCGGCCAGTAGCTCAATTGTAGGGATGAGCCGAACACCCCCCAGTTCGGTTCGCACCAGAACTTGCGAACAGACCAAAACCTTGCACGAACGTTAGAACCCCATTGAAGTCTATGGGACTCGAACAATATAATTCTAAAGAAAAAATTAGCGCTAGGTGTGCAAAAAATGAATAATATATGAATATAAAAACCTGTGAAGAGGTATCCTGCAGCTGGACACTATAACCCTGATAGGGGGCACCACTGAGTATATATAAAAGAAGTGCAGCGCTGGAAATGGGACTCGAACGTTCAAAATCAAAAGTGCTCATTTTAAAGGCTAATTTGCATGGTATTGTCTTAAAAAGGGTTTGGGGAACCCCGAATCAAAATTAAACCTGTTACGTAATGGGTTGCCCCGCCCCCCTCTGGCGCAGGGTTCACCTTAAAATCCATACCAGACCTAAAGGGTCTGGTATGAATTTTGAGGGGGACCCCTACCTCATTTTTTTTTTTGGCGCGGGGTTCCCCTTAATATTCATACCAGACCTGAAGGGCCTGGTATGGAATTTAGGGGGACCCCCACGGCAGTATTTTTGTACATTTTGGTTCAGGGTTTCCCTGTGGGGAAATCCCATGCAGTTTTTATTAATGAACTTTTATGTGTATTGTCGGACCGGCAATTCATTAATAGCCGCGAGTAGTTTTAAATGACTTTTTTTCCTTTGAAATGTCATTTTGCTGTCAGACTGTTCTAAACATGGGAAACATGCGACCCTTTACAGGCATACTATAGACACCCCCCAGGTACGAAACTTAAAGGAATATTACACTTTTATTGTTTCACTTTAAGCATTATTAAAATCACTGCTCCCGAAAAACGGTCGTTTTTAAAACTTTTTTTGCATTGATACATGTCAAAATAAACAAAGTAAAGTGCAGCGCAAAAACTTGAGAAGAAATGAACAGAAAAAGTCCCATAAAAGACATAAAATTGTATCCTCCTCTGTCTAAATTCTTCTTGATATAAGACACCCGAATTCTTCAGCGTAACTGAGCAAATAAACTGCTTACCAGAAAGAAGATCAAAAGAGGCATAATTACCACCAATGCTGAAGAGGTCCGGGACAGCTGATCTGAAGATTGGAAAATATATCCGGCAGCTAATCCTCTAATGCAGCAGGTGATAGAGTTACTCCAATTGTGCGGTGAAGCAGGAAGAAAAAGAAGGGACATCTAAGAGCGTTCCATATAGCTAAGTGTAAATTTATTTATAAATCGTGGTACAATCCATAAAAGAGCGCATATAGGAAGCGCTGTTTAAAAACAAAGGACACCAACAAACGGAGATGGAACAAACTGTTCGCGTCCGAACAGCTGTGAAAAGATGACAGCGGGTGACGTGAGACTCCGCCCCCGTACGCAGCGTTACGTCCAATGGACTTCGTCAGCAGGGGTGGAGTCAAGCTGTCACCCGGGATCTTAAATACCTGCCGACTGTCAGCAAAGAGTGTGTCTTTGAAACGGAAGCGGAAACAAAATTCCAAGTTATCCCGCACGGAGACATTTGCTGGGACTTATGGCAGCAGATACAAAAAATACAAAAAATACATAAACATGGTTCAAAGGGAGTTAGTGTTCTACAATCAAGGTATAGATATGCCATTTAACCAAATAGATAATGGAACATAATGGTCGGAATAGTCTGAATAGTCACCCGCTGTCATCTCTGATAAATTACAGCACCTACTCAAAGTGCTATAAGAACATTTACATTAAAACAGCCCAAGATATATTTAAAACATACATATAAAAAACATGAAAAATCATAAATAACAATAAAAATGAAACTCATTTGTCAGAAATAAAGCAATTGAGGTCGAACTCAATATTTAAACCTCTAGGGACTCCAACTTTTGTTTCATGAATCCAAAGAGATTCACGGCGACTCAATTGCCTAATAAAGTTACCGCCCCTCCAATGTTTCGAAACTTTTTCTATACCCCAGAAATGTAGTTTCCTTGGGTCCCTATTGTGGCATAATCTGAAATGTTTCGATACATAGTGTGACTTTAAACCTTTTTTGATATTGTTAACGTGCTCCGCTATACGGACACCCATTGGTCGGGAAGTTCTTCCTACATATTGCAGTCCACATTCGCACTGCAACATGTATACTACTCCCACCGTGTCGCATGTAATCAAATTCCTGATCTGATAGGTTCTGTTGGTGGCGGTAGCATTAAATTCCTTTCTTCTCTTAACATTGAATTTGCATTGTCTGCAGGCTGGGCATTTGCCACAGGCATAGAATCCTGACATAAAGCTAAATATTCTGCTTTCTTTGATCACCGGAGGGTCAACCACACTTGGGGCAATCATATCTCTCAAGGTAGGTGGTCTCCGATAGACAAATCTGGGACGATCTGGAAGGGTAGGGCCCAAAACATTATCCTTTTTAAGAATATTCCAATACTTTAGAATGATCTTTTCAACCTTTTTGTGTTGGATATTATAATCCAAGATGATTCTGTATTGAGACTTCTGTTGTTCTGTATTCATAGGTGGTCTCCTATCCGAGTCTTTAACTAAGGAAGATCTATCCATACTGCCCACTTTTTGCACTTCCTCTGCTATAAAAGAACTGGAATAGCCCTTCTGTAGGAATTTTTCTGCCATATGATTAGCTTGCGAAAAATAGTCGTCATCTAGATAGCAATTTCGCCGAAGACGAATAAACTGCCCCCTGGGGATGTTAAGTAGCCATGAGCTATGGTGGCAGCTATCAAGGGGTATATACCCATTCCTATCCGTGGGTTTACAGTAGTTTTTGGTCCTAAAACTTCCCTCATGTTTAAAAATCTCCAGATCAAGGAAGACTATACTAAAAACATCAGCCTTCCATGTGAGACAAATATTCTTAGTGTTCCCGTTAAGCCTGGACATAAAAAGCTGGAGACTCACCATGTCCCCCTCCCAAATCAGGAAAATATCATCTATATATCTTTGGTAGCAGACCAGCTGAGCCGGTCTACTACCAAAGACAAATTCTTCTTCCCAGAGAGCCATAAAAATATTCGCGACGCTCGGGGCGAAGCGAGCGCCCATGGCAACTCCGAGGATTTGTAAAAAGAATTTTCCGCCGTACCAGAAATAGTTCCTGGCAAGGCAAAACTCCAAAGCAGTCAACAAAAAATCCTTTAATTTAACTGGCAAGTCCGATTTGTCAAGAGCCCATTGTACTGATCTAATGGCATCGGCATGACCAATTATCGTGTAAAGAGAGCTGACATCAGCCGTCACTAATATACTATTATCCTTACACGGTAACTTCTCAACTACTTGTATAATATGTTTGGTATCCTTTAAAAACGCTGTGGTGTTGGACACCAGAGGTTTTAAGAAATAATCGATGTACTGACCCAAACGTGCTGAAACAGAGTCGATACCGTTAACTATAGGTCTGCCTGGAGGGACTGAGGGGTTTTTATGAATTTTAGGAAGAAAGTATATGATCGGTCGTCTACAAGCACTGGGGTTGAGGTAGGATACCTCCTTTTTATTCAACACTCCCCTAGTTTTACCTAACGAAATGAGAGCCTCCAACTCTTCTTTATATTGTATGATAGGGTCCTTAGTCAGAATTTTATATGTCTTTCTATCTGATAGTAAACGATCCATTTCTTCCTGATAGTAGGTTTTGCTCATAATTACTAACCCCCCACCCTTGTCTGCGGGCCGAATTACTACGTTCTTGTTTTTCTCCAAAGAACTGATACCTTTTTTCAAGAACGCAGGGTCTCCGATTTTTCTGATCTTCATTACCTCCAAATCGCTAATGACCATATTTTTAAAAACTTCCACATGTTTATGGTCATTTTTTGAAGGATTGAAGACCGACTTGTTAGCAAGGTTGGAATGTACACCAGGGGGAACCATAGGGCCTGTTAAGGCAGATCTCTCTCAGGGCTTAGATAAGAAGTATCTCTTTATATTCAGGGTCCTCACAAACTTCTGCAAGCTAATATATGTTTTAAATTTGTTAAGATTACAGGCTGGAGCGAATTTTAAGCCCTTATCTAGGACTCTTAGTTCTTCATCCGACAAATCTATACCACTAATATTAAAAATACCAGTCCCTAATGGGATTTTTGTTTTTTGTGTTTTACGTCCTGCTCTTCTCCCTCTCTTTGTCTTCTCTTTCCCCCTTGTCTGTTTCCTGTTGGAGTGTAATCCCCTCGGTTTGGCCATTGGGGTAGGGGATTCTCTAAAAAATGATTCTGATGGTATTCATCATCTCTTTGCAGGGGAGCAAAACGATTATTCGTGGGAATAGGGGTTCTAACATACTGGTGATCATAATACGAGTCATGTTCAGAGTATGGATAATAACCTCTGTCTGACCGATTGTTATTGTAATTATAATTATTCCCACCCCTAGGGGTACCTGGAGGTCCCTTATTATCACCTCTGTAAACTTGGTCCCGAGGAGGTGGGTATGGTTGATAAGTCCCTCTGTTTACCCCTCTCCTGGGGGGATTGCCTTTACCTGTCTTCTTAAAATTATTGGATCTCTTAGGGACAGCCCCTTAAGATCCATAAGGTAGGGATTGAGGGGAATGAAAGAGTCTTGGAGTGCCTAATGGTAGTGAGTTGGGGACTGATTGTGTTAGAGTAGTGGATATCGGTGCTGTAGATGGCAATTTGGATTGCCATTGATCAGACAGAGGTTATTATCCATACTCTGAACATGACTCGTATTATGATCACCAGTATGTTAGAACCCCTATTCCCACGAATAATCGTTTTGCTCCCCTGCAAAGAGATGATGAATACCATCAGAATAATTTTTTAGAGAATCCCCTACCCCAATGGCCAGACCGAGGGGATTACACTCCAACAGGAAACAGACAAGGGGGAAAGAGAAGACAAAGAGAGGGAGAAGAGCAGGACGTAAAACACAAAAAACAAAAATCCCATTAGGGACTGGTATTTTTAATATTAGTGGTATAGATTTGTCGGATGAAGAACTAAGAGTCCTAGATAAGGGCTTAAAATTCGCTCCAGCCTGTAATCTTAACAAATTTAAAACATATATTAGTTTGCAGAAGTTTGTGAGGACCCTGAATATAAAGAGATACTTCTTATCTAAGCCCGGAGAGAGATCTGCCTTAACAGGCCCTATGGTTCCCCCTGGTGTACATTCCAACCTTGCTAACAAGTCGGTCTTCAATCCTCCAAAAAATGACCATAAACATGTGGAAGTTTTTAAAAATATGGTCATTAGCGATTTGGAGGTAATGAAGGTCAGAAAAATCGGAGACCCTGCGTTCTTGAAAAAAGGTATCAGTTCTTTGGAGAAAAACAAGAACGTAGTAATTCGGCCCGCAGACAAGGGTGGGGGGTTAGTAATTATGAGCAAAACCTACTATCAGGAAGAAATGGATCGTTTACTATCAGATAGAAAGACATATAAAATTCTGACTAAGGACCCTATCATACAATATAAAGAAGAGTTGGAGGCTCTCATTTCGTTAGGTAAAACTAGGGGAGTGTTGAATAAAAAGGAGGTATCCTACCTCAACCCCAGTGCTTGTAGACGACCGATCATATACTTTCTTCCTAAAATTCATAAAAACCCCTCAGTCCCTCCAGGCAGACCTATAGTTAACGGTATCGACTCTGTTTCAGCACGTTTGGGTCAGTACATCGATTATTTCTTAAAACCTCTGGTGTCCAACACCACAGCGTTTTTAAAGGATACCAAACATATTATACAAGTAGTTGAGAAGTTACCGTGTAAGGATAATAGTATATTAGTGACGGCTGATGTCAGCTCTCTTTACACGATAATTGGTCATGCCGATGCCATTAGATCAGTACAATGGGCTCTTGACAAATCGGACTTGCCAGTTAACAGAGGTTATTATCCATACTCTGAACATGACTCGTATTATGATCACCAGTATGTTAGAACCCCTATTCCCACGAATAATCGTTTTGCTCCCCTGCAAAGAGATGATGAATACCATCAGAATAATTTTTTAGAGAATCCCCTACCCCAATGGCCAGACCGAGGGGATTACACTCCAACAGGAAACAGACAAGGGGGAAAGAGAAGACAAAGAGAGGGAGAAGAGCAGGACGTAAAACACAAAAAACAAAAATCCCATTAGGGACTGGTATTTTTAATATTAGTGGTATAGATTTGTCGGATGAAGAACTAAGAGTCCTAGATAAGGGCTTAAAATTCGCTCCAGCCTGTAATCTTAACAAATTTAAAACATATATTAGTTTGCAGAAGTTTGTGAGGACCCTGAATATAAAGAGATACTTCTTATCTAAGCCCGGAGAGAGATCTGCCTTAACAGGCCCTATGGTTCCCCCTGGTGTACATTCCAACCTTGCTAACAAGTCGGTCTTCAATCCTCCAAAAAATGACCATAAACATGTGGAAGTTTTTAAAAATATGGTCATTAGCGATTTGGAGGTAATGAAGGTCAGAAAAATCGGAGACCCTGCGTTCTTGAAAAAAGGTATCAGTTCTTTGGAGAAAAACAAGAACGTAGTAATTCGGCCCGCAGACAAGGGTGGGGGGTTAGTAATTATGAGCAAAACCTACTATCAGGAAGAAATGGATCGTTTACTATCAGATAGAAAGACATATAAAATTCTGACTAAGGACCCTATCATACAATATAAAGAAGAGTTGGAGGCTCTCATTTCGTTAGGTAAAACTAGGGGAGTGTTGAATAAAAAGGAGGTATCCTACCTCAACCCCAGTGCTTGTAGACGACCGATCATATACTTTCTTCCTAAAATTCATAAAAACCCCTCAGTCCCTCCAGGCAGACCTATAGTTAACGGTATCGACTCTGTTTCAGCACGTTTGGGTCAGTACATCGATTATTTCTTAAAACCTCTGGTGTCCAACACCACAGCGTTTTTAAAGGATACCAAACATATTATACAAGTAGTTGAGAAGTTACCGTGTAAGGATAATAGTATATTAGTGACGGCTGATGTCAGCTCTCTTTACACGATAATTGGTCATGCCGATGCCATTAGATCAGTACAATGGGCTCTTGACAAATCGGACTTGCCAGTTAACAGAGGTTATTATCCATACTCTGAACATGACTCGTATTATGATCACCAGTATGTTAGAACCCCTATTCCCACGAATAATCGTTTTGCTCCCCTGCAAAGAGATGATGAATACCATCAGAATAATTTTTTAGAGAATCCCCTACCCCAATGGCCAGACCGAGGGGATTACACTCCAACAGGAAACAGACAAGGGGGAAAGAGAAGACAAAGAGAGGGAGAAGAGCAGGACGTAAAACACAAAAAACAAAAATCCCATTAGGGACTGGTATTTTTAATATTAGTGGTATAGATTTGTCGGATGAAGAACTAAGAGTCCTAGATAAGGGCTTAAAATTCGCTCCAGCCTGTAATCTTAACAAATTTAAAACATATATTAGTTTGCAGAAGTTTGTGAGGACCCTGAATATAAAGAGATACTTCTTATCTAAGCCCGGAGAGAGATCTGCCTTAACAGGCCCTATGGTTCCCCCTGGTGTACATTCCAACCTTGCTAACAAGTCGGTCTTCAATCCTCCAAAAAATGACCATAAACATGTGGAAGTTTTTAAAAATATGGTCATTAGCGATTTGGAGGTAATGAAGGTCAGAAAAATCGGAGACCCTGCGTTCTTGAAAAAAGGTATCAGTTCTTTGGAGAAAAACAAGAACGTAGTAATTCGGCCCGCAGACAAGGGTGGGGGGTTAGTAATTATGAGCAAAACCTACTATCAGGAAGAAATGGATCGTTTACTATCAGATAGAAAGACATATAAAATTCTGACTAAGGACCCTATCATACAATATAAAGAAGAGTTGGAGGCTCTCATTTCGTTAGGTAAAACTAGGGGAGTGTTGAATAAAAAGGAGGTATCCTACCTCAACCCCAGTGCTTGTAGACGACCGATCATATACTTTCTTCCTAAAATTCATAAAAACCCCTCAGTCCCTCCAGGCAGACCTATAGTTAACGGTATCGACTCTGTTTCAGCACGTTTGGGTCAGTACATCGATTATTTCTTAAAACCTCTGGTGTCCAACACCACAGCGTTTTTAAAGGATACCAAACATATTATACAAGTAGTTGAGAAGTTACCGTGTAAGGATAATAGTATATTAGTGACGGCTGATGTCAGCTCTCTTTACACGATAATTGGTCATGCCGATGCCATTAGATCAGTACAATGGGCTCTTGACAAATCGGACTTGCCAGTTAAATTAAAGGATTTTTTGTTGACTGCTTTGGAGTTTTGCCTTGCCAGGAACTATTTCTGGTACGGCGGAAAATTCTTTTTACAAATCCTCGGAGTTGCCATGGGCGCTCGCTTCGCCCCGAGCGTCGCGAATATTTTTATGGCTCTCTGGGAAGAAGAATTTGTCTTTGGTAGTAGACCGGCTCAGCTGGTCTGCTACCAAAGATATATAGATGATATTTTCCTGATTTGGGAGGGGGACATGGTGAGTCTCCAGCTTTTTATGTCCCGGCTTAACGGGAACACTAAGAATATTTGTCTCACATGGAAGGCTGATGTTTTTAGTATAGTCTTCCTTGATCTGGAGATTTTTAAACATGAGGGAAGTTTTAGGACCAAAAACTACTGTAAACCCACGGATAGGAATGGGTATATACCCCTTGATAGCTGCCACCATAGCTCATGGCTACTTAACATCCCCAGGGGGCAGTTTATTCGTCTTCGGCGAAATTGCTATCTAGATGACGACTATTTTTCGCAAGCTAATCATATGGCAGAAAAATTCCTACAGAAGGGCTATTCTAGTTCTTTTATAGCAGAGGAAGTGCAAAAAGTGGGCAGTATGGATAGATCTTCCTTAGTTAAAGACTCGGATAGGAGACCACCTATGAATACAGAACAACAGAAGTCTCAATACAGAATCATCTTGGATTATAATATCCAACACAAAAAGGTTGAAAAGATCATTCTAAAGTATTGGAATATTCTTAAAAAGGACAATGTTTTGGGCCCTACCCTTCCAGATCGTCCCAGATTTGTCTATCGGAGACCACCTACCTTGAGAGATATGATTGCCCCAAGTGTGGTTGACCCTCCGGTGATCAAAGAAAGCAGAATATTTAGCTTTATGTCAGGATTCTATGCCTGTGGCAAATGCCCAGCCTGCAGACAATGCAAATTCAATGTTAAGAGAAGAAAGGAATTTAATGCTACCGCCACCAACAGAACCTATCAGATCAGGAATTTGATTACATGCGACACGGTGGGAGTAGTATACATGTTGCAGTGCGAATGTGGACTGCAATATGTAGGAAGAACTTCCCGACCAATGGGTGTCCGTATAGCGGAGCACGTTAACAATATCAAAAAAGGTTTAAAGTCACACTATGTATCGAAACATTTCAGATTATGCCACAATAGGGACCCAAGGAAACTACATTTCTGGGGTATAGAAAAAGTTTCGAAACATTGGAGGGGCGGTAACTTTATTAGGCAATTGAGTCGCCGTGAATCTCTTTGGATTCATGAAACAAAAGTTGGAGTCCCTAGAGGTTTAAATATTGAGTTCGACCTCAATTGCTTTATTTCTGACAAATGAGTTTCATTTTTATTGTTATTTATGATTTTTCATGTTTTTTATATGTATGTTTTAAATATATCTTGGGCTGTTTTAATGTAAATGTTCTTATAGCACTTTGAGTAGGTGCTGTAATTTATCAGAGATGACAGCGGGTGACTATTCAGACTATTCCGACCATTATGTTCCATTATCTATTTGGTTAAATGGCATATCTATACCTTGATTGTAGAACACTAACTCCCTTTGAACCATGTTTATGTATTTTTTGTATTTTTTGTATCTGCTGCCATAAGTCCCAGCAAATGTCTCCGTGTGGGATAACTTGGAATTTTGTTTCCGCTTCCGTTTCAAAGACACACTCTTTGCTGACAGTCGGCAGGTATTTAAGATCCCGGGTGACAGCTTGACTCCACCCCTGCTGACGAAGTCCATTGGACGTAACGCCGCGTACGGGGGCGGAGTCTCACGTCACCCGCTGTCATCTTTTCACAGCTGTTCGGACGCGAACAGTTTGTTCCATCTCCGTTTGTTGGTGTCCTTTGTTTTTAAACAGCGCTTCCTATATGCGCTCTTTTATGGATTGTACCACGATTTATAAATAAATTTACACTTAGCTATATGGAACGCTCTTAGATGTCCCTTCTTTTTCTTCCTGCTTCACCGCACAATTGGAGTAACTCTATCACCTGCTGCATTGGAGGATTAGCTGCCGGATATATTTTCCAATCTTCAGATCAGCTGTCCCGGACCTCTTCAGCATTGGTGGTAATTATGCCTCTTTTGATCTTCTTTCTGGTAAGCAGTTTATTTGCTCAGTTACGCTGAAGAATTCGGGTGTCTTATATCAAGAAGAATTTAGACAGAGGAGGATACAATTTTATGTCTTTTATGGGACTTTTTCTGTTCATTTCTTCTCAAGTTTTTGCGCTGCACTTTACTTTGTTTATTATGTTATTTGGGCTTGGTGTTAACCCTTAAGTGTTCAGCCTGCAAGTAAATTCAGTTTGTTTATGTTTTGCGCTGATTGTATACATCTTTTGCCATTGATACATGTCCCCTGGGGCAGGACCCAGGTCCCCAACACTTTTTATGACAATACCATGCATATAAGCCTTTAAAATTAGCACTTTTAATTTCTCCCATAGACTTTTAAAGGGTGTTTCGCGGCTTTCGAATTTGCCGCGAACACCCTAAATTGTTCGCTGTTCGGCGAACTGGCGAACAGCCGATGTTCGAGTCGGACATGAGTTTGTCTCGAACTCAAAGCTCATCCCTACTCAATTGCATACTGTGCAAGCTCTGGCCAGTGATCCATCCTCAAGACCCAGTAACCCAGTGGATTTTCGGTTGGAAAAGTCTCCAAGTCTGATCTTGCCCCAAGGTATTCCTGCATCATGTAAATCAGACGCTGGCGATGGTTGCTGGAACCAATCAGATTTTGGGGCTGCGGACTAAAAAATTGTCTGAACGCATTGGTCAGAAGGCCACCTTCTCCACCGCTCCTTCTGTGACTGACCAAAGCCTCAGCAACACATTGTCCAGGAGGACCGGAAAATTGCAACCTCCCAGGCTCTGGAGACGCATTGCAAAAACCTTTCTGCAAGGCCTCCCGAAGATGTTTCATCCTCTGCTCCCTCTGCGAAGGCTGGATAAGTTTCGCAACCTTACCCTTTTAACGTGGATCAAGAAGGGTTGTCAGCCAGTACTGATCCCTCTCCCTGATACCATGAATCCGAGGGTCCTTTCGCAGGCTTTGCAGGATCAGGGAGGCCATGCAGCATAGGTTTGCTGAGGCATCCGGTCCGGAGTCCTCTGGGTCACTAAGGACGACATGATCCGCAGCCACCTCCTCCCAGCCACGTACAAGTCCATGGGTTTCTGGGGACTAAAAACGATCCCTTGAAGACTGCTGCTGATGCTGAGTGCCAGGCTCCACCTCCATGCTGACACAATCCTCCTCCTTCTTCTCTTCCTGTGTGATAGGCGGGCCTGCAGGAATACTCTCTGGATAAAGGGGGCCTTGAGAGGTAAGGAAGTCCTCCTCTTCCTCCCTCTGTTCTGCCTCAAGTGCCCTGTCCATTATTCCACGCAGCGTGTGCTCCAACAGGAAGACAAGAGGGACAGTATCACTGATGCATGCACTGACACTGCTCACCATCTTCGTGGCCTCCTCAAATAGTGACCGGACAGTGCATGCATCCTTGATCATTAGCCACTGGCGTGGCGAAAAAAAGCCAAGCTCCCCTGACCCTTTCCTGGTGCCATACTAGCACAGGTACTCATTTATGGCCCTCTGCTGCTTGTGTAGCCACTGCAGCATTGCCAACGTTGAGTTCCACCTGGTGGGCATGTCACAGATGAGGCGGTTCTTGGGCAGGTTGCATTCCTTTTGAAGGTCAGCCAGCCGAGCACTGGCATTATATGACTGGAGGAAATGCCCACAGACTTTCCTGGCCTGCCTCAGGAGATCCTGTAAGCCCGGGTACCTGCACAAGAACCACTGCACCACCAAATTAAGGACATGAGCCAAACAGGGAACATGTGTGAAGTGTCCCTGTCAGAGAGCAGAGAGGAGGTTGGTGCCATTGTCGCAAACCACCATTCCTGGCTGAAGCTGGCGTGGTGTCAACCACCTCTGAGCCTGCTCCTGCAGAGCTGCCAGAATCTCTGCCCCAGTGTGGCTCCTGTCCCCTAAGCAGACCAACTCAAGCACCGCATCGCATCTTTTTGCCTGAATGCTTGCGTAGCCCCTAGAACACCTACGGAGCACCGCTGGTTCCGAGGACAAATCTGCACAGGAAGAGGCCATAGAGGAAGAAGAAGAGGAGGGAGTGGAGGAGAGAGGTGTGGCAGAATCACCACTACCAGCATTTTGGAGGCGTGGTGGCGGAACAAGCTCCAACATTACTGCACCCTGTCCTGCATCCTTCCCAGCTGCCAGCAGGGTTACCCAGTGTGCCGTGAAAGAAAGGTAACGTCCCTGTCCATGCCTGCTGGATCATGAGTCAGCGGTAATATGCACCTTACCGCTGACTGCCCTGTCCAACGAGGCCAAGACATTGCCTTCCACATGTCGGTAGAGAGCCGGAACGGCCTTCCGAGAAAAAAAATGGCGTTTGGGAACCTGCCACTGAGGTACCGCGCATTCCACAAATTCTCGAAAGGGGGCAGAGTCTACCAGCTGAAAAGGCAGCAGTTGGAGTGCTAGCAATTTAGCCAAACTAGCATTCAGACGCTGAGCATGTGGATGGCTGGGACCGAATTTCTTTCGACGGTTTAGCAGCTGGGGTAGGGAAATTTACCTGCTACAATCGGATTTAGGTGTACCGCTAGCAGATTGCCCCCGAGTGCTTGGGACACCTAATTCTACACCTTCATTCCTTTCAGTGCAGGTCTCTGAGAGGACTGAAGGTATAGTGGGGTTGGAGATCCCAGCTGCTGAGGAGCAAGGAGAGGTCTGCCTTGTTCTTTGGTGTGGGTCTTTTAAGTATTGTTGCCAACGGACTGCATGGGAGCTCGACATATGCCTGGTCAAGCATGTGGTGCCCAAGCAGCTGCTGTTTTGGCCAAGCTTGATACGCTTCAGACATATGTTGCAAACAGCAAAGGTGCGATCTGCTGCACACGTCTCAAAAAAGGCCCACACCAAAGAACTTTTGAAAAAACGCGTGGAGTCAGCAGCGCCCTGCACATGCGGAGCTCTGTGGTGTGATGCAGTCGATTGGCTGTCCTTAAGCTGGCCCCTGGTGGGTACCCTGCCTCATTGGAGATGTGCCTCCTCCTCTCTTCTATCAGGCACCCACGTAGAGTCAGTGACCTCATCATCCCCTCCTTCCTTGCCACTGGAGCAAACCTGGCAGTATGCTGCAGCTGGGGGAACATGACTGCCAGTTTCTTGTTCTTCTTGGGCACCCCCTCTCTCTGGGCTCACATTACTACCTTCATCCTCAACCTGGGTACCATCATCGGAGCCTTCAAAATGCTGCGCATTCTCCTGCAGCATGTACCCGACACTGTGGTCAAACAGTTCGGGGGACTCCTCAGGACATGATGGTGGGGATAGGGAAGGAGTGACTGATGCCATTGAGCTGATAGAATAGGCCGCTTTGGCAGCTGTATTGACAGCCAAACTTCTCTTAGCCTGGGTGACAGAGGATGAGGGGGATGAGGACGGCTTTGTCATCCACTCTACCAACTCTTCTGCATGTTGTGACTCAACACGGCCAGCTGCCAAAAAAAAGGACAAGCATGCCCCACGGCCACGTGCTGAGGATGCACCGTGTCCATGACCAGCACTGTTGGCTGTATACACAAAGCCTGCTTGCCCTCTTTTAGTGGCCTGTGAGCGTCTGCCTTTCCTTGGTGGCCTTCCAGACATGCTATAAAATTGGTTTAGCAAAACACCGCCTGAATTTTACTAGAAAAATTACACCAGGAATGGCCTGCAGTCAGGTATAGGCTTAGCTAGACTAGAATGCAGTGGATATATATGTAGGAGACTGTATATATATCTTTATGCACTGCACATCACTGAATCACCTGCCTGGCCTGCCTGCCTTAAAGTGTATTTGAAAACGTACACCAGGAATGGCCTGTAGTCAGGTATAAGCTTGGCTAGACTAGAATGCAGTGGATATATATGTAGGAGACAGTATATATATTTTATGCACTGCAGATCATTGAATCACCTGCCTGCCTGCCTGAAAGTATATTTGAAAACGTACACCAGGAACTACTTGCCATCAGATATAGGCTTGGCTAGACTAGAATGCAGTGGATGTATATGTAGGAGACTGTATATATATTTTATGCACTGCAGATCACTGAATCACCTGCCTGCCTGAAAGTGTATTTGAAAACGTACACCAGGAACTACCTGCCGTCAGATATAGGCTTGGCTAGACTAGAATGCAGTGGATATATATGTAGGAGATTGTATATATATTTTATGCACTGCAGATCCCTGAATCACTTGCTTGCCTGCCTGCCTGCCTGCCTGAAAGTGTATATGAAAACATACACCAGGAACTACCTGCAGTCAGATATAGGCTTGGCTAGACTAGAATGCAGTGGATACATATATGTAGAAGACTGTATATATATTTTATGCACTGCAGATCACTGAATCACCTGCCTGCCTGCCTGCCTGAAAGTATATTTGAAAACGTACACCAGGAACTACCTGCAGTCAGATATAGGCTTGGTTAGACTAGAATGCAGTGGATATATATATGTAGGAGACAGTATATATATTTTATGCACTGCAGATCACTGAATCACTTGCCTGCCTGAAAGTGTATTTGAAAACATACACCAGCAATGGCCTGCAGTCAGATATAGGCTTGGCTAGACTAGAATGCAGTGGATATATATGTAGGAGACAGTATATATATTTTATGCACTACAGATCACTGAATAACCTGCCTGGCTTGCCTGCCTGAAAGTGTATTTGAATACATACACCAGGAATGGCCTGCTGTGAGATCTAGCTACACAGGATACAGTGTGTGTATATGTATATACTAATTACACTGCAGCTAATTGAATCAACTGCCTGCATGAAGCAGATTAGAAACAGTACACCAAGAACGGTCTGCAGTGAGATCTAGCTAAACTGGATACAGTAGCTATATATATATATATATACCAGTCTGACTGTATATATGTATTAAATACACTGCAGCTAACTGAATCAACTGCCTGCCTGAAGTAGATTAGAAACAGTACACCAGGAACGGTCTGCAGTGAGATTTAGCCTTGTGTAGTGTGTTGCTGGCGGAGAGAGAGATAGAGAGAGAGAGAGTGTCATTTCATTTACTTTGAGCAGGCAGTTTATTCAGTTAGCTAGATCTCACTGCAGACCGTTCCTGCTGTACTGTTTCTAATCTACTTCAGGCAGGCAGTTGATTCAGTTAGCTGCAGTGTATTTTGTATATATATATATATATATATATATATATATATATATACGTGCCGGCTTTATATATATATATATATATATATATATATATATATATATATATATATATATATATATATATATATATATATACAAAATACACTGCAGCTAACTGAATCAACTGCCTGAACGATCAAACAGCCGATGTTCGAGTTGAACTCACGTTCGACTCAACTTGAAGCTCATCCATAATTGGAAGATCCTTTTTGTTTTTGATCTCATATAACTTTATGTTCTGGTGACTATGGCCACCGTATCAAATAGAGTGAATCTCCCCAGTGGGGATACAACAATAACACATGACTGTTTTTCACCCTTCCTGAATATCCAAAGCTAAAAATAAAGAAAAAAATATTGTCATGTAAAATTGAAGCATATTCCCACCATCCAAAAACTGGTCAACTGAAAAAAATAATTTTGGCAGCTGGACTTACCAATACATAGAAATAAATTAAGACATATATAAAAAAGGTGCTCATTCAAATGGTACTTGATCATACAATGGAACTCACCACGTACTCACCAAGGTAGACACAAGACCAGACCAAGGTAGACACAAGAGACCTGACCAAGGTAGACACAAGAGACCTGACCAAGGTAGACACAAGAGACCTGGAGCAGATGAAGCAGAAGACCCAAGGTGGTCATCTATATATACTGATTTGTTATCTGACTTTGTGAGATGCCCATTTATACCTGCAAACTACTGTAAGTAAATCAAAAACAGCAAATATTAAAAGTTCAATGTTTTCCAGAGACATGTTTTGGGTTTACCATGAAATGGTAGCAGATCTACAATTATTAAACTTCTATGTACATAACCTTTTCTTTTTTACAGTGAGGACAATAAATGAGAACTTGACTTTAGGAAACTTGGCACAGTCAAAATTTACTTTACAGTTCTGCACAAGTAATCACTTTTTTGGTAACATAGAAACAAACTGTTACACAGGACAGATAGACAAAAAAAAAGAAGAAAGATAGGACCAAAATACATCACTGAGCATGCAAAGTTCCTTCTATAAATGGATAAATCACCCAAAAACGTTGGTGGAATCCTATAAATATTCAGTTTAACCACAGTTGGCATTGAAAGCAAGATACTTAACAATAAGTATTGTTAACAATAAGCATTGAATCAAATATGTGCATTGTATTGTGGAGGAGGTACTTAGGCTTTTCAAATGAAATACATCTGTTTAATTCCGATTTCCACTCTTCTATGGTCAGTGGATTACCCATTTTGGAGCTAGCATATTCTGTGCTATAAAGAATGATCTTGAAACCTCTAACACAGTGGAGTCAACATGGCCTAGGATACATCTTAGTGAATCAGGATTCAGAGTAATGCCATAAAGGCAACTGTTATATAAACTGATGTTTATTTCAGTACTCACTGTACACTCCAACATGCATCTCAGGATAGGATATCTTATTGTGCTTCCTTACATGTGCTCTAATCTGGCTACTAGGCCCCATTGACCCTTGTCATCACTCCTGAGTGGAGACAGCCTTAAAGTAACAGTACTTGTGGAAACCTTCAGGTATAACACCTTCCATCCATCCCCCCCAAAAAAAAACATAACAAAACGAGAACAGGCACAAAATAGTAACTAATAACTGTCCAATAACAGTCCTCCAAACACAGAAGATTCACAGGACTTCTCCCGCATCCAGATGTGAGATCAAGCTTCTAGGGACAGCTACAGGGATAAAATGGCATTGGATCATTTTCGGCGGCCCCATCGAAAGTCTCGTAAACGGTCTTGCAACTGAAAACGGTCAGGAGGGCGACAGTGTCTTTGAGGGCGCGCATCCAGCAACTCGGGACCAGAGGAAACAGGGCTAGCCGGAATGGGCACCGGTGGGCCCAAGAAGGGATCAACTAGCTCAGAGGGTGAACAGACCTCCAGACCAGGGCTGGAGGGCTCTGTTGTTCAGAGTCCCCCCAATCATCAGTCCCAGTGCATCCTGACCTGCTGGGCGCAGACCCTTGAGGTTTAGCCGGCGTCAGGGATGCAGGCAGCTGAGAATGAGGACACAGTTGGTCCGCATGTCTTCTGCAAATGGAACCATCTTCCAGGCAGACCCTATACATCTTGGGTCCCAAAGTCTCTGCAATGATAGCAGGAAGCCAACGAGTGTTGGAAGCCCCATAAGATCGGGCCCATCCATTTGTTGGGCTATGAACCGGGGGACCATCTTGTCTTGGGACTGCAGTACATGTTCCTGGACTGTTTGAGGGCGGAGCATGTCCGAAACAGTCCATGGCTGCTGACCCAGAAGGATTTCCACTGGAGTTTTCCCAGTGGTTGCATGTGGTGTGTTTCTGTAAGCAGAAAGGAAGGAGTCCAGCTGCTGGGGTGACAGGGACTGTTGTTTACTTGCAGCCAATGTAGCTTTGAAATAGCATTTGAAAGTCTACACAAACCGTTCTGCTTGACCATTTGTAGCCGGATGGTAAGGTGCAGTTAACTTGTGCTTGATGTTGTGGGCAGTCAGGAAACACTGAAACTCCTGACAGGTGAATTGTGCATCGTTGTCCGTAATGATTTCTCTGGGGTATCCAAACGTAGCAGCGAGATGTAACAGTATGGAGACCGTTGCCTTAGTCAATGGCTGAGTAACAGGTATGACCTCAGGCCACTTTGAATGGGCATCCACTAGGATCAAGAAGGTGTGTCCTCTGATCAGGCCTGCAAAGTCCAAGTGTAGCCGAAACCATGGAACCGTGGGCCAAGTCCAGGGCTGGACGCACCCTTGAGGAGCATCTCTTGTCGTGATATCTGTCTGACACCACCAAAAACATCATCAGAAGCCTCCGAGACAGCACATCACCAAACAACATCATTCCCACAAAACTCCTGAAAGAATGTTCCGACATCTTGGCTCCTACCATAACACACCTCATAAATCAGTCATTCAAAGAAGGGATTGTTCCGATTGCCCTCAAGCAAGGCATCGTCAAACCTCTGCTAAAGAAACCCAACCTCGACCCTAAGGACCCTAACTACCGCAGACCGATAACAAGCCTTAACACCATCTCCAAGATTATGGAGAAAGCAGTAGTACAACAGCTACAACACCACCTGGACACACACAAACTGTTGGACCCTCTGCAATCAGGCTTCCGCCCAGGCCATGGCACAGAAATGGAACTTCTCAAAATATGGGACGACGCCCTTGAAGCAGCAGATGACGGAGAATTATGTCTCCTGGTACTGTTGGACCTCAGTGCAGCGTTTGATACAGTGGACCACAATACTCTACTCATCCACCTCACAGAAGTAGCAGGAGTCACAGATTCATATCTACAATGGTTCGCATCTTCTTAGGAAATCGTTCTCAGACAGTGAAACTAGAAGCATTCACCTCTGAAACCCACGCAATCTCTTGTGGAGTCCCTCAAGGTTTACCCTTGTCACCAGTGCTCTTCAACATCTACATTCACCCACTCCTCAAAATCATCAGAATATCGGACCTCTGCTTCCACTCATACGCTGATGATACTCAACTCTACTTTCGCATCACCGGACAAAAAGACCATCATCAGCGACTAGAAAAATGCCTCACTTTGATAGACGACTGGATGACCACTAGCTCCCTCAAACTCAACGGATCAAAAACACAGCTTCTTCTCCTACACGCAAACCAAAATTCCAAAACTAAGACCCCATGGACACCTCCTACCATCTTTGGAAGCACCAAAGCACCAAAGCCAAGAGTCTCGGAGTCATCTTTGATTAAGAAATGTCAATGGATGCACAAATAGGATCAGTAGTCAGCGGATCTCACCATCTCCTCCGCCTGCTACGTAGACTCATCCCCTTCATTCCAGAAGAGGACAAAGCAGCAGTAGTTGGAACAATCATTAATTTCCGACTCGACTACGCAAACTCCCTCTACATAGGACTACCCCAATATCACCTTGCACGCTTACAACTCATTCAAAACACGGCAGCAAGACTGCTAACAGGAAAAAAACCCTGGGAATCCATCTTCCCTTCCCCGAGGAGCCTACATTGGCTAACCGTAAAGAATCGGGTCACGTTCAAGACCCTCTGCCTCACCCACAAATGCATACAAGGAAACGCTCTTCAATACCTACGCGAGAAAATAAAACACTAAACACCCAATCGCAGTCTTCGATCATCTAACCAAATCCTCCGCCTCATTCCCAAATCCCGCTACAAATCAAAGGGAGAACGAAGATTCGCAGTCCAAGGACCATGGCTATGGAACGCTCTACCAACTTACATCCGCATGGAAGAAAACCATCAGGCCTTCAGGAAAAAACTCAAGACCTGCCTCTCAACACAGGATGGATCCAGCACCTTGAAGCGATTCAGTTTGCATTTGCAGCGCTATACAAATCATTCATTCATTCATCTGAATCTAGGTTTGGCCACTACACATGTGCCCACGGGATGACCAGTATGTAGCAAGTCCAGAATGTGTCTCCGGAGGGTCTGTGGAATGACCACTCGGTCTCACCATAAAACACAGTTGCCAGCCACAGTTAATTCTATACACCTACGGAAATAAGGTTCATAATCCTGTGTGACGCTTGCAGGCCAACCAGACCGTACCCATGAGAGTATTGTTTTCAGAAAGTTATCCTTGGTTGTATGGGCTGCTATCTCCCCAGAAGACAAGAAGGACAGACTGATGTAACGACAACTCTTGACCGGTGGAGAAGAGTCCATCGACGTCCCTGTCAGTCGGGACATTGCATTGGCATCATGACCGCGATACTGGATTTTGTAGCTGTACGCTCCCAAGAATAAGGCATAGCATTGGAGGTGGGCTGCAGTAGTCTGAGAGATGCCTTTGTCAGGGCTAAAGATTTGAAGGAGTGGTTTATGGTCGTTAAGTATGGTAAATTCCCTACCATATAGGTAAAGATGAAACTTCTTAATTGCCCATATCAGCGCAAGAGCCTCTTTGTCAATGTGTGAGTAATTGCTTTCTGCTTTTGTCAAAGACCTGGAGGCAAATGCCACTGGTTTTTCTGACCCATCTGGTAAGATGTGAGATAGTACAGCACCCAGACCATAGGGTGAGGCATCACAAGCTAAGGTGAGAGGCTTCTGGAGGTCAAAGTGCAAGAGCATGCGTGACGCCAACAGCTTCCGCTTAGAAACTTCGAAAGCACGTTGGCATGCAGCCGACCAGTCCCATCTGAAGTGTTTCTCCAAAAGCTTGTTCAGTGGAAACAAGGTGTGTGCCAGATCTGGCAGGAATTTGTTTTAATAGTTTAGCAAGCCAAGGCATGATCGCAGCTGCTGGATGTTGGTTGGGGCTGGAGCTTTGACTAAATCATCAACCTTGGCTTCCGTGGTGTGTATACCCTCCGCATCCACAAGGTGGCCACAAAACAAAAATTTAGGCACCATGAATTGGCATTTTGCTAAGTTCACTTTTAGACCCTGCTCTTGGAGTCTCGCCAACACAAGCTCCACGTTCCGCTTGTGTTCCTGCTCTGTCCATCCCATGATAAGCATGTCATCTAGCAGGCACTGCGTGAAAGGAATGTCCACCAAAATCTCATCCATTTTTCGTTGCCAAATGGCTGGGGCGGAGGCTACACCAAACACCATCCGACTGTATTCATACAGTCCCTTGTGGGTGTTGATGGTTAGAAACTTGCGGGAAGAAGGATGGACCTCAAACTGTAAATATGCTTGTCTGAGATCAAGCTTGGTAAACTTTTGACCTCCTGCAAGAGAGGCAAAAATGTCATCCACTCTGGGTAGGGGATACTGGTCTATCTCCAGTTGGGAGTTCAGTGCCATGCGGAAATCGCCACGAATGCTTAAGTCCCCATTCGCTTTCTTTACTGGTACAACTGGTGATGCCCACTCGCTGTGCTCTACCTTTGAGATGACACCTTGTTCTTCCAGCCGACTTAGTTCCGCTTCCACTCCTGTTAGTGCAAAAGGTACTGTCCGAGCTTTGAAGAACTTAGGCTGAGCGTTGGGTTTCAGCTTGAGTCTCACACAGTCATGTTTTATTTTCCCCAACTGGTCATCAAAGATCTTTGGGAACCGCTGCTTCAGAGACACCACCCATTCCTCATTATCTCCTAATGGAATTGTAACGGTGTTACAGGGGATTATGGCGATGTCTGGCATACAAAAGTGAGCAATCCAGTCTCTCCCAAAGAGAGGGGGCCCCCTATTTTCTAGGATATATAATGGCAGTCTCTTTGTCTGACCCTTGTACAATACCTGTACTTTCACGTAACCCAGTGGGTGGAGTATCTGTTTTGTGTATGTCTGCAGTTTGATTGGTGTTGGGCGGACAGTTGTTTGCTCATGGTCTGTATTCCCACAACGGTAGCAAGACTCCTGTCTTGGTGGGGGTCTATATTTCCAGTTTGCGGCAGTTGGCTCGACTGCTGTTCTGAAAACGTCCTGTCTTCCCTTCTGCCCTGGGGGTTCAATTCCTCAGTATCTTTCACAGCCATTTCCTTCACCGAAGCTATCTCAATTGCCTTTGTAAGGGTAAGGTCTTTCTCTGTTAACAGTCTCTTGTGGCTCGACTCACTGTTAAGTTCCATGAAAAACGTAAAAAAACTTCACCTGGCTGCTGCTGCCGCTGATAGAACCGAGATCTTTCTGCAATCTCTAATGGTTTTGGCAAGAAGTGATCCTCTAACAGTGTCAGGAGCTCTGCCAATGTCTTAGTTGCTGGTTTTACAGGAGAAAGGAGATCCCTAAGAGTGTCATATGTCTTAGTACCAACCACTGTCAGAAATACTGCTTCTTGCCTGTCGCTTGGGATGGCATTTGCACTGAAATACTATTCCAGTCTCTCAACCCAGGAACTCCAAGATGTCTGTTCTCCATCAAATTCACTTAATGTCCCGATCAATGACATTTTCCTGCAGGGCTCTGTGAGTGCTTTTATCCAGGTTTCAATCCACACTGCTTTTGTCTCTCTCTCAAACTGATAGACACTTTGCAAATCCCATCCTCGTTGCCACTGTTATATTCTCTGAGTTGTGAGAGACACAAGACTCTGGTCTGGAACAACTGATGTTTATTTCAGTACTCACTGTACACTCCAACATGCATCTCAGGACAGGATATCTTGTGCTTCCTTACATGTTCTCTACAATGGCTACTATGCCCCTTGACCCTTGTCATCACTCCTGGGTGGAGCCAGCCTTAAAGTGACAGTACATGTGGAACCCTTCAGGTATAACAGCAACTTATAGCATGGAAAAAAAAACATTCTCCCATGCAGTGGGGCTGCATGGGTTAACTGCTCATTTTGTCTAGGAACCTTTGTGAGTAATTTCATTGTCCTGGTGCTCCAGGGCCTTCAAAAATGTGATAGGCACTCAGAAAATTAAATGTGTAATTTATGCCTTTAGAACGCCTGATGGAGCTACTTGGATGTTGGGCCTCTGTATGTGGCCAGGCTGTGGAAAAGTCTCACACATGGGGTATCGTCATACTCAGGACGAGTAGCAGAATGTATTTTGAGGTGTCATGTTGGCTATGTACATGCTATGTATTAGAAAAATCTTCTAAATTGACAACTTTGTGAGAAAAAAAGTTTTTATTTTCTTTCCACATTTTCCAAAAACATTTGGAAAGTTATGGGGAACTTATGCGGCGTGGTCACCGGGTGATGTCATTCCTCCCCCAAAGCACCCACCCCCCATTTTGAGGGCATGAGGCCTGGTACGGTTCAGGAGGGGGGCGCTCACTCGTCCCCACACCCTTTCCTGACCGGCCAGGCTGCGTGCTTGGATAAGGGTCTGGTATGGTTTTTTCGGCATAGGGGGTTCCCCTTAAAATCCATACCAGACCTAAGGGCCTGGTATGCTCTGCGACGGGGTTCGCAAGGTGTCAATCTCGCCAATAAAAGCAACGAGATTGACTTCCTTTTCTAGTCCCGTCGTACCCGAGTCACGTTCAAAATGAACGGACTTGTCCATGTGGGCAAGTCCGTTCATTTGGAAGTCTGCCGTAACTCAGTCGAAAGTCCGGTCGTGTGTAGGCAAGTCTGTCCGTCCAGAAGGTCCGTCGGAAGTCCGCCGGAAGTCCATCGGGAAGACTATCGGACCTAGTCTGCTGGAGAGTCCGGTCGTGTGTACAGGGCATAACTTTCATGAAAAACCAATGATCATACACTTATCAGGATTTTTTTTACCAAAGACATGTAGCAGAATACACTTTGGCCTAAATTTTCGACAACATTTTTTTTGGTTTCTTTTAAAACAGAAAGTAGAAAATTTTGTTTTTTTTTTCAAAATATTCACTCTTTTTTCGCTTATATTGCAAAAAATTTAAAATGAAGTGGTGAATAAATACCACCAAAAGAAAACTCTATTTGTGTGAACAAAATGATAAAAATTTAATTTGGGTACAGTGTAGCATGACTGAGTAATTGTCATTCAAAGTGTGAGAGCACTGAAATCTGAAAATTGGTCTGGGAAGGAAGGAGGTGAAAGTGCCCAGTATTGAGGTGGTTACAATGAGGTCAATAAATTAGAAACAGACTTCAGTATATTTGACATTGTCAAAATTTTGTTTAATTTATTGTAATGCACAAATAATCTAATTTTGATCAACTAAACAAAGTCTTGTATCAGTCTTGTAAGTTTTTCCCCCTTTGTGTCTCTTTGGGAAGATTTTCTATTTATTTTCTATGGCAAAGTTACAATAGAAAGTTAGAGATATCCTCCCCAAACTGCTCCTTTATTAAGTTGATACTGAAATGTTGTTACCATTTAAAAATGTCTTTGTTTTTACTTACAGTGGGGACGGAAAGTATTCAGACCCCCTTAAATTTTTCACTCTTTGTTATATTGCAGCCATTTGCTAAAATCATTTAAGTTCATTTTTTTCCTCATTAATGTACACACAGCACCCCATATTGACAGAAAAACACAGAAATATTGACATTTTTGCAGATTTATTAAAAAAGAAAAACTGAAATATCACATGGTCCTAAGTATTCAGACCCTTTGCTGTGACACTCATATATTTAACTCAGGTGCTGTCCATTTCTTCTGATCATCATTGAGATGGTTCTACACCTTCATTTGAGTCCAGCTGTGTTTGATTATACCGATTGGACTTGATTAGGAAAGCCACACACCTGTCTATATAAGACCTTACAGCTCACAGTGCATGTCAGAGCAAATGAGAATCATGAGGTCAAAGGAACTGCCTGAAGAGCTCAGAGACAGAATTGTGGCAAGGCACAGATCTGGCCAAGGTTACAAAATTTCTGCTGCACTTAAGGTTCCTAAGAGCACAGTGGCCTCCATAATCCTTAAATGGAAGATGTTTGGGATGACCAGAACACTTCCTAGAGCTGGCCGTCCGGCCAAACTGAGCTATCGGGGGAGAAGAGCCTTGGTGAGAGAGGCAAAGAAGAACCCAAAGATCACTGTGGCTGAGCTCCAGAGATGCAGTCGGGAGATGGGAGTAAGTTGTAGAAAGTCAACCATCACTGCAGCCCTCCACCAGGGCTTTATGGCAGAGTGGCCCAACGGAAGCCTCTCCTCATTGCAAGACACATGAAAGCCCGCATGGAGTTTGCTAAAAAACACCTGAAGGACTCCAAGATGGTGAGAAATAAGATTCTCTAGTCTGATGCACACAGCTAAAATAACGAAGGAGTGGCTTCACAACAACTCCGTGACTGTTCTTGAATGGCCCAGCCAGAGCCATGACTTAAACCCAATTGAGCATCTTTGGAGAGATCTAAAAATGGCTGTCCACCAACTTTTACCATCCAACCTGACAGAACTGGAGAGGATCTGCAAGGAGAAATGGCAGAGGATCCCCAAATCCAGGTGTGAAAAACTTGTTGCATCTTTCCCAAAAAGACTCATGGCTGTATTAGATCAAAAGGGTGCTTCTACTAAATACTGAGCAAAGGGTCTGAGAGCTTGAAGAATAAAATAGCAGTGTCGCCAATTTTTTTAACCTCTTTAGCCCCGGAAGGTTTACCCTCCTTCATAATCAGGCCATTTTTTGCGATACGGCACTGCGTTATTTTACCTGACAATTGTGCAGTCGTGCAAAAGCTCTCTTTTGGTGGTATTTGATCACCTCTGCGGTTTTTATTTTTTACACTATAAACAAAAAAAGACTGACAATTTTGAAAAAAAAAAAAACAATTGCTTTTACTTTCTGCTATAAAACACATCCAATAAAAAAATGTAAAAAATCTAATTTCTTCATCAATTTAGACCAATATGTATTCTGCTACATATTTTTGGTTAAAAAAAATCCCAATAAGCGTATATTGATTGATTTGCACAAAAGTTATAGCGTACCATGCCAAACAATAAAAAAATGTGTTTACTAAAATGATATGTTTCAAAAGTAACATACACAAACAGGTAAGTAAATGAATAAATAAAGTCCAATAATCCACCACCAAGTGCCAATATATTTGTTAGTTCATCAAATGTGACGATGAAAATACAATGGTGTCTCCAAAGAAAAGTGCGTCTCCTTTCACCAGCTTCTAGGTAAGTATCCTACTCACCGGACAGAATTGACACCCATGACATATAGTCAAAAACAGCAAACGGCCATGGATCCAGAGACAGCAGCTCAAGGCAAATATGTTCCCCGAATGGATATGGTATGTCAACCAAAAAGAAAACAGAAGCTCCTCAGAGTGCAGTAATGTTAAAAAGCATGTTTATTAAAACTACAGATTGCACTTACAAAATAGAGATGAAAATCATGCCCATAGAAAATGGCAGGGACGCCGTCCGCGTTCCACCTGCGTACCAACCTATGACAAAAGTGACGTAGCACATATCACGGGACCCAACGCGTTTTGTCAGCAGTGTCTAATGTCATCAAGGGTCATGTGGACAATTTTTAATGCAATTTTTAACCATGTGCAAAATTGTATTGGCTTTGGCTTTGTTTATGCTACTCTTTCATGTGTGATCATTTCTGCAATAATCGTTTTTACTGCATTTAAATTTGTTAATTTCATCAGCCAATTGTGCACACCTCATATAAAATCCCAAAGGGTGATAACTATGTTTTTCTTAGTCCGTAGGGTTCAATATTGAGTTGACCCACCCTTTGCAGCTATAACAGCTTCAACTCATCTGGGATGACTGTCCACAAGTTTAGAAATGAGTCTGTGGGAATGTTTGACCATTCTTCCAGAAGCACATGTGTAAGGTCAGGCACTGATGTGGACAAGAAGGCCTGGCTTGCAGTCTCCGCTTTAATTGATCCCAAAGGGGTTCTATCGGGTTGAGGTGAGGACTCTGTGCAGGCCAGTCAAGTTCCTCCACGTCAAACTCACTCACCCATGTCTTTATGGACATAGCTTTGTGCATTGGTCCAAGTCATTTGGTGGAGGGGGGTTTACGGCTGGGGTTGTGTATTAGGGGTTGGGCTTGGCCCCTTAGTTCCAGTGAAAGGAACTCTATTTAACTTCTGCTACAAATGGAATCGGCAGCTGAAAAATTTCATACTGGGATGATGCCTGTAGGTGCAGGCATCCTCCCCATTTACCCTCTGCAAACCAAGGACAAACATGGACATCCTACGGGCGGGAAGTAGTTAACAACCATTGACAGTGGAAAGCCCGTGTAGCATGAACTATTCCAATGGGTTGGGAACAACATCCCTCTGCTACCAGAAAAAATTAATGTTGCTCTCCTCCATCCCTCCACCACTCAGGATCCACCTTCTAATTTTATCATTGAATACTAGGCAGGTTCCTTTTGTCCAAGGGGGAGAGATGGGGTGGATGATGTCACATTCTCCACCTCAGCCAGTCAGAGACTGCCTAGTAATTCATTGACAGAAATTGAAGGCAGTTCCTGAGTGGCAGAGGAACTGGAGAGACTGACGCTCATTATTTCCAGAAGCTGATCCTACTCCTGCAGAAGCTGACCCTTCTAAGTACATGCAGTAAATACTACTTCAGTGGACTGTGGCATCCCCAGTGGCCATACACTAAAGGCCCATACACACGATCGGACTTTTTGACAACAAACATGCAAATTAGCTGTTTTGGAGCAACATCTGACCGTGTGTACGCTCCATCTGACAAACTTTTTCTGTTTCCATCGGACTTTTGTTGGCTGTGTGAACGGACAAACTTTCCGGCAGCAAAAGTCCGATGGAGCAAAGTCCGATCGTGTGTACACAAAAGCATCGGACTTTTGTACAAACTACAGTACGCGGCAGCGAGAATGTTTCCAGTGCAAACCCATCGCGCTGGTTCTCGGCGACAGGGTACTGTACATCTCGTGCTGGCTGCAATAGGAAAAACACATTTTCCTATTGCAGCGAGCGCAAGAGGGTATTCCCCTCTAGGGGCATGCCAGGCCCTTAGGTCTGGTATGGATTTTAAGGGGTCCCCCCCCAAAATCCATACCAGACCCTTATCCGAGCATGCAGCCCGGCCGATCAGGAAAGGGGTTGGGGACGAGTGAGCACCCCCCCTCCTGAGCCGTACCAGGCCGCATGCCCTCAACACGGGGGGTGGGTGCTTTGGGGGAGGGGGCGCCCTGTGGACCCACCACCCCAAAGCACCTTGTCCCCATGTTGATGAGGACAAGGGCCTCTTCCCGACAACCCTGGCCGTTGGTTGTTGGGGTCTGCGGGCAGGGGGCTTATCGGAATCCGGGAGCCCTCTTTAATAAGGGGGCCCCCAGATCCAGGCCCCCCACCCAATGTCAATGAGTATGGGGTACATGGTACCCCTACCCATTCACCTAGGAAAAAAAAGTGTCAATAAAAAAACCACACTACACAGGTGTTAAAAGTAATTTATTAGGCAGCTCCAGGGGTCTTCTGCCGACTTCGGGGGTCTCTCAGGCCTCTTCTTCTTCTCTCCGGTGTCGCCTCCGCGCTCTCTGGTTCTTCTCCGGTGCCTTCTTCCTTCTGCCGGGCTTCTCCACTATCTTCTGCTCTTTTGCTAGTGGAGGAGCCCAAACATCTGGATCATCTTCTTCCCTCTTCTCTTCCAGAGATTTTGACACGATGCTCTCTCCGGCTGTAATGCTGTCTGTGCGCTCTGCTATGACTTATATAGGCGGTGGAAGAGGGATGAAGACGATCCAGATGTCTGGGCTCCTCCACTCCTCCGCTAGCAAAAGAGCGGCAAAAGAGCAGAAGATAGCCGGTAGAAGGAAGAAGGCACCGGATAAGAACCCGGAGCGCGGAGACGGCACGGGAGAGAAGGAGAAGAGGCCTGAGAGACCCCCGAAGTTGGAAGAAGACCCCTGGAGCTGCCTAATAAATTACTTTTAAAACCTGTGTAGTGTGTTTTTTTTATTGACACTTTTTTCCCTAGGTGAATGGGCAGGGGTACCATGTACCCCATACTCATTCACATTTTGTGGGGGCCGGGTTATTAAAGGGGGCTCCCAGATTCTGATAAGCCCCCCACCCGCAGACCTCAACAACCAATGGCCAGGGTTGTCAGGAAGAGGCCCTTGTCCTCATCAACATGGGGAGTGGGTGCTTTAGGGTGGGGGGGCCGCAGGGCGCCCCTCCCCCAAAGCACCCACTCCCCATGTTGAGGGTATGCGGCCTGATACGGCTCAGGAGGGGGGGCACTTGCTCGTCCCCACCTTCCTTCCTGACCGGCTGGGCTGCATGCTCAGATAAGGGTCTGGTATGAATTTTGGGGGGACCCCCATGCTTTTTTTTGGCGTAGGGGGTTCCCCTTAAAATTCATACCAGATCTAAGGGCCTGCTATGCCCCTGGAGGGGAAACCATGCCAGTTTTTTTATTTAAAATTTGGCGTGGAGTTCCCCCTCAAGATTCATACCAAACACAGTGCCTGGCATTGGCGGGGATCCAAGTCGGATCCCCGCACCAGTGTGAACCCGGCTCGCAAGGTGTCAATCTCGCCAATAAAAGTGACAACAATACAGAAGTTGACCAAAGGGTGGTGGTAAAGAGCTGAAAAACCACGTGATTTGGTGAAAGTTGGCTGGAAAAGTCTTGTCGTCTGTATGCAAGACAAACTTCTGGCCAACGCCCTTTGTATAAAAATCCAAGGGAAAGTTTGTACAAAGTCCTATCGTGTGTATGGGGCTTTAGGGCTTATGGAGAAATCACTTTATCTAAGGTGCCCCACAGTAAGGTATTAAAGTTAATTACTGGAGTTCTCTTTTACGATTTGTATCTAGAAGCACTGCAGACGTAAGATAAATATAAACGAGGCCACAGAGAATGTCCTCAAATAAGGCAACAATGTCCTCAAACTTCCAAAAGCAGCGAGAGTATACATGGTATAATGTCTTTTCGAGAACCTGTTATACAGGAGAAGAATGTGAATAATCCAAATAATTTTGAAAATGTCAATAAATATGAGAAATGAGCCATCAATTCTTTATGTAAGGATCAACAATTGATAACATGCCTGGCAGATAACAGGGGCAGAATTGTATTCATGGATGCTATGTAAAGTGACATACTGTACCAAGGATTAAGTTCAGATTCTATCCAAAGCAATACAAATGCATGTAAATAAGCAATAAAGATAATGGTCTTTTAACCAAACAAGAATTCAACTTTATTACACTGAATATCTGAGGACACCAACACCTGAGGACACCAACATTTTATTACTCACCTAAGTTGCATAAAAAGAAGATGCAGCCTCTACAATGTCGGTTCCCAACCTCCATCCTCGAATATCCCCAACTTGCCATGTTTTGGGAATTTCCCTTAGATAAAATAACTGTCATGAATACCAAGCCATTGATTTTAAGCAGCTGTGCAAGGTGAAGGAAATCCTGAAAACATGACTTGTTGGGGTTGGGGGTACTTGAGGACTGAGGTTAGGAACCACTGCTCTAGCACATGCAAACAGACAATTTTTTTACCAAACAAGAATTTGACCTTATATAAGCTGAATACCTGAGGATACCAATATTTATTACTTTCCTAAGATACTTAAAAATCAAGCATACCTGCACCCGCTATTACATAAAAATGACAAAAACAATCCTGAACCCAATACTATCAATCAGAAAAAGACATACCTAAAGGACAAACTAGTCAACAAGTATATTACATATTACCAGTCCCAGAGGATTGAATTATGACTGGTCTCTCTTTCAGGCCCTCCATGTGCCTACCCCTAAGTGTACCCTATGAGTAAGCCCCCGATCAAGTTAAATGCATTAGAGGGTCTGTACATTGGATGGATTTGTCTGTTTGTTGGATGATTCAATAAACTGTTCTGAGGAGTTTAAGATGGTGAGTGGTTCCTTTCCTTCCTTTCTTTGAAGCCTCTGGAGAGACTAAAATCATTAGGTGTTATCTTCTGACATCAACCATAGATATTTGTACAATACATTGGTTAGCTTAGTATACTTTAGCTCATTGACCTCATGGAGACAGCAGTGGCCTATTAACTGACCACACCAGTTAGCCCGCCCTTGGAGACAAAGATGAGATCTCAATTATAATGCGTAGCATTTAGCTTATGCCCCGTACACACGGTCGGACATTGATCGGACATTCCGACAACAAAATCCTCGGATTTTTTCCTACGGATGTTGGCTCAAACTTGTTTTGCCTACACACGGTCGCACAAAGTTGTCGGAATTTCCGATCGCCAAGAACGCGGTGACGTCAAGCTCCTTTTGCTAATCTCGTGTTAGTAAAAGTTTGGTGAGAGACGATTCGCGCTTTTTCAGACTCGTGGCTTTCAGATCGTTTTCTGCCGTTCAGTTTGTGCTTGTGGGTTTGTATCTGCTCTTCAGTGCGTGCAGTCAGTTCGTATCGGAGTTTTCTGTGCGATCTTGTCCGCTCGTTGCTGTTTTTCAGGTCGCTCTTCACAGGCCTTGCTGTTCTTCAGTGCGTTCTGTTACTTCGTTCTGAGCAGCCGACCGTTTTCTAGCCATGTTTCGTATGCGTACTCCTCGTACAGTTCGTGCTGTGCGGGGGCTTGGTGTTGGGGTCCTGACCTTGACACAAGTCCAGTCCATGAACAGGGTGGGGAGGAGTTCATGGACCAAGAATTGGTTGCTTCAGCGTGACCAGTTCTGTCATATACCTTTGCTCCGTGAGATCCGTGAGAAGAATCCTGAGGATTTCAGGAACTTTCTCAGGATGACGGACCCCGTGTTTCACCGTTTGTTGGCTTCGCTGACCCATTATATTAGCAGGCAGGATACCTGCATGAGGCAAGCCATCACTCTGGAGCAGAGGTTGGTCGCTACCTTGCGGTATTTGGCCACAGGGAGAAGTCTGCAGGACCTCAAGTTCTCGACAGGCATCTCCCCCCAGGCTCTTCTTTGTGGACATTTACTGCTTGTGTTTGTTTTAGCTGACCCTGACAGAAATGTGTGGAGTCCAGAAAATGGCGTGATTGTGTAACCTTATACAAAGCACTTTTGGCTGTTATTTACTAAATGCAAAGACACTTTTCACTACAAGTGCACTTGCAACTGCCCTGAAACTGCACTTGTAGTGCAAAGTGGATTTGCCCTTAGGAAATAACCCCCATTTTCTCATCAAACAACAATTACATCACCCCAAAAGTGTTGTAGCGTTGAGACAATAATCCACACATTCTTGATGAACAATCTTTTTAATACCTGCACAATCACATGTGCATTTACCAAAGGTTTTTCTGACAAACCAACATGTTTATTGTATAACATATTTTGTGGTGTCATTATCCAAAATCAAAATGTGCATTTTATAGAAAACAGGCCTGTGTAAAACCAACAAGAAAGAAACAAATCTTGATCTTACAAAGTTCACATTTGGTAGAACTTGAAGGCAATATCAGACATGAGTATTTAGGAACTGTGTTTGATATTGCGTTCAGATGGGGGAAATCACCCCTGGAAAAGCCAAATTTGGAAGATGCACACAAATTTCCCAATGTCAACATGTGCTATCTGCCATCACGGGGGATCAAGGGACGTGTTTTGGGGGAGAAAGCCCTTCCTCACCGCTACTTTATAATTGAGGAAGGGGTTGCACCCCCAAAACGCGTCCATTGATCTCCCGTGATGGCAGATAGCACATGTTGGCACACTGTGTGCATCCTCCAAATTTGGCTTTGGGAAAAATCACAAAAACATTTAGCACATTGTAGCACACAAAAGAAGAAAGTGATTTGGAGGGGCTTTAAACTCGCCCCAAAACATCAATGATGTTTTTATATTTTGGAATAACATCATTGATGTTTTGCTTGATGTTTTCCAATTGTAAATTACACCCCATGATCTCCCCGATCAGGATCTGGGCACTTTCGGATGTGAAAGGATCTTCATCCACAACCTCACGATCACCTAAAAAGAAAGGAACCCCAAAATAAATTAAGTCAAAAAAAAATGCCGCCATCCATCTCTTATCTGAGCCTGTGGTCGCAGACACTCACCTGTTGTGGTGACTACTTCCACCACGTCTTCATCCTCCTGCTCAGCTTGTGTTGGGGGGATTTCCCCTTCTTCCAGAGGGGGGGGGGGTCTCTGGTCTCCTCGGATGAGGGGTGTCCTCCGAGTCTTTTCTCCCCTATGTAAAACAAAAATGGTATAATTAGCACACAGATATTTGATGGCAGAACTCTAAAGATGAAACATTGCTTGGAAGTGGGGTACAATTGTCTATTTTAGCAGAGTTCCAAGATGTAGCTTTTTTAGTGTCTTTTGTCAAGCTGCAATACTTTACCTGTTTAGTACAAGCTTCACAGATGTAGACCCCCCTATAGTATACACTGGAGCACCTGTGTGGCCCCCCTAATAAAAATGGTGTTCTGGGGTCCCACACTAGTGCTCCAGTGTCCAGATGTGAAAACAGCTGCTGAGTGTCCTCTCCTTACACACAATCTAGTTTGCATTTCATTCTAGTAACAAAGCCATCTACACAACCCAATTCTTTGAAGACAAGTATAGGGCCTCAAAATGGTGGCCAAATGCATATGGGCTAAACAATGGTGTTTTATAGTCCGAAAAAAAAATGTGTGATCCGAACGAATAATGTGCCCATGAACATGAAAGTTGCCATTTTAAACTGTACAACAGTTCCTAAAAGCACATGGAGCAGCACGAACGTAAGAAACATAAAAAGAATAGGAACACAGCACAACTACTTACTTTTTTGCAGCACTCTCCGGATCTTTCTGTACTGCTCATGTTCTCGTAATTTGAGTTCTGACCACTGCTTCCTGAGCTGATCTTTCGATTGTCGTACCCCGAATTTCCGGTGCAGACTCCTGACCACTTTCCCCATGATCTTGGCCTTTCGGACATTGTGGTTGGGGTAAGGCCCATACTTTCCATCATAGTCGGAATTCTTCAGGATGTCCACCATCTCCAACATCTCCCCAAAGGACATATTTGAGTCCTTTAATCTCCTTCTGGATCGGGACGTTTCAGGCTCCAGCCTTTCCTCCTCCTCCTCCTCCTCGTTGCTGTAAATAGCACGATCCTGCTGTCTATCCGCCATGTGCTCTTCCTCCACTGCGCTGAACGAAAAGGGGCGGGGAATAGAATAGAAAGAACGTCAGGGGCGGGCGGAGTTATACGCATGCGCAGTGTGTATAAATCGTAACGCGCGCGTCTTACGTACGATCTGTGAGCGGAGGAAGGAGCATCGGAGACGCCGATCGTGCTAACGAAGGTAGGATCTAAACTTGGGCCTATACTGCTTCGAAATGGAAGCCTATATTGTAACAAGATTAGGGGAGTTTGGCCTGACATTAGGGTTTGTCTTGTGTTGTGTCTTGCAGAGAAAATGGATAGGTTCAACGACCACAATTTCCTGCCCCTGTTCATAGACAAGTACAGGGAGCTGCCCTGTCTGTGGCAAGTGAGACACCCCCACTATAATCACAAACAGAAGAGGCAGGCAGCGCTGGAGAAACTGCTGGAGTTGGTGAAGCCGGTGGTCCCCACAGCAACCATCCCTTATTTAAAAGCTAAAATTGGTGGCCTGAGGAGCACATATCTTAGGGAGCGCAAGAAGGTCACAGATTCCCAGAGATCAGGAGCTGCAGCAGATGACGTTTATGTCCCCAGGCTCTGGTACTATGAGAGACTGCGATTTCTGTCAGACCACACTGAAGTCAGGGAATCCCTCTCTACTCTTCCTTCCACTCTTCCTTCCACCCCAGCTGAGGCTTCCGATGTCCAACCTGGGCCTTCCAGCCAGGAAGAAGTGGAGGAGCCCAGCTGGAGTCAGGTATAACAAATAATTTCAAATTTTGTGACGTGCTAGTGGTGTACTACACCCACGTGAAAAATCAAAAATTGTGGCGCTATCCTAAACACACTTGTGTTAACACTGTGTCCAGTGCAAAAAAACTAATCTAGTGAACCCATTATTTCAGGTGTCAATGAGAAAATCAAAAATAAATACTAAATGAGTAAAATAAATGCATCAAATAACTGCCATACCAATAGTGACTTAGTGCTGATGATAACAAATTATATATGTGACACCTTCTTATAGATAATGAACAAATATATATATATAACTTAATATAAATAACTAGCACCTTGCTCATTAACAACGTGACTGATGAATAAAGTCTGTGGAAAATACACACATATGTGTCAAAAAAGTCTGTGATAGTGGTTTAATAAAGAGCAACAACTGTGCCACAGCAAGTCCTTAGTGTATCTTGATGATAAATGGAACCTTCCACCACACCTCTGTGTTCAGTGTTCCCTCTCCCAATAGACAGTCTCTCACCAGCTCTCTCTGCCTCCACTCTCGTATGAGGCTATAAAGCATAGGAGTATCCAGGCTACCAGCAGGGGTTAGGTCTATTCCATCCAGGGATTTGCTCCATATAAGAATGAAAAAAACTCCCAATAGTGTGATAACGTAACAACTTTTAATAACACACACTTCAAGTAACACTTCAAAGGATGCACTCACATTGTATAAAAACTGTAAAAGCACAGCACAACGCCACAGCAATCTGCACACAGCAATATCAACACAGCGATCTGGACAAGCCTCCCTGGGGGGTATGCGGTCACGGCGGACCCTGTCACGGCTGGCATGTAAGAAGACTCTCTCACCCTCTCCTCACTTGCTCATCCACCGGACCCACCGTCTCCCCTGTTAGGCAAATCTCAGCGATCGTTTCCTTTTGTCACCTAGTATGTAGTGTTTAATCTCCGCTCGGCCACGCCCCCGACATGTTTCGCTACGTCTGTAGCTTATTCATGGGATAGGCCGCTCAAAGCATCAATCTCCTTTTATATACTCCCCTCCTCTCCATTCAAACAAAGAGATCACAGTGCGCATGCGCATCCTGTGTATCCCGCGCATGCGCAGTTCGAGTGTCCCCGTGAGCGCAAACCCCCGTTACTTATACAAACCGGTCTGTAGTGTGTACTAAAACAGATTGTCGGCAGCTATCTACTGGATCATCTATATTACTGGCAATCTTACATAGCAATGGGTGATTTTACAGCATTCTAGCGTTCTGACATGTTTTTCCAACGCACTTTATGTGCTATAAATTTCATTAAAATGTGCAATACTAATTCAACACATATATTAAAATACTCAAAGCGCTATCTAATCAGGTTATTAATAACACGACTACTTGGTATTTAAAATCCGCACATGCAAATGAACTACAAATTGCATGCAGAGTGGTATAATAGCATAAATGGGAAAACTTAGACTTAAATAAAATAATATAATAATATTAAATATCATGAACAGTTTTACCAAATACGACTGGTATAGCTGATATATAGTATTAGAAGAATAAAAAATATTAAATAAATAAATAAATAAATATGGCTGGGCTGAGCTTGACATATCAAAATTGAAAGCAGATACTCCGTGATTCAGTCTTAAAACATTCTAAAATCCTACTGGTCACAATATTACTTCACTATAATATTTAACCTCGATTAAAACGTTGCCCACACAATACCCCAGGTTCCTATATCCGACTATCCATTCCTGAAATATCCATAAATACTGCTATTGATCATTCGTGCGAATATATCAATTGCACTACTGTTACTACAAAAGACAGATTCATGTATGGACCACTAAAAATCTTTTATGAGACAATATTAGGCTAAAAATATAGAACATGTGTTTCAATTCCACTAGGGGATTCTTAAAACCATTCCCATATCATATCTAAACGAGATTGTTTAATAGGTTAAAAGTCATTAATGAAGCAGTTGAGGTCTAATTCAATGTTAAGCCCCCTCGGGGTGAGACTTTTAAAAAGGAATATCCATTCCGTTTCTCTGCGTGACAAGTCTCTCACCCTGTTTGAGCCTCTCCATGAGGGGTATACCACATCAATGCCACAAAATTGCAGCAGAGATGGGTCCTGTTGATGTTTTTCCTTAAAATGCATGGATACGCTGTGGTACTTGTAACCGTTTTTTATGTTGGTCAAATGTTCATTGATACGAACCTTCAGTTGTCTTTTAGTTCTGCCAACATAATACAGACCACAGGGGCACCACATAAGGTAGACAACATGTGTTGTGGTACAAGTACTAAATTCTTTGATCTCAAACCTCTCTCCTTCTCTATTGGTGACACTGGTGATGCCTCTATTACTAACCTTCACTGTTTTGCAGCAGACACACCTCCTACAGCAAAAGAAACCACTAAAATTAAAAGATAAGGACCTTGGATTTGGTGGATCCAGAATCTTTTTAACTATTTTGTCTCCTATACTTGGGGCCCTCCTATAGATAAATTTAGGTTGGGTTGGTAAAATTTCTCCCAAGTGTTTGTCCTTACAAAGGATGTACCAATATTTTCTGAAGATGTTTTCAATTTCCTTATATTGGCAGTGGAATCCAGATATAAAGCTTATTTGGTGTTGGGTGTCCCCTTTTACCACTTCCTTTTCCTTTAAACAACGTTCTCTAGGAATTTCTGCTATTTCTTGTGTAATTTTGGTTAGTATATCTTCCTTGTAACCCTTCTGAATGAACTTTTTCTTCAAGATCTCCGATTGGGTTAAGAAATCTTCCTTCAGAGTGCAATTCCGACGGATCCGCAATAGTTGGCCCTTTGGGATATTTTTTATCCAAGATGGATGGTGTCCACTGGCCACAGACAAATAGCTATTGCGGTCCGTCGGTTTGAAATACACCTTGGTTTTTAACGTGCCACCCACTTTCTCTATGACAACATCTAAAAAGTTAACTGTAGTCTCGCTAACTTGGTAATCCAATTTAATATTGTTTGTATTCCTATTTAATTGCTCCAGGAATATTTCCAAGGATTCCTTGGATCCCTCCCATATTAACAAGATATCATCGATAAATCTTCGATAGAAGATCAACTGAGGCCTATTGATATTGAACACCCGTCTATCCTCCCATTCAGACATGAACAGGTTGGCGAGGCTGGGGGCATACTTAGCCCCCATTGCCACGCCAACCTGTTGGGAGTAGAATTGTCCATCAAACCAGAAGTAACTGTGGGACATGCAGAAGTCTAATGCATGTCCCACAAATTTCTTCTGTGCAAAAGGGATATCATCCCGCTTGCTCAGTGCCCAATTCAGGGCCAACGCAGCATCCTCATGTTGTATGTTGGTATAAAGAGACGCTACGTCTGCCGTAACCAAGTAGGATGTTAATGTGGGATCAAGTTTCACTGGTTCTAGCAGGCGTAGCAAGTCAGCAGTATCCTTTAGGTATGCTTTTGTTGTCTTCACACTCGGTTGAAGAAACTTGTCTAAATATTCGCCCAATCTCGCAGTTACTGATCCGATACCATTTACTATGGGTCGTGGAGGAGGGCACTGGATGTTTTTGTGCACTTTAGGTAGCGTGTAAATCACTGGTATGCGACTTGCACTTGGAACCAGATACCTTTTCTCTCTAGGGTTTAAGGCCTTCAGTCCGAATCCCCATTCCACCAGTGTGGTCAATTGTGCACTATACGACTCTGTAGGGTCAGATTTCAATTTCATGTAAGTGTTATGATCGCTCAATAACTCCACCAGTTGATCATGGTAAAATTGTTTGTCCATGACTACCACCCCTCCCCCCTTATCGGCTGGACGAATAATGATGTTTTTCCTATTTTCCAAGGAATCAATCCCCTCCTTAATGTAATGGGGGTTTATCCCTTTCTTGACCGGGAGTACCTCAATGTCTTTCAATACCAGGTTTTTAAACACCTCTACATAATGGTTATTTTGGATTTGGGGATTAAAGATGGACCTGTTTTTTAGGCCACTATCTATATTAGCTGGGGCTGTCGACGCCCTCATTCCTGCTTCCGCCGGGTGATTTAAAAAATGTTTCTTTATGTTTATTGAACGGATGAATTTATGTGTATCAATGTACACCTGGAATTTGTTCATTTTCTTTTTCGGTGCACACTTAAGACCTAGGTTTAAGATGTTCATTTCCCTATGGTCCAATGTGACTCCGCTTAAATTATAAATTCCAGTGTTCACATGTCAAGCAAATAAAAGCTTGGTGGGATGTGTTCACTTTTGAACACTATTTAAGGGAAAACTTGATTTTTAGAAGCTTGAGGTGGGAAGTCCCCCCACAGGATGGTCTGAATGACCCTATTTTTATGGAAGAATGGCTGGCATTTTTTAATAGAGTTGGTAGAGAACTACAGAGTCTGGTTTTAAAAAGGAAACAAATCAAACTAAGTAGGATTAATGAGAATATTAGGCTATTAAAAGAGAAACTGGATCCCATCAAGGAATCCAACCAAATGAAAGACTTCAACATGAATATGAAAAAGAAGTTGGATAAAGTTGATCGTGAGACACATGTGACTCCGCTTAAATTATAAATTCCAGTGTTCACATGTCCCTCGGTCGTTTTTTTGGGTTGCTTTGATCTACCAGCCCTGCATCCCCTCCTTCTCTTGGTGGGGGCCTTGTATTCATGTCTTGCATGTATGGGGGTCCAGGTCTTCCTCCACCTCTCTGTTGTTGTATTCGGGGGTTCCCTCTCGGTGTACCTCGTTTCCCTCCCCTCCCCCGTTGCCCTAAAAAAGATTGGTGATGTGTTGGTGGATCGTAATAGCCCTCATCTTCCAACCCTGTGTATCTATTATACAGCGGGATTCCATTATTTATTTCTGAATAGTGGTTCGGTGGAAGTTGTCTCCACTGGTGGTACTCCTGTGGAGGATGGTACCCTCGTGATCCATCTCCTCTGTATGGTGATTGGTAATTGTATTCCCTTCTTTGTGGGGTGTTATTTCTATAGGGTCTAGGTGATTGATAATCGTAGTCTCCCCTTCCCAGTCGTCCTGGTCTAGGAGAGTAACCATATCCGCCATTATAACTCATATCCCTCGTTTGGTTATTCCCATTTTGGGTGGTACCACCAGGCCCCTGTCTATTCTTTTTTATCATGGTTTTTTGCCCATTTTCCTTCTGGGTTGATTTAGGTTGGGGTTTCTTCACTATAGGTTCTACTTCCTGACTAGGATCTTCCATGGTCACTTCCTGGTTCCCACTGTTCGCATTTTGCCATGCATAAATCTTATTCGTCCTAAAATCATTCGAATCCCTCGTGAATTTCTTCACTTTCTTTTTCTGTGTCTCACGATCAACTTTATCCAACTTCTTTTTCATATTCATGTTGAAGTCTTTCATTTGGTTGGATTCCTTGATGGGATCCAGTTTCTCTTTTAATAGCCTAATATTCTCATTAATCCTACTTAGTTTGATTTGTTTCCTTTTTAAAACCAGACTCTGTAGTTCTCTACCAACTCTATTAAAAAATGCCAGCCATTCTTCCATAAAAATAGGGTCATTCAGACCATCCTGTGGGGGGACTTCCCACCTCAAGCTTCTAAAAATCAAGTTTTCCCTTAAATAGTGTTCAAAAGTGAACACATCCCACCAAGCTTTTATTTGCTTGACATGTGAACACTGGAATTTATAATTTAAGCGGAGTCACATTGGACCATAGGGAAATGAACATCTTAAACCTAGGTCTTAAGTGTGCACCGAAAAAGAAAATGAACAAATTCCAGGTGTACATTGATACACATAAATTCATCCGTTCAATAAACATAAAGAAACATTTTTTAAATCACCCGGCGGAAGCAGGAATGAGGGCGTCGACAGCCCCAGCTAATATAGATAGTGGCCTAAAAAACAGGTCCATCTTTAATCCCCAAATCCAAAATAACCATTATGTAGAGGTGTTTAAAAACCTGGTATTGAAAGACATTGAGGTACTCCCGGTCAAGAAAGGGATAAACCCCCATTACATTAAGGAGGGGATTGATTCCTTGGAAAATAGGAAAAACATCATTATTCGTCCAGCCGATAAGGGGGGAGGGGTGGTAGTCATGGACAAACAATTTTACCATGATCAACTGGTGGAGTTATTGAGCGATCATAACACTTACATGAAATTGAAATCTGACCCTACAGAGTCGTATAGTGCACAATTGACCACACTGGTGGAATGGGGATTCGGACTGAAGGCCTTAAACCCTAGAGAGAAAAGGTATCTGGTTCCAAGTGCAAGTCGCATACCAGTGATTTACACGCTACCTAAAGTGCACAAAAACATCCAGTGCCCTCCTCCACGACCCATAGTAAATGGTATCGGATCAGTAACTGCGAGATTGGGCGAATATTTAGACAAGTTTCTTCAACCGAGTGTGAAGACAACAAAAGCATACCTAAAGGATACTGCTGACTTGCTACGCCTGCTAGAACCAGTGAAACTTGATCCCACATTAACATCCTACTTGGTTACGGCAGACGTAGCGTCTCTTTATACCAACATACAACATGAGGATGCTGCGTTGGCCCTGAATTGGGCACTGAGCAAGCGGGATGATATCCCTTTTGCACAGAAGAAATTTGTGGGACATGCATTAGACTTCTGCATGTCCCACAGTTACTTCTGGTTTGATGGACAATTCTACTCCCAACAGGTTGGCGTGGCAATGGGGGCTAAGTATGCCCCCAGCCTCGCCAACCTGTTCATGTCTGAATGGGAGGATAGACGGGTGTTCAATATCAATAGGCCTCAGTTGATCTTCTATCGAAGATTTATCGATGATATCTTGTTAATATGGGAGGGATCCAAGGAATCCTTGGAAATATTCCTGGAGCAATTAAATAGGAATACAAACAATATTAAATTGGATTACCAAGTTAGCGAGACTACAGTTAACTTTTTAGATGTTGTCATAGAGAAAGTGGGTGGCACGTTAAAAACCAAGGTGTATTTCAAACCGACGGACCGCAATAGCTATTTGTCTGTGGCCAGTGGACACCATCCATCTTGGATAAAAAATATCCCAAAGGGCCAACTATTGCGGATACGTCGGAATTGCACTCTGAAGGAAGATTTCTTAACCCAATCGGAGATCTTGAAGAAAAAGTTCATTCAGAAGGGTTACAAGGAAGATATACTAACCAAAATTACACAAGAAATAGCAGAAATTCCTAGAGAATGTTGTTTAAAGGAAAAGGAAGTGGTAAAAGGGGACACCCAACACCAAATAAGCTTTATATCTGGATTCCACTGCCAATATAAGGAAATTGAAAACATCTTCAGAAAATATTGGTACATCCTTTGTAAGGACAAACACTTGGGAGAAATTTTACCAACCCAACCTAAATTTATCTATAGGAGGGCCCCAAGTATAGGAGACAAAATAGTTAAAAAGATTCTGGATCCACCAAATCCAAGGTCCTTATCTTTTAATTTTAGTGGTTTCTTTTGCTGTAGGAGGTGTGTCTGCTGCAAAACAGTGAAGGTTAGTAATAGAGGCATCACCAGTGTCACCAATAGAGAAGGAGAGAGGTTTGAGATCAAAGAATTTAGTACTTGTACCACAACACATGTTGTCTACCTTATGTGGTGCCCCTGTGGTCTGTATTATGTTGGCAGAACTAAAAGACAACTGAAGGTTCGTATCAATGAACATTTGACCAACATAAAAAACGGTTACAAGTACCACAGCGTATCCATGCATTTTAAGGAAAAACATCAACAGGACCCATCTCTGCTGCAATTTTGTGGCATTGATGTGGTATACCCCTCATGGAGAGGCTCAAACAGGGTGAGAGACTTGTCACGCAGAGAAACGGAATGGATATTCCTTTTTAAAAGTCTCACCCCGAGGGGGCTTAACATTGAATTAGACCTCAACTGCTTCATTAATGACTTTTAACCTATTAAACAATCTCGTTTAGATATGATATGGGAATGGTTTTAAGAATCCCCTAGTGGAATTGAAACACATGTTCTAGCCTAATATTGTCTCATAAAAGATTTTTAGTGGTCCATACATGAATCTGTCTTTTGTAGTAACAGTAGTGCAATTGATATATTCGCACGAATGATCAATAGCAGTATTTATGGATATTTCAGGAATGGATAGTCGGATATAGGAACCTGGGGTATTGTGTGGGCAACGTTTTAATCGAGGTTAAATATTATAGTGAAGTAATATTGTGACCAGTAGGATTTTAGAATGTTTCAAGACTGAATCACGGAGTATCTGCTTTCAATTTTGATATGTCAAGCTCAGCCCAGCCATATTTATTTATTTATTTATTTAATATTTTTTATTCTTCTAATACTATATATCAGCTATACCAGTCGTATTTGGTAAAACTGTTCATGATATTTAATATTATTATATTATTTTATTTAAGTCTAAGTTTTCCCATTTATGCTATTATACCACTCTGCATGCAATTTGTAGTTCATTTGCATGTGCGGATTTTAAATACCAAGTAGTCGTGTTATTAATAACCTGATTAGATAGCGCTTTGAGTATTTTAATATATGTGTTGAATTAGTATTGCACATTTTAATGAAATTTATAGCACATAAAGTGCGTTGGAAAAACATGTCAGAACGCTAGAATGCTGTAAAATCACCCATTGCTATGTAAGATTGCCAGTAATATAGATGATCCAGTAGATAGCTGCCGACAATCTGTTTTAGTACACACTACAGACCGGTTTGTATAAGTAACGGGGGTTTGCGCTCACGGGGACACTCGAACTGCGCATGCGCGGGATACACAGGATGCGCATGCGCACTGTGATCTCTTTGTTTGAATGGAGAGGAGGGGAGTATATAAAAGGAGATTGATGCTTTGAGCGGCCTATCCCATGAATAAGCTACAGACGTAGCGAAACATGTCGGGGGCGTGGCCGAGCGGAGATTAAACACTACATACTAGGTGACAAAAGGAAACGATCGCTGAGATTTGCCTAACAGGGGAGACGGTGGGTCCGGTGGATGAGCAAGTGAGGAGAGGGTGAGAGAGTCTTCTTACACGCCAGCCGTGACAGGGTCCGCCGTGACCGCATACCCCCCAGGGAGGCTTGTCCAGATCGCTGTGTTGATATTGCTGTGTGCAGATTGCTGTGGAGTTGTGCTGTGCTTTTACAGTTTTTATACAATGTGAGTGCATCCTTTGAAGTGTTACTTGAAGTGTGTGTTATTAAAAGTTGTTACGTTATCACACTATTGGGAGTTTTTTTCATTCTTATATGGAGCAAATCCCTGGATGGAATAGACCTAACCCCTGCTGGTAGCCTGGATACTCCTATGCTTTATAGCCTCATACGAGAGTGGAGGCAGAGAGAGCTGGTGAGAGACTGTCTATTGGGAGAGGGAACACTGAACACAGAGGTGTGGTGGAAGGTTCCATTTATCATCAAGATACACTAAGGACTTGCTGTGGCACAGTTGTTGCTCTTTATTAAACCACTATCACAGACTTTTTTGACACATATGTGTGTATTTTCCACAGACTTTATTCATCAGTCACGTTGTTAATGAGCAAGGTGCTAGTTATTTATATTAAGTTATATATATATATTTGTTCATTATCTATAAGAAGGTGTCACATATATAATTTGTTATCATCAGCACTAAGTCACTATTGGTATGGCAGTTATTTGATGCATTTATTTTACTCATTTAGTATTTATTTTTGATTTTCTCATTGACACCTGAAATAATGGGTTCACTAGATTAGTTTTTTTGCACTGGACACAGTGTTAACACAAGTGTGTTTAGGATAGCGCCACAATTTTTGATTTTTCACGTGGGTGTAGTACACCACTAGCACGTCACAAAATTTGAAATTATTTGTTATATGGTTTATATTCACTAAAGTGGCAGCTATAGGTAGAAAGTACCAACTGAAGATAGTCATCATCTAGGTTGATTTTCAGAGGCGCAGTGGTGGTCTACTAAGTATAGGGAGGGTATCATACCTAGAAGGACTGCACATTAATGGAGTCAGGTATAGCATTCTTCTACAGATTTCTGGGCAATAAAGAAATAATGTTTACTAGATGTTATTATTGATCACTAATTGCTGCTTGAAAGTGTTTTACATATCAATAGACAGTAGTGGGCACCCAAAATTGGGACAAGAATGAAAAATGCTGGGCTCAGAAGGATAGTCTGTTATATTTGTTAACATTCAATTTGCAGCAGTCAGGAGGTGAAAATTGTGTGTAATTGATGAAAACAATACTAAAACTATGTCCCTTTTTCATACACAGGAAGACCTCAGCCAGGAGGAGGCTGTGGAATGTGGCAGTCAGGAGGAGGCGGGGATTATTAGTGTCAGCCAGGAGGAGGCGGGGATTAGTGTCAGCCAGGAGGAGGCGGGGCAAAGTGGCAGCCAAGAGAAGCCTGGGACAAGTCGCAGCCTGACTGAGTCTCAGGTTCCTCCCCTCCGCCTGCCATATAAAAGGGCCAGGAAGGCCACTCCCAGTCCTGTGCAGGATTCAGCATACAGGCTGATCCAGGAGGCTTCGGCGTCCCTCAGAGCCTTCCCCAGTCCTGAAGAGGCCTTTGCCTGCATGGCTGCCACCAAATTGCAGGGCATGCAGGAGGGTCAACGCAAGATCTCTGAGGACCTGATTTATAAAGTCCTTCGTAAGGGGGAGAGTGGGGAACTGACACCCAAGACGGATGTCATGGAGAGGAACGATCCTCCTCCTCCTGCTGCCACAACTCCACCACCACAGCCAAAGCCTGTAAGGAAGCGTGTAAGGAAGACCAAAGAGTGATTGCCCTGGGTTCAGTCTGGTCTGACAGAAGCTGCAGTCTCTCGTATGACCACAGCCTGGGGACACAGATGTCATCTGCTGCTTTCCGGATCTCTGGGACTTCTGGACCAGACTGCCCTCCCTTAGATATGGACTCCTCAGGCCACCAATTTTGCTTTTAAATAATTGATGTCTGCCCTGGGGGTCCAAGGCTTCGCCCACTTCTGCAGTTTCTCCTGCGTTGCCTCCCTCTTTGTTTATAGTTGTGACCCCTTAATAAAATATTTTTAGGTAAATTCTACTCTCCTGTGTGTGTTTTCATCCAAAAAGGACAGTTTGTTGGTGACGATTCAGGTACATTTCTAAAGTACAATGTGAAATTAACAAGGGACAACAACACCAAACAATCTCCTCCTACAGATTAAATAGAACAACATATCAATGGTGTTGTGGGAACTTGTCACAAAAAACACACAAACATTTTCGGGAGTACAAATCAAAATCACCAACAAAAAAAAATAAATAAAAAGAGAAACACAAAAAAAGATTCTACATTAAAGTAAAAAAAAAAAAATAAAAAATATGTTGTCAGATGTGAGAAATCAAAATATATTGAGGGAATCCCGATAAATAGTAACGAAAAAAGTTTGTGAGAAGTGTGTGTGAATATGAGCATCAAAACGACTTAATTCTTGTCACATTATAAAGAAGAAGAGAGTGCGCTATATTAAACCATTTTTTACATTGCAGCGTGACGAAAGTGCTTTATCCATTACGAACGCTAAGTTTACCAGAACGAGCTGTCCCGTGTCGGAATTTCTTCTGAGCATGCCTGGCACTTTGTGCGTCGGAACAGGCCACACACGGTCGGAATTGACGCGATCGGATTTTGTGGTCGGAAAATTTTATCTCCTGCTGTCCAACTTTGTGTGTCGGAAAATCCGATGGAAAATGTCCGATGGAGCCCACACACGGTCGGAATTTCCGACAACACGCTCCGATCGGACATTTTCCATCGGAAAATCCGACCGTGTGTACGGGGCATAACAAAAAGTGGGCAACAGGAAATCCCTTTATTTCCTGGGAGACGAGTGATAGACTGACCCGTTCACACCTTGGGTGGAATACATACATACTTTTTGAGGGGGAAGGTGTTGGGTCTCGGTGCCACAATACAAAAAAACTATTTGTTGATTAAAAACCAATGCTGCATCTAAAATACGTGAAAAACTAATAGCAATGCAAAAATATATATAAGGGGCGCAAAGAAAACAATACAGAAATCAAATATCAAATTATTAATATACAATGTATATCTAATTAATAAAGTGCAAAAATAAACCATCAAAATGTCCATAATAATCATATGTGAACAAATCTTCTTGTGTATGTTCCAACACCGTGAAAATAAAGTGCACACATGCTTTAGTAAACTTGCTAAAAGTGCTTTACCCGAAGTGATAACAAAATGCGCTCACCAGATTGCCTCGGCCACAAAGTGACCTCAAAGCATGACTAATGGGAAGGACTCCTTAATTCAATGCTGTAGATCCTTTATGCATCCCATTCCAATCAAGCAAGCATATATGGAGGATGCTGGGTCCCAATCCACTTTGCATGTATACAAATGTAGATGTCTTCTCCTTATAACATCACTCCACTGCATGTATCAACTTGCATCAAGTAGGTCTGTGAAATAGCTCCCCAACAAAGAGCCACAGAAGGCAGGATATATTGTAATACCGCTTTATGTTTTATTGCTTAAAAAGAGCATTTACATAGTCCAGCACGAAATCACAAACAAATTGGCTCATCCGCTCTTTTTAAGCAATAAAACTGTAATGGATGTGAATAATGTGAATAAGGTGTTACCAGGTGAGGTATATTAAAATGTCTATTTTAAAACGCTTTATATCTGTATCAGAAGTTTTGAAATGTTAAGAGCCTTAAGATTTTCCAGATATTTTTATACTTCCTCTTTTTCTGTCTGAAGCCAAACCGCATCTCCCAGAAATCGCATCAAGACCAGACATGACGTCAACATATAATAATAGCTTTGATTAATTGTTAAGTTTGTTGAAATTATTGCTAAAATTGTTGAAACTGCTAAAAACTGCTGACACTGTTAGAATCTTATGAATTGTCATAACAACATGTTTTGCATATACTGTACTCTTTTGCAAGGTTATAAAACTCACTGTAAAAGCAGAAATAAATTAGAAGTTTTTCATTCTGAACCAAGTGTCAGAGCGTGATCACTTCATCACATGCATGTGTCTTTAATTTGGAAAAGGGGTAGATATAATAATAATATCAGATTTTGTTCTGAATCCAAAACAAAACATAAAGCGGTATTACACTATACAAATTCCCAACTGCTATATGCTTTTTGGGTGCTACTGGTCCAGGCCCCCCCCCCCCCATATCCTCCATATTCAACAATGTAGGGTTCAACAATTTATTTGGGGGGCCTTGAGGCCTAGAATTACAAAATTAATTCTGTTTGGTCGCAAGAACAATCGCAGCCTCTCAGTCCCTAACCTTCAGGCTTATTGTTTAGTTGCCAACATTGCTCCTCTGTCCCATCTCCACAAGAAACATCACCTACCGCTTTGAGCCACTATGGATCTTAATGACTCCTATCCTACAGCTTTATCTTCCTTACTGTTGCTCTCTTCTGTTTCCCGCCCATCAGCCCTGAGTTCGATTTTGCTCCAGTCTATACCCTTCGACTTTGGGACTCAGTTAAATTTTTGGCAGGTCTGATCTCATCTCATTTACTCTTGTTATGCTTTCTGCATAGTCCAATGTTCTCGCTGGGGCTCGACAACCCTGGACAGTTTACCTGGTTTATGGACATCCATTCTATCTCTATCCCACTAGTATATATTGATGTTTTATGCACCTAGGTCTTTCCATGAAATTCCATTGCGGGAGCATTATCGATATATGCAGATTCGCCACTTTGTTTCACAACTCCTTAAATCTCAGTCCCCTCCTTATGTGCTAACATCATTTGAAACTATCTGTAGAGCCCATCCACACTCCACAGGCCTTATCTCCTTGATATACCCCTCCATTGCATATTCTACATAACCCTGGTGTGGTCCTTCCATCATCTGTGGGAGTGTGAGTTAGGGATAGGGTTGGATCAGGAAGACTGGCAGATTATTTGCTCTTTTGTTTTCCTATATGTGCCAATAAATATTTCTTATGGTTCGCAGTTGCTGGCTATTTTTCTATTTTATCTACCTATCTGGGTGTTGTTTGGAGGACACCACTGCCTTTGGACTCCACCCTGCCTTTTGGTATTCCCCTGTTCAGAGCGCTGCACCTTTCTGTTTGTATACTGGCAGATTATGACCTTGGCATTCTAAGAGCTTTAAGAATGTATTCATTTTGTAAAATGCTTATAAATTTTTGTATAGATGGTATTATACGCCAGCTTGCTAAGCCTCTTTTGTTCTATCTTGTCCATCAATGTTTGTGTGGCTGTTCTCAGCTGGGGACCATAGCACATATTGTATATGGTGGTGCTGTTATAAGTTGTGCAGACTATGGGTCTGGGCTTATGCGCTTCTTCATCAGTGACGGCCCATGCACTGTGGGCGCACGGGCGCCGCCCCCCCATCCATGCACCCGGCCCTTTTCAGGACGCCGGACACATGGATTCCTATGGCGGGTGGGAGGGGGTGGTATATTTTGAAGCACTGCGTTTGATGGGCACAAGTGGCTGCATTTGATGGGCAAGTGGCTGCATTTGATGGGCACAGGTGGCTGCATTTGATGGGCCAATGGCTGTGTTTAATGGGCACAGGTGGCTGCATTTGATGGGCAAGTGGCTGCATTTGATGGGCACAGGTGGCTGCATTTGATGGGCAAGTGGCTGCATATGATGGGCACAAGTGGCCTCATTTGATGGGCACAGGTGGCTGCATTTGATGGGCAAGTCGCTGCATTTGATGGGCACAGGTGGCTGCATTTGATGGGCACAGGTGGCTGCATATGATGGGCACAAGTGGCTGCATTTCATGGGCACAGGTGGCTGCATATGATGGGCACAAGTGGCTGCATTTCATGGGCACAAGTGGCTGCATTTGATGGGCACAAGTGGCTGCGTTTGATGGGCACAAGTGGCTTCGTTTGATGGGCACAATGGCTGCGTTTGATGGGCACAAATGGCTGCATTTGATGGGCACAAGTGGCTGCGTTTGATGGACACAAGTGGCTGCATATGATGGGCACAATAGCTGCGTTTAATGGGCACAAGTGACTGCGTTTGATGAGCGCAAGTGGCTGCATTTGATGGGCACAATGGCTGTGTTTTATGGGCACAAGTGGCTGCATTTGATGGGCACAAGTGGCTGCGTTTGATGGACACAAGTTGCTGCATATGATGGGCACAAGTGGCTGCATATGATGGGCACAAGTGGCTGCATATGATGGGCACAGGTGGCTGCATTTGATGGGCAAGTGGCTGTGTTTGATGGGCACAATGGCTGCGTTTGATGGGCACAAGTGGCTGCATTTGATGGGCACAATGGCTGTGTTTGATGGGCACAAATGGCTGCATATGATGGGCACAAGTGGCTGCATATGATGGGCACAAGTGGCTGCATATGACGGGCACAGTGGCTGCTTTTAATGGGCACAATGGCTGAATTCAATGGGCACAAGTGGCTGCATTTGATGGGCACAAGTGGCTGCATATGATGGGCACAAGTGCCTGCATATGATGGGCACACGTGGCTGCGTTTGATGGGCACAGTGAGGCTGCAATTGATGGGGGGTGGTTCAGTATTTTTCATTTTGTTTGCGCCCCCCCCCCCGAAAATTTTGAGCACCAGCCGCCACTGTTGTTCATACTCTTTCAGTAAGCTCTTGATGCTGTTGAGGGGTTGCTCTGACCAGAGCGGCAATTGGCAATACATCTTTTTACAGCAACCAAACTCACCATAGCGAGAGCCTGTAAAGCCCAAACCCTTATGCCCCATACACACGAGCGGAATTTCCATTGGAAAAATCTTGGATGGTTCTTCCGACGGAATTCCGCTCAAGCTTGACTTGCATACACACGGTCACACAAAAGTTCTCTGAACTTTCGACCGTCTAGAATGAGGTGACGTACAACACTACGACGAGCTGAGAAAATGAAGTTCAATGCTTCTGAGCATGCGTCCAATTGTTTCCGAGCATGCGTAGGAATTTTGTGTGTCAGAATTGCTACAGATGATCAGAATTTCCGATTGGAACTTTTTCCGTCGGAAAAATAGAGAACCTGCTCTCAATCTTTTGCTGGGGGAAATTCCACCAGCAAAAGTCCGATGGAGCATACACACAAAAGCTCACATCGGACTTTTGCTGGCCGAATTTCCGATCGTGTGTACGGGGCATTCGTTTTGAGGCAGTTAAACATTGAATAAATGACATTATGGTCAATGAGAAATATTGGCCATTTTGCTAGATACTCACAAAAAAATTCTCAGAGTCTGGCAACCTTGGATGTTCCATGTTCAGCCATCACGCTTCGACAATCTCCTTGTGTTGATTTGATAACCTTAATCCACTGATCCCTGAGACTTTTTTCACTTTTTTTTTCTCCTTCTTTCTTTTCGGGTCTTTTGTTTTCCTTCAGCTTTCCCCCTTTTTTTTTTTGTTTTTTCCTATCTTTTTTCTGTTTCTTCTTTTAATTAGTGTGCAAGCTTATTAGGCCATTAGGACAATACCTTATTATGACAGTTATTGGCTTCTTTGGTCCTTTTTTTCACTGCAGAATTGCAACTTCTCTCGCCTGACACTTAAACCGGACCTTAACCCTCCTGCGGCACTCTCCTCCTCTCCATCCTGCTCCTCCTCCGCAGCACCAATATCATTTTTTTTGGTTTGTTTTCTTACTTGTCTTTCTGGGCATCAAAGGCTCAGCCCACCCCTTAGTTTCTGGAATTCACCTAGGCAAATGACGCGGTGCCCCCATTGCCTCCTGGGATGCATGACATGCAGTCCCATTAAAAAAGAGGGGGCGGGCTTAGCGGTACCAGCTGTCACAGACAACATGGCAGTGCTGGACCCATGCAGTGGCTGCAGAATGGAGGATCCCAGCAGCTCAATGCTGGACCCACTGGCTAGGTGAGTACGCTTATGCCCTGTACACACGGTCGTATTTTCCAATGGAAAATGTGCGATCGGAGCTTGTTGTCGGAAATTCTACCGTGTGTGGGCTCCATCGGACTTTTTCCATCGGAATTTGTCCACATACAAAGTTTGAGAGCTGGATCTAAAATTTTCCGACAACAAAATCCGATCGCTTCAATTCCGACCGTGTGTACACAATTCCGACACACAAAGTGCCACACATGCTCAGAATAAATTCAGAGACAGAACTGCTCGGTCTGGTAAAATTAGCGTTCGGAATGGATATAGCACTTTCGTCACCCTGCAATGTTTTAAATTGTTTAATGCAGCGCATTCTCTTCTTCTTTATAATGCTAGAAGAATGAAGTAGTTTTGCTGCTCATATTCACACAGACTTCTCACAAACTTCTTTCTTTATTATTTCCCGTGATTTCATCAATATAATATTTTTATTTGTCACATCTCCCGAAAAAATTATATTTTTGGGATGTTTTTAGATTAAATTTTTTTTTTGTTTTTTTTAAATCCTGATCTTGTTTTTTATTCTTAATTTTTATTTTATTTTTTTCTCCAGAATAGTTTGGTGTGTGTTTTATGTGTCAAGTTACCACGACACCATTATTATCTTGTATTATTTAATCTCAAGGAGGTTGCTTGGTGTTGGTGTCTCTTGTTAATTTCACATTGTATTTTTGAAATGTACCTACCTCCTCACAAACAAACTGTCCTTTTTGAAGGAAAACACACATAGGCGAGTATAATAAATTAAACCAAAAATGTATTAAGGGCTCATAACCAAAGTAAGAGGGAGGCAACGCTGGAGAAACAGCTGAAGTTGGTGAAGACTTTGGCCCCCAGGGCACACATCAAAATTGGTGGCCTGAGGAGTCCTTATCTAAGGGAGTTCAATCTGGTCCAGAAGTCCAAGAGATCATGAACAGCAGCAGATGACATCTGTGTCCCCTGGCTGTGGTCATACAAGAGCCTGCATCTTTTGTCAGTCCAGACTGAACCCAGGTCATCACTCTCTGGTCTTCCTTCCATGCTTCCTTCCACGCTATGTCTGTGGTGGTGGAGTTGTGGCAGGAGGAGGAGGAGGATGAAGAACTCACTCAGGTAGGTATTGGGTGTGATTTCGCCCCTCAACCCCTTAATTAATGTTTGATAAATGAGTTCCTCACACATGAGGCGTTGGCCCTCCTGCATGTCATGCAGTTTGGTGGCAGCCATGGAGGCAAAGGCCTCTTCACGAGTGGGGGTGGCTCTTAGGGACGCAGAAGCCTCCTCAATCAGCCTGAGTGCTGAATCCTGCACGTTACTCCCCTTCCTGGGTCTTTTGTTTGGAAGGCAGAGGGGAGGGACCTGCAATTCTGTCAGGCTCCTACTGGGCCCGGCCTTTTCCTGGCTGCCACTTAGCCCCGCCTCCTCCTGACTGCCACTAACCCCCGCCTCCTCCTGTGTGCCACATTCCACAGCCTCCTCCTGTGTGCCACATTCCACAGCCTCCTCCTGGCTGAGGTCTTCTTGTGTATGAAAAAGGGACATAATTTTATTTTTTTCTTCATCAATCACACACAATTTTCACCTCATGACTGTTGCAAATTGAATTTTAACAAATATAACAGACTATCATTCTGAGCCCACCATTTTTCATTCTTGTCCCAATTATTTTTGCCCACTACTGTCTATTGATATGTAAAACACTTTATTAAATCAGCAATTAGTGATCAATAATAACCTCTAGTAAACATCATTTATTTATTGACCAGAAATCTGTAGAACAATGCTATACCTGGCTCCAGCTTGGCTCCTCCACTTCTTCCTGGCTGGAAGTCCCAGGTTGGACATTGGAAGCCTCAGCTGGGGTGGAAGATAGGGTGGAAGGAAGAGTGGAAGGAAGAGTGGAGAGGGATTCCCTGACTTCAGTCTGGTCTGACAGAAATCGCAGTTTCTCATAGTACCACAGCCTGGGGACATAAACGTCATCTGCTGCAGCTCCGGATCTCTGGGAATCCTGGACCTTCTTGCGCTCCCTAAGATAAGTGCTCCTCAGGCCACCAATTTTGGCTTTTAAATAGGGGATGGATGTCGTGGGGACCACCAGCTTCACTGACTCCAGCAGATTTAATTCTGTGTCTAAGCACTATGCCATCCATCACAACCGCAATCCTGCCAATGCAATTTTTTGGGGGATAGATAGGTTCAGTGCTCATTGGAGGGGCAGCTCCTTAGTTAGGGAACTATCCAGGCTTGAGATGGCCTGGATTCATAAGGTACGCTGCTATACCCCATATGGCCTTAACGTGGACATAGATGTTAATTCTTTTATTGATAACAGTTAGATCATCTCATTATTGACCCTGTTCTGAGTTCCTGGTTGACCCTGGTATTATCTGTCCAGTGTCCTGGGGGATGGGAGAATGTCACCACTATTTGGTCTTTTTAAACTTATAAATGTGGGGACAATTTGATAATAGGGGATAGAGGGCACGTCGGAGTTAAACATCTATGGCATTTCCTTTTGTTTCTTTTTCTCTCAGTCATTATTATAATGGTGTAATAGAATACAGTATATAAAAATTTTTTCCATTTAATTTTCGAATAAGTAATCACCCCCACATCCATACTATTTGTTATGGATGCTATGAACACCTCTACTGATATCTTGGCCCAGTGGGGGTATATGTATCATTTGCACTAACTGTCCAATGGGGTTTATTATTAACATTTGAAATTACAATATATATTGGGACCCTTTTTTTTATTTTATTCTTTTGCTTGGAAGTTGTACTGTTATAAATTTCTTTAGTGACACCCGTCGCTATTTATTTTTAACATTGGATTGACAGCGTCACCTCTTCTGTCAGTGTATGAGATGTCAATGACGATCGCTACTTTTATCATGGTATAATTTATACCCTTTTTATTTATTTATCTGTTTGGTTGTATTAACCTCACAGTCCTTTTAGGATAGACAGTCAAAAGATCTTCAGTGCTTCCGTTTTATCATTGTAGGGCTTTAGCCCTTTCCCAAAATGGCGGATCTGATTGAGGGACACCAGGAGCTCAGAACTGGGCGTTCCATCTTTTGTGTAGTGTATATATGGCAGTGAGTCAGCACGCCGCCCATGCCCCTGGGAGACGTCATCTGTGATGAAACGGCGTAGGGAGGAGCGGCGTGCTGACGTCACCACATACCGTGCTAAGTCCCGGAAGCTATGGGCAGCATACGAGAGCCGGCCGGCTCGTGGTTTTGTTTTTAATCCATCGCTTTATATCGCTTTACTTCTCCTGCATAATTGTAAGTGCATTACTTTTTTATACCAATAAAATTTTAAAAACGTATTACGCTATGGAACCTCTTGTGTCCTTTCATGGTGAATGAACATACTTCTACCACATGTGATGACATCTTACATGGAGAGTTTGAGGAGCCCCTTTAACTTTGAAAGACCCGAGGCTGGGGTTAAGAGCCACAGGCGTGTATGATCTCCTTAAACAGGGGATCTAAGGAGCTGGTAAGCGGCAGTATTTTCGTGGGTGGAGGCACTTTCTCATTGCACCCCTTTCACACCCCTCCGAGTGTTGAAATTGCATGTCTTTGCTGACAGGAAGATTACGAAGTCACCTTTTACACAATTGCTTAGAAGTGGGCTCTTTTAACTAGCCTATCTGAGTGGACTTGATGTTGTTATGTGTGCATCTTGCTATGTACCCTATTTTCACAATTCTTTGCACTTATCACTGGTGAAAACATAATTGTTGATGTGATACCACATTGCAAGGACCTTTTATATATTTTCAATGGTGTGATTCAAATGTTGTATCATTTTTTATGATCACATATTATTTTTAATATAATTTTTTCCGTTTCCAACCCAAATGTCAGAAAGGCCAAGATCATGGCGAAAGTTGTGAAGAGTCTGCACCAAAATTTTGGGGTACGGCAATCTAAGGATCAACTCAGGAAGCGGTGGTCGGACCTCAAATTAAGGGAGCACGATCAGTATAGAAGGATCAGGAGAGTGCTGCACAAAAGTAAGTAGTTGTCCTGTGTTCCTATTCGTTATTTTTATAACGTTTGTGCTGCTCCATGTGCTTTTCTTTACTGTTGTACAGTTTAAAATGGTAACTTTCATGTTCATGGACACATTATTCGTTCGCAGGAAACATTGTTCGTTCGGCCTATAAAACACCATGTTTTGTCCAGATGCAGTTCAATACATTTTTTCTGGGCTACTTCTCTTAAAATAATTTTGGTGTCTAGATGGGTTTGGAACTAGAATGAAATGCAAACTAGATTCTGTGTAAGGAGAGGACACTCAGCAGCTATTTACACATCTGGACGCTGGAGCACTAGTGTGGGACAAAAGAACACCCTTTTTATTAGGGGGCCCACACAGGTGCTCCAGTGTATACTATAGGGGTGTCTCCATCTGTGAAGCTTGTACAAAAACAGGTAAGTATTCAAGCTTGACAAAGGAAAACAATATTTCTTCATCTTGGAACTCTGCCAAAACAGACAATTGTACCCCACTTCCAAGCAATGTTTCATATTCCTATTTCTACCATCAAATATCTGTTATTTTTGCCCACTACTGTCTATTGATATGTAAAACACTTTATTAAATCAGCAATTAGTGATCAATAATAACATCTAGTAAACATCATTTATTTATTGACCAGAAATCTGTAGAACAATGCTCTACCTGGCTCTAGCTGGGCTCCTCCACTTCTTCCTGGCTGGAAGTCCCAGGTTGGACATCGGAAGCCTGAGCTGGGGTGGAAGATAGGGTGGAAGGAAGAGTGGAAGGAAGGGTTGAGAGGGAATCCCTGACTTCAGTCTGGTCTGACAGAAATCGCAGTCTCTCATAGTACCACAGCCTGGGGACATAAACGTCATCTGCTGCAGCTCCGGATCTCTGGGAATCCTGCACCTTCTTGCGTTCCCTAAGATAAGTGCTCCTCAGGCCACCAATTTTGGCTTTTAAATAGGGGATGGTTGCCGTGGGGACCACCGGCTTCACCAACTCCAGCAGTTTCTCCAGCGCTGCCTCTTTTGTTTATGATTATAATGTGGGTGTTTCACCTGCCACAGACAGGCCAGCTCCCTGTACTTGTCTATGAACAGGGAGAGGAAGTTGTGGTCATTGAAGCCATCCATTTTATCTGCAATACACAAGACAAACCCTAATGTCAGGCTAAAGTCTCCTAATCTTGTCCCAATATAGGCCTCAATTTATAAGCAGTATAGGCCCAAGTTTAAATGTTACCTTCGTTATCACGATCGGCGCTTCTGATACTCCTTCCTCCGCTCACAGATCGTACGTACTACGCACAAGTGTTACGCTTTATATACACCGCACATGCGTGAAACTCCGCCCGCCCCTGACGTTCTTTCTAGTCTATTTCCCACCCCTTCTCTTTCAGCGCAGTGGGGAAGAGCATATGGCGGAGACAGAGCAGATGCGTGCTAATTACAGCAACGAGGAGGAGGAGGAGGAAGGCCTGGAGCCAGAATCGTCACAATCCCGGAGGAGACGATTTAAGGCCTCAAATATGTCCTTTGTGGAGATGGTGGAGATGGTCGACATACTGAAGAGGGGCAACTATGACGAGAAGTATGGACCTTACCCCAACCCAAATGTCAGAAAGGCCAAGATCATGGCGAAACTTGTGAAGAGTCTGCACCGAAATTTTGGGGTACGGCGATCCAAGGATCAACTCAGGAAGCGGTGGTCGGACCTCAAATTAAGGGAGCACGATCAGTATAGAAGGATCAGGAGAGTGCTGCACAAAAGTAAGTAGTTGTCCTGTGTTTCTATTCGTTATTTTTATAACATTCGTGCTGCTCCATGTGCTTTTCTTTACTGTTACATAGTTACATAGTACATAGTACTATGCATAGTTGCCATAGTAGGTGAGGTTGAAAAAAGACACACGTGGAGGGAGATTGGCGGAGCCTAGCGGAGCAGATATGCATTGTTATAGCTCCACACCGCTGAGGAGAGAAGAGAAGGACAAAGCGGAGCCTGCAGGCTCAAAAGGTATCCATTTGAACCTTTTTGCCCCAGGGAGCAAACTGTGAAAGTTTGGGCAGGAAATATGGTACTGGGAGGAAACCGTGGCAGAAATAAAAATCACCTCACAAAGAGCTCACAAGCACTCACTGCAACTAAAGCAGCTCCAGTCACCTCACAATATACAGCATCAGGGCGCTCTCACAGACAGAAAATGTCACAGCAAGACTCTCCATTTGAGTCAGATACAGAACAAATCCTCTCACAAACTTCTCCACAAGCCTCCTCAGCATCCCCAGTAATATTATTACAATTTGAAAAGATGCTTCATAAGGCTTTAAAACAAACCTCAGACCAAATAACAAAAAGCCTAACCAAAGAAATAAGAGAGCTGGGAAACCGCACCGCAGCCCTAGAAATAAAAATGGATGCAATTGAAATTACAACCCAAGTAAATATAACAGAATTGGAACAATTAAAAGAAGAGAATTTAATACTTCAAACTAAGCTCGAAGATTACGAAAATAGAGCCAGACGTTCAAACTTGAGCATAAGGGGAATACCTGAAACTGTGACAGACCTGCAATCTACTATTACTGCTCTATTACAAGAACTAAAGCCAGATATCCCTATTGAACGTTTAGAACTGGACAGAGTACACAGAGCCCTCGCAGCCAAAAAGAAAGATGGACCCCCACGTGATATAATCACAAAATTTCATTATTACAGAACGAAAGAACAAATACTAATTGCTGCAAGAGGAAAAAAGGAACTTAATTTTCAAGGACACAATTATCAAATTTTTGCTGACCTATCCCAACTTACTATTACTAAAAGACGATCCATGAAACCCCAACTAATGGAACTGCAACGCCACAACATTATGTATCAATGGGGCTTCCCCTTTTCAGTCAGATTTAATTACCAAGGTACAATTTACAGAAGCAGATCAGCAGATGAACTACAACAAACCCTTTTAAAATTAAATCTGACAGAACCCACAAGCAGCAACTCTCCCACATGCAGAAGAATGGCATCATCTTCACCTTCAGGCAGCACCCAGAAAATATCAGAACAAAATGGGAATCATCATTCTCACAAAAGAGGCCGTTATGCCACATCATCCATGGACCAAGAAGATTCAATGGACTGACATCCTAATTCCTGATATCTCTTCATTTATTATACTAAGAGATGGTTCTCTATAAAAAACCTGTATTTATAACTGAATGTAACTGCATTCTGATAGTCACACACTGTGTGGGATCATGTTACATTCCAGTTATATTTCTTATTACTTCTGATTCATATAGCCTTAGAATATATAAGTGAAATAAGGAAATTCTTGTTCAGTTATATATTATCAGGTAATAACAATAGATGTATTACTTTTTAGGACAAATATGTTCAATAATCCAGAAGTAATGGAAGCTTTTTCTTTCTTTTCTTAAAACAAATATATTAGTACCTAACTAGTTCCTAGAATTATGTTTTTGTTTATTCTAATCTGAAGCAATACAACCTCAATTTTATGAGTTAACATATCTAAACAGTTACATATGAATAAAATATGTAATTGTTTACTCTAAAAGGGGTAAAATCCCAAAATAATTCAAACTATCTTCATCAATACCAAAGTTATTAACAGTACCTTTCTAACTGAATTATTTAGCCTAGGGCAAGACTAACCATATACAACCACCCTGGAATAAATAATTTCAACAAAAACTATATTCTGCACTCCAATTAATGAAACATCATTTTGATGTCTTTTGACATAGCACTTCTCTCCTGTAAGCGGAAGATCCATGTACCCCCATTAGCCCTCCTCATTCTCCCAACCATATTATGTGGGAGTGTGACGAAGGCACTTATTCCCCTGAGAGAGATATTTATTCTCTTTCACGGGTAAATTGTGATTACTTGCAAAAAATAATTTATACAATGTATCATCTAATCTCATATGTTTTTTGTTTACTCTTTACTCCAGAATTCACTGGTTTCTTTCCTATCTTTTCATCTCTTCAGTCCACACAGGTTGATCTGCGCAGTCAGCTCTGCATAACAAAAAGTAAGTCAAAACTATTTGATCTGTTGCCATGGCACCACTGAATATACTTTCCCTGAATGTTCAGGGAATAAATGTCCCTCAAAAAAGGACCAAAGCCTTCCGTACTTTCCATAACAAGAAGGCTCACATAGTATGCCTCCAAGAAACACACTTCACCAAAGATTCTACTCCAAAATATATTTCTCCTTTTTATCAACAAATTTACACGGCTTCTGCCTGTACCAAGCAAAGGGGAACTCTAATTGCATTTCACCGATCCACACCATTCACCTTATCATCAGAAATTAAAGACCCAGAAGGTAGATACCTGATACTCATGGGTTATATAATGGATACAGCAATCACGGTGATTTCCTACTACGCTCCTAACAAACAACCTACACCATTCCTCTCACATATATTACAAGTGATTAATACACACAAAATAGGAACAGTGAAAATGTATGGGGATTCGAACCAGGTCCTCCTACCATTTCTAGATAAATCACCTTTTACACCATCCAAAATAACCTCTAGATTACCTTTTTCTCAACTTCTTTCCAAATACAATCTGGTAGATTCGTGGAGAGAAAGTAACCCAATGAAAAAGAAATTCACTTATTTCTCGCACCCTCATCAAACCTTCACCAGAATAGATCATATTTTTCTAACAATAGGAATGATACCATTAATTATTGCATCAGATATAATTCCGATTCCGTGGTCTGACCATAATGCAGTATACACTACTATAGCCTCAGCCATACCAAAAGCGCATGACCCAACGTGGTACTTACCGGACATAATGCTCAAACACCCACTACATCAGATGGCCATTGAACAAGCTTTAAAGGAATACATATCAATTAATAATACAACAGACATCTCCCCAATAACACTGTGGGAAGCTCATAAGCCTGTCTTGCGTGGTACAATACAAAGACAAATGGCACTATTTAAACGGGAACGCAAAAATCTAGCAAAAAAACTAGAACTCAATTTTAATGCAGCCTACATATCATTTCAAGATAATCCATCTCAGAGTACAAAATCTCATCTGGAAAAATCTAGATTGGAATATGATCTATTTCTAACTGAGTCAGTTGATAAATCCCTCAAACGCTCCAAACACAATTTCTACATGAATACAAACAAACCAGGTACATATTTGGCTCGGGCATTAAATTCAACTAACAAATCTTTCAAACCAATACGTTTGAAATTATCAAAAAATGTTTACACTTGTAATCCAGTTAAAATAGTCCATAAATTTCACTCACATCTCGCAACTTTATACAAGACAAACAATGAATTTAATCCTACAGAGGCTGAATCCTTCTTCTCAAAAATAACCTTACCTGAGTTATCTCAGAATCAAAAAAGCAGTTTGGATGAGCCTATAACTATAGATGAAGTTGCTAACGCCATGAAAGACCTAAAACTTAACAAAAGACCAGGCCCAGACGGCTACTCGGCTTTATACTATAAAACATTCTCAGAAATACTCTCTCCCATTCTCACTGAAACTTTTAACAAACTTCTAGATGGACATTCTTTTCGGCAAGAAACACTAATGGCAATTGTTTGTATGATCCCAAAACCCCTTTCTGATGATACTTCCTGTGTGAATTATCGGCCTATCTCTCTGTTAAACCTCGATATTAAATTATTAGCAAAAATAATAGCAAAACGCCTCAATAGCATTATAGGAAAATTAATACATAGAGATCAAGTAGGCTTCATGCCAAATAGACAGGCAGGCGATAATATACGCAGGGCAGTGTTATTGGCACATATTGCTAAAAAACGGAAAATCCCTTTATGTTTTCGATATCTCGATATTAAGAGGGCATTTGACACAGTATCCTGGCAATATATGCAATATTCATTACAAAAATGGGGTTTTGGACCCCACTTTTTAACATGGATCAAAGCATTATATAATAAACCCAAAGCCTATATAAAATATGCTGGATACAAATCTGAAGCCTTTAATATCGAAAGAAGGACTCAATGCTGGGGAGGAGCCGGATGTGGGCGGCTGGCTGGATGCGATGCTAAGCCCGGGAAGCCTGGAGTCTCCCTCCCTGAGATGCTGGCTCGTGTGTAGGTAGAGCGGCAGCGTCCCGCTCCCCCTCGATCACCTACCCGTCCCCCCCCCGGCAAGACTGTCTCGCTGCCTGTTCCCTCGGACCCCGGTTACCTGGTTTCACCCTCACCGTTCCGCCGCACCGCCGTCTTTCCTCGCTCCCCCTGTCGTGAAAGCCGTTGCCGTGGCTACGTAACGCAGCACACCAGAGAGACTGGGGCGGCTAACACTGGAGCAAACAGCCGCCCTCTGACACTCTCTCAGCCCTGCTCCGCCCTTCCTGACGTGTATGGATGAGCTACAGGAGATACCCATCTTAGATCGGGCGCTCAGGAAAAAGATGAGAAAAGCCAAAAGGCAAGCGGAGAGAGCCTGGTAGTTATAACGAAGGAAGGGGTAAGTGCATGATATCTGACCAGGGGAAGAAACGAGAGACGGAGGAGGAGGGAAACCAGCATAAGGGACGGACGACAGATGAAGATTGGCAAGTAGCCTAAGTTCATGATTATCTCTGCTTAGTTTTCTCTCTCATACTTGAGATGTGTCACTTGTTTGAAAGGGACGGTGAACTGTGAACCCACAGAGGCAGGCTAGCTGTAAGCAAAAGGTTTTTTTTTTTTCTTTTTTTTTTTTTCTTTGTTTTTGGTGTTTTAAAGGAGCAGCTGATACATGTACCTGAGACCTATAGCTTTTGCAGTGTTGTTGTGTCCAGCTATCTTTCCGTGGTTGTCCGGGGTAAAACCCATAGGAGATTCAACAAGCTCGGTGTAGCGATTTATGGTCAACAACGCAACCGAAACAACAGAGGGAGGTGGCTGGTTAGCAAATACAACATCAGGGATCTCAAGTTTTGACTGTCTTGGATGTCATCTGCTGGTACCAGACTCTCTACCATGAGTAAAAGTCGAAACCCAAGCTATTTAAAATAAAAAAGCTGACTGCACCACACATCAAGGACACTTCAAGGGACACCCGGGAATTCTGGGCAGCTCTTGCACAGAAAGGTTACAGCCAGCTTAAAAGCTTAAATTTTTGTCAGTAACATAGTGGTACCCTGACCAAACACTTATCCCAACCAAGGAGGCTTTTTTTTTTTTTTTTTTTTTTTTTTTTGTGTTTTTCTTTATATTTACAACTACATTCATACATTCATATCTAACCGCCTTATACAGAAAAGGATAACAGAGAGGGAAGGAAGGAGGGAAGGAAAAAAAAAAAAAAGCATAGCCAGCGGAGAAAAGGTGATTAAAGAGGGCCTCACCACAAGGGGGTACTATCAAGGGGTTGTATCAAGGGGCGGTGAACGGCCACAGTTGCAGCTACACTTATGGCTCACCTTTAGTTCATCTGAAGCCCCTCTCCGGAAAAGCTACTGTTATCTTAAGAGTACTAGTTTTCCCAGCAACACAGTGGTCACCCCTGCTAAACACTTATTATAACTAAGTAGGATGTTCTTGCTACATTTATTTATATATTTTCTATAATCTGTATGTAACGGCCTCACACAGCAAAATCAAATACAGCCAGCGGAGGAAAGCCGTTCAGAGCTGGTCTAAAGACAAAGGGGTCTATTAAGAGGTTGAGAAGGAAGCTCTGTCCAGGGCTTACCTCCCACCAGCACATAAAAGCGAGAAAGAGGGCAGTGGACCAGGGCATCGATTGGGTGATACAAAAAGGCGGGCAGGTGAAAATAACAGGTACAAAAAATTCATCAAATTAATGATTGGACGAGAGTCATTCGTCAAACAAGAGAAGACGGACTATGTAAACAAACCATTGAAATTTTTACAGTGTCAGCCGCAGTCAGAACTAGTTTTCAGGGACCAGCTTGACATTGGACCCCTGTCCATAAGGGACCTAGAATTTGGACCTTCTAATCCGGACAAAACAGGGCCCCTTTGGAAACCCTCTGGGGATCTTCCAAAAGCTTCATAAGCCCCTCCTGGTAGACTTTTCAAGTCTATTTCAGATGGGGCAAACTCAGAAGGTGCTTCCTTGGGCCTAAGAGTGGGATCTTGGAAAACAGGAGGAGAGGGAAGGGAAGAGTAGGAGCCCGTACCAAGTGTACTAACCAGGAAGAAATGAAAGGTAAATCTACGAAGGGGGCGACTGCCAACCCTACCAACCCACCCAGGACAAGTGCAAGCCCGGGAACCATCCGAAAGTACATGGTGCATGAGACTGGCAAAGACAGCCCAGGTAAACAAAAAGAGACTAAAAGTAAAACTCTCGAGTGCACCCCCAGGATAGGGACAAGACGACAGATAGCCGAGGCCGATATTCACATAGGAAGTAGTGAAACAGTAGAAGATACAACAATGGAACCCCAACAAAAAAAACTACTCCCTACTAAAGGCGAAATGGCAGAAATGTTCGCAAAGCTGGAAGTAACCATAAAGGGTGAAATAGGCTCTCTCCGTGAAGACATGAATCACATCTTGCAAAGAGTGGAAGAGGCAGAAACAAAGATGGACAAGCAAGAAGAAGAGATAAAAGATCTCAAATCTCAGATGGAAGAGCTTCAGAGAGAGCAGAGAAATTTACGATATAGATTGGAAGATCAAAAAAACCGGAACAGAAGGAAAAATTTATGGATCAGGGGTCTACCAGAGACACAGGGGGGAATAGAAGATCTACAGGGAATAATAGATGAGATTTTTGGAAGCATGGTAAACCCCCCTGATACAAGTAAGAAGATAAAGTTTGAGAGAATACATAGGATCAGAAAACCGGCCGAAATTAGAGAGGGGGTCCCAAGAGATGTCATCGTAAGATTCCATAATTACACTGACAAAGAGAAGATAAAGGCTAATCTGAAAAAGAACCATCCAGTGAAGTTTGGAGATACAAATCTGCAGATCTTTCCGGACTTGGCAGCTGAGACGTTGGCCAGGAGAAGACTACTGAAACCACTTCTAGAACAGTTAAAAACATACGATGTTCAATATTCTTGGGGCTTCCCAGCCTGCCTAACAGGACGAAAAGATGGCCGATTGGCCACCCTAAGATTCCCAGAAGAAACAGCAAAATTTTGCAAGCGCTTAGAGGTGCCTCTGGTGGAAATCCCAGGTTGGTGGGTAAAGACTGGGGACACAGAAACCTCGGGGGAGCAGCAGGCTTGGAGGCCAGTATTTAAAATGAAAAAACCATAAGAGGAGAAGCTATACGAGCTAAGGGAATAGAAATTAAGTAGGATTCTCTGAGCCACGGGGGGGGGGGAATCGGGGGGTGGGGGGGGACTGACAGGCACCGGTTCCCCACTGTTCCAGGGGGAGTATTGGGTCCAGGGTAGCCCAGTCTGAGTTCAACCTCAAGGGGGATAACCGAAGGGCCGGGAGGAGCTGGAGGGGCCACGGTTTCTTAGGCCATGGGATGGCCTAGTACCCTCACGGGGGAAGGGGATGGAGGGGGGAGAGGGGGGGGACAGGGGGGAAGGAGGGAGAGGGTGGGTAGGGGAGGGGGGATTGGGCAGGGGTTGAAGTCCGGTGAGAATTTACGAGTATTTCGAATTAGAAATCCCGTGGACACCACTCTGCTGCAGGGTCTAGGAAAGATTTCCGGAAGTACACATGAGTAACATAAAAATAATATCATATAACGTGCGCGGTTTGAACGCACGAATTAAGTGTGCCAACATACTGCAGGAACTAAAACTTCTGGGGGCTGATGTGGTATTCCTTCAGGAGACTCATTTTCTTCTGGAGAGAGACCATAAAATTTTCTCAAGGGACTTTCCAGTCTGGTTGTACGGCGACTCACCCACACTACGTGCAAAAGGTGTAGCCATAGGGTTTGCCAGAGGAGTAAGGTTCGATATACAGGAGAGAAGGACGGATCCGGAGGGTCGGTTTTTGTTCCTGAAAGGGAAACTAAACGGTATTGAATGCTCTCTGGCAAACATATATGGCCCAAATAAAAACCCATATGGATATATGATCGAGAAGATAGCCGAATTCTCGGAATTCAAGGAAGGTCTAGCTGTAATGGCTGGTGATTTTAATTTGTGTTTGGACCCAGGGAAGGATAAATCGTCCCATGTGCGGGGGACGAGCCTGGCCTGGATCAACAGAGTGAGAAAGAAAATGCACCAGTACCAGGTGGTGGATATATGGAGGGCGCAGCATGTCAACAGCAGGGACTATACGTTCTATTACCCCGTACATGGGACTTATTCCAGACTGGATTTTTTTCTGATCGATCACTGCAGGCTAGAGGAGATTGTCAGTTCAAATATAGGGGTAATGACCTTCTCTGACCACGCGCCTATAAGCTTAACAGTAAACATGAGACAGACACATAATAAAAGCCCTAGCTGGAAGTTAAATGAAGAACTAATAAACGATAAAGAGATAAGGGACCTAGTGTCAAAGGAACTAGAGTTTTATTTTAAAACTAATGAAACAGCTGAAGTTTTGGAGTCAACAGTATGGGAGGCACACAAAGCCTATATCAGGGGGATCTTGATTAAGGCAGGTGCGGAAAAGAAGAGAAAGAGAAGGGAAGAAAAACTCGAAACAATGAACGAGATACGGGAACTTGAGTTGATGCACAAAAAGGATGGGGGGAAGGAGGTGCTTCTAAGACTTCACAATAAAAGAGAGTCCATGAGAATTTTAATCGAACAAGAAACTCGAGTAATGTACAACCTCCTAAAGAGAGAGAGAGATATGTGGGAGGAAATAAACCGGGGAAGTACCTTGCAAAGACCCTAAAAAAAAAGAAGTCCAATAACTACATTGAGAAAATTAAGACGTCAGACGGGGAGGTAAAGTACAGAAAAAGTGAGATTGCCAAAACCTTTCAAAATTATTATGAAGGATTATACTCCATTAATAACACGACCCCAAAAACCGAGGCTGACAGAAAAAGGGAGAGAGCGAAAGTTTTTTTTCAGGAGCTAGGACTAAAGAAAATTGAAGAAGATAAATATAATTTATTTGAGGGCCCCATTACAGAGGAGGAAATTAAAAAAACACTGAGGGAGACGCCAGTGGGGAAAAGCCCGGGACCGGACGGTTTCTCCGTAATATATTATAAAAAATTCCAAGACCTCCTAATTCCCAAATTATGTACATACATGAATGGGATTGGCACAAAGTGGGAGATGGGTAGAGAAGCATCAGAAGCGATTATAGCCATCATATTGAAGGAGGGCAAGGACAGCTCACTTTGTTCTAGCTACAGACCAATAGCGCTCCTCAATGTAGATACGAAACTGTTCTCGAAAATCCTTGCGGGGAGAGTGAAGAACATCCTGAATAATATGGTACACCCAGATCAGGTGGGATTCACCCCAGGTAGGGAGGGACGGGATAATGGGATAAGAACCCTTATGGTAACCCAAAAAATGAGGGAGAGTGGAGCCCCAGGGCTACTCCTGTCAATGGACGCTGAGAAAGCTTTTGACAGGGTAGACTGGGGCTTCATGTTTTGTATGTTGAAGGAAATAGGATTTGGGCCTATCATGACCAGATGGATAAGGGCGCTGTACACATGTCCTACAGCAAGGGTTAAGGTTAACGGAACTTTATCTGAGCCGTTCGTAATGACTAACGGAACGAGACAAGGATGCCCACTGTCCCCCCTTTTGTTTGTGTTAACGCTCGAGCCCTTGCTGGAAAGGATAAGGCAGAACCCGGACATATCAGGGGTATTTGATGGAGAAGAAGAACACAAATTGGCTGCCTTTGCAAACGATATTCTTCTCTATATCACTAGACCGAGAATAACTCTCCCTAATCTGCTCAAAACCTTGAAAGAATATGGGGAAATTTCAAATTTTAAGATAAACCCAGCCAAATCTGAAATATTAGAAATCAATAAGATGGATAAAAAAGATCGCACGGTCCACAAAGAGTTCCCATTTGCGTGGGGAAAAAAGGAGATAAACTATCTTGGGATAAAGATAACAGCGAATAGAGTCATTGTTTCAGGCTAATTTCGTCCCTCTCCTTAATGAGGTCAAGGGAGAGTTGGGTAGAATTACAAGAGGACAGCTGTCATGGGGGGGTAGAATTAACATCATTAAGATGGCAATATTGCCAAAGATCTTATTTAAAATGCAAATGCTCCCCATTCCATTACCACAAGAATATCTTAAAAAATTGCACTCACTTTTTATAAAATTTATTTGGAGGGGGAAAAAATCACGGATAAGTTATACTACACTTGTTAGGGACAAAGAGAATGGGGGTTGGGGTGCACCTGACATAAGATGTTATCACGAAGCAATCACTCTATCAAGAATTATAGATTGGGCAAAAGGAAACAAAGAAAAGCGGTGGGTGAAAATGGAAAACACGATTAGTAAAGTAGAATTGAGTAAAGTAATTTGGATACCTCCACATTTTAGGAAATTTAGTTCTGGGGCACATATAATCACTAGACACACTTTCAAAACATGGGACAAGCTGTATAAAAGGGAGAAATGGGAGTATAACTCCCCTTTGATCCCTTTGAGGGACACTGAATTTTTTGCACCAGGAATGGAGATTCTTAGTGGGAGATGGATCTTGCAGGAAGGAGCTCAGCTAAAGGATGTTATGATTAAAGGCAAACTGTGCTCATTTCAGGAGTTAAAAAATAAAAGCGATCTTATGATCCTCAATAGGTGGAGATATTTTCAGTTAAAAAATTTTGTGGAAACGCTCCCCCAACCTATCAGAACGTTAGACAACCTCCAACCGTTAGAGAAACTTTGCATTGGTCAGATAGGGAAGAAGGTGACCTCTAAAACTTATAGGGTATTGAGGGATCTGAAGGGAACAGATATTCCAGGATATATCAAAAAATGGGAGTCAGAATTAAACTCAAAACTTAGAAATGACGAGGCTACAATTCTACTAAAGCGAGTCCACAATACCTCCGTAAACTATAAAGAGTCAGAGTTAAACTACAAATGTTTGTCAAGATGGTACATCACCCCAGATAGAGCTTCCAAATACCAGAATGATACCTCACAATTCTGCTGGAGGGGGTGCAAAGAACTGGGTACAATGGCACACATTTGGTGGCAGTGTAGAAAAATAAGGGATTTCTGGGATAAGATAAGGGAAATTATAGGCGAGATAACCCAAATAGCTATCCCGGACGACCCATGGGCATGTTTATTTCACGGACTTAGAATGCCAACTGGATCATATCTAGGAACACTTGTACCACAAATGTTGAATGCAGCAAAAAATCTTGTTGTAAGACACTGGCAGGAGAAAAGTGGCCCAACTATACAAGAATGGTATGATAAAACAAATGAAATTCAGAATTTAGAATACCTGAGATACATCGACGAAGCGGAAGTGGAGGAGTATGAGGAAAAATAGAAGGGGTGGCAAAAATTTAAAAGCTCAATAAGGGCTGTTGAGGTCTTGGGAAATCAATAGACACAGTTAATGAAGCTTTCGGGGAGTAGCCAGAGATGGGTATTGAGCAGCAGAAGTGGTGTCCACCGGGAGGGATAGATACAGTTAGTTTGGAGGTACACGGATGAAAGAAGAATAGGACTTCGAGGAGGTGGGGTGGGCTGGGGGGTGGGGAAGGGAAGGGGGGTTTAAGTTTCGACTCTACTGATAAAGTCACTGAGGGAAGGTGCGATGCCGTAAGCATGCAGATTAAATAAAAGATATCTGTAATAAAAAAATAAAAAAAAAATCTGCAACAGATGCCACCATGATGTGAGTTACGAGTCGGGAAAGTATTGAACAGCAGAGCTGAAACTTTCGCCCCGAAAATAGACACTGATGTGGCAAGAAAAGAAGAAAAAAAAAAAAAATAACCTTACCTGAGTTATCTCAGAATCAAAAAAGTTTGGATGAGCCTATAACTATAGATGAAGTTGCTAACGCCATAAAAGACCTAAAACTTAACAAAAGACCAGGCCCAGATGGCTACTCGGCTTTATACTATAAAACATTCTCAGAAATACTCTCTCCCATTCTCACTGAAACTTTTAACAAACTTCTAGATGGACATTCTTTTCGGCAAGAAACACTAATGGCAATTGTTTGTATGATCCCAAAACCCCTTTCTGATGATACTTCCTGTGTGAATTATCGGCCTATCTCTCTGTTAAACCTCGATATTAAATTATTAGCAAAAATAATAGCAAAACGCCTCAATAGCATTATAGGAAAATTAATACATAGAGATCAAGTAGGCTTCATGCCAAATAGACAGGCAGGCGATAATATACGCAGGGCAGTGTTATTGGCACATATTGCTAAAAAACGGAAAATCCCTTTATGTTTTCGATCTCTCGATATTAAGAGGGCATTTGACACTATCCTGGCAATATATGCAATATTCATTACAAAAATGGGGTTTTGGACCCCACTTTTTAACATGGATCAAAGCATTATATAATAAACCCAAAGCCTATATAAAATATGCTGGATACAAATCTGAAGCCTTTAATATCGAAAGAGGTACCCGACAGGGTTGCCCATTATCTCCCTTATTATTTGCCCTTATACTCGAACCCATGGCCCAATACATCAGAACAAACCAAACTATAACTGGCATTGAAGTAGGAGTTATTACACACAAATTATGTATATTTGCAGACGATATATTACTTTTTCTATCATCACCACAGGTCTCTGGTCCTAACTTAATACCAGCTCTTGATGGATTTGCAGCCCTATCCGGCCTTATGATTAATCCTAAGAAATGCCTAGTGCTTAATATTTCACTCACAAACATGGAATTGATCCCGGCTAGGGCTGCACTCCCATTCACATGGGCAGAAAAATCAATCCCATATTTTGGAATTCATTTAACAGCATCTCATTCTGACTTATTCTCAACCAATTATCCTCCTGTATTAAGACAGATCACAAATCTAATAAAACAATGGTCGCAACTTCCTTTATCCTGGATAGGGAAGATAAATGCAATCAAAATGACTATTCTACCCAAATTGCTTTATCTATTCAGAGTCCTCCCTATCCCAATTCCTTCCAATTTTTTGAGAATAGTACAAAAAAGAACAACATCGTTTATATGGGGCTCTTCTAAACCACGTATACCTATACACACACTACATCTTCCCAAAAATAAAGGAGGCCAGGGATACCCTAATTTTACTAACTACTACAGAGCAGCACATTTGGCCAGTCTGTCCAAATACCATGCAAAACAGGAAATCCCATTATGGGTATTTATAGAGGCTTCAGAAAATGACCCTCTATTAATATCAAATTTATTATGGCTTGATCCTAAAGACCGCTTTAAAATTCACAATCCCATAACTAAACACTTCTTATCTCTCTGGGATAAACTAAAAACCAAATATCAGTTACAATCTCCACACAATCCTCTCCTTTCTTTTATCAGAAATCCGGCCTTTTACCTGGCATGTATCTACCCAAATTCTTTTAAAGCTTGGACAACATCAGGCATTCAGACACTAAATGACTTCATAGCATCTAAATCATTCCTTTCATTCCCATCGCTTAGAGAAAAATATGATCTACCAAACTCTGAGATATTTAGATATCTCCAAATCAAAAATTTCTATACACCATTCCTAAAGGGGGATACACCATTATCCCAATTATCCATATTTGAATCAATCTGTACAAAAGATCCATTTGCTAAAGGTACAATTTCATCACTTTATAATCAATTATATGGAGTAGCAAATCTTAATAGACCCTCTTACGTTCAGAGGTGGGAAGAGGACCTGGGACGAACTTTAGAAGACACGGACTGGTCTAACATATGGCTCACATCTAAATCATCTTCACCCAACATCTTAGCACTGGAGACAAATTATAAAGTCCTAACTCGCTGGTACCTTGTACCCGCTAGAGTGGCAAAATATTCACCTAATACCTCAGCTCTTTGCTTTCGAGGATGCCCAGAAATAGGCACATATTTACACATATGGTGGACGTGCCCAGTAATCCAAACCTTCTGGAAGGAAGTCTTCGTAATTGCATCTAAAATATTTAAAAAAATAATACAACCAGATCCATATTTAACTTTACTTAATCTAAAACCGGAATGGTTAACACTCTCTCAATTCAAACTTATGATCCAACTAATAACGGCTGCAAAACAAACAGTGGCCAAGGCATGGAAATCTCCTACTTTGGTACTAGCAGAAAAAATTCACAGAATGAATAATACAATGTCCCATGCTAAGATGGTAGCCATCGATCAAAATCAAATTCCAAAATTTGAAAAACTTTGGCATCCTTGGATAAAACAACAGTTCCTGTCAAACTTCAATGACTCAGTCCTGCTGCCATGGTAACAGATTAAATGACTTACAGAGACACCCATTCTAAGGCTTCAAAGAGAACTAAAAAGAATAATAAACTGACGAGCGGGACAACCTTGTGGACCATACCTCTACCTTTCAACCCTTTTTCTTCTTTATCTTTCCTTTTCTCCACCTTACGATTAAAGCTCATTATCAGAATTTATTTGACCTATATACACTCTACTTGTAAACAATATGTATAGTAGGTATAAATCATTTAAATACCTACAAAAGTAACTAAGGAAGGTTTACGTGAACCCAATGTTTAATATTTGAAATTTCATGATATTTACCTATATAAAGCCTACTGTAAAACAATGAGCTTACTTTATAGATCCTTGTAAACTTACTTTATGTATCTTTATAACATTGTATACTCAATAAACTTCTTTTGACAAGGAAAAAAGACACACGTCCATCAAGTCCAACCTATGTGTGTGATTATGTGTCAGTATTACCTTACATATCCCTGTATTGTGCGGTCATTCAGGTGATTATCTAATAGTTTCTTGAAGCTATCAATGCTCCCCGCTGAGACCACCGCCTGTGGAAGTGAATTCCACATCCTTACCGCTCTTACAGTAAAGAACCCTCTACGTAGTTTAAGGTTAAACCTCTTTTCTTCTAATTGTAATGAGTGGCCCCGAGTCTTATTAAACTCTCTTCTGCGAAAAAGTTTCCTCCCTATTGTGGGGTCACCAGTACAGTATTTGTAAATTTAAATCATATCCCCTCTCAAGCGTCTCTTCTCCAGAGAGAATACTGTAAGTTCAGAGCTCGCAACCTTTCCTCATAACTAAGATCCTCCAGACCCTTTATTAGCTTTGTTGCCCTTCTTTGTACTCGCTCCATTTCCACTACATCCTTCCTGAGGACTGGTGCCCAGAACTGGACAGCATACTCCAGGTGCGGCCGGACCAGAGTCTTGTAGAGCGGGAGAATTATTGTTTTATCTCTGGAGTTGATCCCCCTTTTAATACATGCCAATATTCTGTTTGCCTTATTAGCAGCAGCTTGGCATTGCATGCCATTGCTGAGCCTATCATCTACTAGGACCCCCAGGTCCTTTTCCATCCTAGATTCCCCCAGAGGTTCTCCCCCCAGTGTATAGATTGCATTCATATTTTTGCCACCAAAATGCATTATTTTACATTTTTCTACATTGAACCTCATTTGCCATGTAGTCGCCCACCCCATTAATTTGTTCAGGTCTTTTTGCAAGGTTTCCACATCCTGCGGAGAAGTTATTGCCCTGCTTAGCTTAGTATCGTCTGCAAATACAGAGATTGAACTGTTTATCCCATCCTCCAGATCGTTTATAAACAAATTAAATAGGATTGGTCCCAGCACAGAACCCTGGGGAACCCCACTACCCACCCCTGACCATTCTGAGTACTCCCCATTTATCACCACCCTCTGAACACGCCCTTGTAGCCAGTTTTCAATCCAGGTACTTACCCTATGGTCCATGCCAACAGACCCTATTTTGTACAGTAAACGTTTATGGGGAACTGTGTCAAGTGCTTTTGCAAAATCCAGATACACCACGTTTACGGGCCTTCCTTTATCTAGATGGCAACTCACCTCCTCATAGAAGGTTAATAGATTGGTTTGGCAAAAATGATTCTTCATGAATCCATGCTGATTACTGCTAATGATATCGTTCTTATTACTAAAATCTTGTATATAGTCCCTTATCATCCCCTCCAAGATTTTACATACTATTGATGTTAGGCTAACTGGTCTGTAATTCCCAGGGATGTTTTTTGGGCCCTTTTTAAATATTGGTGCTACATTGGCTTTTCTCCAATCAGCTGGTACCATTCCAGTCAATAGACTGTCTGTAAAAATTAGGAACAACGGTCTGGCAATCACCTGACTGAGTTCCCTAAGTACCCTCGGATGCAAGCCATCTGGTCCCGGTGATTTATTAATGTTAAGTTTCTCAAGTCTAATTTTAATTCCGTTCTCTGTTAACCATGGAGGTGCTTCCTGTGTTGTGTCATGAGGATAAACACTGCAGTTTTGGTTACTGAAGCCCCCCGATTCACTCGTGAAGACTGAGGAGAAGAATAAATTCAATACCTTTGCCATCTCCCCATCCTTTGTAACCAGATGTCCTTCCTCATTCTTTATGGGGCCAATATGGTCTGTCCTCCCTCTTTTACTGTTTACATACTTAAAGAATTTCTTGGGATTTTTTTTGCTCTCCTCCGCTATGTGTCTTTCATGTTCTATCTTAGCCGTCCTAATTGCACCCTTACATTTCTTATTGCATTCTTTATAAAGTCTGAATGCTGAGGATGATCCCTCAACCTTGTATTTTTTGAAGGCCTTCTCCTTTGCTTTTATATGCATTTTTACATTGGAGTTAAGCCATCCAGGATTTTTGTTCGCTCTTTTAAATTTATTACCCAATGGGTTACATTGGCTAATGCCCTTATTTAATATGCTCTTAAAGCAAACCCATCTCTCCTCCGTATTCTTTGTTCCTAATATTTTATCCCAATTTATGCCTTTTAGCAAGGTTTGCAGTTTAGGGAAGTTGGCTCTTTTGAAATTCAGTGTCTTTGTATTCCCTTTATGTTTCCTATTTGTGTGATTTATACTGAAACTAATTGACCCGTGATCGCTGTTACCTAAATTGCCCCGTATTTCCACATCTGTGATCAGGTCTGTATTGTTGGTAATCAGTAGATCCAGTAATGTTTTATTTCTAGTTGGTGCGTCTACCATCTGACCCATAAAATTGTCCTGCAAGACATTAAGGAACTGGCGAGCCTTAAATGAATGCGCGGTTCCCTCCGCCCAGTCTATGTCTGGATAATTAAAATCCCCCATTATGATAACACTTCCCCTCCTTGCTGCTAATCCAATTTGTGATAGGAGATCCGTCTCCACTTCCTCCTTCAGGTTAGGGGGCCTATAGCTTACTCCCAGTATTATTTTCCCCTTAGCTTCATCCCTTTGGAGCTCTACCCATAAGGATTCCACCTCCTCTCTAGCTCCCTCAGTGATGTCATCTCTCACATTCGCTTGTACATTATTCTTGATATATAGGCATACCCCTCCCCCTTTTTTACCCTCTTTCAAAATATTTTATTGAGTTTTCAAGAGAACAATAAGAAATATACATAACCTTTGCTTTGAATGCAGGCGTACATAGGAGAATACAATGAAACCCCTTGGGGGCTACAAGTATACCTTATGACAGTAGATACGACTAAGAAAAAAAAAAAGAGTTGCGACCTTGCATGAAAATCTACAAATGACAAAATTAGTTCACATAGATCCAAAAACTCAGAGACAAGAATTAGTTTGGTGAGGGGGAAGCAGGAGAGACCGTCTGCACCCCAACTGGGAACACACTGTGCGTGAACGGAATGCTCCCACATGCCCTGACACCCCCTTATTTATTGCAAAATGTCTCTGGGCATTTAGACAGGAAGTAATGACCTACTATCTATGCTGCCCTTGGGAGCTGAGCTCCCTGAGGTCTCTGCAATGGTCTGATTTAAGGCTGGAAAGTATCAACTAGAAAGATCAACCTGCTAAGAAACAAGAGAAAGGAAATAAAGAGAAGAGAGAGAGGTGAGAGTGGGGTGATAGAGGGAGAGGAGAGGGTAGATAGAAGCCAAACCACGGGAGGGGACCCCCTCAACCCAGATACTGCTTGACGCTTCAGGGTACAACCCCTGGGATCAAGGAGATGCCCAAGAAATTAGCCCAAGGTTCCCAGATAGCTTCAAATTTCTCTGTGTTATTATTCAGGGTGCTGGCCACATTCTCTTGGGCCATGATCCATGAAATTTTACGGGTAGCCGCTTTGAAGGACACCTTGGGTTGTTTCCATGCCTTGGCTATAGTTAACTTAGCCCCCAGCAAAATGAAGTGAATCAATCTACGGGACAGTTTTGGAGTTTTGGGTAAATGGTCGTTTAAGAGCGCTATGGCGGGGGTTCTTGGGACCTGTACTCCGGTGACTTTTTTAATCGTATGGAAAATCCTATGCCAGAAAGACCTCAGCCGTGGACATTCCCAAAAGATATGGGCCAGAGAGCCCCTAAGAAGACAACCCCTAAAGCACCTGGAGTCCGTGGAGGGGAACATTCTGGCCAGTCTCTCCGGTGGAAGGTACCATCTTGTGATTACCTTTACGCTGGATTCCACCAGTGAGATGTTCAGGATGCTCTTGTACGCCCTGTTATAAGTGATCCTCCACTTCTCCAGGTCCCACTCCAGGGCCAAGTCAGACTCCCAAGCTACCATGTATGGAGTCTTGGCTGTTTGGTTTGAGAGTGACTGGTAAATGATGGAGATTCCACCCCTCTGCTCCGTAGACCGACCGCACCATACTTCGTAAGGGGTGAATGAGTGGTTTGATGGATTGTCTTTACCTCTATGTGTGAGGAAGTGTCTGATCTGCTGAAAGCGAAAGTTCTCAGAGTCAGGCATCTCCAACTGACTCACACAGAAGGCCCTGGTTATAGGCCCCATTGATGTGAAGTAGTGTCCAATTCGGTACATCCCCTTGTTCAGCCACCAACGGAATGCTTTAATGTCGGTTCCCGGGGGAAAGTCAGGGTTATTGAAGATATGAGCCAGTGGTTGTTTGCGGGAAGTTATGTTTGGAAGGTTTCTTAGAGAATCCCATAACTGAAATGATTGCGAGAGGATTGGGGAAAGTATGGGTGGGCGTTTCTTAGGGGGAACCCACAAAAGAAAATCAATAGTAAAAGAGGGGACTGCCTGTCTCTCAATCAGTATCCAGTCCGGTTTCTCCGCCTTTGCGTATACCGTCGAAATCTGAGCTAATCTGTCCGATTGGAAGTACCACAATAGATGCGGTAGGCCCAATCCCCCTTGCTTTCTATTTAAGTATAATGTGCTCTGTTGTAATCTATACCCTTTCCCCCCCCATATGAATTTTACTATTTTCCGTTGGAGCGATTTCAAGTGTTCCCTGTTGATGTTAATTGGAATGGCTCTAAATAGGTAGAGAATTCTGGGGAGCAAATTCATCTTGACAGCATGAATCCTCCCTAACCAAGATAACCCCCCCCTGGCCCATTTGGATAAGTCTGTCTCTAGTTTGCGGTAAGTGTGAGGGAAGTTGGATGCATAAAGGAGTTCTGTTTTCGCTGTGAGCCTTATCCCTAAGTAATCAATATAAGAGTCACTCCATTTGAAATCAAAGGAACTCTGCAGGGATGCCACTAATGTTGGGTCAAGGGAGACATTCAGGGCTGAAGATTTGATATAATTGACCTTAAGCCCAGAAACCCTTGAAAACTCTTTCAGGAGCCTGCATAGGTTTGGAAGGGAGGTGGTTGGGGATGTGAGAAAAAGGAGCATGTCGTCCGCAAATAACCCACATTTGTGGACCTGGTCTCCGCAGGCAACTCCTTGGATGTTGGGATCTGTTCTTATCGCTATTGCTAACGTTTCGATCGCAATAGCAAAAATTAGGGGGGATAGTGGGCATCCCTGCCTAGTTCCTCTTGCAATGGTCAGGGTTTTAGAGTATTGGCCTTGTAAGCGTATCACCGCTTTGGGAGAGGAATATAATGATTTTAGTGTCCCTAAAAAGTTGGGTCCAAAGCCCCATTTTTCTAGTATGGAGAAGAGATAAGGCCATTCGATCGAGTCGAAGGCTTTGTGGAGATCCAGCGAGAGGATCATACCTTTCTGTTTCGGTCCCCCTTCCCAGTTAGATTGTAGGATGGATACTATGTCTATAGCTCTCCTAATTTGGTCGGGTCCTTGCCTACCGGGTATAAAACCGACCTGGTCCTTGTGAACATAGAGATTGATAAAAGAGGAGAGGCGATTGGCAAGAATTTTAGTGAGAATTTTGAGGTCATTGTTAATTAAAGAAATGGGTCTGTAGTTCTCAACTTCCTCGTGGTTTTTGTTGGGTTTGGGGATCACTGAGATGAAAGCTGTGTTTAGGTGAGAATCCATGGGGGATCCTGACTTTTTAGAATTAAAAAACTTAGCTAGATACGGGGCTAGGATAGCGCTATATTCCTTATAGTAAGGGACCGAGAGGCCGTCTGGCCCTGGGGCTGAACCGGATTTAAGGCCTTTTATTACTTCCCTTATTTCATCTTCCGTGATGGGGGCTTCCATTAAGTCTCTACAGTCCCTGGACAGTGATGGAAGTTGTAGATGCGATAGGAAATCCTTTACTAGGGAGCCTTTCTCTGATTGGGGCGGGCTGTATAGTGAAGAATAAAAATCGTGGAAAGCAGACATGATACTTTTTGGATTTGCTGTTGGTGGTTGACCTGCTATTCTCAATTTGGGGAAGGAACTAGAGCGAAATTTAGGTGAAAGTTTAGAAGCTAGCATTGAGCCGAATCTGTCCCTGTGGCAATAAAATTTGGCTCCACACCATCTAAGAGTTTTCTCTGCTTTAGCCGTTAAGGCGAGATTCAGCTCAAGTCTGGTGGCATCAAGTTTACCCAAAAGGGTCCTGGATGGGTGCTTTTTATGTTCTGCTTTTAGTTGGAGGAAGGACTTTTCAAGCTTCTGAATGTCAAACAATCGTTCCTTCTTAAATTTGGACGCTAGTCTAATTATGACTCCTCGAATGGTTGCCTTGTGGGCTGCCCACAGGGTTTCGGGGGCGATATTCTCCACGTCATTTAAGTGGAAATATTCTTTAATAGATTTTGCAATTTCCTGTACCAGGCTAGGGTCGGTTAACAGGGATTCGTTTAGTCGCCAGTAGAAACCTCCTCGCCCAGACAGGACATTTCGTAGGGTGAGGGCAACCAAGGAATGATCAGACCATGCTGTGTCAAGAATTGCTGCCTTGGTTGACAGAGGGATAAGAGCCGTCTGGGTGAGGATGTGGTCAATCCTAGCGTACGATTGGTGGGGAGCGGAAAAGTGTGTAAAGTCCCTTTTGTTGGGGTTAAATTCCCTCCATACATCTACTAGACCCTGCGAGTGGATCATTTTGGCGATCCTCGTGCTAAGTTTTGTGGGGCGTGTGAGTTGGTCTTTAAGGGGCTTGGATTTGTCTAGACCCTGATCAAATGTAACATTTGAGTCCCCTCCCATAATAACTTTGCCTTCCAGAAGCGGGTTCAAGGTTGAGAAGAGGTCCTGGAAGAACGCCACTTGGCCCTTATTTGGGGCGTAGTATGAGACAAAAGAATATAGAACGCCTTCCAGGGTACCCTTCACCAAAATGAATCTGCCCTCTGGTTCCCTAAAATCAGAGAGGAATGAGAATTTGCAGTTTTTAGAGAAGAGAATAGCTACCCCTTTCGTCTTATTGGTGGCGTTCGCTAGATAAAATGTCGGAAAGTGTGTGTGTAGGAACTTGGGGGTGTACCGGGTATGGAAATGTGTCTCCTGCAGGAGCATCACATCAAACCTCAGTGATTTATAATGATCCAAGGCCAATCTCCTTTTCCTTGGAGAGTTTAGGCCCTGGACATTATGTGAACCGATCTTGAGGTCAATATCCTTCACGGTCAGGTCAGCCATAGGAGCGGAGGGAATAGAAGCTGGTAATCACGCAGTCACTTACCCTTGGGAGTCTTCTGACATTGAATGAAGGCCAGGATGTGTATAGCCCTCTTAGGATCAACTCTGGGACTGGGAGGGGTACTCCCCCCGGGCTGGCTAGGAAAGAGAAAAGGAGTGAGATGAGGAAGAAAGAGATACTTACTAAACACTAAAGACAAAAACAAAGACATGGGTACCAAAAAAATACCCTTGGGTTTGTGCGGATCAGAGTCCGCTATAACCCCAATGAACTACTTCTGACTGCCCTGTTGGGCGTCAGAAGTTCCGACACCAGAGGACACTAACGGTTCTCTGGAATCGAGTAGAGGCACAAGTGGTCCACCCCGGACCCTTGGTGTGTCAAAATTGAACTATAAAATAAACACACAACAGTTGTTAATAGAAAAACTACAATAACAGCCCTACTATCAGGGGTCTCTATGCCTGTGACATTAATCTACCCAGGTAGGAACAATTCAACAAAAACTTGAGAGTCTCGCCCCCTTCTCATCCCCAGGGTACGCCCCCCCCAACTGCCTATGTGAGGGGAAAAGCCTGGGGGTCCCCTGTTAACGAGAGAGGCCTCAACTATCCAGTCAATCTGACATACACCTGCTGAAGGGGAAGGGCTATGGGAAATACAGGTAAACCGAGGATTCTATCTGAACTACGATTTGGCCTAGCCAAACCCATATCGCAATTCTAGTCCTGTAATCTGCCCTTTATGGGAGAGGTATCTTGGTTTTCTTGAAGAGTTAAATTTCCTGAAGAGGTGTTCTTCTTCTGGGACGGTTGTCAGACAATTTAGCTGGTTGTTGCAGTCGGCGTGTTGGGGAAAAAGGAGGTGAGTGAATGGTGCAGGTCTTCTGTATCCGGAAAAGTTGATAGATGTAGAAAACGGTGGGTGTCACATTGAGACTCTAAGACAATGAAGGAGTGGGGAGTTCCATGTCCGTAAGACGTGGGAAGGTATTGGAGCTCCTGCTTCATCATCTTGGAGGAAGAACAGTCCCGAAAATGTCTCTGCAGAGACTGGAGAGAAGAGATGAGGTGGGTGAGTCAGTCTTAGGGTGGTTTCCCCTCCTTGCTCTTCTTGGAAGGGCCCTTCAACCAGAGTGGGGATACCGGGCTGCCTGGAGGAGGCCGTTTAGTGGAGCCCGAGGAAGCAGACGTAAAGTCCATTGGGGCTTCATGGGATATCAGCCTGAGGCCTAGTAAAAGCCTCTCCCCTTCCTGTAGGCTAGCGAATGAGTGGGTTTTGCCCTGGATGGAAAACTTCACAGCGAAGGGGAAGGTCCAACGGTATTTGATGTCCCGTTGAGAGAGTACCGTGAGAAGGGGTTTTAGTGTCCTGCGTCTTTGAATGGTTGTAGGGGCGAGGTCAGCAAAAATTTGGATCTGGTGACCCTGGTGCTGCAGCATAGGCTTTTGGCGAGATTGACGCATGACCTCTTCCTTAACCGCAAAAAAGTGCGGCTTGACGATAATGTCCCTTGGGGAGCCATCTTGTCTTGGGGGTCCGAGAGACCTGTGTGCCCTGTCAAGTTCAAGACGTTGGGGGGGTATGTTGGGGATAAGGGCTGTGATGATGTCCTGGACCGTGGAGGGTATGTCCGAAAAGGTTTCCGGAAGGCCTCTTATGCGAAAGTTGTACCTCCTAGACCGGTTCTCGAGTTCGTCAATCCTGGAAAGGGCAACTTCTAATTGATCTTGAATGGTCCTGAGGTGAGCAGTGTTTTGGTTGGTTCTAGCGGTTGTAGATTCCACTTTGTCCTCAATGGCTTCAATTCTGGCGCCTAAATTGGACAGGTCCGCTTTAATAGTATTGGTAATCTGATTAGCTGTGTTAGCCAGTCCTTTCTCCAAAAGGGATGAGAATTTTATAAACATGGATTCCTGTAGTGCTGTGAGGTCTGATACTGAGAAACCTGTTTGCTGCATAGCTGGAGCAGGTATTTGGGCCTGTGCAGGGAGGGTCTGTGAGAATATCTCCTTTTGAGAGAGGGACATCGTCTCTGAGGGGGACTTTGCTGAGGCCAGGGGCTTTGTGTGGTCGTGTGGAGGTACATGTGGAGTTTGAGAGGGTCCCTGTGCTGCTTGTGCGTAAGTCAGGGTCGGAGGAGCTAATACTGGCCTGCACTCTGGCGTCCTGGAGTGGATGCTTCCCTGATGCAGCGGTCCATCCGTGCTGGCGGCCATCTTGGGACTCCCGTCCGCGCCCGCCGAGGCAAATTGGGGGCCAAGATCTCTTCTTGCCTGGGGCCCTGACATCTCCCTCTGATCCCCGGCTGTTCCCCTACCTGGGGAGGGTGCTGTGTCGCCCGTTAGTGGGCTGTGGCGGCTAATGTGCGGCTCGACGGTCCGGGGTGGAGCGGAGCTCTTGGCTCAGGCGGCCATGTCGGAGCTCTCGCGCATGCGCACTCTGCCCTTTTTTACCCTCTCTATCCTTGCGGTATAGGGTATACCCTTGAATGTTTGCCAGCCAATCATGAGAGCTGTTGAACCAGGTCTCTGAAATTCCCACAAAATCCAAATCCTCCTTGTACAACAGTATCTCTAGTTCACCCATCTTGTCTGCCATGCTCCTGGCATTGGTGAACATGCCACATAGTTTAGACCGGTCGCATATTGTTCTCGTATTGGGTGTTTCAAAATTGCAACTAGGACTTGCTACTATACTCACCTTGTGTTTTTGTGCTTTGGTTAACCTACCACTAATGCCCCCAACACTACCCTCTGGAATATCATCCACGCTGGCTATCACTGTCTCTGGACCCTCCCCCCATCACCTAGTTTAAAAACCCCTCTAACTTTTTGGCCATCTTCATTCCCAGCAGATCTGCACCCTCCTCATTTAGGTGCAGTCCGTCCCTTCTATAGTACCGGTTACCGACTGAGAAGCCGGCCCAGTCCTCCAGGAACCCAAACCCCTCCTTACTACACCAGCTCTTCAGCCACTTGTTTACTTCCCTAATCTCCCTCTGCCTTTCTGGTGTGGCTCGATGTACCGGTAGTATTCCTGAGAATACTACCTTGGAGGTCCTTTTCCTCAATTTAGCACCTAAGTCCCTAAAATCGTTCTTTAGGACACTCCATCTGCCTCTGACTTTGTCATTGGTGCCAATGTGCACCATGACAGCCGGGTCTTCCCCAACCCCTCCCAGTAATCTGTCCACAAGATCCGTGATGTGCCGAACCCGAGCGCCCGGTAGACAACATACTGTTCGGCGCTTCAGGTCTTGGTTACAGATTGCCCTCTCTGTCCTTCTAAGAATTGAGTCCCCTACCACCAGAATCTGTCTTCCCTTTCCCTTTGCTACCCCCCCACTCTCACTGGAGGAGTTCTTCCCCTGGCAGCTAGGAGAGTCCCTCATCTCCAGCAGTGCTGGTCCCTGACTGGTTTCACCAATGACACTCAATGGAGCGTACTTATTGGGATGCTCCAGTCCTGGATCGGCCTCTCTGGCACTTCCCCCTCTACCCCTCCTGACTGTCACCCATCTACTCTTTGCTAGTGCCTGCGCCTCTTTGTCTCCACTCGCCACTGTGCTGGCCCCTGCCGGCACCTGCCGTGTACATTCCTGGCTCACCTTTAGTATGGAGGGACTTCTCAGTGCTGACAGTTGCTTCCCTAGATTCAGAACCTGGGCTTCCAGGGAAACAATGTGCTTACATTTTGCACAGCAGTATTCACCCTCGATCGGATGATCAAGGAACGCATACATGCGGCAAGATGTACAAAGAGTCGCCTCTCCACACCCGCCGGGCATCGTACCTATTAAATTTAGTGAGGATTTGGGGATTTTATCCTGTCCAAATTACCTAACAGCTAGCTTCCTGGCACTAATACTCAAGACAATACACAGGTACACAACAAGACAATACTGTTGTACAATTTAAAATGGCAACTTTCATGTTCATGGACACATTATTCGGAAACATTGTTCGTTCGGCCTATAAAACACCATGTTTTGTCCAGATGCAGTTCAATACATTTTTTATGGCCTACTTCTCTTAAAATAATTTTGGTGTCTAGATGGGTTTGGAACTAGAATGAAATGCAAACTAGATTCTGTGTAAGGAGAAGACACTCAGCAGCTGTTTACACATCTGGACGCTGGAGCACTAGTGTGGGACAAAAGAACACCCTTTTTATTAGGGGGCCCACACAGGTGCTCCAGTGTATACTATAGGGGTCTCTCCATCTGTGAAGCTTGTACAAAAACAGGTAATTATTCAAACTTGACAAAGGAAAACAATATTTCTTCATCTTGGAACTCAGCCAAAACAGACAATTGTACCCCACTTCCAAGCAATGTTTCATATTCCTATTTCTGCCATCAAATATCTGTGTGCTAAGTATACCTATTTTTTTTTACATAGGAAAAGACTCGGAGGACTCCACTCATCAGAGGAGACCACGTACCCCCCACCTCAGGAAGAAGTGGAAATCCCCCAAACCCAGGCAGAGGAGAAGGAGGGAGACGTGGTGGAAATTGTCACCACAACAGGTGAGTGTCTGCGACCACAGCTTCAGGTAAGAGATGGATGCCGGCATATTTATAATACATGGTCTGTTTTTGTTTCTATTTTTTAGGTGATCGTGATGTTCTGGATGAAGGTCATTTCACCAGTGAAAGTGTCCAGATCCTGATCGGGGAGGTAATAGGGTGTAATAGGGACTTGGAAATCATAAAGCAAAACATCAATGATGTTCAAAACAAAATGAAGAACATCATTGATGTTTTAGGGAGAGTTTAAAACCCCTCGAAATCCCTAATTATTTCTGTTTTTTTTCAAGAAAATATTTTTCATATTTTTTGACATATTCTCGAAAAGCCAAATTTTGAAGATGCACACAGTGTGTCAACATGTGCTATCTGCCATCACGGGAGATCAATGTAAGCATTTTGGGGGTGCTACCCCTTCCTCAATAATAAAGTAGCTGAGAGGAAGGGGTTGCACCCACAAAACACATCCCTTGATCCCCCCATGATGGCAGATAGCACATGTTGACATTCGCCAATTTGTGTGCATCTTCAAAATTTGGCTTTTCCAGGGGTGACTTCACCCCATCTGCTGAACGCAATATCAACCACAGTTTAGAAATACTCATGTCTGATATTGCCTTCAAGTTCTACAAAAGTTGAACATTGTAAGTTCCGGATTTGTGTATTTCTTGTTGGTTTTAAACATGCCTGTTTTACCTTAAAAGGACATTTCTACTTTTATTAATGTGACCAACAAATTCGTTATACAACAAACATGTTGGTTTGTTTTAAAAACCTTTTATAAATGCACATGTGATTGTGCTGGTATTAAAAAGATTGATAATCAACAATGTGTGGCTTCTTCTTTCAATGCTCATAAACTTTTTTTGTGGTAAAATTGGTGTTTTCAGTGACAATGGGGGTTATTTCCTAAGGGCAAATCCACTTTGCACTATAAGTGCAGTTTCAGTGCAGTCTCAAGTGCACTTGTAGTGCAAAGTGTCTTTGCCTTTAGTAAATAACACCCAACAGTGCTTTATAATTTTACACAATCACGGCATTTTCACGACTCCCCAAATTTCAGTCAGGGTCAGCTAAAAGAAAGACAAGTAGTAAATGTAAGCAAATATTTGTTCAGTTTTGTCTGGCATATTGATGGCCCCCCTACCCGCAAGGTATTCCATGTATCTTATACGGACCTCGCGGGCACTCAGGGGGGGGGCAAACCAGGGCGGCCAGCTTCAAGCGCCGTCAGGGTCGGGTTATTGAGATTAATAACTCCGGCTTCAGGCCCAACTGAGCCAGCATAGTTCACAGAATTTCTCCTTAAAAAGTTGTGGAGAACACAGTAAGCCAGCATGATGTAATTGAGTTTATACTCCGCCATGTGTATTAGTGTAAGAAATAGGCGGAACCGGCTGGTCGTTATTCCAAACATGTTCTCCAGCCGGTAATTAAAAACCCTCTGGTCCGGGGTGAGGGTCCTCATAGGGAATGGACGCATAAGATGGTCCCCCAGCGCAAACGCTTCATCCGCAACAAAGACGAATGGGAGTCCTTCCAAATTGTCTTCTGGAGGTGGCAAGTCCAAGCTGCCATTCTGGAGACGCCTGTGGAACTCTGTGTGGGTGATGACTCCACCATCTGACATCTGGCCATTCTTCCCCACGCCCACATACAGGAACTCGTAAGTAGCCGACACCACCACCAACATCACAATACTATTGAACCCCTTGTAGTTGTAATAGTATGACCCCGAGTTGGGTGGTGGGACGATGTGGACGTGTTTCCTATCAATTGCCCCAACGCAGTTAGGAAAGTCCCACCGCTGGGCAAAGTGGGAGGCCACAGTCTGCCATTCCTGTGGGTTGGAAGGAAACTGTGGAGTCAAACAAGAAAAAAAAATTAGTCATTTTGCACATAAACATGGAAAGCAGATTAGACACAAACATTCTTGGCCAACATCAGTATAACATTTATTTTGGGGAGTAATTAAAGACAAGGGTATAAGGTCCACCTATCAGATTCCTCCCCCCCCTCTCATGGGCCATTTAAAAAAATTATGGGGGGGAGATGTTTTGGACAGGTAACCCTCTCCACTTCATTGAGAGATGAATGCGTAAATAATGTGTATTACTTTGCCCAGCCCCTCCTTACTATTGGCAGCCCACTGGACAGGTAAGAAGTGTCATAATAAAATGATAAATAAATGATAAATACACACTCTACACATTTTAGCACATTTTTACATTCTGCTATTACCTATCAAGATAATAATAGGATACAAAAACCTTAAACAGTACCATTTGAAAGTATTCAGGCAGGCCCTTGCACTACATGCTTTGGGGAATTCATCCATAAATCTGACCACAAAAGAGGTGGGTATAGTGTGTATGGGTTTGGCAAAGTCAGCAGATAGTGGATTGGTAACAGCTGACTTAGCAGTTGGGGGGAGGGAGGGTTCCAAATGATTTTGGGACCCCAAAGAAAAGCCTCTGGCACTCTGCCAGATTTTACAGTATACATAACAATTTTCAACATTTTAGGGGATATTTAGGGTAAAGCACTACTATGGAGCTGACAAAATACCTTGTTAAGTGACTACATGAGGTGAATATAGGCCCAGGAGAGCATGCTGGGGAGGTAAGTGAAGGCAAATATGTATGAAGGACAAAAAATATTGCATAAAAATCCAGCGTGCATGAGGACAAAGGGGACATTCACAGCATATTACAATCATGGTAATTAGGGAATGAGGAAAGAAATACAATATATTATCAAACATTAAATACAATAAAATGTGATGTTAAAGGATAAAAATCTTACCTTCATATACTCCTTCTGCAGGGCCCGGATGATGGCAGAACAGGTCTCGGGGATAATGATCCCCAGAGCCTGGGGGGAGATGCCTGTCGAGAACTTAAGGTCCTGCAGGCTTCTCCCTGTCGCCCAGTACCGCATTGTGGCGACTAGCCTCTGCTCTGGAGTGATGGCTTGCCTCATGCGGGTATCCTGCCTGCTGATATAGGGGGTCAGCAAAGCCAACAAACGGTGAAATACAGGGTCCGTCATCTGGAGAAAGTTCCTGAAATCATCAGGATTATTCTCACGGATCTCACGGAGCAAAGGCATGTGACAGAACTGGTCACACTGGAGCAACCAATTCTTGGTCCATGAACTCTTCCTCGCCCTGTTCATGGACTGGGCTTGTGTCAAAGTAAGGACCCCAACACCACGCCCCCGCACAGCACGAACTCTACGATGAGTACGTATACGCAACATGGCTAGAAAACGGTCGGCTGCTCAGAACGAAGTAACAGAACGCACTGAAGAACAGCAAGGCCTGTGAAGAGCGACCTGAAAATCAGTAACGAACGAACAAGAACACAATAACAAGCCAATGGTAACTCACTGCACGCACTGAAGACCAGATACAAACCCACAAGCACAAACTGAACAGCAGAAATATGATCTGAAAACCACGAGTCTGAAAAGCGCGAATCGTCTCTCACCAAACTTTTACTAACACGAGATTAGCAAAAGGAGCCCAAAGGGTGCCGCGCTTGGTACTGAACTGCCCTTTTATAGTCTCGACGTAAGTGGTGTACGCGACCACGTTCTTGGCATTCGGAAAGTCCGACTTTGTGCGACCGTGTGTATGCAAAACAGGTTTGAGCCAACATCCGTTGGAAAAAATCCATGGATTTTGTTGTCGGAATGTCCGATCAATGTCCGACCGTGTGTACAGGGCAGAAGACAGGTAAAAGGTAAGCAGGAAAAAAAATGGTGGGGGGGGGGGGAAAGGCTGCAGTTCTTCTTTAAGGCACTCTTTAGAGACAAAACTCTAATTTGATGGATTGTGTTAGACATGTGCAATTTGTTTCAGTCTGGATACAAATTTAACGACCGTCGCACCATGGACCCTAAAAAAAAAAAATATCTGCCCACGAGCACGGCTGACCGCCAAATGCCTCCTCCACCATTTGATAGTCCTTGTGATATTGCCCACCGATGCATGCTGGGTTGGTGATGTCACAAGGGGGTGGTGCCCCCAGGTGACATCACCAGATGGTTCAACTCCTTACTTATTTAAGAACTATTAAATGGCAGAGGAGGCATTCAGCGATCACCCTTCCTCGCGGGCGGAGCTTTTTTTTTCCGGCTCTGGCGATGCAGCGGGCATCATGATTGACATTGTTTTTTTATTTTTATTAATAATGAAATTGTCAAAAACATGTGTACTGTTTTTATTTATTTTAACCGCTGGCAACAAAAGTGAGTACACCTCTAAGTGAAAATGTCCAAAGTGGGCCCAAAGTGTCAATATTTTGTGTGGCCGCCACTATTTTCCTGCACTGCCTTAACACTTTTGGTTCACCAGAGCTTTACAGGTTGCCACTGGAGTCCTCTTCCACTCCTCCATGATGACATCATGGAGCTGGTGGATGTTAGAGACCTTGCGCTCCTCCAGCCTCCGTTTGAGGATGCCCCACATATGCTCAATGACACAACAAAGCTCTTAATTCACTCTCTGGTCATCTCTCGCCTCGACTACTGCAACTCCCTTCTCATTGGCTTACCTCTGCATAGTCTATCACCTCTTCAATCCATCATGAATGCTGCTGCCAGACTCATCCACCTTACCAATCGCTCTGTGTCTGCTACCCCTCTCTGTCAATCCCTCCAATGGCTTCCGCTCACCCAACAAATTAAATTCAAAATACTAACAACTACTTACAAAGCCATCCACAATTTAGCCCCCAGCTACATCACTAGCCTAGTCTCTAAATACCAACCTAATTGTTCTCTTCATTCCTCTCAAGACCTCCTGCTCTCTATCTCCCTCGTCACCTCCTCCCATGCTTGCCTCCAGGACTTTTCCAAAGCCTCTTCAATCCTATGGAATGCCTTACCCCAAGCTGTCCGCTTATCTCCTACTCTATTAGCTTTTAGACGATCCCTGAAAACCCTTCTCTTCAGAGAAGCCTACCCTACCCACACCCAACAACTGTTTTTTCTCCATTAGCTCACCCCCCACAATTATTACATTTTGTTTCCACTTGACCCTCCCATCTGATTTGTAAGCTCTAATGAGCAGGGCCCTCTGATCCCTCCTGTATTCATTTGTATTGTAAATGTACTGTCTTCCCTCATGTTGTAAAGCGCTGCACAAACTGTGGGTGCTATATAAATACTGTATTATAATAATAGGGTTTAGGTCTGGAGATATGCTTGGCCAGTCCATCACCTTTACCTTCAGCTTCTTTAGCAAGGCAGTGTTCATCTTGATGGTGTGTTTGAGGTCGTTATCATGTTGGAATACTGCCCTGTGGCCCAGTCTCCAAAGGGGGATCATGCTCTGCTTCAGTATGTCGCAGTACATGTTGGCATTCATGGTTCCCTCAATGAACTGTAGCTCCCCAGTGCCAGCAGCACTCATGCAGCCCCAGACCATGATACTCCCACCACCATGCTTGACTCTGGGCAAGACACACTTGTCTTTATACTCCTCACCTGGTTGCCACCACACACGATTGACACCATCTGAACCAAATAAGTTTATCTTGATCTCATCAGACCACAGGACATGGTTCCAGTAATCCAAGTCCTTAGCCTGCTTTTCTTCAGCAAACTGTTTGCAGGCTTTCTTGTGCATCATCATTAGAAGAGGCTTCCTTCTGGGACGACAGCCATGCAGACCAATTTGATACAGTGTGCGGAATATGGTCTGAGCACTGACAGGCTGACCCCCACCCCTTCAACCTCTGCAGCAATGCTGGCAGCACTCCAAAGTCTATTTCCAAAAGACAACCTCTGGAGTTCTTTGCCATGAGGTACCATGTTGAACTTCCAGTGACCAGTATGAGAGATTGAGAGTGATAATACCAAATTTAACACACCTGCTCCCCATTCACACCTGAGATCTTGTAACACTAATGAGTCACATGACACTGGGGAGGGAAAATGGCTAATTGGGCCCAATTTGGACATTTTCACTTAGGGGTGTACTCACTTCTGTTGCCAGTGGTTTAGACATTAATGGCTGTGTGTTGAGTTATTTTGAGGGGACAGCAAATTTACACTGTTATACAAGCTGTACATTCACTACTTTACATTCTAAAAAAGTGTCATTTCTTCAGTGTTGTCATATGAAAATATAATAAAATATTTACAAAAATGTAAGGGGTGTACTCACTTTTGTGAGATACTGTACATAATTTTGCCCATATCTATTGTTAATAACTTATGACTGTATTAATCACACACAGTCTATTCCCTAAATATATATTTTCCTTATTGAGCACTGTAATACAGATGTGATGTCTTTGAATACAATTATTAATTATGAGAAAGTCTGTATGGGAACAAGATTCGCACACATCTTTGCCAACTGGTTTATGGCATATTGGGAATCCGTTTTTATTTGGAAGGATGATAAGCTGGGTGTGTATCCTGTTCTATGAGGAAGCTATATAGATAACATTATTCTCATTTGGAATCTTTGTATACAGTAATGATCATGAGAAAGGTTGTTGGCAGTGGAAGATGCACTGGTGGAGAAAGACATTTTTAGAAGGGAGAAGATAGACTTCACATTGAGCGGTATTTGATTTATGTTACAACATGACTATTTTATGGTTGACAATTTATTCTTCCTGCAGAAGGTTGGCACAGCTTTGGAAACAAGGTTTTTACCCAGATTTGCCAAGTGGTATATGGCATATTGGGAACCCATCTCCATTTTTTGAGAAGATAAAAAGCATGGTAGCAGCTCTCGTTCTATGGTGAAGGTATATAGATGATATTTAATTTCTTTGGAAGAGTTTTCAAACAGATTCAGATGCGTTTTTGCCTAGGATTAACTTCATCATTTTAATAATTTTTTTGGTTTTCAATCCTACATAGAGTTATGAAGAAATTTACTTTCTTGGATCTTTATAAAGGATTGGCATATTATGATTAAAACTAACAGAAAACCAGTGAATAACAGTTCGACTTGTACTTTTAGTGCAATCAGTAGTGTATTTAGGTTTTCTGCTGCCTAGGCCTGACTAAACTTGTGCACCCCCTAATTTAAATATGACCCACCCCTTCCTGTCAAGGCCACACCCCTTGCTGTTTAAGTCCTGCCCTGAAATTTTCGAGTTGGGACACTAGTTCTAAGGGCCTGGGGGGCAATGGATTACCTTAATTTGCATAGATTTCCTCTCACTTCCTGTTTGGCTATGGGGCAGGAAGTGAAGGGAAATCTCTGCAATGGGACAGGGATGGTAAAAAATAAACTGACAGGGGCTATAACCTTCCCTTATTCTATCCAAAATGAAAAAAAAAGTGTTGCCTATAGTTTTACTTTAAGCACAAATTTCTGATCATTTTATGGAGAGGACTAAGAAGATATAACCATGCCAATGGTGCAGCAGAAAACCTATAGCACAGTGAGGAAGGTTTGCGGTCCAGAATGATAGGACAGTCAAAATTAGAAGTGGTGTCCCCCCCCCACAGTTGCGGAATGCCGGCCGCCTGCATAACGGAAGCAGTGCGGCTGATTTATGGTGTGGCGCTAGACTAATTTGCCTCTCAGCCCAGTCCACCCCATAAGACTGGCGCTACACTAACAGTGTAGCACAAGCCGGTGGAGACTCTTTCCGAGCTGCCCCCCTGCAAAGTGCTGCCCTAGGCCTGGGCCTTGTCGGCCTAGGCCAGGATACAGCGTTGAGTGCACTGCATCACAACAAAATACAACGCTTGTGCTAAATGGCCATAAATTCCCACAGACACCCTATGAAATCTTGCGAAAAGCCTTTCCAGAAGAGGGGGGTCTTTTCACAAAGGAGAGGGACAACACCATATTAGTGGGATTTAGCTGATTTAGGTGTGATGGTCAGGTGTACACTGATCTTTGGCCACATTGTGTATCACTGCCTAAGAATCTGTCTTGCAGTGCACCACAGGAAGGTGTTGAAGTCCCACTCTGTTAAAAATAATTTTGAAAATTTTGGGAAGGGGATGGGGAGATTGTCTACCCTTAGCAAGAAAAATCTCCTGGTTGTGGACATGGATTAAAAACGTGAGTTTCCAACTGATCACTGCTCTACCCAAAGCGGAAAATCATACTGTTGAAAATGTGCGTTATATATCTAACTACGCGTGCCTTTGGAGAAACCATGTTGTAGATCTACACACGGACTGTAAAATACATTATACAGTTTTTTCTTTCTCTTGAAAATAGAGAATAAAAAAAAAGTTGTTGCTCAAGTCACATTTGAATGTGCATAAAAGCACAATAAAGAATTCATGTTCTGTTTATATGAAACCTCCACTAGAACAGTTTACAACGTTTCTTTTGTCATTAATTCTCTTTGCACTTTCTTATAATATGGAAATACATAATGATACATGGTACATGGCATGTTCATTTTTTTATTTTTTTTTATTGACATTTTTTTATACTACAAAATCAGAAGGCATGTTTTTTTTTAGTAACTGATAAACTACTGAAATGTGATGGCTACATTAGTTCTTTAATTTTCATTTTTTGTTTTCATCTGATGAATACATTTTAGTTCTTATGTTTAGATATGCTTCAGCTTTTTTTTTAATGATGGTCCTATTTAAGACCTCCAAAGCCAAAACATGCCAACAAATGAGAGTGACAAAGGAAGTAATTAATTACCCGCTAGACAGAAAATTCACAGATGATAAGACGTTTATTTTGACAAGCAATGTCATTCCATTTTCCTGTTCTTTGCAGCTCTAAACAGTGTGTGTCTTGATTATTACTGGGTGCATCTTTTTTCCAGTTGGTGTAGGAGATCGCATCACCCGATGGACATCTGTAAGTACCATCTGTCTCAAGTTTATTTATTCCAAGAAAAGCAAGGACGTCGTAATGATTGGTGATGGAACGTACGGCTTCGTTCTCATCAGCATTCTTTGGAGAGGCAATTTGACCTCCCGCATCTGTACACCTTTCTCTAGCATCAGTGAAATTTCCTTGAGCACCATCTGAGAGGTAAATTTTGTCACCACTTCTAGCTCTTCCTTTGAAAAATAAAAATGCTGAAAAGGAAATAGAAGAGAAAAAAATTATATCATTACAAGACCTATTATGATGTACAGGTATCTTCACTTAGAGCAAAATATAACATTGCGGTGATGATGGTGGGCATGGTACTTAAAGGGTAAGTTCACCTTGCAGAGCATTGCACCCAAGATCAATGGATCACGGGTGCAGTGTCAGGCTCCTACAGAGAAGCCTTGCAGATTTCTGCCTATACCTCTGTCAGATTGATAGCTGCAGTGCTTGTGAATGAACTATGAGGGTGATCATCAGCACCCTTGCAGTTGATTAAGAACTACAAGCCATCTGCTGAGGTGGTGGACCGGACTTGTAGTTTTCTCATTCACATATCTCTGTAAATAAATGACATGGCTGTGCAGGCCAAGCCCTGAACAGCCGGCCAGTTTTTAAAATGTGACAGTGGGTGTGGGGAGAGGAGCCCATGCTCTCTGTCACAGGGGAAGGGGGTAGTAGAAGCATGTTACATGTTACACCTTAAATATGCATGTAACATATAACATGCTTGTAAAGACGAACCTATCCTAAGTCAACCTGTTGCTATCTCCTGTTTTTAGCCAAGACATGGCCCAATGCAAATCCATGCAATATGCCCCTTATTTATTGTCTTTAATTTATAAACTCACAGATCCACTGGAGGATTATGTTCCTCCATTTAACAGAGCATTGCATCTGTAGCAATAACTCTCGGCGGAGCTGCTGGTTTAAGCGGGCTTGTTACCTTCACTCTCCTTCCCTCTGTTTCACCAGCAACGGGTCTAGGGTTCCGTTGAGTTTACCTCCGGACGATAGAAGCACCAACACGTGCGTTTTCAATGCTTTTTTGAACAATTAACGAAGGAAGTAGCAGGAAAGAGGCAGAAGGGAAACTGCAGGGAAAGCTCAAATACCTTTCTGTAGGATTCTTGACAAATGCCCTTTAGAGTTGAATACTACAGTAGAATGCGTTCTCTTGTGGGGCACACTCTTTGCTCGCCTGGATAGGCCTGGATAGGCCTCTCTCACTTGCCTAGCAGCCAGTACGTAGCACGAACAAAAGTCTCTCCAACAGACTTGCTTGGGATGAACCCGTACGATCCTCTGCCACAGGATGTATTGGTTTTGTGGTGAATGTCAGTCACAGTGCTTGAACCTTTAAGCCAAACCCGGCAACACTATGCTGTAAAGTTACTTTAGGATACGTCCTCCAACCGAGTCACCAGGACCCTCTCCAGACCAGCACTCTGCATGATCCTTCCATGACGGGTCCTCCCCTGGGATCTCCTCGGTTGTCCAGCTTCTTCACTCTGGATAGACAGCTCAGGACCATTCCTCGGCTGCTGTGGTAGGCCCCAGACAAGCTTCTGGGCCCACCCATGCGCCGCAGAGACGCAGGCCTCCGGAACGGAGGACCACGAGGTAGCACTCTAATGCATACCTGTCTGTCACATAAATACCCTCTCCCAGAATCCCACTCGGAGGACCACCTCCACCGAGTTGTCTCCGGGACAGAAGAGCATCCATACGCTTTGACACGTTGCCTTTCCAACACTAGCCGATAGTAACAACGACACCCACCGGCCCAGTATGGAAACACATGCAACGTCAGCCAAGCTGGAACAGAGGCAAATCTAACTTCCCCTAACGAGCATTTTACTAAATTTACCTATCAGATGGTAGATCGCAAATCTACCAGCGCTACATACTCCCCCCACTACAGTAGACGTTGTCCCCAATGTCTGTCCAAAAAACAATGACAGTAACTCCCAAGCCTGGGAGGAGGTATTTGAGCTTTTAAATAACTTGGATAGTCAAAGAAGAAAGAAAGACAGTGGAAAGACATTATAAGACATACATCTACAAAACATTATGTTCACGTCCGTAAACAAAACCATCCTATGACTGTACATAACCTCACTATCTATCTAGCTGAAAAGCCTCCCAGCTTGATAGGAGATCCAATAGTTCCTGAAAAGGAAAGCATATTAAACACACACATATACTGTACAATATCAGGAGCAAAGCCTCATCTTTTTTTTTTTTTTAAATGAGCCTCTCTTCCTTTTTACCTATAGCAAAATAATCAAAGAGGCAGAAGGGAAACTGCAGGGAAAGCTCAAATACCTTTCTGTAGGATTCTTGACAAATGTCCTTTAGAGTTGAATATTACAGTAGAATTCGCTCCCCTTGTGGGACACACTCTTTGCTCGCCTGGATAGGCCTCTCTCACTTGCCTAGCAGCCAGTACGTAGCATGAACAAAAGTCTCTGCCACAGACTTGCTTGGAATGAACCCGTACGATCCTCTGCCACAGGATGTATTGGTTTTGCGGTGAATGTCAGTCACAGTGCTTGAACCTTTAAGCCAAACCCGCCAACACTATGCTGTAAAGTTACTTTAGGATACGTCCTCCAACCGAGTCACCAGGCCCCTCTCCAGATCAGCACTCTGCATGATCCTTCCATGACGGATCCTCCCCTGGCATCTCCTCGGTTGTCCAGCTTCTTCGTTCTGGATAGACAGCTCAGGACCATTCCTCGGCTGCTGTGGTAGGCCCCAGACAAGCTTCTGGGCCCACCCATGTGCCGCAGTGATGCAGGCCTCCGGAACAGAGGACCACGAGGTAGCACTCTAACGCATACCTGTCACTCCAGGAGGGCGAGCAGGTGGCTGTAAAACTACCCTAAAACATGGCGTCTGTCCCATAAATACCCTCTCCCAGAATCCCACTCATAGGACCACCTCCACCGAGTTGTCTCCAGGACAGAAGAGCATCCATACGCTTTGACACGTTGCCTTTCCAACACTAGCCGATAGTAACAACGACACCCACCGGCCCAGTATGGAAACACATGCAACGTCAGCCAAGCTGGAACAGAGGCAAATCTAACTTCCCCTAACGAGCAATTTACTAAATTTACCTATCAGATGGTAGATCGAAAATCTACCAGCGCTACACATCTGACATGCAAACTACATTTACCCCTGCCCAGATCAAAAGGGCATTTTTGCTTGCACATATTTAATAAAAAAGCAATGTCCCAACACATTACTATTAAATACTACAATCTGCATACAATTCAAGTTATCCAAACATAAAGAACCCTTTTTCTTACTAAGAACAAGATATGTCACCATGGTCCAACTCAGATTCAGTCTCTTGGGTCAAAAATAAGTCCTTAATAGAACATGTTTGGTACATCAGGCCCTAAAGGTGCCCAAATAGATTTTTTCCAATGATCCTTCATTTCTTCTTACCTGTTTGCAGTTCTTTTAGTTGTCCATTCAATGCTTTGAATTTCCCTTGGATATCTTCACATACTGAGGAAAGAGAATTTGATACTGTTTAAGGATTCATTCTAAGGGCAATGAAGTCTTTTCTATGCCTACTGAAAGAAAATATACTCCATGATTTTTATTTCATTTAATATTTTAACTCTTCTTAGATTATCCACCAAAGTCCAGGTCAAAGGGCCACATGAGAAACTGGGACTGTTGTGGAAGGTCAAACTTAATTCTGCTCAATATTATGTTTGGACCTTGGAAGGTCCGTAAGTATGTAAACATATAGAAAAGAAACACCCGTCACTAGGAATAATAGGTACTACTGCTAATAAAATAGGTCTCTTTCAGATGGGCGGTTGGAGGAATGGTTAAAAATGGGCACTGAGCTGTGGTTTGACTAATCCCTGTCTGCCCACTCAAACTGTAAAATAATAGTTGGACAGGGCTGTTCACATGCTGCAGCATTGTTAACTTGGGCTGCAGAGTTTGAGAAGTAACACAATTGTTCTGACTGGATGTTATATGACAACCCTCAGAACAAGCCGCTCGCGGCGCTGCGATTTGTGGTGCAGTGACACACTGCATCTCCGATCTCGGTAAAGAGCCTATGATGTAGGCTCTTTACCATGTGATCAGCTGTGTCTAATCACAGCTGATCACAATGTAAATAGGAATTGCCAGTTATCGGCTTTCCTCTGCTCACTCTGACAGCATGTGATTAGAGGAGAGCCGATAAGTGGCTTTGCTCACGGGGGGGACTTTCACTGATAATCATAATCATTGCACTGATTATCAGTGCAGCCCCATCAGCAATGCCTGCTAGTGACCACCAGTGATGCCAATCAGTGCCCATCAGTGCTACCTGCCAGTGCCCATCAGTGTCTCCTTATCAGTGCCGCCTATCAGTCCCCATCATTGCTGCCTATCAGTCCCCATCAGTGCCCATAAATGCTACCCATTAGTGCTGCCTATCAGTGCCCCTCAGTGGCTCCTATCAGTGCCTATTACTGCTGCATATTCGTGCCTCCCCATCAGTGCCTATCAGTGCAGCCTCATCAGCGCAAATCAGTGAAGGAGAAAAAATACTTATTTACAAAATGTTATAACAGAAACTAAGAACACAATTTTTGGTCTTTTTTTCTTGGTTTAGCAAAAAAAAAAACTCAGTAGTGATTAAATACCACCAAAAGAAAGCTCTATCTGTCTCAAAATTGTCATTCAAAGTGTGACAGTGCTGAAGGATGAAAATTGACCTGGGCAGGAAAGCTGAAAACTGGCCTGGGCAGGAAGCGGGTGAAAGTGCCCTGTATTGAAGTGGCTAATGGTGCCACGATTGCAGTGCGGTAGGTAAATTAGGCTTTGGGGAGGTGATATTACACCTCCTCACCACCTGTCAAATGGCCTCTGAAAAGCACTATGACTGGAAGGAGAGAGCCTGAGATTACTACAGTGGAGATTTCATCAGATCCTGATCTGGAGTAAAGAACAGGTGTACGGCTCCTAGGATTTGCAGCTTGCAGGTGCCAGGAAGAACTTGGCCAGCTACCAGAGTGGCTTGAGATTGTTGGGACGTCTCTTAGGCAATGCTTTCTGATCAGAACCAAGCCTCCCCGCTATACTGCTCAGCTCCTCGGGTTCTATCCTTCCAGTTCTTGCAGCTCTCCACACAGACATCTGTCAGGGAGCTGACAAGTTTAGAGAGACATGCTGACATTGGAGGCATCGATGGGGACAGCCAAAGGGCTGGATGTGACCCTGGGGCCATAATTTGCCCAGGTCTGCTCCAGATCATTATGTGTTAGCAATGTTTATCTGCGTCACAGTACACCTACTGAAGGCCGTAAAAATGGCTGTAAAATGGACCATTTTATATTAGCTTGACCTGAACCTGTGCTATACCCATACAAGCAAAGTAACAGGTTTACTTAACTCCCCCCCCTCCCTTCCTTATATTCCCATAAAATCTTCTCTGGTCAAGCACCAGAGCCAAGTGAATTATCCTGTACATCCAAGTATGGGAAAGCACATGACTTCCATGATGCAGAACAGGGTGCCCAGTGGTGGTAAATCGCAAGACCCCCAAAGCTGTCATATTGAGGAACAAGTCCTTAAGCACTGTGCAACCAGACCAACAGAGACCTTAAAATGTAACTCCACTTCTGCTGAGTGAAAGAACATTACCCTCTGGATGACCAATGTACTGTACATGGCAAGGGTTGTGACAAACTTGGTTGTAGCTCCTAAAGTAATAGCTGTTGTAGAGTTCCCCTCATTTCCTATCTGATAAAATATTGTCTGCAGAACAAGAAGTGGGGATGAATCTTTATTACAAAAGTCCCAGAAATCCCAAAAGGGGTCTCAACCCTTCCCCACTCTATCCAAAATTAATAAAAGACATTTTGGCTAAACATAAGCTTTAAACAGGGTTTTGTTCATTACAAAAGGGTAAATGATGTGTCCAAGGAGTGAACAGCAGCCCCCCAATATCTCTACTCAAGGGGGGATAATTCTTTAACTTTATGTATCTTGTCTGATTTAGAACTTTTGGAACAGTGCCAGGAATGGAACCATTATAGTTGGGCAATCTTTTAAAGTCAGTAAACAATAGACATGTGCAGAATGGAAACATTTGTTTTGTTTCGTTTCAGATAGATTTGTTATGTTACTAATTTCGTTTCATTATGGAATTCATTTAGTTTGGTTTCGATATTTGTTTAGTTTCGTTTTGTTTTCCTTAAAATTTGCTTCCTTTGTAAACTTTCTAACGAATGCCAACTTTTTAGAATGATCAGAATTCGGATTGGTCGAAAAAATTATCGACCAATTCAAATTCTGTGCAAAGATATGGCTACTTGTTAAGCTGCGGACTGGAAAGCCGGCTGCCTGCGTCCTTAACAACCATGACACATCATCTGTCAGCGGGCTTCCCCACTGACAGATGAATGTAAAGAAAAGAATGCCGGCATTGTCCAGCAATAGAAAGACATATAAAAGAATGACGTGGGATTCCCCCTAAAATCTATACCAGACCCTTATCTAGGCAAGCAGCCTGGCAGGTCAGGAAAGGGTGATGCGCCCCCCCCCCCCCCCACGAAACTATACTAGACCACATGCGCTAAACATGGGGGGATGCGTTGGGGCAAGGGGGTATGGATTTTGGGGGGGAACCCATGCCTTTTTTTTTTTTCTTGGTGTGGGGTTTCCCTTAAAATCCATTACCAGACCCAAAGAGCCTGGTATGGACTGGGAGGGGGGGCACACTCTGTTTTTTTTAAATTTTTCTATTGCCTGGCAATGCTGACATTTTCTTCTTTATATTCATCTGTCAGTGGAAAAGCCCGCTGACAGATGCTGACACACGGTTGTTAAGGACAAAGCAGCTTCCCGGCCTGCTGCTTAACAACCAGCTATTCTTCACACAGAATTCAAATCGATCGTTTTTTCGAACGATTCAAATTCTAATTGTTCTGAAAAGTTGGAATTTTTTAGAAAAGGAATAAACAAAATGATTTTTTTTTTTTTTTTCCTTGTCAAAAGAAGTTTATTGAGTATACAATATTATAAAGATACATAAAGTAAGTTTACAAGGATCTATAAAGTAAGCTCATTGTTTTACAGTAGGGATTATATAGGTAAATATCATGAAATTTCAAATATTAAACATTGGGTTCACGTAAACCTAAATTAAAGATATATATCATTTCCTTAGTTACTTTTGTAGGTATTTAAATGATTTATACCTACTATATATATTGTTTACAGGTAGAGTGTATATAGGTCAAATAAATTCTGATAATGAGTTTTAATCGTAAGGTGGAGAAAAGGAAAGAGAAAGAAGAAAAAGGGTAGAAAGGGAGAGGTATGGTCCACAAGGTTGTCCCGCTCGTCAGTTTATTATTCTTTTTAGTTCTCTTTGAAGCCTAGAATGGGTGTCTCTGTAAGTCATTTAATCTGTTACCATGGCAACAGGACAGAGTCATTGAAATTTGACAGGAACTGTTGTTTTATCCAAGGATGCCAAAGTTTTTCAAATTTTGGAATTTGATTTTGATCGATGGCTACCATCTTAGCATGGGACATTGTATTATTCATTCTGTGAATTGTTTCTGCTAGTACCAACGTAGGAGATTTCCATGCTTTGGCCACTGTTTGTTTTGCAGCCGTTATTAGTTGGATCATAAGTTTGAATTGAGAGAGTGTTAACCATTCCGGTTTTAGATTAAGTAAAGTTATATATGGATCTGGTTGTATTATTTTTTTAAATATTTTAGCTGCAATCACGAAGACTTCCTTCCAGAAGGTTTGGATTACTGGGCACGTCCACCATATGTGTAAATGTGTGCCTATTTCTGGGCATCCTCGAAAACAAAGAGCTGAGGTATTAGGTGAATATTTTGCCACTCTAGCGGGTACAAGGTACCAGCGAGTTAGGACTTTATAATTTGTCCCCAGTGCTAAGATGTTGGGTGAGGATGACTTAGATGTGAGCCATATGTTAGACCAGTCCGTGTCTTCTAAAGTTCGTCCCAGGTCCTCCTCCCACCTCTGAACGTAAGAGGGTCTATTAAGATTTACTACTCCATATAATTGATTATAAAGTGATGAAATTGTACCTTTAGCAAATGGATCTTTTGTACAGATTGATTCAAAAATGGATAATTGGGATAATGGTGTATCCCCCTTTAGGAATAGTGTATAGAAATTTTTGATTTGGAGATATCTAAATATCTCAGAGTTTGGTAGATCATATTTTTCTCTAAGCGATGGGAATGAAAGGAATGATTTAGATGCTATGAAGTCATTTAGTGTCTGAATGCCTGATGTTGTCCAAGCTTTAAAAGAATTTGGGTAGATCCATGCCGGATAAAAGGCCGGATTTCTGATAAAAGAAAGGAGAGGATTGTGTGGAGATTGTAACTGATATTTGGTTTTTAGTTTATCCCAGAGAGATAAGAAGTGTTTAGTTATGGGATTATGAATTTTAAAGCGGTCTTTAGGATCAAGCCATAACAAGTTTGATATTAATAGAGGGTCATTTTCTGAAGCCTCTATAAATACCCATAATGGGATTTCCTGTTTTGCATGGTATTTGGACAGACTGGCCAAATGTGCTGCTCTGTAGTAGTTAGTAAAATTAGGGTATCCCAGGCCTTTCTTTATTTTTGGGAAGATGTAGTGTGTGTATAGGTATACGTGGTTTAGAAGAGCCCCATATAAACGAAGTTGCTCTTTTTTGTACTATTCTCAAAAAATAGGAAGGAATTGGAATAGGGAGGACTCTGAATAGATAAAGCAATTTGGGTAGAATAGTCATTTTGATTGCATTAATCTTCCCTATCCAGGATAAAGGAAGTTGCGACCATTGTTTTATTAGATTTGTGATCTGTCTTAATACAGGAGGATAATTGGTTGAGAATAAGTCAGAATGAGATGCTGTTAAATGAATTCCAAGATATGGGATTGATTTTTCTGCCCATGTGAATGGGAGTGCAGCCCTAGCCGGGATCAATTCCATGTTTGTGAGCGAAATATTAAGCACTAGGCATTTCTTAGGATTAATCATAAGGCTGGATAGGGCTGCAAATCCATCAAGAGCTGGTATTAAGTTAGGACCAGAGACCTGTGGTGATGATAGAAAAAGTAATATATCGTCTGCAAATATAAATAATTTGTGTGTAATACCTCCTACTTCAATGCCAGTTATAGTTTGGTTTGTTCTGATGTATTGGGCCATGGGTTTGAGTATAAGGGCAAATAATAAGGGAGATAATGGGCAACCCTGTCGGGTACCTCTTTCGATATTAAAGGCATCAGATTTGTATCCAGCGTATTTTATATAGGCTTTGGGTTTATTATATAATGCTTTGATCCATGTTAAAAGTGGGGTCCAAAACCCCATTTTTGTAATGAATATTGCATATATTGCCAGGATACTGTGTCAAATGCCCTCTTAACATGGAGAGATAGAAAACATAAAGGGATTTTCCGTTTTTTAGCAATATGTGCCAATAACACTGCCCTGCGTATATTATCGCCTGCCTGTCTATTTGGCATGAAGCCTACTTGATCTCTATGTATTAATTTTCCTATAATGCTATTGAGGCGTTTTGCTATTATTTTTGCTAATAATTTAATATCAAGGTTTAACAGAGAGATAGGCCGATAATTCACACAGGAAGTATCATCAGAAAGGGGTTTTGGGATCATACAAACAATTGCCATTAGTGTTTCTTGCCGAAAAGAATGTCCTTCTAGAAGTTTGTTAAAAGTTTCAGTGAGAATGGGAGAGAGTATTTCTGAGAATGTTTTATAGTATAAAGCCGAGTAGCTGTCTGGGCCTGGTCTTTTGTTAAGTTTTAGGTCTTTTATGGCGTTAGCAACTTCATCTATAGTTATAGGCTCATCCAAACTGCTTTTTTGATTCTGAGACAACTCAGGCAAGGTTATTTTTGAGAAGAAGGATTCAGCCTCTGTAGGATTAAATTCATTGTTTGTCTTGTATAAAGTTGCGAGATGTGAGTGAAATTTATGGACTATTTTAACTGGATTAAGTATTAATCCAATTAAGTATAAACATTTTTTGATAATTTCAAACGTATTGGTTTGAAAGATTTGTTAGTTGAATTTAATGCCCGAGCCAAATATGTACCTGGTTTGTTTGTATTCATGTAGAAATTGTGTTTGGAGCGTTTGAGGGATTTATCAACTGACTCAGTGAGAAATAGATCGTATTCCAATCTAGATTTTTCCAGATGAGATTTTGTACTCTGAGATGGATTATCTTGGAATGATATGTAGGCTGCATTAAAATTGAGTTCTAGTTTTTTTGCTAGATTTTTGCGTTCCCGTTTAAATAGTGCCATTTGTCTTTGTATTATACCACGCAAGACAGGCTTATGAGCTTCCCACAGTGTTATTGGGGAAATGTCTGTTGTATTATTAATTGATATGTATTCCTTTAAAGCTTGTTCAATGGCCATCTGATGTAGTGGGTGTTTGAGCATTATGTCCGGTAAGTACCACGTTGGGTCATGCGCTTTTGGTATGGCTGAGGCTATAGTAGTGTATACTGCATTATGGTCAGACCATGGAATCGGAATTATATCTGATGCAATAATTTCTGGTATCATTCCTATTGTTAGAAAAATATGATCTATTCTGGTGAAGGTTTGATGAGGGTGCGAGAAATAAGTGAATTTCTTTTTAATTGGGTTACTTTCTCTCCATGAATCTACCAGATTGTATTTGGAAAGAAGTTGAGAAAAAGGTAATCTAGAGGTTATTTTGGATGGTGTAAAAGGTGATTTATCTAGAAATGGGAGGAGGACCTGGTTCGAATCCCCACACATTATCACTGTTCCTATTTTGTGTGTATTAATCACTTGTAATATATGTGAGAGGAATGGTGTAGGTTGTTTGTTAGGAGCGTAGTAGGAAATCACCGTGATTGCTGTATCCATTATATAACCCATGAGTATCAGGTATCTACCTTCTGGGTCTTTAATTTCTGATGATAAGGTGAATGGTGTGGATCGGTGAAATGCAATTAGAGTACCCCTTTGTTTGGTACAGGCAGAAGCCGTGTAAATTTGTTGATAAAAAGGAGAAATATATTTTGGAGTAGAATCTTTGGTGAAGTGTGTTTCTTGGAGGCATACTATGTGAGCCTTCTTGTTATAGAAAGTACGGAAGGCTTTGGTCCTTTTTTGAGGGACATTTATTCCCTGAACATTCAGGGAAAGTATATTCAGTGGTGCCATGGCAACAGATCAAATAGTTTTGACTTACTTTTTGTTATGCAGAGCTGACTGCGCAGATCAACCTGTGTGGACTGAAGAGATGAAAAGATAGAAAAGAAACCAGTGAATTCTGGAGTAAAGAGTAAACAAAAAACATATGAGATTAGATGATACATTGTATAAATTATTTTTTGCAAGTAATCACAATTTACCCGTGAAAGAGAATAAATATCTCTCTCAGGGGAATAAGTGCCTTCGTCACACTCCCACATAATATGGTTGGGAGAATGAGGAGGGCTAATGGGGGTACACGGATCTTCCGCTTACAGGAGAGAAGTGCTATGTCAAAAGACATCAAAATGATGATTCATTAATTGGAGTGCAGAATATAGTTTTTGTTGAAATTATTTATTCCAGGGTGGTTGTATATGGTTAGTCTTGCCCTAGGCTAAATAATTCAGTTAGAAAGGTACTGTTAATAACTTTGGTATTGATGAAGATAGTTTGAATTATTTTGGGATTTTAACCCTTTTAGAGTAAACAATTACATATTTTATTCATATGTAACTGTTTAGATATGTTAACTCATAAAATTGAGGTTGTATTGCTTCAGATTAGAATAAACAAAAACATAGTTCTAGGAACTAGTTAGGTACTAATATATTTGTTTTAAGAAAAGAAAGAAAAAGCTTCCATTACTTCTGGATTATTGAACATATTTGTCCTAAAAAGTAATAAATCTATTGTTATTACCTGAAAATATATAACTGAACAAGAATTTCCTTATTTCACTTATATATTCTAAGGCTATATGAATCAGAAGTAATAAGAAATATAACAGGAACGTAACTTGATCCCATACAGTGTGTGACTATCAGAATGCAGTTACATTCAGTTATAAATACAGGTTTTTTATAGAGAACCATCTCTTAGTATAATAAATGAAGAGATATCAGGAATTAGGATGTCATTCCATTGAATCTTCTTGGTCCATGGATGATGTGGCATAACGGCCTCTTTTGTGAGAATGATGATTCCCATTTTGTTCAGAAATTTTCTGGGTGCTGCCTGAAGGTGAAGATGATGCCATTCTTCTGCATGTGGGGGTGTTGCTGCTTGTGGGTTCTGTCAGATTTAATTTTAAAAGGGTTTGTTGTAATTCATCTGCTGATCTGCTTCTGTAAATTGTACCTTGGTAGTTAAATCTGACTGAAAAGGGGAAGCCCCATTGATACATAATGTTGTGGCGTTGCAGTTCCATTAGTTGGGGTTTCATGGATCGTCTTTTAGTAATAGTAAGTTGGGATAGGTCAGCAAAAATTTGATAATTGTGTCCTTGAAAATTAAGTTCCTTTTTTTCTCTTGCAGCAATTAGTATTTGTTCTTTCGTTCTGTAATAATGAAATTTTGTGATTATATCACGTGGGGGTCCGTCTTTCTTTTTGGCTGTGAGGGCTCTGTGTACTCTGTCCAGTTCTAAACGTTCAATAAGGATATCTGGCTTTAGTTCTTGTAATAGAGCAGTAATAGTAGATTGCAGGTCTGTCAAGTTTCAGGTATTCCCCTTATGCGCAAGTTTGAACGTCTGGCTCTATTTTCGTAATCTTCGAGCTTAGTTTGAAGTATTAAATTCTCTTCTTTTAATTGTTCCAATTCTGTTATATTTTCTTGGGTTGTAATTTCAATTTCATCAATTTTTATTTCTAAGGCTGCGGTGCGGTTTCCCAGCTCTCTTATTTCTTTGGTTAGGCTGTTTGTTATTTGGTCTGAGGTTTGTTTTAAAGCCTTATGAAGCATCTTTTCAAATTGTAATAATATTACTGGGGATGCTGAGGAGGCTTGTGGAGAAGTTTGTGAGAGGATTTGTTCTGTATCTGACTCAAATGGAGAGTCTTGCTGTGACATTTTCTGTCTGTGAGAGCGCCCTGATGCTGTATCTTGTGAGGTGACTGGAGCTGCTTCAGCTGCAGTGAGTGCCTGTGAGCTCTTTGTGAGGTGATTTTTATTTCTGCCACGGTTTCCTCCCAGTACCATATTTCCTGCCCAAACTTTCACAGTTTGTTCCCTGGGGCAAAAAGGTTCAAATGGATACCTTTTGAGCCTGCAGGCTCCGCTTTGTCCTTCTCTTCTCTCCTCAGTGGTGTGGAGCTCTAACAATGCATGTCTGCTCCACTAGGTTCCGCCTCCTGCACTCAACAAAATGATATTTTAAACGGCATTCATTACTATTCATTACTATTTCATTTGGAGATTCAGATACATCCAAATCTCCGAATAACCAAAAATTTGTCAGAATTCAGACCAAAACAAATTGCACATGTCTAGTGAACAAGGGTTGAAGGAATTTCCTCTTTAATAGCAGCTTCTACCTAACAGTTATGGCAAAGTGGGGGGGGGGGGGTCAGGTTAGACAGACCCTAAATTGAGTCACACAGGGGAACCCCCTTACACTTTCATCACTTATGCCGCGTACACACGAGCGGACTTTCCGGCATACTTGGTCCGGAGGACCAGAGTCCGCCAAACAATCCGATCGTGTGTAGGCTCCTGCTGACTTTTTTTTCCCAAAAGTCCGCCGTACATAGATTTGAAACATGTTTTAAATCTTAGTCCGCCGGACTCGCTGGTCCGACGGACAGGGTATTGCATCTCGCGCTTGCTGCAAAAGAAAAAACAGGTTTTCCTATTGCGGCAAGCGCGGGGCATCCCAGGCCCTTAGGTCTGGTATGGATTTTAAGGGGAACCCCCTACGCCAAAAAAAACGGCGTAGGGTCCCCCCTAAAATCCATACCAGACCCCGATCTGAGCACGTAGCCCGGCCGGTCAGGAAAGGGGGTGGGGACGAGCGAGCGCCCCCCCTCCTGAACCATACCAGGCAGCATGCCCTCAACATGGGGGGTGGGTGCTTTGGGGGAGGGGGGGCGACCTGCGGGCCCCCCCACCCCAAAGCACCTTGTCCCCATGTTGATGAGGACAAGGGCCTCTTCCCGACAACCCTGGCCGTTGGTTGTCGGGGTCTGCGGGCGGGGGCTTATCGGACTCAAGGAGCCCCCTAAAATGAGAGGGCCCTCAGATCCCGGCCCCCCACCCTATGTGAATGAGTATGGGGTACATGGTTCCCCTACCCATTCACCTAGGGAAAAAGTGTCAATAATAAAACACACTACACAGGTTTTTAAAATAATTTATTAGACATCTCCGGGGGGGTCTTCCTCTGGCTTTAGGGGTCTTCCTCTGGCTTCAGGGGTCCCTCCGGTTCCTCTTCTCCCAGCGTCCGGTTGGTTCTGCTCCGCTCTCTCTGGCCTCTTCTCCCAGTGTTCCAGTTCTTCTGCCGGCTCCTCCGCTGTCTTCATGCCGCTCTTTTGCCAGTGGAGGCCAGGACTTCTTGGCTTCTTCCCTCTTCTCTTCTCCAGATGTTGACACAACGGTCTCTCTGGCTGGACTGCTCTCTGAGCGCTCCGATGTGACTTATATAGGCGGAGACCCCTCCCCCTTATGCCATCGCAGTCCCTGGGCATGCTAGGACTGTGACGTTTTAGGGGCGTGGTCAACATCACCCAGTGACCACGCTCCCTAAAACGTCACAGTCCCAGCATGCCCAGGGACTGCGACGGCATAAGGGGGTTCCCTTTATAATCCATACCAGACTTAAGGGCCCGGTATGCCCCGCGACGGGGCTCTCAAGGTATCAATCTCACCGATAAAAGCGGCGAGATTCACTTCCTTTTCTAGTCCCGTCGTACCCGAGTCACGTTTAAAATGAACGGCCTTGTGTGGGCAAGTCTGTTTATTCTGAAAGTCCGCCGTAACTCCGGCGAAAGTCCGTCGCAAAGACAGGCGGACCTAGCCTGCCGGAAAGCCCGGTCGTGTGTAGGCAAGTCCGTCCGTTCAGGTAGTCCGCTGGAAAGTCCGTCGTAAAGACCGTCGGACCAAGTCTGCTGGAAAGTCCGATCGTGTGTATGAGGCATTAGAGGTTTTTTTTTTGTTTCTCAAATCAAACCTTTGAGCTCTCTCAGCTGTACACAAGCTGCTTCAGTGCACACAGCCAGTGCTGGGTCTTTCCTTTTACAGAATGCTTTGCAATATATCTTGCATGCTGATCCCTGTATCAGACGTTCAGTTGTAAAATAAAGGAATCATTTTTCAAGGGGATTTTTGTAATAGGTTTCCATAGCAAAATGTTTGAAAAATAATATTAAACATCCATCAAAAAAATAAAATGAACCCAAATAGGACACAGCATTATAAACTTAGCAGAGGTTTGACCTTTCTTCATACTTCAAAGCTAAGAAAAAAACATTTTGTCCAGAGCTTTACTTTAACCGAACTTATATCATCTAGATATAGTATATCATTTAAAGCAAAAATTCTTGAGCACAATGTTCCATCCTACCAGAATTCTTGCAGTCTCCTTGTAGTCCTGGTAGTCCTGGTGGTCCTCGTGGTCCTGGCATTCCTGGTATTCCCGGGGGTCCTGGGGGTCCCGGGGGTCCTGGTGCTCCTCGTAGTCCAGGCAATCCAGGAAACCCTGTTTAATTATAGCATACAATTTAGCACAATATGAGAGTGAGGTGACCCTGGGCTCACTTTAAAACACAGTTACATAGTTCCATAATAGGTGAGGCTGACAAAAGACACAAGTCCATCCTATGTGTGTGATTATATGTCAGTATTACCTTGTATATCCCTGTATGTTGTGGTCGTTCAGGTGCTTATCTAATAGTTTTTTGAAACTATCAATGCTCCCCACTGAGACCACCACCCTTGGAAGGGAATTCCACATCCTTGCTGCTCTTACAGTAAAGAACCCTCTACGTAGTTTAAGGTTAAACCTTTTTTATTCTAATTTGAAGTAAACCTTTTTTTTTTTTCTTACGTCAACCTCTGGTTAACTTATTTTTTTAGATTTTTTGTAAAAGTAATAAAATGTTTAAAGTGGTTCTAATGACTAAACATGGCTGACTTCACATTATCTTTGGTGACAGACAATTTACTGCATTCGTAAAACGTCTGTCACAGCAAGGACACACAAAACAATTGTTTGCTACATGCTGCATTTTATTGCAGTGCATCATACTGAATCGCATGGCACTGTTCAGCAGCAGAGTGTGTCGCACTGCTGTACATTGCCATGAATGAAGTGTAGTCACATATAGTTTCTACAAAAAAAAAAAAAAAGGTAGCCGTGTGATGTGCTGAATTGGGCACCACACTGTTCCCTATCGCAGTTAGGAAAAGAAAGCTACCAGAGTGGCAGCTGTCTGTTCCTGTGCAAATTCACCCTACTGCATTGCCTGCATTAAGGGCCAGTTCACACCACATGCAGTCAAATGCATTTTTTTTCTGCATCAAAAATGCATAGAAAGCAAGTTATATGGTTTTCAATGGCATAGTTCACACCAGTGCTTGCAGTTCCAGTGCATTCCAATTCCAGAAAAAGAGTAGAACATGCTGCATTTTTCCTGCACTGGACTGTACTGGAACGCTGTAAAAAGCATCAAAAAATCACAGGAATGCACCTAAACGCACCAAAAACACACTGGAACACCCATGTTCTCATTTAAGATTAAGAGAAAAAAAAAGGGGGGGGGGGAATGCACTGGACTGCACCAAAAATGCATCAAAAAAGCACTGGAACGCATCAAAAACACGCATGCAAAAAAGCATCTGGAGCGCATTTCTATGGTGTGAACTGGCCCATAGGTAAAAAATATTTAGGCATCAGTATTGCCCCCTTACCCACCTTATACTTACCTGAGTTCTGGTAGACAGGTGTGCCTGTCTGGAGTGGCTCTGTCTTCTCTCCCCACTCTCACAGGACAGACTGAAAGCAGCAGAAGCCATTGGCTCCCACTGCTGTCAGTCAAATTCTGTGATGAGAAACACAGGGCGGGGCCAAGCCACGCTGTCTGTGTCTATGAACGCCCACATGAGTGCCCCCATAGGAAAACGGCTTCCTATGGGGGGCACTCCCTGAAGAGGAGGAGCCAGGAGTGTGCAGCAGTGGGCCCAAGAAGGGGAGGTTTGACAGCGCAGGTATGGCATGTTTTTTTATTTAAATAAAAACTAAAACTTGACTTTACAATCACTTTAAAACATTTTTATATTTTTTGTAAAGATAATAATTTGTTTATATATATATATATATATATATATATATATATATATATATATCACATAAACACATTTTTATTTGTATGAAAAATAAGACCGATTTTAAAAAGTGCAAATCGATGTAACAAATTTATAAAATTCCCTTTATGATATGAATATTTATACCTCGTTCTCCCTTCTCTTTTCCAGGAGTATCGCTCGGCGTCACTAAAGCCGCATGAAGAAAAAGTAGACCGAAACACAACAGAGCTTTCATATTCTACAGAGGAAGAAAAAAAAATCTTTTATTCAATTTATGCTAATGCCCCCACTCCATTATTGAATGAACTTGCCTTTGCTGATCTCAAAAAATACTACTTGTCATGGAAATTTAATAGCAAGAATGTGTTCTAAGTCATTGACCAGTTGGGGAGGTTTTTACTTTCCTGGAAACACACCAGGAAATCTTCCCAATGTGATGGGGAATCCTCTTCTAGTTGTTGGTGAAACAGGTGTCCCTATTGGATGATCTTTGCTGTTTCAGATCTCATACCACGTTATGTCCTGGTGACGATGGCCACCGTAGCAAATAGAGTGAATCTCCCGAGCGGAAATACAGTAATAAATCATCACAGAGGATTTTACTCTTCCTGACTCTATCCAAAACTACAAATAAAGAAAAAAATATTTTCCATTGAATTGAATTTTTTTCATAGAAAATTTAAAATATCCTCACCATCCAAAAACTAGTGAATTGAAAAAAAAAAGATCTTAAGTCATTTTGGCAGCTGGACCTACCAATACATAGAAATACATGTATTGAGAAATAGAAGTAAGTGCTCATTTAAATGGCACTTAATCGTACAATGGTACTCACCAAGGTAGACACAAGAGTCCTGACCAAGGTAGACACAAGAGACCTGGAGAAGATGAAGCAGAAGATCCAACGTGGTCATCTATATATACTGATATGTTATCTGACTATGTACATATTTCTACCTGCAACCTAAATAAATCAAAATCAGCAAATACAAACTTTGACCCCAAATCTCTTCTAAAGAAAAGAATGACTTCAGTAAGCAGATTTTTAGTGTTTACAAAGACATGCTTTGGTTTACCATGAGACAGAAGATCTACAATTATTAAACTTCTGTGTGCATAACCCTTTTTTTACAGAGATGACAGTAAATGAAAAATAGATTTCAGGAAACATGGCACTGTCAAAATTTACTTCACAGTATTGCACAAATAATTACATTTTTTAAAGTCAGATTTTATTTAAAGATAGAAAAGTTTTCCATTTACATAGTAACATAGAAACACGTTGTCATACAGGAAAGATAGACAATGAAAGATAAAGAAATAGAGGACTAAAAGACAGCACTGAGCACATAAAGTCCCATCACCTGAAAACTTTGGAGGCATTCTATAAACATTCAATTTAACCACAGTTAGCATTGAATGTTGTATATGAAATAAGCAATTGAGAGGTTCATTACATCTATCCATCTGGACCATATTACATCAAATTTTCCATTGTATTGCGGAGGAGGTGTGTATGCCCCCAAATCTCTCCTGAATAAAAGAATGACTTCAGTAAGCAGATTTTTAGTGTTTATAAAGACATGCTTTGGTTTACCATGAGACATAGAAGATCTACAATTATTAAACTTCTGTGTGCATAACCCTTTTTTCAGGATTCATGGTAATACCATAAAGTCAACTTAAGGTTGTGATGACCTTGTTCCAATACCTCCTATGATTTGGTCATCTCCATATTAACTGAGTGACCACCTCATTAAAAACAACCTTCTTGATCCCCTTCAATCTAGATTCCGCCCTCAACACTCCACAGAAACTGCTCTTTTAAAACTCACAAATGACCTACTAACTGCAAAAACCAATGGACACTATTCTGTACTCCTACTTCTGGATCTTTCAGCTGCCTTTGACACGGTTGACCACCCCCTCCTCCTCAAAAAACTTTACTCCCTCGGTCTCCGTGACTGCGCTCTTCAGTGGCTCCCATCCTACCTATCCCAACGCACCTTCAGTGTCACTTACAATTCTACTTCCTCCACTCCTCTTCCCTTCTCTGCCGGGGTCCCCCAAGGTTCTGTTCTTGGACCTCTTTTATTTTCAATCTACACCTCTTCCCTGGGTCAGCTGATTGCCTCTCATGGCTTTCAATATCATTTCTATGCTGATGACACGCAAATCTATCTCTCCACCCCTCAACTCACTCCATCAGTCTCTTCACGCATCACTAACTTACTAACCGACATATCTGTATGGATGTCACACCACTTCCTCAAACTCAACTTGTCCAAAACCGAGCTTATAATATTTCCTCCCCCACGTGCCTCTTCCCTTGACTTCTCTGTCAAGAGCAATGGCACAACCATCCACCCGTCCCCACATGTCAGGGTGCTAGGTGTTATCCTGGATTCTGAACTCTCCTTTCAGCCCCACATCCAATCACTTTCCAAAGCTTGCCGCCTCAACCTCCGCAACATCTCTAAACTACGTCCCTTTCTAACCAATGAAACCACAAAGCTCCTGATTCACTCCCTGGTTATCTCTCTCCTTGACTACTGCAACTCACTCCTCATTGGCTTACCTTTAAACAGACTATCCCCCCCTGCAGTCCATCATGAATGCGGCTGCCAGACTCATCCACCTTACAAACCGCTCAGTGTCTGCTACCCCTCTCTGCCAATCCCTCCATTGGCTGCCACTCGCCCAACGAATTAAATTCAAAATACTAACAATAAGTTACAAAGCCATCCACAACTCTGCCCCCAGCTACATCACTAACCTAGTCTCAAAATACCAACCTAATCGCCATCTCCGTTCCTCCCAAGACCTCCTGCTCTCTAGCTCCCTCATCACCTCCTCCCATATCCGCCTCCGAGACTTCTCCCGAGCCTCTCCCATCCTCTGGAATTCCCTACCCCAATCTGTCAGACTGTCTCCAAATGTATCCACTTTTAGGCGATCCCTGAAAACTTTCCTCTTCAGAGAAGCCTATCCTGCCTCCATCTAATAACTGCACTATTTTCTCCATTAGCTCATCCCCCACAGCTATTACCCTTTTGTATAACTTGACCCTCCCTCCTAGATTGTAAGCTCTAACGAGCAGGGCCCTCTGATTCCTCCTGTATTGAATTGTATTGTACTTGTATTGTCTGCCCTAATGTTGTAAAGCGCTGCGTAAACTGTCGGCGCTATATAAATCCTGTATAATAATATAATAATAATAATAATAATAAATGTATAAGGGTGCCCTGCACGTGGTTACACCAACACACTGTGAATTCTCTCTAAGATCAGTTCTATAAAGAAAGTCAGCTGTAAAATGCACTCTATGAAGGATATAAAGCTGTGCATATGGGAGAGCAAAACCAGTTGCATGTGCTATAGTATATCTTCTCAGAGCTCCTCGGAGAGAGAAACCAGATCCTCCTCCCATCTGTGTTTGCAGGGGAGTGGAAACTTAAAAGAGAAGTAAAGGATTTTTTATTTTCAGATTCATACTTACCTTGGTGGATGCAGCATCAGTCCGATGCTGCATCTGTCCCCTGGCGTCTCTGCACTGAGAACCAAAATATCGAACACCACCAACATTGCTCGGTTTTTAGAGCTCCGTGAGCAGAGAGTTGTAGACTGTCAGTCACAGCTCTCTGCTCTGCCCCCTCCTCACTCGCTAGAGCGCTGGGCTGTGGGGGAGGCGGGGGTGGCCAGCTCAGGCTCTCAGCGGCTCACTGAGAGGCTGAGCCGGGTGTCAGTCCAGGCACCTGGCAGATCCAGACTGTATTGTTGTGATGACGTGGTGCCTGGACTGACATCCGTGATGTCAGCAGAGAGTGGACTTCAGCCCGCTCTCTGCTGAAAATGGGTCGCAGGAGTGCAAAACGAACTGCACTCCTGTGATCCATAGGAGAAGTCCAGCCAAACGAGCTTTGGCTGGACTTCTCCTTTAAGGAGAAATTTCATTAGCAACTGTATATACAGTATTGAGATACGCCCCTTTGGTGGATTTAGCTTAGAGGTAGGCAGGCCATAGATGATGCAATTTTATTTCCTCCAACCTGTGCTTGATTCCCTCATCACCACAGCTAGTGTTGATGGGGGAAACATTTTTGTAGAGCAATTGTGTTCTCCCGGCAGGGGGGCGTGGGGAGCTGTCCCTGCAAGGAGAACACTGATTATTGCTAGCAGCTATAGCCACTAGCAATAATCGCATGTAAAGATCTGACATTCGGGTTGTACCCAAGTTGCTTAATGGATCGACTTGGGTACAATCAGCCTGCCCATTGATGGTTCGAAATCTCGTCTGGTCCCTGATGAACTGGCCAAAATTCGAACCATCTATGGCTGACTTTAGAGTATAAAATAGGGACTCAGAAAAGAAGGAGAAAGTAGGATGTTTAGTATGAAGCGCATGGCATAATTGTAAATATTGATAAAAGCATTTTTAGTCTAAGGTTGAATTTTAAGCACAATTGTTGAAAAGATTTTAAAATTTCCTTTTGAATAGAGTTAAAAGAGTTGTGACTCCCACCCCCTCCAACCCCTGAAAGCCCTCAAGCAAGTTGAGTTCAGACAACATTTCATTTGACCAAAGTGGGGTATATCTAGTGTGGCCAGTTACTGCCAGCAAGTGTCTAGCTGCCTGCCATACCTTGCACATAAAATATGAAGTGGGACATAGGGGCTGTAGAGTAAAAATAGGAGAATCCAATGTGTGCAATGGATTTTTACCAAGCACTAAAGAGGAATGTATATTATAGGAGGACGTGTTTGGGGCGCAATTCTCTCAGCCAGCCATGTGTTGGAGTTGGTCCACAATAAAATAGGTATAACTAAAACTGGAAGTGGCAATTTATCAGATAAAAATCTAGCAAGCAGGCAAAGCACTTCAGGAGAATAAGGGGGTAAATATACATTTGCTACAACACAACTCAACTCAAACAATTTAAGGTGCAAAAGGATATATCTACCATGTTACATAGTTACATAGTAGTTGAGGTTGAAAAAAGACACAAGTCCATCAAGTCCAACCTATGTGTGTGATTATATGTCAGTATTACATTGTATATCCCTGTATGTTGAGGTCGTTCAGGTTCTTATCTAATAGTTTCTTGAAACTATCAATACCCCTGTTGTGACCACCGCCTGTGGAAGGGAATTCCACATCCTTGCTGCTCTTACAGTAAAGAACCCTTTACGTAGTTTAAGGTTAAACATTTTTTTTTCTAATTTTAGTGAGTGGCCATGAATCTTGTTAAACTCTCTTCTACGAAAAAGTTTTATCCCTATTGTGGGGTCACCAGTACGGTATTTGTAAATTGAAATCATATCCCCTCTCAAGCGTCTCTTCTCCAGAGAGAATAAGTTCAGTGCTCGCAACCTTTCCTCATAACTAATATCCTCCAGACCCTTTATTAGCTTTGTTGCCCTTCTTTGTACTCGCTCCATTTCTAGTACATCCTTCCTGAGGACTGGTGCCCAGAACTGGACAGCATACTCTAGGTGCAGCCGGACCAGAGTCTTGTAGAGCAGGAGAATTATTGTTTTATCTCTGGAATTAATCCCCTTTTTAATGCATGCCAATATTCTGTTTGCTTTGTTAGCAGCAGCTTGGCTTTGCATGCCATTGCTGAGCTTTTCATCTACTAGGACCCCCAGGTCCTTTTCCATCCTAGATTCCCCCTGAGGTTCTCCCCCCAGTGTATAGTATTATAGTATTGATAGACTAGTTGCGGAGCGTGGGAGCCATGTGGGGTCCCATACTCACTACTAAATTAGGCCAGGACAACAGGTGTGCGGTTCCCAGAGGCAGCAGCCGGTGTCTTAACTGGGAACTGAGGAGGCGGAGCCAAACGGCACCCCAGTGGGGCAAACCAGAGGACAGGCATGGTGCACATGTGGGAGTGTGTCCCCAGGAGTCTCACTGAGTCCATGTGTAATGGAAACTGTAGGCGTAAAAAAAGTATAATAATGCATTAAGTACTAATGATATGTATATATCTCTGTATGAATAAAGAGCCTGAGCCAAGAATAATAAGGACATAGGAGACTGAAGGGAGAAAGGGAAATGGCAAAGAAATGCCAGCAAGTGATATGAATCAGAGGAATGAACAAGAGAGAAAGAAAAAGAGTGAAAAAAAAATTAAAATTGAAATTGAATTGGTGACAGAAAAGCAAGCAAAAAGTAAGATAAATGCTCATAGTGAGCCATGTGCAAGTAATGAAGTGTACCTGGAATTGGTGGAAGTAGGTGAGTCTGGTAAGTCTAGGCAGGTGAAACAGCAGGTGTGTGTGTCCTCTGTGATGCAAAGACTAAAATGCACATCATGTCAGACCTCCAATATATACCCCCGTGAAATCCAGCAGGGCTCTGCCCACAACGCCATGGTTGGATGACTGACACATGAGTGAAGGAGGCACCCAGCGACATGGGGGGCGTGCAACCGCAAATTCCTTCCCGATGCATCCAGATGGCCCAATGTGTACAGCCGCAATGACATCGCAAAATCGCAGATGCCATGCCGCCGGAACACATGCATGGCGTCGAGGTGTAGGTGTTCTCATCCACTCAAAGAGCAGGTGGGGACAGTTGGAGACAAGAAATCTCCCTGTATACACCTTGCAGCTCACAGGCAAGACAATGGTGCCGCTACCACAAAGGAACTACACAACAGGGGGGCCTGAACGTGTGCCAATGCTGGAAATTGCAAACTAAACACTAGCGAGTCAATTGTATGAACCAAATAAAAATATATAGTATATCTACATGGATGCATGTAATGACCACAGACTAGGTTCGGGCTGTCTTCCACCCGGGTTCAATATTGAAAAAATAAAAAGGGTCTGGTGTCACCAGTGACCCACTTCCATCCCTGAAATATGCAACAAAAGATTCGCCCTAATGGGACTTTAAGTGAGGTGGGCACCATTTGGCCAAAAAGCATCATACCAGTAATTGGAGTATACAGTATATGCGTTTATTCAGGTAAAAGTCATACATACATTGGTATCATCAGCAATGGCCAGTTGTAAAACAACATACATGTAAAATGGATAATGGGTACATAAATGGATAATAAACATGTAATATACGGGCACCTGGTGTACCCTATGAACAGAAAACATGTGATACACAAGCATCAAGTGTACACGACACATTTCGCGAGACTCAGCTCGCTCTTCAGGGGTTAATGTGTGTACAGATGTACCTAAGATGTAAGAATATAAATACCGTATTTATCGGCGTATAACACGCGCCGGCGTATAACACGCACCCCAAGTTTAGGAGAGAATTTTAAGGAAAAAAATTTTTTAGGAGGGTAGTTTAAGGAAAAAAAAACTTACATTAAAATGCCCATCAATGCAGCCTTATCTGTCCATCTGCAGCCTTTTCAGTGTCAGTGCAGCCTTGCCCCAGTGCAGTCTTGTCAGTGCAGCCTTGTCAGTGCAGCCTTGTCAGTGCAGCCTTGTCAGTGCAGCTTTGCCCCAGTGCAGCCTTGTCAGTGCAGCTTTGCCCCAGTGCAGCCTTGTCAGTGAAGCTTTGCCTCAGTGCAGCCTTGCCCCAGTGCAGCTTCGTTAGTGCAGGTCTGCCCCAGTCAAGCCATGTCAGTGCAGCTTTGTGCACTCGGTGTAGATTCAAAAAATGGCGCCGAGACTGCAGGGAGCCGAGATACACATACTCGAGTGTTCTCGGCTTTTTCCGGCGCCGCCGTCACGCCCAGTCCCGCCCCTGGACCTGTGTTATGTCCATCATAGGGCGGGACTGGGCGTGACTGTGAGCGGCGCCGAAAAAAGCCGAGAACACTCGGGTATGTGTATCTCGGATCCGACAAGAGCCGAGATACACATACCCGAGTGTTCTCGGCTTTTTTCGGCGCCGCTCACAGTCACGCCCAGTCCCGCCCTATGATGGACATAACACAGGTCCAGGGGCGGGACTGGGCGTGACGGCGGCGCCGGAAAAAGCCGAGAACACTCGAGTATGTGTATCTCGGCTCCCTGCAGTCTCGGCGCCATTTTTGAATCTACCCACGGCTGTGTATGTCGGCGGCGATCGCGGCAATTGCCGCGATCGCTCCGATGACACAGAAATCGGCGGGGATCGGCCTATAACACGCACCCACGATTTTCCCCTGATTTTCAGGGGAAAAAAGTGCGTGTTATAGGCCGATAAATACGGTAGGTACTTTTTGCTTGCTTTTCTGTCACCATTTCAATTTCAATTTGTTTGTTTTTTTCACTCTTTTTCTTTCTCTCTTGTTCATTCCTCTGATTCTTATCACTTGCTGGCATTTCTTTGCCATTTCCCTTTCCCCCTTTCAGTCTCCTATGCACTTACTATTCTTGGCTCAGGCTCTTTATTCATACAGAGATATATACATATCATTAGTACTTAATGCATTATTATACTTTTTTACGCCTACAGTTTCCATTACACATGGACTCAGTGAGACTCCTGGGGACACACTCTCACATGCGCACCATGCTTGTCCTCTGGTTTGCCCCACTGGGGTCCCGTTTGGCTCTGCCTCCTCAGTTCCCAGTTAAGACACCTGCTGCTGCCTCTGGGAACCACACACCTGTTGTCCTGGCCTTATTTAGGTTCAATAAGTTTTTATTGTATATAAAGTAATTTTCCAAACGGAAGATGAAAACATGAACAAGACCAGATGCTCAACATCGGGCAATCTGGTTTAGTAATAAAGAAACATACATAGGCAGATCAATACAATGTTATGCGTTCTGACCTCAATATGAACATAGTGTATTATCTCAACAGCTTTCAGAACTTTTGCTATTAGTCGTGTTACCAAAAATTCCCGAGATCTGGACGCCCCAATGGGATCATGCTGCGCCCAGATGTCAAGGAACTCAAAATGAATAGACAAGTAATCTGAATACCAACAGCATATAGACGTTGGTATTTAACCAATCTGTTGGAGGTTGTGAGGAAATTGATATTAAAGGACAGAATACTATAGGTTAAAAATCTTGGCTATAGATAGCCCAAAAGAGTAGTATAAGAGTAAAGAAAAGCGTTGGAATGACAGGTAGAGGAAAGAAAAGAGGTGGGGGGAGGAACGGGAAGGAAGACTGGCAAGGTAGGTAGGAGAAGGGGGGAGAGGGGGGAAGGAGGGGAGGAAGGGGGACAGCGAGCCTCGCCCCGAGTCGGGACCTATATTGTTAGGTTGTTTGTGTAGAACTAGTAGATTTTGTTACTTGGCTAGGTGCCTTCATAGCTGTGAGCCTGCTTTTTAGCTTATCTGAAGTGGAGTAATGCCTCCATATGCTCCAGATAAAGGAGAATTTTGTGTATTTGTCTATGGCTCTGGCCTGCATTTCCTCCATAAGCATGGTATTGTTTATTTCACTTACCCACTCTAGAAGAGATGGGGGAGTGGTGGATTTCCAGTGTCTAGCGATTAATTGCCTACCACTGCTGAGAAAATTTTTTAAGAGGTTGTGTTTTTGTGACTTGATTTTACCAGGTAGTATAGATAGGAGAGCAATGAAAGGAGAGGGAGTGAGTGATTTATCGTAAATTTCTGTATAAATTTGGAAGATTTGGGTCCAGAACGGACCTATCACGTCGCATGCCCACCAGATGTGACAATACGTACCCTTCGCAGAGTTACATCTCCAACAGATGTCGGTGGTTGATGGAAACATGATCCTGAGATTCGTTGGCACTCTATACCATCTGGATAAAACCTTGTAATTTTTTTCCTTGGTGTAGCACGAAATGGCTGATTTGTGGGTGAAGACAAAAGCTTTACCCCATTCAGCATCAGTTATTTCCCTCCCGAGTTCCTCTGACCATGCTTTGGTGTAATTGGGTAAGGTATCATGGGTGTGTTCTATAATCAGTTTGTAGATCAATGAAAGGGTGTGACGGGGGGTTTCCGATAGTGTGCATAATTGTTCAAAGCCAGTCAAAGGTCTGTGAATCTGTTTGGAATCATGTAGTTTTTTACAGTAGGCTGTCAGATGTAGATGTGTTAACCACGTTACGTTGGATGATGTGATGTTTAGTCTTGACGTGAAAGTACCATGTGTGCTGTTGACAAATTGTCATGCTGTGGGCCAAGTGGCTCTGTTCTGATCGTCTATGATTTGTGTTGAACTGCCTTCTGGGAGGGCTGGGTTGTCAAATAGAGGGGTAAGGGGACTTGGTTCAGTGGAAAGTGAGTATCTTTCTTTTCTGCGGTACCAGGTTAATAGGGCATCTCTGGTCAGTGGAGACAGGTTAGTAAGAGATCTATGAGTCTATGGCAAAGCCCGGAGGTCAATTGAAGATAAGTCCTGTTCCACCAAAGTGGAGGCTTTAAGTAGTGGGCGGGGAAACCACTCCAGTAAACGGGAAACCACTGCTGCTGTGTGGTAAAGTTCAAAATCTGGGAGGCTTGTCCCACCTTTGGAAATGGGGGCACATAAAAGTTTGTGTTTCAGTCTGGGATGGTTTCCCCTCCACACGAATCGTATGGCCATAGAACGAAGAGTGCGGAAGAAGGCAGCCGGCAAAGCAATTGGGAGGGCTTGAAATAAATACAATAATTTAGGGAGTATGTCCATTTTCAACACGTTCATGCGACCAAACCATGATATTGGCAGGTCCCCTCGGCTTTCAGTGAGGCGTCTGAGTTTCGTGAGAAGTGGACTGTAATTTAGGGCGTATATTTCCGAGGCACGACTTGGGATGGCTGTACCTAGGTATGAGATAGATTTTGTTTGCCATTGGAATGAGAAGTTGGCCTTAAGGGAGGAAAGGGTCGACTGAGGTAGGGATATGTTCAGTGCCTCTGTTTTAGAGATATTCAGCTTATAATTACTGAGACCACTGAACCGGTTGATCTCGGCAAGTATGGATGGTATACTAATATGGGGATTGGTCACATAGAGGAGCAAGTCGTCTGCATAAAGGGAAAGTTTACATTGTGAGGACGGGGTCTGTATCCCTCGTATATCAGGATTTGCTCTAATAGCTTGGGCTAGATGTTCAATTACTAAGGCAAATAGGAGAGGGGGGAGGGGACAGCCTTGTCTCGTGATATTTGAGATAGTGAGTTTCTCTGATTGGGTTCCATTAACTAAAATTGTGGCTGAGGGCTTAGAGTATAATGACATGATGTGGGCTAGCATTCTAGGTCTTAGTCCTATTTGGGAGAGAGTAGCCTGAAGAAAGGGCCAACTGACCCTATCAAAAGCCTTCTCCGCATCACAGGAGAGAAGGCAGGTCGGTATGTGGTTACGATGGGCATATGCCACGAGGTGGATAGTTTTGGTGGTATTGTCCCTAGCTTCACGTCCAGGGACAAAACCCACTTGATCTCTATGTATTAGATTTGGCAAAAGAGGTGGGATACGGTTCGCTAGTATCTTAGCATACAATTTAAGGTCTATATTTAGTAGGGATATCGACCTATAATTAGAACATAAAGAGGTATCCTTGCCTGGTTTTGGGATGACTACTATTTGGGCTTGTAATAAAGTAGGGGAGGGAGATAAGTTCTCATCTATGGCGTTGAATGCTTTGGCTATCAGGGGGGATAACAAAGGTGCAAACGTCTTGTAGAAGCGTGAGGAGAACCCATCTGGACCTGGGCTTTTACCATTCTTTAAGTTTTTTATGGCAAAATGGAATTCGGAGTCAGTCAGGGGGGATTCTAAGTCTTCTGCTTCAGAGGCTGGGATAGTTGGGAGTGCAGTTTCCTGAATGTATGAGGACAGTGTTTGAATCGGAGAGTCTGTTTGGAGTTTGGGTGACGGTGTCTGGGGCTTGAGATTGTATAAGGTGTCATAGTATTGACGGAATTCTACTATGGAAGAGTTATTTATTATTTTGCCTTTATTGGGTGAGTTAATACAGGGAATAGACTTCCGGGCCTGTCTGAGTTGAAGAGTCTGCGCAAGATGTCTGCCACACTGATTTGCTTGTGAGTAATTGGCAAATCGCCCTTTATCTCTCGCTACCAGTGAGCGTTGTGTAAAGATTTGCAAGAGGTCTCTCCTAGCGTTAGTGAGTTCTAGCTGAATTTTTTCATCGGGGGATCGTTTATGGTCCTCCTCTAAGGTGGCTATTAGGGACAGAAGACGTGTGATGTCTGCTGTTCGTGCACGTTTTAATCTAGAGCCATGTTGGATAAGTTTACCCCTAATGACGCATTTGAGTGCTTCCCATTTCATTAGTGGGTTGGTGTCGTCACGGGCATGGTCTGCAACAAAGTGTTTGATGGTTTGTGTGATGTCCTGGGTGCATACTAAGTCCGAGAGCAGATTGTTGTTTAATCTCCATGTGGCTCTCTTTTTTTATGTTGGTATGCTTTCCAAATTCATATGTATGGGGGCGTGATCAGACCACAAAGTGAGGCCTATCGAGGCGGTGGGTGAGAAATCCAGTAAGGATTGGGAGATGAAAATGTAGTCTAATCTACTGTAGTTGGAGTGTGCTGGGGAGTAGTATGTGAAATCTTTAGTGGAGGGGTGTAACGTCCTCCAGACGTCCACTAGAGATAAGTCTGAAAGAAGTGTACGTGTTTTGGTCAGGGAAGTCGGGGAGATTGAGGACTTACCCATTGAGGTGTCAAGGCGTGGTATCAAAGCAGCATTGAGTTCTCCTCCCAGGATCATGTTGACCGTGCTAAATCTTTTCAGGCGAGTAGATACCTTGGAGAGGAATTGCAGTTGATCCTGGTTTGGAGAGTAAACATTGATTATAGTATAGATCATATTCATATATGAAAGTTTTAAAAAAACATATCTCCGTAGTGGATCAATGAGGGTGTCTAGCACATCTGGTGTGAATGAGACATGAAACGAGATCGAAACCCCTTTAGATTTCGCTGAGGGGTTGGTGCTGTGGAACCAAGTGGGATATTGTTTATGGAGGAGATGCGGAATCGTGTCTGACCTAAAATGAGTCTCCTGAAGGAGTAGAATTTGGGTACGGTTTTTGTGAAAATGATATAAGATTTGCCTCCTTTTCTCTGGGGTGTTAAAACCCCTGCAGTTTAAAGAGGAGACTTTCAGGGGGGTTTGCACTGCCATGGGGAAGAGGATTTGATATTTAGGTATACTAAAACAAGGGAGAGCCTCGCCATCTCCAGGGGGACGGGTGAAAAGAGGTAGTAAAGAAACCTCCGTTAGTATTGAGTTGTAGAATAAGTATAAGTGGAGGGGTAGAGAGAAAAACAGAAAGAAAACAGAGGAGGAAAAACCTTGGCCTCAGAGGCCGTATAAAGAACATTGTGTTCTAAAGTTCAGCTAATGCCGCTAAGGGCGCTGAAAACCCTATGTGGGGGGTAGTGGTCAGTCCACAGAGGGGCCCGCACACACCGGGCTACTAAAAGAAAAAGGAAATAAATTTGAAATACTTCTATAACTTTAGCAACTCAGGACCCGCAGAGTCGCAACGCAATCGCTAAACTATTATGAGCTGTCCAGCCGGACTAAACCCATAGGTGAGGTCCGATAATCTAACTGTCTGCAGGGTCAACAATATGAAAATAACAGTACAACATAAAGCAATGAGGGACGGGGTGAGGAGGGCAGGGTCTGGGGGGGACCCATAGTAAGGTAGGGAATCACAGTATTGGTTTGGGATCTCCGTTAACTGAGAAAGGACCATGCTGCTAAGAACACAAAACAAAACCTGTGTGTGAGAAGAACAAAATAATATAGCAAAACATAATGTCCCAACAATACTGTAACCATAAAACCGGGGCCGCTTCATCGGCGCGGTGCCTGTGAAGGAAAGAAATGGTTAATCAGAAGTTCTGCGGCGGGGGTTCATCCATCTGTTGCTTTGGGGAAATCAGACTTTGAGCGTTTGTTCTTCCTAGATTGTTTTTGCCAGCTCGATGCGATCGGAAATCCAGGAGTCGCTGCATGGATTGGCCAATCCGGGATGTGGATCTGGGGCAGTTCGAAAGTCCCGAGGAACTTTGGGAGGTCACCCAGAGTGCGAAATGTGGCCGACCGTCCTTCATGAGATGCAAAGAGGTTAAATGGGAAACCCCAGCGGTATTATATGCTTTTCCTGAAGAGCTCCTGTGAGGGGTTTCAGTGCACGTTGCATATCCAGGGTCAGCTTGGAGATGTCTGGTAATAAAGTCACAGCAGCATCATTAAAGTATATGGCGTCTTGGGTGCGAGCTGCATGCATAATAGCATCTTTAATCGCATAAAAGTGGATTCTGCAGATCACATCTCTGGGATGTTCAAGGTTTGGGTTTTTGGGGCCGAGGGCTCTGTGTATACGATCAAGTTCTATGGGAGATTCTTTATCTTTTTGGAGCAGGTCATTGAATATGGCTATGACTACAGGGGCCAGGTCTTTATTTTCCACAGATTCCGGGAGGCCGCGTATACGTATATTGTTACGTCTGGCTCGGTTTTCTTGGTCATCCTGGTGATACATCAGTTGCTGTATCTGTAATGTGTGCTCCTGCAAGATGATTTCATGTGACTGTAGTGTAGAGACAGTCTCTTCTACAGTTTGTTCCACATCTTCTAGCCTGCTTGTGACATCCTTGCGCAGCTCAGAGATCTCCTGCTTGTAAGAGCGTTCAAGTCTCTGTACACATGCCTCAAAATCATGTCTGGTGGGGAGAGCTTTGATGTAAGCTTCCATGTCCCATCCACTAAAAGACCGGTGCGATGTTGGGGAATGACATGCAGAGCGCACAGATTTATTCTCTGTCTGGGGGGGATCTAGCACGCTGCCTGGTTGTCACATGTGGTGTGGAGCGCTGTGATGTAGCTCCTTGTGAGGCCGCATGTGAGCCTGAGGAGCGGGTCAGCGCCATCTTGGATTTGGGGGGGCCATGCTGATTTTGTCCCAAACGTATGAAAAAGCAGTCGATTTCCCCCTCGGTTTGTGTATCAGGGGTATGGCGTCCTTCTCCCCCACCTCTCTTCCCCATTACAGACCTGTCTGCAGAGTTCTGGAGTCGCTGAGAGCCTCTATTAGTCCGGTGTGTGCGGGAGCTCCTGAGAAGCACGTCTCACTCCTCCATGAGCTAGGCCACGCCCCGTCCTGGCCTTATTTAGTGGTGAGTATGGGACCCCACATTATGGCTCCCACGCTCTGCAACTAGTCTATCAATACTATACCACCTACCTATTTATATTCTTCCATCTTAGGTACATCTGTACACGCATCAACCCTTGAATAGCGAGCTGGGTCTCACAAAACATGTTGGGTACACTAGATGCTTGTGTATCACATGTTTTTTATTCATAGGGTACACCAGATGCCCGTGTATTACATGTTTATTATCCATTTATGTACCCATTGTTCATTTTACATGTATGTTGTTTTACAACTGGCCATTGCTGATGATACCAATGTATGCATGACTCTTACCTGAATAAACGCATATACTTTATACTCCAATTACTGGTATGATGCTTTTTGGCCAAATGGTGCCCACCTCACCATTTGGCCAAAAAGCTAAGCTGTACCCCGTGTTCTATGCATGTCCATGCATTGTTTTTATGGCCTTTTGTCAGTTGTATTTTGTGAGTACCCACTTTTGTATAAAACATTTTTATAATTAAATTATCTTTGGTAATGCACTAGATGTGCGCGCCTTCCATTTCTGTTTTTCTTGTATACTATTAATGTTAGGCTAACTGGTCTGTAATTCCCAGGGATGTATTTGGGGCCCTTTTTAAATATTGGTGGTTTTCTCCAATCAGCTGTTACCATTCCAGTCAGTAGACTGTCAGTAAAAATTAGGAACAATGGCCTGGCAATTACTTGACTGAGTTCCCTAAGTACCCTCGGGTGCAAGCCATTTGGTCCCGGTGATTTATTAATGTTAAGTTTCCCAAGTCTAATTTTAATTCTGTCCTCTGTCTAAGATCTGATTACTACGACGTTTTCCATGATTAGTTATCTGGTGAGTTTGTTTTTCTCCTACACAAGTGATGGTGGAGTAGGGATAACTAAGATTACCTGTCACTACACCGACTCTTTGGTTTTGGTGTTTGGACTTTTCTTTGAGGATTTTTTCAAAATTGTTTTGGTTTAACTATTATGAAATATTGTGTTTTTCATGCACTGAATGTTCATTTTCATTTGATTTGAGTTAGCGTTGACCTTTTATATATATATTTCTTTTTTTTTTTATCTTTAAAAGGTTTTTTATTGAGTTTGTCAATATGATACAGAGACAGGGTTACAACACATAAAGAAGAATGTAAACTAATATAAGTAACAAATTTAGTTAGGAAGCACAGAGCCAGAGTGATCGTATTTAGAATTACAGTAATATATATTTACAGATACTTATGTATACTGATATTTGCTAGTCCATAACACCCAACATTTGTCGAATTTATCACAATAAAGTGAATTCATTGCTAAGAGACGTTCAAATGTATAGTTTTGATGCACTTTTCTGATCACCTCGTTTATATTGAGTGTTAGGGTATTTTTCCAGTTTTGGAGTACCAGGGACCTGGCTACTAGTAGTATATGGGTGACTATGTGTCTCATGTTTTGCGGAAATTTTTCTAGCCCTATTAGTAGGATAGGCAATGCGGGATTTGGGGACGTGAGTATTCCTGTAATGGACGATATGAGTTTAAAAGTGTGATTCCAGAAGCTAATTACATTGGGGCACTCCCAGAACATGTGGAGAAGGTGACCTTTATGTCCACAGTTCCTCCAGCATAGGGGTGACGAGTTGGGAAACATGTGTGCAATTCTGCTCGGGGTGTGTTGCCATCGGTTCATCACCTTTATTGAAGATTCCCAGTGATTGATACAGTGTGAGGCACGGTGTATAGTTTGAAACATGAATTTCCATTGGTCTTCAGTAAGCGTTTTACCTATGTCCATGTCCCACTTCATATGTACTGCTTTTTTTTTAAACACTCTTTTATTTTGTAGTGTGTTGTAATATAGTGATATACCCTTATTGTTTTTAGCCCCTTGAGTGAGGTGTCGCCAAATGGAGAGCGGGAGTTTGAAGGTACCTATTGGATTTTTTTTCATAAAGTGAGATACTCGCAAACATGTAAAGAGCATATGTTGGGGTAAATTATGTGCTTTCATAATATGTTCTGCTGATTGTGGGGTGTTATGTGTGATGAGGTCCTGTACTTTTGTTATCCCATAGTTGGGGAGCGCTTTCAATGAAATCATTGGAATATTAGCTTCAGTCATGCTTAGAGGTAGAGTAAAATCTATTGACTTGCTGTCATAAAGTGTGCGTGTTAGGAGGAATCTCCAAGCTTGTAATGTTATGGCGATAGTTGGGGGTAGGTGTTTGAGGTTCCAAGGTATCCAAGTGTCTCCCAAGAGGACCGTTTGTAGGTCTGGTAAAGGACCTTTTCTATGTCAACCCATAGTGGATTATCCGTGGTCAAAAACCAATATTTGAGTTGGTCAAGTCTAGTTGCCCACATGTAATCATGTATGTCTATCAGACCTGCACCCCCTGCGGATTTGTGGGGTATTAGGTTGAGTTGAGAGCATCTTGCTTTTTTGGATCCCCATAAGAGTTTCCATTGGAGGTTAGAGAGGGATTTAAGATAATGTTCGGGAATAGCAAGTGGAAGCACTCGGAACATGTATAAAATTTGAGGGAGAATCATCATTTTAAATGCTGCTAGCTTACCTAACCAAGATAGTTCTCTTTTCGCTAAATTACAAGTTTGAGTTTCTAGGTTGTGAATGAGTGTCTTCATATTAATGGCCATTAGTGAAGTAGTATCATTGGTTAGGGTGATGCCCAGGTATTTTATGCCTTTAGTGCTCCATTCGTATGGGAGGGAATGTTGTAGTTCCAGACAATTTGCTTTCGGTACACCCAAATTAAGTATGAGGGATTTTGAAAAGTTTACTTTGTAATATGAGACATCACCAAAAGATTTCAATATTTCGTGTGATGCTGGGAGGGATTTTAGTGGGTTTGATAGCATAAGGATCACATCATCTGCAAATAAATTGATGACATGGTGGGAGGTGTTAAAATGGAATCCATGTATATCAGTGTGAGTTCTAATGGCCTCGGCCAGGGGTTCAATCATGAGGTTGAAGATCGTTGGGGATAAAGGGCAGCCCTAGCGAGTACCATTAGATATTTGAAATGGAATGGAAAGCATGCTGGATGTGTACACCTGCGCAGAAGGGCAAGAGTACAGGGCCAGCACTGCGTTTAGTATATGACCACAAAAAACAAACTTTGACAAAGTCATCGACATATATTTCCAGTGGACCCTGTCAAACGCCTTCTCTGCGTCAATTGATAGCAGAGAAGGCGTTTGTTTTTTAACAGCATAGTGGATTATATTGACCATTCTCCGTGTAGCATCTGAGGTTTGTCTCCCCTTCATGAAGCCCATCTGATCGCATTGTATAAGGGATGGTACACATTCCGCTAGTCTTTGTGATAAGAGTTTTGCATATATCTTTATGTCTGTGTTTAGTAGGGAGATTGGACGAAAATTAGGTGGTGTATTAGGGTCTTTGCCTGGTTTGGGCAGAGTAACTATGTATGCCTTTAGCATTTCTGGGGGAAGGATGATGTGTCTGCTGCTTTTGTAAAGACTTGAAGAAGATAAGGTGTAAGGTGTGATTTGTATATTTTAAAATATTCATTGGAGAACCCATCAGGTCCTGGCGATTTGCCATTAGGTAGGGAGGCTAATGCATTTTCAATTTCAGGTATATTGAATGGGGAGTTAAGTAAGTTGATTTGGGATTCCGATAGGGAAGGTAATTTTAGGTTGTGAAGAAAGTTTTGTATATTTGGTAGAGTTGGTTGGTGTGTGGTAGAGTCATCTTTAATATTGTACAGACTGCTGTAGCAATTGGCAAATTGGTTGGCAATGTCCTGTGGGTTAGTAATTTTGTGTTTGAGCATGGGGTGAATCAGATGTGCGATTCTTGTTTTGGATTGTATTGCTTTTATTCGATTGGCCAAGTATTTGCCTGCTCTATTAGCATTAGCGTATGAGTTCAGTTTCAGTCGGCGTAGGTGGTGGTCATATTGTTGGGTCAATAGGTCTCTTAGTTTGTTTCTCAGTGAGGAAAGTTGTTGTGTGAGATTCAGATCAGGCTTTTGTTTATTTCGTGATTCTAAGGATTGTATGTCCGACAGAATGGAATCGATATGGGCTTTGTGTCGCTTTTTTTCTCTAGCACTTATCTGAATTAGTATTCCCCTCATATACGCCTTATGGGCGTTCCATAGAGTAAAAGGGTTTTCTACCGATTTTGCATTTTCATGAAAAAAATTGCTAAGGTGTTGAGATATGATTTTGAACGTGCGGGGTTCTTGTAATATTCTAATGTTATTGCGCCAGATGGGTGTAGAAGAGGAGACAACCTGGTCATTGATAGTAATAGTAACTGCTGCATGGTCAGACCACGTGATATTGTGGATCTGTGCAGAGGAGACTTTCTGTAATAACCATTTATCAGTAAAGAATAAGTCAATTCGTGAATAAGAACAATGCCTATGGGAGAAAAAAGTGTAATCTTTAGCATTTGCATTTAAGCAGCGCCAGGTATCAAAGAGTTCTGCACTATGAATGGTTTTGTTCAAGAATGTATTCCCATTCATTTTGGTGTTTGTCGTATCTAGTTTCAGGTCCATAAAGAGATTAAAGTCACCGCAGAGTATGAGGTTGCCATACAAGTGGGACTTCGTCTTCTTAAGAAGCCTGTTGAGAAAGCGGGTTTGATGTGTATTAGGAGCGTACAGAGACACTACCGTATATGGAGTTGAGTTAATGTCACCCTTGAGGATGATATATCTTCCGTTAGCATCTAGAATGGTTTCCTTGTGTTGAAAGGATAGCGTATTTCTCAGGGCAATTAGAACTCCTCTCTTTTTATGTCCTGGTGTGCATGCCAGAAACACATGGGGGTACTCTTTGTTGGTGCATGTCGGTGCGTTGGATTCCTGGAAGTGAGTCTCCTGTACACATAGTATGTCTGCCTTGTGTTTAAGGGCCTCGGCCCACATGGAGCGCCGTTTGGCAGGGTGATTTAAGCCCCTGGCGTTTATGGATAGGCAGTTAATTGGCATGTAGATATTTTCGGGGATTGTGAGGCGTCATTGTGCAGGTTATGTACTCACTGTGGCCAATTGTATCTTCTGGCACGGCAGAGTTGATTCTGTGTAATTCCGGTTCGTAACTGGCGTCCACTACTGGTCGGCGTGCTTCCATCATAAAGGAGGTAAAAGAAAACAAACAATATAGAAGAAATAAAGTTAATGTTGCAAAGTTAACAAACTTATTAAGAAAGGGATCATGAAATAGATCCATTTGCAGACATAACTGCTGTTTAGGTAGAGGCAGGGAGAAAACAGGGATTGCACTTGAACACCCTGTGTCCGGAGAGAAGGAATGCCAAAGGTCGTGGTGTGTTTATGCGTTTTCACCGGCTGATTTCTTAGAGGAACGTTTGCGTGAAACCACTTGCCAGTCATCTTGTATTGGAGAAGGTGTAGAAGCTTGGGCAAGTGGCGGAGTATGGGCTGGTAGTATGTTCCATTGTTGCAGTGCTGCAATGCCTTCATCCAATGTGGAGATCAGGACTGACGTACCATTATGAGTAACGGACAGCTTGGCGGGGTATTTCCACTTATGGATAATGTTGTGGTTTCTTAGAGCCTTGGTGATTGTCGCAAGGTTGCGACGTTGCTGGAGAGTGTGTCTAGATAGGTCTGGTAACAGCTGCAGCTCAGCATATTGTGGATGTCTGCTGTCAGGTTTGCGAGACACTATCAGGAGTTGTTCCTTGATATGATAGTAGTGTACCCTGAGTAATACATCCCTGGGAGTATTTTCTGGAAGGAAGGATGGTTTGGGGATACGGTGGATGCGATCTACAATGAGGTCTTGTGGAGACAGAGATAGGATTAGGGAGGAAAAGAGCGCTTGGGCGTACGCCAGTAGTTGTGTAGCAGGAATCGATTCAGGTATCCCCCTAATCTTTAGGTTGTTCCTCCAGGAATGGTCTTCCAAGTCTGCTACTTTTGATTTCAGCCATGCGATTTCTTCCGTGTGGTTGCTGTGTGCATCCACCATTGTATTGAAGGATGAGGTAAAGTCACTCATACTGTGTTCAACATGGTCTACTCTGCTACCCAGGGCCTGCACTTCCCTCTGACAGTGGTTGATTCCTGCTGTCATATCAGCATGCAGTGAGGCTTTTAATGACAGTAACATGTCCTTTAGGACTGTATCGGACACCGGTCTGTCATAAGTGGGGAAAGCTGCTATAGGGTCTGGTATATGGGATGTAGCTGGCGCTTCAGTGTTGTGAGGCCTGCTTACCTCCATGTCAGGGTCCATCAGCGGTCTCTCAGGGGAAACAGTTCTTTGTTTCTGCTTTGCTGGACTCCTGGTGGACGGACTAGAGGTCCCAGAAGAAGACCCGCTATCCGTTCGGGTGTTTCGCTGCTCGTTTTGAGGGCCGGAGCGGCCGTTTAGTGTGGATGCAGCCCGCTGTGCTTTCTGGCTCAGCCTCGTGCCGGCGCCATTTTGGTGGTGATCGCGCGCCTGGAAGAAATCTTGCAATTTCTGCAGATTCTGTGGATTCTTGCGGTGCCTGGGCATATCAGCAGGCTCAGTGGGTTCCAGGGATCCTGTGGATGAATTGTGGGGTCTGGATGTTGCCGCTGAGCGTGGATGGGTTCGGATTCTCTCCGGCGGCCGAGAGGAGCTCTTACATTAAGCGTCCATGTTGGAGCTCGGTCGCCACGCCCCCCTCCCGACCTTTTATATATATTTCTTGAAACTGCTTAATAGGGTGATTTATTCACTTGGAAAAGGGTCAGCTCTTTTCAAATTTTCTGCACTTGTATTGCACTTTCACCTATTATTGTTTGGCACCATCACTTGTTAATATAATTAATAATACAATGAATATTTATCTAGTCTTGGTAATTGAGAAATCGGATAAGGAAAGGGGGGGCGTGGCTTGGTGCGCAATGTGGACGGCCGCACTGTGACTGAGCTCCAGGATACGGTGAGACCCCGGACCCGGAAAACACCATCCACAAGACGAGTATGTCCACACATTTGAAGAGTGGAACGCACGGACATACTCTCTGCTCCCTGTCAACTCCCAAAAAGAAAATCTCGCCCGGAAACCTCAGCAAATACAGATACAACGGAGGAGGGCGATCTGCCAAGATGGTGCCGACACACAGACTCAGCCTGGAGGAAGACATAGAGAATGACGAGATGTCCCTGCCAGCATCTGAGGATTCAGTAGCAGGTAACATTGATAAAGACAGACCTCTGACCTATGCTACCATGACAGATATAGCTACAGACATTAAAAGATCGTTCACCTCAGCTATTACTGACATAAAAACAGAGCTGCTGAGACTCTCTGAACAAATGGCTGTGTCTGAGCGCGCTGGGAGGAGAAGAGATCGAGCACTGTCCAGACTAGACGACATTACCACTGCACACAACCAGCACCTGATTGAAATGAACAGACACTTAGAGGATTTAGATAACCGAGGAAGAAGGCACAACATTAGAGTCAGAGGGATCCCAGAGTCTGTCTCCTCGGACCAAATTAAGCCTGCACTGACTTCCATATTCAGCAGCCTATTAAATCGACCTGAACACTCCCCCATAGAATTTGATAGAGCTCACAGAGCCCTCAGGCCCAGAGTACCTGATGATAATCCACCCAGAGATATCGTGTGCTGCCTTCCTAATTTTGGTTTGAAGGAAGAGGTGCTACAAAAAGCAAGATCCAATGACCAGATTCTGTTCAATGAGAACACAATTCAACTGTTCCAAGATCTATAACCCATTACATTAAAGAATAGGAGGGCACTGAAACCCCTCCTGGAGGTTCTGAAAGAAAAGAGCATAAGCTATAGGTGGAAATTCCCTTTTGCACTCCAAGCTGCCTACATGGGTATACAATATATACTCAAAATCCCTCATGAACTGAACAGATTCTGTGAAAACCTCCAAATCATGCCAGTGGAACTACCAGATTGGTACGCAGAGTTTTTGTTACCCCCTGAAATCTCCACCCCACCATCCGGCAATGGAACAACACTATCTCACTCACCCTCTCAACAGGGGAAAAACCGCAGAAACACCTACAGAAACAACTATGACTCCCCCTTGTCCTCCAAATGTGCCAAAAGCCAAAGGCTAAAATAAGTATGTTCTACAAGATCCTCACAAACATTCAGCTACCGTGATGCATATCTGCCCCTCACTTGAAAAAGATTACTGTTTTTCCTCCCGTTTCTCTCCGTCTTTGAGGTTTTTTTTTTTTAATTTTCTCTCACCTCATGTCTTTTTGCTTCTCTCATTCCAAGCTCATAAGACCCGCTGATATGTAACTGTGAGCATTAGGAAAGTCATAATGTTTTCTCCATGAACGCCCACTAGAGTGCAGCCTCACACAAATTTGGCTCACATTACAAACTCTCTCTACAGACTTTATTCCTGGAAACTAACACGTTTAATACCTGTCAGAATCCCTCCCTCCGAACTGAATACAACAAGAAACCCATATACTATCTGAGGGAAGAAGGAAAGGAGGGATACATATTAAGTGTCCTGACTCCGTAAGCACTTTCATACAGCTATAACGACCTCTTACTACCCATTAAGGTATACACGTGTCAAGGTATAAGACTGTCGCTAATGTCCATACTTCTACACTCTAGCCTTTCTCGCTGCTCAGACATCTGATGTGTGATACACACATTGTTCAATTAATGGCTGCAACTCGCGGTCAGGAGCCTAATCAACTGGAACAACCATAACAACTCTAGCTAAACAGTGAGTACACAAAATCAACATCACATGTCTGCCAAGTGACAAATCTTTAAATACCTACTGAGGAAACATTCATCGCCACCAAGTTGGAGGAGACCTATCCTCTTGGAGGCTTTTATTACTCAGACCTACCTCTATCCCAGCTCTGGAGGAGAGGCTTCCTAGCCGATATACTTATAGCAGGCACATCAGCCAGCAAGTCTTGAAGCTTGAGAGGGAACTATAAGGTTTATAAAATCTTGTATATTAAGGTGCTAACACAGAAACCCTAAATTTTGCCAGTGGCTCCCCCAGCTCCAGGTCATAGGGCATATCTAAATGGAGAACTAGAACATGTAGCCACCAAATGCCGCTATACTGTACTGCACACTAACAGAGTGCTTATTGTTGCATTGTTGAGTTCTGGTTTATAATGTTATATGGTTCAAAGGTGTTTCTTTTTATTTATTTATTTATTTTTTTAATTTTTTTCTCTATTAATGTTCTATATGTTTGATTGCTCCCTTCATCCTATGCGGAAATCGCAAACTGTATATGACAGATGAGATGAACGGAATGTCTTTCTTTTGCTTAAAAGTATATGACTTGCAACACTCTCAATAACTACCAAAGCAAAATATTACTCTCTATTTTTAAATAGACTATAGTTATCATATTTTCTATAAGAAATTAAACAGTTTAAAATCTCTTTCTCATGTTATTTACACAAAATACCCGGGTCTCGCAGTGTCACGTGAGACAGACCCCGATCCCAACTTTACAACAACTATATATACCAAGCAAACACCACTAACGTGCCTCCCACATACCCCCCGGAGTCTATATTAGTGCCTAGTTTTCCTAGGTTACTACCTAGCTCCTCACCTCGTAGGTGAGATTTCAGCAACCACTCAACTACCCTTATCTAAACCTTTCTACCCCACCCCCCTCTTACCTTATCCTATCCCCTTTCTCAACCCATCACTTCCCTGGAGTACAATAAAAGACACTAGAACGTCCCACAAAATAAACATCAGCCTGACAAAACTTACTTGCCTCAACATTTCTCAATAAATAACCTGATAAACTACACCATGGCATACAAATTTCTAGGGAAATCACCAACCCTAATCTCTCACAATGTTAACGGGCTGAACATACCCGAAAAGAGAGCGAAACTGCTAAAAGAAGTTAAAAAGGCTCTTCCGTCAATTGTGTTTCTACAAGAAACGCACTTCAAAAGCGAACATGTTCCCAAATTTACAGACAATATTTTCACAGAAATGTACCACGCCACTAATCCCTTAGCCAAAACTAAGGGAGTCTCAATTATATTCAACAAAAACTCCCCTTTCAATTACATCAGCAACTTATAGATCCAGAAGGACGCTATCTTCTCTTAAAGGGCGACTGGGCAGGAGCACCAATCACATTGGCCAATGTGTACTTTCCAAATACAGCCCACATTCGATTCTGCTGTAAGATTATAGATGAAGTGAAATGGTTTGCTGAAGGGTGCATTATTCTGGGAGGTGACTTCAACATTCCCCTCTCCCCCCAGAAAGACACATCAACAGGCCACACCACTGTAACATACAGAACCCTTAGAAGTTTCAAATTGCTCTTAAACTCCTTATCATTAGTGGATACATGGAGATTGATTCACACTACGGAGAGAGATTACACCTTTTTCTCTTCCCCACACAAACGATATTCTCGGATCGATTTAATCTTTGTTTCACAGAGAGATCTAAGCAATTTGGAAGCAGCAGAAATAGGCATTATCTCCTTCTCAGATCATGCTCCTTCGGCTATATCTATACGACTTGACCCCCCCAAACAATCGACCTTTAACTGGAGACTCAAAGCATCACTCCTGACTGACCAAAGGGTGAAAGACGAATTACATGATACTCTGTCTGAATACTTTAGGAATAATTTAGACACAGATACCTTGACTAATTGGGAAGCCCATAAAAGCGTCCTGAGAGGACACCTGATGAAATGGGGTTCCAGGAAAAAAAGAGAGAAAGAGAAAGAAATTTCCAAACTGACTTCGCAAATAGCGAGACTGAAATCACTACACAAACAATCCCTCTCAATCTCAGTAGAAGAAGAACTGACCTGGTGCAGGAATTCCCTAAAATTAATTCTAGATCTGAAGATCAGAAAAGCACTTTTCTTTAAGAAAAGCATATTTTTTGAACATGGGGACAAAAGCGGGAAACTGCTGGCCAAAGCACTCAAAGACACAACACAGACAGGCAAGGTACATGCCATAAGGGACAAAGATGGAATACCTAGACACAAACCTACTGACATAACAGAACTTTTTTCGTAAATTTTATTTGAGACTATACAACCTCCCAGAACAACATAAACCCCCACACCTCTTCTCGACGAAACAAGAAACAATACATCAATTCCTAAAAGACAGCAAAATCCCCTCACTCACCCAAACAGAAACAAACAAATTAGAAGAACCCATATCCACCATTGAACTATTAGAAGCCATTAAGGACCTAAAAACAGGGAAAAGCCCAGGCCCAGATGGCTTTACTTCACAATATTACAAAACATACACACATATACTAACCAAACCCCTTCTATCAGCTTTCAATTATCTGGCAAAACACAACCACAATCACAAATCTTTTCTCATGGCCCACATCGCGGTGATTCCCAAACCTGACAAAGACCATATGGAATGTGCAAGCTACAGATCCATATCTTTACTAAACATAGATTTAAAGCTCCTAGCCAAAATACTAGCCAATAGATTAAAACCCCTATCAAAGATCATAGGACCAGAACAAGTAGGATTTATAACAGGTAGAGAGGCTCATGATAACACAACTAAAGCACTTAATTTAATCCATTTCGCCAGAAACTCTGAGACAAAAGGACTCCCTCTCTCCACCGATGCCGAGAAGGCTTTTGATAGAGTCTCCTAGAATTACATGATGACCACCTGCCCCCATATAGGACTAAATGAGAGTATGCTTTCATGGATCTCAGCACTCTGAGAATCCCCAGGCTAAAATTAAAGTTAATAACATTCTTTTCGAACCAATCAAAATACAGAATGGAACACTACAAGGTTGCCCCCTCTCACCCCTTCTTTTCATCATCTCCTTAGAACCCTTAATAAGAACAATTAATTTATCTGAAGACATAAGGGGTTTCAGGGTTGGGGGCAGAGAATATAAAATAGCCGGCTACGCGGATGACCTTCTATTATTCCTGACACACCCACATATCTGCATTCCCAATCTCGAAAAACATTTTGAGACCTTCGGATATATCTCTAACTTTAAAGTTAACAAATCAAAGTCAGAAGCATTAAATATTAACCTACCATCAGACCAACTTAAATTGATGACAGACAACCATAACTATAAATTGGAACAAAATACCTTGAAATACCTAGGAATAAACCTAACTAACAATATAGAGTCCTTATACCACAATAATTACAAACCCCTCCTAACCACGTTGATCAGAGACCTTCAAAAATGGTCATTCAAAACCTTCTCCTGGTTCGGCAGAGCCTCAATTCTAAAAATGACAATCCTTCCGAGATTGCGCTATCTCTTCAATGTACTTCCCATTAAAATTCCTGAGTCTTTTTTTACCAGCCTCCTCAGAGCACAAAGACGCTTTTTGTGGGCTGATAGAAAACTGAGAATAAAGCTCAATTTACTGTCACTACCCAAACATAAAGGGGGAATAGGCCTCTTGAATTTCAAAAAATATCACCAAGCATCGCACATCACGAGAATAATCGACTGGCACTGCCATAGCTCAAACATAGATTGGATCCAATTATAACAAACTTTATCCCCAACCTACTCTTTTATCCATGGTCACTACACTCCAAAACAGATAAGAAGCTAAACCACCCCTTAGTGGCAAACACACTTGACATCTGGCATAAAGTGGCAGGCACCCACAAACTGGCTTCAATAGACGGCCCACTGACACCTGTCAGCAACAACCCCTGACTTTATCCCAGGCTTACACCTGAGGAACATGCCGACTCGCACAGCCTCCTAATGTTTAACGGACTCTAAGGTCAAACCCCTAGACACCGTACAAGCAGAATGGGACAGACCATCTCCTGGCTTGTGGCTTTATATGCAACTAAAGGATTTCCTGTTAAATAGTAAATATAGATCTTCATATAGCCTACCATTACTCCCTCTTGAAAACCTATGCTTCAAAAGATCACCAATTGCCAATACCACTTCTCTAGCCTACCTCTGGCTGAATCAAGCCCAGCACACAGATGACACAAAACACAAAGAAAAGTGGGAAAAAGACTTAAATACTAAGATTTCATCTAAACAATGGAAGAATGCTTGCATCATGACACATAAATGCTCCTTAAGCACTAAATATCAGGAAATCTCTTATAAAATACTTACCCAATGGTATGTCACGCCACACAAGGCCAGGAGATGGTTTCCCACAATATCAGACACCTGCTGGCATTGCGGAGTGGAAGTAGGCACCTTCCTCCACGTATGGTGGGAATGCCCACCGCTCCATGTTTTTTGGGAGGCAGTTATAAAATGGACTAAATTTATAACAGAAACCACGCTTGAATTCACTGCAGCCATAAGCAAATACAAGAAGTCTCTTTCCAGACATCTATTATTAGCCGCCAAAACACTTATCCCCCTTCATTGGAAGACCACACATGAACCTAACATTAAAGACTGGTTAGAAAGAGTAAACTACATTTACAAAATGGAGGAAATTGCCGCCATGAAGAAAGAAAACAGCACAAACTTCAACAGTACCTGGCAACCATGGTTGTTATTCTTATATTCCCCTGAATACCACTCACTTACCAATTAATATACTATATGTAACAGATTGCTGTCTCACTAAACTGTCGACAAGGCAAGTTGTATTATATCTCACCACCACCTAAGCTCTCCTCTAAAGATTGTTAACGAAATTACAAACCTCTCCACCTATCTGATACATTTGCTAAATGTTGACTTCCACACATTTTGGTGGGACACTTACTATAATACTCCACACTCATCTCTCCCCCCACCTCCCCACCTTTATTCCCCCCCTCCCTTCTCTCCTCACCCCCCCACCTCCTCCCTCTCCCCTCCCTAACCCTCCCCTTACCTTATCCCCCTCTATGAATATCTAAGAATGTCTATAGCATATTCATAAACCCCAATTGTTACTCACTCAACTATATGACCTTGTACCTTCTTTCTACGTTAGATGTTAAATGCAATCCCCTTTTGTTATGGATATATGTTTTTGAATTGTATTGAATGCAGTTATTGTATTACTACAAGCTGTAATAAACTTTCGATTGTGAAAAAAAAAAGGAAAGGGCCAGGAGGATAAGCAGGAGGTAAGGGGCAAGTATGAACATGGTGGGTTCTCTCAATCATGAATAGTGATGAAAAATGCTCTTTCCAAACGTTTAATAGTCAGCATTCTGCAAAATCGGATGCATGCTCTGGGAGGCCCACCAGTCTGATATTATTGTAACACAGGCATTTTTTGAGATTATATGATTTCTGTATGATGTGGTATTAATCTTATGCATGGTTGTAGGTTGGTGCAGCACTGTGCGGCAGCAGAAAACACATAGGGGGAAATTTACTGAAACTGGAGCACACAGAATCTGGTGCAGCTGTGCATGGGATCCAATCAGCATCCAGGTTCTATTGTCAAAGCTTAAATGAGCAAGCCGAAGTTAGAAGCTGATTGGCTCCCATGCACAGCTGCACCAGATTCTGTGTGCTCCAGTTTTAGTGAATCTCCCCCATAGAGTCCCAGCGAAGCGAAACAGAATTATATTGTCTGTGAAGTTCTACAATACCTGACAAGGCAACTGGACCAGGAGAACTCACAGCATGTAAAAGTAATCTGTCAGTAAAAGTAGGCCTTGGGTGTGCCAACAGCATGTGTCTCGAGGGGCAGAATTTGGCCTGGCCATATAGGGAAGTTTCCAGATAGAATGGTGTGTCCTGCACTTTCCCTACTCCTCCAGAACCTCTCCCTGATATTTAGCACTTTCCCTGCCAGACACGGTCACTTTCAAACCTGTTTGAAAAGGGTGTACTATGTCTTGTAGCTCATGTCTGCCCTGGGGGCCAAAGGCTTCACAAATTCCAGCTGTTTCTCCAGCGTTGCCTTCCCTCTTTATTTTGTTATTATGAGCCAGAATAAATGGAGATTTTTTTATATGAAAAAACTTGCCGACGTGTTTTTCTTCAAATAGGACAGTTTTTTTTGTGAGTAGGCAGGTACATTTAAAAAAATACAATGTAAAATTAACAAAGGACACCAAGCAACCTCCTTGAGGTTTAAAAATACAAGATAATAATGGTGTTGTAGAAATGTGACATACAAAAAAAAAAATATGGAGATGACTATAAAATAATAAAAAAAATACAACAGGAGATTTAGATTAAAAAAAAATAAAAAATGACTATAAAAAAAAAATTAAAACATTACTATGGAGATCTGGCTTTAAAAACAAAAAACATTATTCATGAGATCACGAGAAAAAATAAAGAAATCAATTTGTGAGAACTCTATGTGAATATGAGCAGCAAAACAACTTCATTCTTCTAGCATTATAAAGAAGAAGAGAATGCGCTGCATTGAAAGATGTAAAAGTTTGCAGTGTGACAAACGTGCCATCTCCATTACGAACGGTTGTTTTACCAGACTGATTGGCTCCGTCTCATACTTGATTCTGAGCATGCGTGTTTTTTTGCATGTCGGAATTGCATGCACATGAACGGAATTTCCGATAGAAACTTTTTCTGTCGGAAAATTCCGGCGGAAATTCGGCTAGCAAAAGTCCAATGGAGCATACACATGGTCACATTTTCCAAACAAAAGCTCTCATCGGTCTTTTGCTGGCCAAATTTTTGATCATGTGTACGTGGTATAAGTTTTGAGGTAGTTAAACGCTGAATGAATGACATTATGGTCAATGAGAAATAATGGCCATGTTGCTAGATACTCACAAAAAAATTCTCAGAGTCTGGAAACCTTGGTTGTCCCATGTTCAACCATCACGCTTCGACAATCTCCTTGTGTTGATTTGATAACCCTGATCCACTGATCCCTGAGACTCTTTTCACTTATTTTTACTCCTTCTTTCTTTTCTGGTCTTTTGTTTTGCCTTCAGCTTTCCCCCTTTTTTGTTTTGTTTTTTCCTATCTTTTCTCTGTTTCTTCTTTTAATTAGTGTGCAAGCTTATTAGGCCATTAGGACAATACCTGGTTATGACAGTTATTGGCTTGTTTTTTTTTTTTTTTTTTACTGCAGAATTGCAACTTCTCTCGCCTGACACTTAAACCGGACCTTATCCCTCTCGCGGCACTCTCCTTCTCTCCATCCTGCTCCTCCTTTGCAGCACCAATATAATTTTTTTGTTTGTTTACTTACTTGTCTTTCTGGGCATCAAAGGCTCAGCCCACCCCTTGGTTTCCGGAATTCGCCTAGGCAAATGACGCAGTGACCCCAGTGCCTCCTGGGATGCATGACATGCAGTCCCATTCAGAAAAGAGGAGGGGGCGGGCTTAGCGGTACCTGCACCCAGAAGAACTGGCAGCTGTCACAGACAACATGGCAATGCTGGACCCGTGCAGTGGCTGCAGAGAGGAGGATCCCAGCAGCTCAATGCTGGACCCCCTGGCTAGATGAGTATGCTTACTCTGCAGAAGACAGGTAAAAGGTAAGCAGGGAAAAAAATTATGGGGGGGAGGGAAAAGGCTGCAGTTCTTCTTTAAGGCACTCTTTAGAGACACCACTTTAATTTGATAGATTGTAGTAGACATGTGCAATTCGTTTCAGTCCGGATACAAATTTGATGCCCGCCGCACCACCGGACCCTAAAAAAAAAGATCTGCCCACGAGGACGGCTGACTGCCAAATGCCTCCTTCACCGTTTGACAGTCCTTGTGATATCACCCACCGATGCATGCTGGGTCGGTGATGTCACAAGGGGGTGGTGCCACCGGGTGACATCACCAGATGGTTCTGCTCCTTACCTATTTAAGAACTGTTAAATGGCGGAGGAGGCATTCAGCGGTCAGCCATCCTCGCGGGCAGAACTTTTTTCTTTTTGGCTCTGGAGGTGCAGCGGGCATCGTAATTGACATCTTTTTTTTATTTTTATTAATAAAGAAATTTTCAAAAACATGTGTACTGTTTTTATTTATTTTAACCGCTGGCAACAAAAGTGAGTACACCTCTAAGTGAAAATGTCCAAATTGGGCCCAAAGTGTCAATATTTTGTGTGGCCGCCATTATTTTCCTGCACTGCCTTAACCTTTTTGGGCATGGAGTTCACCAGAGCTTCACAGGTAGCCATTGGAGTCCTCTTCCACTCCTCCATGATGACATCATGGAGCTGGTGGATGTTAGAGACCTTGCGCTCCTCCACCTTCTGTTTGAGGATGCCCCACATATGCTCAATGACAAAACAAAGCTCTTAATTCACTCGCTGGTCATCTCTCGCCTCAACTACTGCAACTCACTTCTCATTGGCTTACCTCTACATAGTCTATCACCTCTTCAATCCATCATGAATGCTGCTGCCAGACTCATCCACCTTACCAATCGCTCTGTCTGCTACCCCTCTCTGTCAATCCCTCCACTGGCTTCCGCTCACTCAACAAATTAAATTCAAAATACTAACAACTACTTACAAAGCCATCCACAATTTAGTCCCCAGCTACATCACTAGCCTAGTATCTAAATACCAACCTACTTGTTCTCTTCGTTCCTCTCAAAACCTCCTGCTCTCTAGCTCCCTCGTCACCTCCTCCCATGCTTGCCTCCAGGACTTTTCCAAAGCCTCTCCAATCCTATGGAATGCCTTACCCTAAGCTGTCTGCTTATCTCCTACTCTATTAGCTTTTGGACGATCCCTGAAAACCCTTTTCAGCGAAGCCTACCCTACCCACACCTAACAACTATTTTTTCATTTTTTCCATCAGCTCACCCCCCACAATTATTACTTTATTTTTGCTTCCACTTGACCCTCCTTTCTGGATTGTAAGCTCTAATGAGCGGGGCCCTCTGATCCCTCCTGTATTGATTTGTATTGTAAGTGTACTGTCTTCCCTCATGTTGTAAAGCGCTGCACAAACTGTTGGCGCAATATAAATCCTTAATAATAATAATAATATGGTTTAGGTCTGGAGATATGCTTGGCCAGTCCATCACCTTTACCCTCAGCTTCTTTAGCAAGGTAATGTTTGTCTTGGAGGTGTGTTTGAGGTCGTTATCATGTTGGAATACTGCCCTGTGGCGCAGTCTCCGAAGGGGGATCATGCTCTTCTTCAGTATGTCACAGTACATGTTGGCATTCATGGTTCCCTCAATAAACTTTAGCTCCCCAGTGCCGGCAGCACTCATGCAGCCACAGACCATGATACTCCCACCACCATGCTTGACTGTAGGCAAGACACACTTGTCTTTGCACTCCTCACCTGGGTGCCACCACACACGCTTGACACCATCTGAATCAAATAAGTTTAACTTGGTCTCATCAGACCACAGGACATGGTTACAGTAATCCAAGTCCTTATCCTGCTTTTCTTCAGCAAACTGCGGGCTTTCTTGTGCATCATCTTTAGAAGAGGCTTCCTTCTGGGACGACAGCCATGCAGACCAATTTGATACAGTGTGTGGCATATGGTCTGAGCACTGACAGGCTGACCCCCACCCCTTCAACCTCTGCAGCAATGCTGGCAGCACTCCAACGTCTATTACCCAAAGACTACCTCTGGAGTTCTTTGCCATAAGGTGCCATGTTGAACTTCCAGTGACCAGTGTGAGAGATTTGAGAGCGATAACACCAAATTTAACACACCTGCTCCTGATTCACACCTGAGAGCTTGTAACACTAATGAGTTACATGACACCGGGGAGGGTTATTAATTATTAATTATGAGAAAGTCTGTATGGGAACAAAATTTGCACACATCTTTGCCAACTGGTTTATGGCATATTGGGAATCCATTTTTATTTGGAAGGATTATGAGCTGGGTGTGTACCCTGTTCTATGAGGAAGCTATATAGATAACATTATTCTCATTTGGAATCTTTGTATACAATAATGATCATGAGAAAGGTTGTATGGCAGTGGAAGATGCACTGGTGGGGAAAGACATTTTTAAGAAGGGAGAAGATAGACTTCACATTGAACGGTATTTGATTTATGTTACAACATAACTATTTCATGGTTGACAATTTATTCTTCCTGCAGAAGGTTGGCACAGCTTTGGGAACAATGTTTTTACCCAGATTTGCCAAGTGGTGTATGGCATATTGGGAACCCATCTCCGTTTTTTGAGAGGATAAAAGCATGGTAGCAGCTCTCGTTCTATGGTGAAGGTATATAGATGATATTTAATTTCTTTGGAAGAGTTTTCAAACAGATTCAGATGCGGTTTTTTGCCTAGGATTAACTTCATAATTTTAATCATTTTTTTGGTTTTCAATCCTACATAGAGTTATGAAGAAATTTATTTTCTTGGATCTTTATAAAGGATTGGCATATTATGATTAAAACTAACAGAAAACCAGCGAATAAAAGTTTTAGTGCAATCAGTAGTGTATTTAGGTTTTCTGCTGCCCTAGGCCTGACTAAACTTGTGCACCCCCTAATTTAAATATGACCCACTCCTTCCTGTCAAGGCCACATCCCTTTCTGTTTAACCAATTAACAACCGGCCCATAGCCGAATGACGGCTGCAGGGCGGTTGCTTAACTCTGGGAGGACGTCATATGACGTCCTCCCGGAATTCCCCTCTCGCGCGCCCCCTGGGGCGCGCACCCGAGCACATCCGTCCTCTGGACCCGGCGCATCACGGATCCCGGTAAATGGCCGCTGATCGCGGCCCTTTACCATGTGATCGCGCCGTCATATGACGGCGCGATCATATGTAAACAGACCGGCGTCATCTGATGACGCCGGTTCCTCTCCTCCCCTCCTGTGTACCGATCGGTACACTGTGGAGGAGAGGGAGATGGATGGATGGTTGCAGCGCTGTGGGCTGGATGTGTAGTGCCCACAGCGCTGCACAGAGACATCCAGCCATCCATCTATCCATGCTCAGCCATCCCTTCTGCTGTGCAATACTCTGCAAAGCCCACATTACTCTGCAATACCCCCATAATACTCTGCAAAGCCCACATTACTCTGCAATACCCCCATAATAATCTGCAAAGCCCCATATTACTCTGCAATACCCCCACAATACTCTGCAATACCCCCACAATACTCTGCAATACCCCACATTACTCTGCAATACCCCCACAATACTCTGCAATACCCCCACAATACTCTGCAATACCTCCACAATACTCTGCAAAGCCCTGCCATACCCCGCCATACCCCGCCATACTCCGCCATACCCCGCCATACTCCGCCATACCCCGCCATACTCCGCCATACCCCGCCATACCCCGCCATACTCCGCCATACTCCGCCATACCCCGCCATACTCCGCCATACCCCGCCATACCCCGCCATACTCTGCCATACTCCGCAATACCCCGCCATACTCTGCCATACCCCGCCATACCCCGCCATACTCCGCCATACCCCGCCATACTCCGCCATACCCCGCCATACCCCGCCATACTCCGCAATACCCCGCCATACTCCGCAATACCCCGCCATACTCCGCAATACTCCGCAATACCCCGCCATACTCCGCAATACCCCGCCATACTCCGCAATACCCCGCCATACTCCACAATACCCCGCAATACTCCGCAATACCCCGCCATACCCAGCCATACCCTGCCATGTTGAGCCATGCTCGGCTGTACTCGGCCCCTGTATGTGGTCAGGCTGTGGAAGTCTCACACATGTGGTATCGCCGTACTCAGGAGGAGTAGGAGAATCTATTTTGGGGTGTCATTTTTGGTGTGTACATGTTATGTGGTAGAAATATTGTATAAATAGACAACTTTGTGTTAAAAAAAAAATGCGTTTTAACCACCTTCCGCCCGCCGGCCGTCATACAACGTCCTTGAATTTGTGCGGGGATATCTGAATGATGCCTGCAGCTACAGGCATCATTCAGATATCAGCTTTTTCAGCCGGCGATTCCCTATACCATAAGAATGATCATAGCGGCTGTTCCACTGCTTGATCGTTCTTACGGGAGGCGAGAGGGGATGTCCCCCCCTCCCGCGCTTCTACCGACTCACAGCTACGATCGAAGCCAGGATCGTTTTTTTTTTTTTTTTTTTTAATTTCAGGCTTCCCAGCCTAGAGGTGAGATGTGGGGTCTTATTGACCCCATATCTCACTGTAAAGAGGACCTGTCATGCCATATTCCTATTACAAGGATGTTTACATTCCTTGTAATAGGAATAAAAGTGGTCAAAATTTTTTTTTTTTTGAAAAAAGCATCAAACTAAAATAAATAAAGTAAAATGAACAATAAAAAAAAATAAAAATTTTAAAGCGCCCCTGTCCCTGTGTGCTCGCATGCAGAAGCGAACGCATACGTAAGTCCCACCCACATATGAAAACGGTGTTCAAACCACACATGTGAGGTATCGCTGCGATCGGTAGAGCGAGAGCAATAATTTTGGACCTAGACCTCCTCTGTAACTCAAAACATGTAACCAGTAAAAAATTTTAAAGCGTCGCCTATGGGGATTTTTGAGTAGCAAAGTTTGGCGCCATTCCACAAGCGCATGCAATTTTGAAGGGTGACATGTTGGGTATCTATTTACTCGGAGTAACTTCATCTTTCACATTATGCAAAAACATTGGGCTAACTTTACTGTTTTGGTTTTTGTAAAGCACAAAACAGTTTTTTTTCCAAAATAAACGCGTTAAAAAAATTGCTGCGCAAATACCATGCGAGATAAAAAGTTGCAACGACCGCCATTGTATTCTCTAGGGTCTTTGCTAAAAAAACATTTATAATGTTTTGGGGTTCTATGTAATTTTCTAGCTAATAAATGATGATTTTTACATGTAGGAGAGAAATGTCAGAATTGGCCTGGGTGCTCCAGAACGCCTGAAGGTGCTCCCCTGCATGTTGGGCCTCTGTATTTGGCCACGCTGTATAAAAGTCTCACACATGTGGTATCGCCGTACTCGGGAGTAATAGCAGAATGTGTTTTGGGGTGTAATTTGTGGTATGCATATGCGGTCTGTGAGAAATACCCTGCTAATATGACAATTTTGTGGAAAAAAAAAAAGTAAAAAAAAAACCTTGATTTTGCAAAGAATTGTGGGAAAAAATGACAACTTCAAAAAACTCACCATGCATCTTTCTAAATACCTTGGAATGTCTTCTTTCCAAAAAGGGGTCATTTGGGGGGTATTTGTACTTTGTACATGTTAGGGTCTCAAGAAATTAGATAGGCCGTCAGTACTTCAGGTGTGATCAATTTTCAGATATTCGCACCATAGCTTTTGGACTCTATAACTTTCAAAAAGACCAAATAATATCCACCGATTTGGGTTATTTTTACCAAAGATATGTAGCGGTATAAATTTTGGCCAAAATATATGAAGAAAAATTACTAATTTGCAAAAAATAAAGAACCCAGCGGTGATTAAATACCACCAAAAGAAAGCTCTATTTGTGTGAAAAAAAGAACAAAAATTTCATATAGATACAGTGTTGCATGACTGAGTAATTGTCATTCAAAATGTGAGAGCACCAAAAGCTGAAAATTGGTCTGGTTAGGAAGGGGGTTTAAGTGCCCAGTTGTCAAATGGTTAAGACCCACCCTGAAATTTTTGAGTGGGGACACTAGTTCTGAGGGCTGGGGGGTAATGGATTCCCTTACTTTTCATAGATTTCCTCTCACTTCCTGTTTGGCTATGGGGCAGGAAGTGAAGGGAAATCTCTGCAATGGGACAGGGATGGTAAAAAATAAACTGACAAGGGCTATAACCCTCCCTTATTCTATCCAAAATGAAAAAAAAAAGTGTTGCCTACAGTTCTACTTTACGCACAAATGTCTGATAATTTTATGGAGAGGACTAAGAAGATATAACCATGCCAATGGTGTAGCAGAAAACTGTCAGGAAAGGTCTCCTCCACTGGTAATATCGATCATTTGGCGTGCAGTACTGAGGTCCACCAGCAGGTGTCTCCTGGCAGTTTTGAGCTGTCAGAAGAGCTTTTTCCTTCTGGTATTCTGTCACCTTTGGGCTGCAGTACTGGCATCCACCAGCGGAGGAATCCTGGCAGTGTGGAGCAGGTATTCCCCTCTGCAGACAGGTGTCACCTGACCTTAATTAGCAGCTGCAGTATAAATACCCGGCAAGTGCACACTCATGTTGCCCTGGTATTGTCCTTGAGCCCTGACCTGCAGCCTGCACCCTGTTACTCTGATCCTGAAGCCTGATTCCTGGAACTTGTTGATCCTGTTTCCTGTCTGTTACCTGAACCCTGAGCCTTGTACCTGACCCGTCCCTCCTGTGATCCATCCATCCTCTCTTGTGCTGTTGTTTCCCTTCCCAGCTACTGATCTCCTGTTTATGACCCTGGCCTGGCTTGACTACGATTCTGGTACTCCCTTTTGCTACATATGCTGGTTGTGTATTATCACTGTTTGGTTGTTTGGTTTGTTCACTCTGTATTGGTGGTGTGTTCACATGTATATGCATTTACCTTAATAAACTTACTTTCACCTATTTATGTCTGGTTCACTCTGTTGCAGTCACACAGTTCTGGTCACATCTGATTTATGACAAAAACATTTAGCACAGTGAGGAAGGTTTGCGGTCCAGGATGATAGGACAGTCAAAATTAGAAGCGAATGCCCCCCCCCCCACAGTTGCGGAACGCCGGCCGCCTGCATACTGGAAGCAGTGCGGCCGATTTATGGTGGCGCTAGACTAATTTGCCTCTCAGCCCAGTCCGCCCCATAAGACTGGTGCTACACCAACAGTGTAGCGCAATCCGGTGGGGACTCTTTCCATGCTGCCCCCCTGCAAAGTGTTTCCTTAGGCCCGGGCCTTGTCGGCTTAGACCAGGATATAGTGTTTAATGCAATGCATCACAACAAAATACAGCGCTTGTGCTAAATGGCCATAAATTCCCACAGACACCCTATGAAATCTTGCGAAAAGCCTTTCCAGAAGAGGGGGTTCTTTTCACAAATGAGAGGGACAACACCATATTAGTTAGATTTAGCTGATTTAGGTGTGATGGTCAGGTGTACACTGATCTTTGACCACATTGTGTATCACTGCCTTAAGAGCCCATTCACACAGGGGCAACACGACTTCCAGCACGACTTTGGGAGGCAACTTGGACACGACTTGAGTATGAATCACAGCACGACTTGGGGCAACTTACAACACAACTTGAAGTCGCCTCCAGGACAGGGAACTTTACAAGTGGCCAATCAGAGCTTATCAGCTGTGTGTGAGAAGGAGGGGGCTGGCTGTTTAGTGGAGGAAATTACTTTCTGTTTCCTTTCTGCTTCCTGTAAAGTTGCCTCAGTATGAACAGTGATCAGACTTGGAAGCAACTTCCATTGAAATCAATGGGTACAAGTTGCCTTCAAGTCGGATTGAAGTAGTACAGGAACCTTTTCTGAAGTCGGAGCGACTGCAGTAGTGTGCATTAAGACAGATCCATTCACTTACATTGATTTATTCATGTAGCGCGACTTGAGGCGACTAGGGGCGACTTGAAGTCGGATCCAAAGTTGCCCCTGTGTGAATGGGCTCTTAGAATCTGTGGTTCTGTCCATTTATACTATGCCTGTCTAAGTAAAGGGGGGATCAGGACAGCTGATAAAAACCCTTTGATCTGGAAAAGTTGTGATGACCAAGAGTGAGTAGCTTTGTGTGTAAAGTAAATACATTTGTTATAAATACAATAAACATTTTTTGCTGAATGCCTAGCATTTTTTTAAATCATTTTTTTAAATCTGTGCCTAGCATTTTTTTAAACCAGTGCACCACAGGAAGATGTTGAAGTCCCACTCTGGTAAAAAATATTGTGAAAATTTTGGGAAGGGGATGGGGAGATTGTCTACCTTTAGCATGTGGTCAACAGAAGAAAAAGTGAGGGAAAAATCTCTTGGTTGCGGACATGGATTAAAACATGAGTTTCCAACCAATCACTGCTCTACCCAAATCAGAAAATCATACTGATAAAAATGTGCATTATATATTTAACTATGCGTGCCTTTGGAGAAACCATGTTGTAGATCTACACACGAACTGTAATATACATTATACAGTTTTTTCTTTCTCTTCAAAATAAAGAATAAAAAAAAAAAAAGTTGTTGCTCAAGTCACATTTTAATATGCATTAAAGCACAATAAAGAATTCATGTTCTGTTTATCTGAAACCTCCACTAGAACAGTGAAATATTCTTTGTTGCATAGGTTTACAATGTCTCTTTTGTCATTAATTCTCTTTGCACTCTTAGAATATGGAAATACATAATGATATACAGTACATGGTATGTTCATTTTTTATTTTTTTAAGTGACATTTTTTCATACTACAAAATCAGAAGGCAGTTTTTTTTTTTAATGATTGATAAACTGCTGAAATGTGATGGCTACATTAGTTTTTTCATTTTAATTTTTTTGTTTTCATCTGATGATTACATTTTAGTTCTTATGTTTAGATATGCTTCAGCTATTTTTTTTTTTTAATGATAGTCTTATTTAAGACCTCAAAAGCCAAAACATGCCAACAAATGAAAGTGACAAAGGAAGTAATTATTTAGCTGCTAGACAGAAAACTCACAGATGATAAGACGTTTAAAGTGACAAGAAATGTCATTCCATTGTCCTGTTCTTTGCAGCTCTAAACAGTGTGTGTTTTGATCATTACTGGGTGCATCTTTTTTCCAGTTGGTGTAGGAGATCGCATCACCTGATGGACATTTGTAAGTACCATCTGTCTCAAGTTTATTTATTCCAAGAAAAGCAAGGACATCGAAATGTTTGGTGATGGAACGTACGGCTTCGTTCTCATCAGCATTCTTTGGAGAGGCAATTTGACCTCCCGCATCTGTACACCTTTCTCTAGCATCAGTGAAACTGCCTTGACCACCATCTGAGAGGTAAATTTTGTCACCACTTCTAGCTCTTCCTTTGAAAAATAAAAATGCTGAAATGGAAATAGAAGAGAAAAAAATTATATCATCACAAGACCTATTATGATGTACAGGTATCTTCACTTAGAGAAAAATATAACATTGCGGTGATGATGGTGGGCTGGTACGTAAAGGATAAGTTCACCTTTGTGAAAAAAATAATAAATGCACATATTTTTGCAGGCAAAAAAATAGGATTTTTTATAACAGCTTACCTGTAAAATCCTTTTCTTTTGATGTACATCACGGGACACAGAGCCTCAGTAATTACTGATGGGTTATATAGGGTATCACTAGGTGATTGGACACTGGCACACACTAAACAGGAAGTTCAACCCCCTATATAATCCCTCCTCTTACAGGGATACCTCAGTTTTGTAGCAAAGCAATATAAGTGTATTAGAAAAGGGGCGGGACCTCTATGTCCCGTGATGTACATAAAAAAAAAAGCATTTTACAGGTAAGCTTTCTCGTACATCACGGGACACAGAGCCTCAGTAATTGATGGGATGTCCCAGAGCAATGCTTATCTGAGGGGAGGGGACACAACGTAGGGTGTAATCAGACCTGAGGACCTTGTACCGCTACCTGCAGCACACTACGCCCAAAGGCGATATCCTCATGCCTTCCCACATCCACCTGATAAAATTTGGTGAATGTATGGACTGAAGACCAGGTTGCGGCCTTGCAGATTTGAGCCATAGAGGCCCGGTGATGCACCACCCAAGAAGCACTAATCGCCCATGTGGAGTGTGCCTTGATCTGAAAAGGAGGAATTTTCTGTTTCAAACCGTGAGCTTGAATAATCATTTGTCGAATCCATTTAGAAATGGTAGATTTTGACGCTGCCTGTCCTTTATTGGGACATTCCGGCAGCATGAACAAAACATCCGTTTTGCGAATTTGAGCAGTTGCTTTCAGATAGGCCTTGACTGCTCTTACTACATCCAAAAAATGTAGTGACCTTTCTTCCGTGGAACAGGGATCTGGAAAAAAGGAAGGCAGAACAATATCTTGGTTTAGATGAAAACCTGAAACCACTTTCGGTAGGAAGCTAGGATGAGGGCGCAATACCACAATATCCTTGTGTATGATTAAATAAGGCTCTTTACAGGAAAGAAGAAATGGCTACCAGAAAAATGTACTTTCTTGTCAACAAGACCAAGGGAATTTGACCTATTGGTTCAAAAGGCTGTTTCTGTAAAACTGACAGAACCAAATTCAAGTCCCAGGGGTTTAGGGGCGCCTTAACCGGAGGATTAAGACGCGTCACCCCCTGCATAAAGTTTCGGACCAAAGAATGTGAAGCAAGTGGCCGTTGAAATAATACTGATAAGGCCGAGACCTGGCCCTTGATGGTACTCAAGACCATCTTAATTTCTAATCCCATTTGTAGAAAGTCAAGAATTCTACCTATTACATATTTTCTGGGATGCTAACCCCTGGATTCACACCAGGATACATAAGCTTTCCAGACTCTATGATAAATCACTCTGGAAGCTGGCTTCCTTGCATTGATTAAGGTGGAAATCACAGGACCTGAAAGCCCACGACTCTTCAGAATGTGGGTTTCAATAGCCAAACTGTCAAATTTAGCATTTGTAAGGCAGGATGGAACACTGGACCTTGAGATAACAGGTCTGGACGTGACGGTAGGGTCCACGGGGAACCTACTGTCATCCTTACTGTTTCTGCATACCAAGCCCTCCTGGGGCCACCAGGAGTACTGACTTCTTTTCCTGCCTGATCCTGCGAAGGAGTCATAGCAGTAGTAGAATAGGAGGGAATGCATAAATCAGTGAGAACCGATGCCAAGGAATCACCAACGCATCTGTCCCGCATGCAAGAGTATCCTTTGTTCTTGCCACAAACTTGTCGATCTTTTTGTTGAATCTGGATGCAAAGAGATCTACATCTGGAACCCCCCATCCTTGGCGTATGGCCCAAAAGACGTCGGGGTGAAGAGACCATTCCCCTGGGAATAACCGCTGGCGACTCAAATAGTCCGCCTGCCAGTTCTCTATCCCTGGAATGAAAATTGCCGATATGCATGGCACATGCTTTTCTGCCCAGACTAAAATCTGGTTCACTTCTCTCTGAGCTGCCCGATTCCTGGTGCCTCCTTGATGATTGATATAAGCGACTGCTGTGGCATTGTCGGACTGGATCCTGACTGGGCAGCCCTGTAGCCTTAGAGTCCAGGCCTTTAGGGCTAGATATGGCACACGGATCTCCAGAATGTTGATGGGTAAGGTCCTCTCGGTTTTGGACCATTCCCCTTGGACCGCAGACTGTTCCAGAACTGCTCCCCAACCCGAAAGACTGGCATCCATTGTTACCACCGTCCAGGTAACCGGTAGAAAGGATTTCCCTTTCTGCAGGCTTTCGGGTATTAACCACCAACTGAGGCTCTGACGCATTGCACGAGACAGGTGCATCAGAAAATCTAATGCCTGAACCTTCTTGTTCCAGGCCGACAAGATAATGTGTTGCAGTAGTCTTGAATGAAACTGAGCATAGGGAACTGCTTTGAATGAAGCTACCATCTTTCCCAGCAGCCTCATACAAAGGCGGACAGAAAGACCTTTTTTGGTCCTGACTACCAGAATCAGCTCTCTTAAGGCAGTGATCTTTGCCTGAGGTAAAAATACCTTCTCTTGGCTTGTATTTATGATCAGACCCAAATACTCCAGTCTTCGTACTGGCTTTAAGAAAGACTTTTCTAGGTTGAGAATCCAACCTAGGTGTTCCAGGTAGTTGACTGTGGTCATCAAGTTCCCGCTCAAACAGGCTACCGACTGGTCTATCAAGAGCAGGTCATCTAGGTATGCTATGACAGTTATACCTTGAGCCCTTAATCTGGCCAGAGGAGGAGCCAAGATCTTTGTAAACACTCGAGGTGCAGTGGCTAGCCCGAAAGGCAGAGCCACAAACTGAAAATGGCACCCTTCTATTTCGAAGCGCAAGTACTTTTGATGAGCAGGAAAAATGAGTACATGCATATACGCATCTCTGATGTCTATTGATGCCAGAAATTCTCCTCCCTGTAGGATGGAGACAACTGTCCGAATTGATTCCATGCGAAAGGATCGAATCCTTAGGAATCGATTCAGATCCTTTAGATCCAGAATGGGTCTGACATCGCCATTTGGTTTTTGTACCGTAAAAAGGTTGGAATAAACTCCCAATCCTTGACCTTTCGTGGGAACCACCATGATGACTTTTTGCAACAATAGTCGCTCTAACGCTAGAAGGAGCGACTGCTTTTTCTCTGGATCTCTGGGGACATTTGATCTGAGGAAACGAGGAGAGGGGAATTCTTGAAACTCCAGTTTGTAACCTAGAGTTGCCGTGGAGATTACCCATCTGTCCTGGAAATCCTCCTGCCAGAGTTTTGAGAACCGTAGCAATCTTCCCCCCACCCGAGCGAGCGGGGGCGCTCCTTCATAAAGAGGCTTTAGCGTCTTGTCTAGTAGGCTTCTTCCCCCAGGACTTCTTTTGTCCCTGGGGTCGACTCTGAAATTTATTTCTAGACCCTGACGGAGGAGGCCGACGCGACTGCTCGGAGGCTGATGCTCCTGGCACTGGGGAAAGAGCCCATTTGAAAGAGGGACGCTTACTCCTTTTCTTAACAGGTAAGAGAGTGCTTTTCCCACTAGAGATCTTTTGGATATAATTGTCCAAATCCTCTCCAAACAGCCTTGCACCACGAAATGGAAATCCAGCCAGAAGTTTCTTACATGGTGCTTCGGCTGACCAATTTTTCAACCATAAGATTCTACGCATATGCACCAACCCAAGTGAAAGACAAGAGGTTTGGATGATAGAATCTCTGATGGTGTCAACAGCAAAACATAAGGCCGCTGGAAGGTTAGCCAACCCCTGGGCCTGCTGTTCAGGTAGAACTTTAAGGACCTGCTTAACATGGTCTCTTAAGTATTGACAGACTCCGATCGCTGCCACTGCAGGTTGAGCTACTGAACCTGCTAAGGAGAAAATATCCTTCAACAGGGATTCCATTTTTTTATCAACAGGATCCCTGAGCATCTGAGCATTGTCTACAGGACAAGTCAGACTTTTATTTACGGAGGAAATGGCGTCAACTGCCGGTATCCCCCACATCTTTATAAACTTTTCTTCCATAGGATAAAGTGTTGAAAACTTTAGGCGGAAAAAAACGTTTATCTGGGTGATCCCACTCAGAATAAATGAGCTTTTCTAGCAAATTATGAACAGGAAAGCATGTGTTGTTTGAGGAGGCTTCAGTGACCCCAAAGAAGAAGAGGGTTTTTTAACTGACTCAGATACAGGTAACTTAAATGTGGAGAGGACCAATCCAGCAAGGATCTGTACTAAGACCTTCTCATCCTGAGAAGCTGAAGAGGGCCCTTCTCCACTTGATTCCTCAGAGGAGGAATCATCAGTCCCATCCCGATCCTCTGAAAAGGGATTCTTCTCTTTTTTCCCAGAGTTCCTCTGCCTTAAGGGTCCTGGGTAACAGAGGAAGACCTAGTGCATTTTCTTCCACTGAGTGAAGATGCAATTAAGGCCATTAATCTTTCCTCTAGTCCATTAATGGTTGAGGAAAAAACCTCCTGCGTAATGTATACAGGGGTTGAAGTGCCAGAAGCAGATACAGCCCCTGACCCCAACGGCTCTCCCTTGCCAGCCATCCCAGGTCCTTCAGGGGGGAAGGTGCTGCAGAAGGGGGGTCCTCAGAGCCTGAGGGAAATCCCCTAGAGCCTCTGGTTTTTGGGGTACTTGTACCTCTTCTACCCATAGTGCAAAGCAAACAAGGTGGAGATATCACAAAAATGAAACACTGACTGCTGAGCGATGTAGTCCAGCAACTTGCCACTGCTACCAATGCCCAGCAAGTGTTTCTTAGTAAATGCTGCCTAGGAGAATGCCTGTGTCCCACCTTACATGCGACCGTCAGCTCTGTGTCCCTCCATAGGCTGTGTGCACCTGAAAAGTGTGCTTCTTATAGCCTGTGCAGCCGGCGATGTGGGCGTCTAAGCACACCGGACATTGCGCTGACGCTCCGCCCCCCTCCTCTGACCACCCCCCGGGGGCGCTCCTTCATAAAGAGGCTTTAGCGTCTTGTCTAGTAGGCTTCTTCCCCCAGGACTTGTTTTGTCCCTGGGGTCGACTCTGAAATTTATTTCTAGACCCTGACGGAGGAGGCCGTACACACTTTTCCCTGGGACGAAAACATTACGAAATACGAGATCTGATCAATTGCTCTACGTCCAGAGTTATACATATCATAACCTGCCCTTGCCCAAAAATCTATGTGGGAAAGACAAAGAGGCCTCTTAAACTACGCATCGGCGAGCACTTAAGGGAGATTAAAGACAGGGAAAAAATTCCTGACAAACCACTAGCCAAACACTTTGCACTGAAACATGGCAGAAGCATTAAGGGAATGCAGGTAAAGGGCATATATGCGCTAAAGCTATCTAGTCGATGAGGCGACTTTGATCGAGTGCTCCTACAAAAAGAGAAGTGGTGGGTGTACCGATTAAAGTCCCTCATCCCCCTAGGCCTAAACACTGAACTGAATTTACAGGCCTTTTTAGAAAGTTAGACTCAATGACTACTTATCTGGAAAGCGATCTCACCCATAAACATAAAAGATCTCCATTTGACTAAATCATGCGAACACATTAGCGCAGGTTGGAGTCTGAACTAATGAACTAATGATTTCAACACCTTAAAAGTGATTTTATGTCTTAATGTTGTTCCTACTGTTCCGCAGTATCGTCCTCTTTTTGTGACCTTATGTACTTTCCCCCTCCCCCTCCACTAGATAGGCAGTAATCTGTACTCGTTTACTACATCTCTCCATATATAATGCATACTATGCAAAATGATCAGCAAAGGACTCTATAAAGCTGCGGATGTATCGGCCAACCTCATGTTTTTGTTTTATTTAAATCTGAAGGTAAATGTTAATAACGAGAGGCCATATGCTTTATATGGCTTTATAGCTAGAGACAATGTTTCTTGTTAAATCACACAGCTGATTGGATATACGGCTGTCAAAGCACATAATATAAAGGTGTGTGCCGGCCTCACCAATCACACGTCCAGGATGAATCTACGCTAATAAGCTACAGCGAAACGCGTTGACATCATCAATGGCACCGTCACGATCCACTGAGAGGTACCAGCCGAACGCCAAAGCACACGTGGACATCAATCCGAGCTGTCATAGTGAACGGGAAGGAGCTGGGCGCTTGCACATTACCTAATGCACGCCAATACCACTTGATTGCCACAGTCAGCAGCCGGCACTCTGCAGCTTCACATGTCCGTTGGATCCCGTCATTTATCCAGAAGACCCGATCCCGGATTAGCCTCCTAGTTCTACGAAGGGCGATAATGTATGAGCGACCCTAGAAAGCATCCACTTTGGAAAATGCATATACCTGCACATTGTGATATACTGCCTTCATTGCTGCAAAACACACCGGTTTAAAGCACATCTTATATGCCCGCATTTAGTGCCTAGTTCAAGAGGCTGTTAAAGTTTGCTGCGAACTGTGACATTTATCTCCCTCAGCAAATTATCATCAGATCACCTTGATCAATCAGCGCCTCCTACACTTTATGCTCCGATCACCAACTTTTGAATGAATTCACAGTCCCACCGTTGTTGAACATCCCAGGCTTGTATTCACGTCACGTCAACCGCCCACCCTCCATCAGCGGGTTGCTAGGCAATCACCCCTGGCGACCATCCATTAGTTTCCTCTCCCCTTCCCTCCCTGCTCCCATCATATGCTCCTCAGCAGCATATTTTACCTAAAATTTACAACTTAATATATGGCTGCAACACCATTCGGTGATTGCCTTAGGCTAATTTGACTCATTAGCTGCTGAGTAGCATATTAAGTCCGGACCGTGTTGGTGCTGTTGTATGTGTGTATGTTTTATTTTTTGTCTTGTCTACTGCATTATTTTTTGATACTTGATGTCCTTTCTATCACCCACATTGTAAGCATCATCTCCTTGATTGCCTCAATATACTCTGTGGATTTTAACATTGTTTAATAAATTGGTAATTTTACGATACTATTTTTCGATCACTTATTGCTGACGTAACCGCTTTTCCACTTGATATCCTTTATATTGAGAGTCCCCTTCCCGTTCCTTTCCCCTATTCCTTGTATTACTATATTGGTCATGGGTTACAGCAATAACACCACAATTGGTGTGTGATCAGACATTGATCAGTCTACCGACTGAACAACTGTTTACACAGAACCTGCTCTTTGTCCCTTTCCCCCATCCCCCCATTTTGCATAACCCCATCCCATCCTATCTGGAGCTCGGCTGGAGGACCTGTGCAGCGTGAACACTGAGACAGACAATCAAGCGTGTGAAGGTATGTGCCCTTGGCAGCCCCCGTGGCGACAATAGGCATAGCATACATTTACTTAAAGGAAAAACCTACTAGAATTAAAAAAATCTGCGGAATCTCCCTTACCTTATCCAGCTGCAGGGTTCTGCTATACAGACCCAATCTTCACCTCTCACGGTGGGCTCCGTTTGGAAAACCTTCAGAGACTGGGGCCCCCTATGGATAGGGGGATCCGCAGTTCTGGGCCTGTAAAGCACCCGGCCAAGAATAAGGCTAGAAAAACCAAATTCTGAAATGCAGGGTCCAGCTCTCTAAAAAGATAAGCGTTACAGGTAAAACCTTGTTTATTCGGACACGAGGCCCGGGTACCATCCAATTCGGCCTACAAAGGACACTTTGAAATGGATCCGGTTCGCCTGGCTTGCCCCAGTATAGGATATAGGATATTCCCTTTGGAGCTCAGCACAGGACATCTTTACACGTCCAACACCTAAGACATTGGCGAAAAAACTGAGGTATCCCTGTAAGGGGAAGGATTATATAGGGGGTTGAACTTCCTGTTTAGGGTGTACCAATAATGACCAACTGAGAAATGCATCCCAGCTTAGTCTCTCTATAAATTTATGGCAGCTTATGGGGTGGCGCAGACAGGGGCATGGCGCAGACATCATGGCTCTGTCCTGAGTGGCTCTGTCACGAGTGATGCGCAGTTTCACCGACGCAGTTTAACGAAAGCAGGATAACTAAAGCTGTATGAACAACAGGAACTCTGCTCCACTCTGCAAGACGACAAGCAAACCACCTTTGAAATTTATGTTATATATATTCTCTATCCACTAACATGCTCCTTATTCTCTTCCTTCTCACATTGGTGTCTTCTATCCTCAAATTATCTTTACTCTACCCCTCCTCTCTTCCCTGCAGCATGCACATATCACCCTCACTCCTACCCTCTCCCTACTATGGCACCCATCATCTCCTGCAGTTGCTGCACCCACATGCTGACATAAACACCAGGGCCACTAGACACGTGCGCTCATGCACATCCCACTCCCACCTTGCCTTCCTCACCCTCCTCCTTCTCCTAGTCTCAGGTGACATTTCTCCTAATCCTGGTCCGCCATTTTCCAAATGCAAGCCACATATCCAATACCCCTCCCCCTCTGGCAACCACCGCAATCCACTCAGTTTAATTTCTATCCCCCTGCTTCCTCAAAGCACCCCACCAATCTCATGTGCCCTTTGGAACGCCCGCTCCATCTGTAACAAGCTAACATCTGTACATGACCTCTTCATCTCTCATGGCTTGAACATACTCGCCATAACAGAAACCTGGCTTCAAAATTTTGACTCAGCTTCTCCTGCTGCCCTCTCCCATGGTGGTCTCCATTGGACTCACTCCTCCAGACCCAACAGACAGAAAGGAGGTGGAGTTGGCTTCCTTCTGTCCCCACAAAGCACCTTCCAAGTCCTTCCTGTCCCTCCCTCTCTATCCCTCTCTTCTTTCGAGATGCACTGTATTCGTCTGTTTTCTCCCATTTCTCTGAGGATTGCAGCAATTTATAAGCCTCCAGGACCGGTATTGCGCTTTCTTGATGACTTTGCTGCCTGGCTACCCTGCTTTCTCTCCTCTGAAATACCCATCATTATTCTTGGTGACTTTAACATTCCTGTCAATGTTAACAGCCCAACTACAGCTAAACTTCTCAACTTAACCTCATCTTTTGACCTAACCCAATGGACACATACTTCCACTCACTCCAATGGTAATACCCTTGTATTCTCCCATCTCTGCAACCCTGGCAACCTCACCAACACCCCCTTTCCTCTATCTGATCACAACCTCATTACTTTCACTGTATCCTTGCCTCCAACCACCCATCCCTCCAAGCAGCAAACAATTACTTGTAGAAACCTTCGCCACTTTAACCCTTCTCTTCTCTATTCTGCTACTGACCACCTATATGACATAATCTCTCCCCTGTCCTGTCCTGACCTGGCCACTTCTGTATACAACAATTCACTCTCATCATCACTAGATGCACTTGCTCCTCTAACCACACGCAGAATTAGGCCCCGACCGTTACAACCCTGGCAAACTGACAACACTAGAAATCTCAAGAGACATTGCCGTGCTCTTGAACGACTGTGGCGTAAAACCAAATGCCTGCAAGACTTCACCCTATATAAATCTGCCCTTCTAAAATACAATTCATGCCTCCATGCTGCCAAACAAGCCTACTTTGTCTCTCTTATTAATTCCTTGTCATCCAGTCCCCGTCGGCTCTTCTCAACCTTTAACTCTCTGCTTCGTCCACCACCCCCTCTACCCACTAACTCACTCACTGCCCAAGAGATTGCCAATCACTTCAAAGACAAGTTCGATGCAATTTGTGAGGACATCTCCACTGTGCGTACATCTTCCCCACCCATCATACCTTGCCCAGCAGCACATTCAACACTCTCCTCTTTTGAATTGGCTACTACGGAAGAGGTTAAAAAAATTTTCTCGGATGCCCACCTAACCAATTGTCCCTTGGATCCTGTTCCCTCACAACTACTACGGTCACCCTCTTCTTCTATCCTATGCACCCTCACCCACATCTTCAATCTCTCCCTTTCTAGTGGCATTTTCCCCTCCCCTCTAAAACATGCGCAGATCACTCCCATTCTTAAAAAGCCCTCACTGGACCCTACCAACCTGAACAACTTAAGACCCATCTCATTACTCCCATTCACCTCTAAACTTCTAGAACGCTTAGTCTACAACCGTCTTAGCTCCTATCTCAATGAAAATAACCTTCTTGACCCCTTACAGTCTGGCTTTCTCTCGCAGCACTCCACGGAAACTACCTTACTAAAACTCACTAACGATTTACTAACTGCTAAAACCAACAGCCAGTACTCCATACTCCTACTACTTGACCTCTCTGCGGCCTTTGATACTGTTGACCACCCGCTCCTTCTCAATAAACTACATTCCCTTGGCCTCTGAGATTCTGCTCTATCCTGGTTCTCTGGCTATTTATCACAGCGTTCCTTCAGTGTCACCTACAACTCTGTCTCCTCCTCTCCATTGCCCCTTTCTGTGGGGGTCCCCCAAGGCTCGGTCCTTGGACCCCTTCTCTTCTCTATCTACACCTCCTCCCTTGGTCACTTAATAACTGCCCGCGGCTTCCAATACCACTTATACGCTGATGACACCCAAATCTATCTGTGTACTCCTCACTAGGGATGAGCCGAACACCCCCCGGTTCGGTTCGCACCAGAACCCGCGAACGGACCGAAAGTTCGCACGAACGTTAGAACCCCATTGACGTCTATGGGACTCGAACGTTCGAAATCAAAAGTGCTCATTTTAAAGGCTAATTTGCATGGTATTGTCCTAAAAAGGGTTTGGGGACCCGGGTCCTACCCCAGGGGACATGTATCAATGCAAAAAAAACTTTTAAAAACGGCCGTTTTTTCGGGAGCAGTGATTTTAATGATGCTTAAAGTAAAAAAAAAAAAGTGAAATATTCCTTTAAATATCGTACCTGGGGGGTGTCTATAGTATGCCTGTAAAGTGACGCGTGTTTCCCATGTTTAGAACAGTCCCTGCACCAAATGTCATTTTTAAAGGAAAAAATCTCATTTAAAACTGCTTGCGGGTTTAATGTCATGTCGGGTCATGGCAATATGGATGAAAATCAGTGAGACAAACGGCATGGGTACCCCCCAGTCCATTACCAGGCCCTTTGGGTCTTGTATGGATATTAAGGGGAACCCCGCACCCAAATTAAAATAAGGAAAGGTGTGGGGCCACCAGGCCCTATATACTCTGAACAGCAGTATACAGGCGGTGCAAACAAGACAGGGACTGTAGGTTTGTTGTTAAGTAGAATCTGTTTGTAATTTTGAACATTTTTAACGTGTTTAGCTCCAGCCAAAAAATCTTTTCTAAGCTTTTTGGAAAACATAGGGAAGGGTTATCACCCCTGTGACATTTGTTTTGCTGTCTTTCCTCCTCTTCAGAAGATTTCACCTCACTTTTTTGTCCCAATGAAAAATGTTTTTTGAAAATTTGGGTTTTTTTGTGGAACAAGGATTGGAAAGCATCAGTGGAAAGGAGAAATTGTTTTCCCATATTAACTCTTACAGGAGAGAATTTCCCTTCCTAGGGGTAGATTTCATCTCACTTCCTGTTGTCTCCTTCCGTTTGCAAGTAGGAGTCGTTTGTAAGTTAGATGTTTGAAAGTAGGGTCCTGCCCTATATACTCAGCAGAAATTTGGGCCTTAGGTGTTGCTGTGGCCACAACACTGTAAGCCCTCACAGGGCCCTGCTGTGAAATATTAGATCAAGAATTGTAATTACATGCCCCTGTTGAACAGGAGCTGAAAAATTAGGCCTTAGGCACTGGTGCTGGTGCCACAACACTGCAACCCCTCACAGACACTCTAGTTGGAACGCAGGAACGAGCCCTGCTGCAAATTATTGCTTCAAAAATTGTAATTACACGCCCCTGTTAGACAGGGGCAGAAAAATTGGGCCTTAGGCACTGGTGCTGGTGCCACAACACTGCAACCCCTCACAGACACTCTAGTTGGAACGCAGGAACGAGCCCTGCTGCAAAGTATTGCATCAAAAATTGTAATTACACGCCCCTGTTAGACAGGGGCAGAAAAATTGGGCCTTAGGCACTGGTGCTGGTGCCACAACACTGCAACCCCTCACAGACACTCTAGTTGGAACGCAGGAACGAGCCCTGCTGCAAAGTATTGCATCAAAAATTGTAATTACACGCCCCTGTTAGACAGGGGCAGAAAAATTGGGCCCTAGGCACTGGTGCTGGTGCCACAACACTGCAACCCCTCACAGACACTCTAGTTGGAATGCAGGAACGAGCCCTGCTGCAAAGTATTACATCAAAAATTGTAATTACACGCCCCTGTTAAACAGGGGCTGAAAAATTGTGCCTTAGGCACTGGTGGTGGCGCCCAGAACCAAAAATGTTCTTACAAGCTATCAGCGTGATGATTGAGGAGGAAGAGGATAATTACTCAGGGATAGTCACTCAGCATCAGCATAGGCAGTCTTTGAAGGGATCTGAGATTTCAAAAAAAATTATTCGGTTACATCAGCATCAGGTGCTTGGTAGCTGGTGGTGATCCAAGACTCATTCATTTTTATGAAGGTCAGCCGATCGACCGAGTCGGTGGACAGACGCACCCTGTGATCGGTTACCACGCCTCCAGCAGCACTGAATGTGCGTTCCGAAAGAACGCTGGATGCAGGACAGGCCAGTAGCTCAATTGCATACTGTGCAAGCTCTGGCCAGTGATCCATCCTCAAGACCCAGTAACCCAGAGGATTTTCGGTGGGAAAGGTGTCCAAGTCTGATCTTGCCCCTAGGTATTCCTGCACCATGTAAAACAGACGCTGGCGATGGTTGCTGGAACCGATCATACCTTGGGGCTGCGGACCAAAAAATTGTCTGAACGCATCGGTCAGACGGCCACCTTCTCCACCGCTCCTTCTTTGACTGACCGAAGCCTCAGCAACACGTTGTCCAGAAACAGGAGTTTGTAACCTCCCAGTCTCTGGGAACGCGTTGCACAGACCTTTCTGCAAGGCCTCCCGAAGATGTTTCATCCTCTGCTCCCTCTGCGATGGCAAGATAAGGTCCGCAACCTTACCCTTGTAACGTGGATCAAGGAGGGTTGCCAGCCAGTATTGGTCCTTCTCCTTGATACCACGAATACGAGGATCCTTACGCAGGCTTTGCAGGATCAGGGAGGCCATGCAGCGTAGGTTTGCTGAGGCATTCGGTCCGGAGTCCTCTGGGTCACTAAGAACGACATGGTCCGCAGCCACCTCCTCCCAGCCACGTACAAGTCCATGTGTTTCTTGGGACTGATCCCTTAAAGACTGCTGCTGATGCTGAGTGCCAGGCTCCACCTCCATACTGACACAATCTTCCTCCTCCTCCTCTTCCTCCTCGTCCTCTTCCTGTGTGATCGGCGGGCACGCAGGAACACTGTCTGGATAAAGGGGGCCTTGAGAGCTAAGGAAGTCCTCCTCTTCCTGCCTCTGTTCTGCCTCAAGTGCCCTGTCCATTATTCCACGCAGCGTGTGCTCCAACAGGTGGACAAGGGGGACAGTGTCACTGATGCATGCACTGTCACTGCTCACCATCCTCGTGGCCTCCTCGAATGGTGACAGGACAGTGCATGCATCCCTGATCATGGCCCACTGGCGTGGGGAAAAAAAACCAAGCTCCCCTGACCCTGTCCTGGTGCCATAGTCGCACAGGTACTCATTGATGGCCCTCTGCTGCGTGTGCAGCCGCTGCAGCATGGCCAACGTTGAGTTCCACCTGGTGGGCATGTCACAGATTAGGCGGTTCTTGGGCAGGTTAAACTCCTTTTGGAGGTCCGTCAGCCGAGCACTGGCATTATATGACCGGCGGAAATGCACACAGACTTTCCTGGCCTGCCTCAGGACATCCTGTAAGCCCGGGTACCTGCCCAAGAACCGCTGCACCACCAAGTTAAGGACGTGAGCCAAACAGGGCACATGGGTCATTTGTCCCTGTCGGAGGGCAGAGAGGAGGTTGGTGCCATTGTCGCAAACCACCATTCCTGCCTTAAGTTGGCGTGGCGTCAACCACCTCTGAACCTGCCCCTGCAGAGCTGACAGAACCTCTGCCCCAGTGTGGCTCCTGTCCCCCAAGCACACCAGCTCAAGCACCGCATGGCATCTTTTGGCCTGCGTACTTGCGTAGCCCCTTGAACGCCTACGGAGCACCGCTGGTTCCGAGGAAGAGGCCATGGAGGAAGAAGAAGAGGAGGGGGTGGAGGAGAGAGGTGTGTCACAATCAGCATTTTGGAGGCGTGGTGGCAGAACAACCTCCAACACTACTGCACCTTGTCCTGCATCCTTCCCAGCTGCCAGCAGAGTCACCCAATGCGCCGTGAAACTTAGGTAACGTCCCTGTCCATGCCTGCTGGACCATGAGTCAGCGGTAATATGCACCTTACCGCTGACCGCCCTGTCCAGCGAGGCATGGACATTGCCTTCCACATGCCGGTAGAGAGCCGGAATCGCCTTCCGTGAGAAAAAGTGGCGTTTGGGTACCTGCCACTGAGGAACCGCACATTCCACAAACTCACGGAAGGGGGCAGAGTCTACCAACTGAAAAGGCAGCAGTTGAAGTGCTAGCAATTTTGCCAAGCTAGCATTCAACCGCTGGGCATGTGGATGGCTGGGAGCAAACTTCTTTCGGCGGTGCAGCAGCTGGGGCAGGGAAATTTGCCTGGTACAATCTGACGTCGGTGTACCAAAAGCAGATTGCCCACAAGTACTTGGCTGTGACACACCTAATTCTACACCTTCATTCCTCTCACTGCAGGTCTCAGAGAGGACTGAAGGTCTAGTGGGGTTGGAAATCTCAGCTGATGAGGAGCAAGGAGAGATCCTCTTTGTTCTTTGGTGTGGGTCTTTTAGATACGCTTGCCAACGAACTGCATGGCAGGTCAACATATGTCTGGTCAAGCATGTGGTACCCAAGCGGGAGATATTTTGGCCACGCGAGATACGCTTGAGACATATGTTGCAAATAGCAGCGGTGCGATCTGATGCACTCGTCTCAAAAAAGGCCCACACCAAAGAACTTTTTGAATAACGCGCAGAGACTGCAGCGCCCTGCACATGTGGAGCTTTGGGGTGTGATGCAGTCAATGTGTTGCCCTTAGGCTGGCCCCTGGAGGGCATCCTGCCTCGTTGGTGATGTGCTGCCGCCTCCTCCTCCTCCTCCTCCTCCTCCTCCTCCTCCTCCTCCTCTCTCCTATCAGGCACCCACGTTGAGTCAGTGACCTCATCATCCCCTCCCTCCTCATCACTGGAGCAAACCTGGCAGTATGCTGCAGCAGGGGGAGCATGACTGCCAGATTGCTGTCCTTCTTGGGCACCCCCTCTGTCCGCGCTCATGTTACTGCCTTCATCGAGCTCAGTATCGTCATCAGAGCCTTCCAAACGCTGGGCATCCTCCTGGAGCATGTACCCAACACTGTGGTCAAACAGTTCGAGGGAATCCTCATGAGGACATGGTGGAGCTAGGGAAGGAGTCACTGATGACATTGAGCTGAGGGAAGAGGCCGCTGCTTTGCCAGACAAAGCACCCTGGGCATGGGTGAGAGAGGATGAGGAGGATGAGGACGGCTTGGTCATCCACTCGACCAAGTCTTCCGCATGTTGCGGCTCAACATGGCCAGCTGCCGAAAAAAAGGCCAAGCGTGTCCCATGGCCACGTGCTGATGAGGATGCACCGTCTCCACGACCAGCACTAGACACAGAGCCTGCTTGCCCTCTCTTATTGGCTTGTGACTGTCTGCCTCTCCTTCTTGGCCTTCCAGACATACTAATGGCCTGTAGCTGCACTAAGCTGGGATAGAACACCTGTAATTTTCTTCAAGTAGCTTTATATACTGTAACCAGACAAGCCTGCCTGTCAGTAGGAAGATAACAGGAACGGATCTAGCTGAACACTGTGAGCAGGACGCACTGTACTAAATGTAAATAGTCTAGCTGCCTGACCGTGGTACTAATAGGATCAAATAGAACACCTGTAATTTTCTTCAGGTAGCTTTATATACTGTAACCAGACAAGCCTGCCTGTCAGTAGGAAGATAACAGGAACGGATCTAGCTGTACACTGTGAGCAGGACGCACTGTACTAAATGTAAATAGTCTAGCTGCCTGACCGTGGTACTAATAGGATCAAATAGAACACCTGTAATTTTCTTCAGGTAGCTTTATATACTGTAACCAGACAAGCCTGCCTGTCAGTAGGAAGATAACAGGAACGGATCTAGCTGTACACTGTGAGCAGGACGCACTGTACTAAATGTAAATAGTCTAGCTGCCTGACCGTGGTACTAATAGGATCAAATAGAACACCTGTAATTTTCTTCAGGTAGCTTTATATACTGTAACCAGACAAGCCTGCCTGTCAGTAGGAAGATAACAGGAACGGATCTAGCTGAACACTGTGAGCAGGACGCACTGTACTAAATGTAAATAGTCTAGCTGCCTGACCGTGGTACTAATAGGATCAAATAGAACACCTGTAATTTTCTTCAGGTAGCTTTATATACTGTAACCAGACAAGCCTGCCGGTCAGTAGGAATTTAACAGGAACGGATCTAGCTGAACACTGTGAGCAGGACGCACTGCACTAAATGTAAATAGCAGGAACGGATCTAGCTGAACACTGTGAGCAGGACGCACTGCACTAAATGTAAATAGTCTAGAAGATAACAGGAACGGATCTAGCTGAACACTGTGAGCAGGACGCACTGCATTAAATGTAAATAGTCTAGATAGAAGATAACAGGAACGGATCTAGCTAAACTGAATACAGTGTATATATATATATGCAACACCTGGGATGCATATATATACACAATACACTGTAAGTGCAGCTAACTGACTGACTGTTCTGCCTAATCTATCTAACTCAAATCAAATGACACTGTCTCTCTCTCTCTCTATCTCTCAGCACACCGGAACACACACTACACAGGGCCGCCGTGCAGGCGGCCTTATATAGTGTGGGGTGTGTACTAAATGCCCTGAGCCGTAATTGGCCAAAGCCACCCTGGCTTTGGCCAATTACAGCTCTCTCTACTGACAGCGCTGTGATTGGCCAAGCATGCGGGTCATAGTGCATGCTTGGCCAATCATCAGCCAGCAATGCACTGCGATGCCGCAGTGAATTATGGGCCGTGACGCGCCACACGAATTTAGCGCGAACGGCCCATAACGTTCGCAATTCGGCGAACGATCGAACAGCCGATGTTCGAGTCGAACATGGGTTCGACTCGAACACGAAGCTCATCCCTACTCCTCACCTCACTCCTTCAGTCTCCTCTCGCATTACTAACTTACTAACTGACATATCAGCATGGATGTCGCACCACTTCCTTAAACTAAATCTCTCTAAAACTGAGCTATTAATATTCCCCCCCGCCCGTGCCCCCCTCCATGACTTTTCCATCAAAATCAACAATGCAACCATCAGTCCCTCCCCTCACGCCAGGGTACTAGGTGTAATCCTAGACTCTGACTTGTCATTTCAGCCTCAAATCCAATCGTTGTCAAAAGTTTGTAGAATTCACCTCCGTAACATCTCTAAAATTCGCCCTTTTTTAACAAATGAAACCACCAAGCTCCTCATTCACTCCCTTGTTATCTCTCGCCTTGATTATTGCAACTCCCTTCTCATTGGCTTACCTCTCCATAGGCTATCCCCTCTTCAGTCTATCATGAATGCTGCTGCCAGGCTTATCCACCTTACCAACCGCTCAGTGTCTGCCAACCCTCTACTTCAATCCCTACACTGGCTCCCAATCACCCAGCGAATTAAATTAAAAATTCTAACCACAACATACAAAGCCATTCACAACTCTGCCCCAAGCTACATCACTAATCTTGTCTCCAAATATCACCCAAATCGACCTCTCCGCTCTTCTCAAGACCTCCTGCTTTCAAGCTCTCTCATCTCCTCCTCCCATGCTCGTCTCCAGGATTTCTCCAGAGCCTCTCCCATCCTCTGGAACTCGCTACCTCCATCTATCCGGCTATCCCCTACTCTTGCTACCTTCATGCAATCCCTGAAAACTCATCTCTTCAGGAAAGCCTATCACGTCTCCAACTAATCTACCACTTCCACCAGCTCATTCCCCACAGTTACAACCTTTTGTACCACCTGCCCCACCCTATTAGATTGTAAGCTCTTCTGAGCAGGGCCCTCTTAATCCTATTGTATTGTATTGTATTATAACTGTATTGTCTCCATTTTATATTGTAAAGCGCTGCGTAAACTGTTGGCGCTATATAAATCCTGAATAATAATAATAATAATACCAGTGTCCAATCACCTAGTGATACCCTATATAACCCATCAGTAATTACTGAGGCACTGTGTCCCGTGATGTACGAGGAAGAAATAAGCATTTATTATTTTTTTCGTAGAAACCTGCAGAGCATTGCACCCAAGATCAATGGATCACGGGGTCAATGTCAGGCTCCTGCAGAGAAGCCTTGCAGATTTCTGCCCATACCTCTGTCAGATTGAAAGCTGCAGTGCTTGTGAATGAACTATGAGGGTGATCATCAGTACCCTTGCAGTTGATTAAGAACTACAAACCATCTTCTGAGGTGGTGGACTGGACTTGTAGTGTTCTCATTCACAGTAGACTTGTGCACAATGGAAAATTTTGTTTAGTTTTGGTTCGTTGTCATTCGTAAAATACATAATCTCATTCTGTTATGTTCGTTATGTTATGTTAATTCATTTTCGGATAATTCGTTATTTCTGTAGAGTGTCGATATCTGTTATACTGAATCTCGAATCATGTCGAATTCATTCATTATATCCGCTATAATTTCTTTCATATTAGTTGAAATTCGATTTTTATGTATGTATGTATGTATGTATGTATGTATGTTGATTCGTGATAATGATTCATAGTTTGGAAAGTCGTTTGTTTATTGAATCTATTTACACACACAATGACAATATCTCTTCTCCTCTGCTTAAATACAATACAACACCCTTCTCACTCAGTTCTCAGGAATGCAGTTTGCCAATAATCCAACCTCCAGCACAAAATTAATCAGCTGATTGGACTGTAAGTTTTACTTAGAGTTGACCTTTTGTTTCATTAGATCTTTAACGAATTACCAAATCATGTCAAATTCATTCATTATATTCGCTATAATTTCTTTCGTATTAGTTGAAATTCATTATATTTTTATTCAGACATTCGGATGCATCCGAATGTCCGAAAGATGCAAAATTCGGCCGAATTTCGATTTGTTACGAAACGATTTGCAAATATCTAATTCCCAGATCTCTGTAAATAAATGACATATCTGTGCAGGCCAAGTCCTGTACAGTCGGCCAGTTTTCAAAATGTGACAGTGGGTGTGGGGAGAGGAGCCCATGCCCTCTGTCACAGGGGAAGGGGGTAGTAGGAGCATGTTACATGTTACACCTTAAATATGCATGTAACATATAACATGCTTGTAAAGACAAACCTATCCTAAGTCAACCTGTTGCTATCTCCTGGTTTTAGCCAAGACATGGCCCAATGCAAATCCACGCAATATGCCCCTTATTTATCCCCTTCCGCCGACCGTACGCAGATATGCGTACTCGGCTTTCCGGGGTTATACCGGGATGATGCCCGCAGCTGCAGGCATCATCCCGGTACCGTTGTTTACAGCGGGCGATCGGCTACCCGTGTATAACAACTGATGCGGCTAAAAGCCGCTCGGCTGTTATACCGGAGGAGCGGGAGGGGACATCCCCTCCCGCCGCCTCCCGCCACTGTTACCGGGCCTCCCGTGCGATCGGGAGGCCCGGTGACCGTTCGGCTGCCTTCGGCGGCTAGGGGCAGGCTGGAACGAAGCTGCGAGCGGCTTCGTTCCAGCCTTCTAGTTGTAAACGCGGAATCGACGTCATGACGTCACTTCCCGTTTACTCGGCTGCCATGGGCGCCGAATTTAAAAAAGTACACAGTATTCAGAATCGCCGTTTTCGGCGATCTGAATACTTTGAAGTGTAAAGGAGGGATGGGGGGTCTTTTAGACCCCCCATCCCTCCATAAAGAGTACCTGTCACCACATATTACTGTCACAAGGGATGTTTACATTGCTTGTGACAGCAATAAAAGTAAAAAAAAAAAAAATAAAAATTTTAAACACAATTTATAAAGTACAAAAATAAATAAAATAAATAAAAAAAAAAAATTTTTTTAAGTGCCCCAGTCCCCGCGAGCTCGCGCAGCGAAGAAAACGCATACGGAAGTCGCGCCCGCATATGTAAACGGTGTTCAAACCACACATGTGAGGTATCACCGCAATCGTCAGAGCGAGAGCAATAATTCTAGCCCTAGACCTCCTCTGTAGCTCAAACCTGGTAACCATAAACATTTTTTAAAGCGTCGGCTATGGAAATTCAAAGGTACCGTAGTTCGACGCCATTCCACGAGTGCGTGCAATTATAAAGGGTGACATGTTTGGTATCTATTTACTCGGCGTAACATCATCTTTCACATTATACAAAAAAATTGGGGTAACTTTACTGTTTGGATTTTTTAAAATTCATGAAAGTGTCACTTTTCCAAAAATTTGCGTTTAAAACACCGCTGCACAAATACCGTGTGATAAAAAATATTGCAACAATCGCCATTTTATTCTCTAGATTCTCTGCTAAAAAAATATATATAATGTTTGGGGGTTCTAAGTAATTTTCTAGCAAAAAATACGGATTTTAACTTGTAAACACCAAATTTCAAAAATAGGCTTAGTCATGAAAAGGATAATTATTGTCTTTAATTTATAAACTCACAGATCCACTGGAGGATTATGTTCCTCCATTTAACAGAGCATTGCATCTGACATGCAAACTACATTTACCCCTGTAAGGATGTTAGAGTGCTGCTTTAAGATATGTTATACAAGAAGAAATGTATTTTGCTTTCTTATGCAGAAAATTAGAAGTGCAAAGATTATTTGTGAGCTATGTACTTGAACAGGATGTACGTGTGGTTAGCCTGACATTTTAATATAGACAATGAATAACAAAGTTATAACATGTTAGAAGTTGGGTGTCTGGAACATTGGCAGATTGCCTAGCATACATGGTCACATATATGTATAAACTTATATTTAGATATAGCCTGAGGGATATCTATAGGCAGAATATGCAATTTTTTATGCTTATTTTTTCATAAAGTCTATGCTTCAATCTCATTGGCTGATAATAAGAGGGAGGTTTTTCTCTCTCTCTCTCTGTAAGTGTATAAGATATATGCAAACCCAGTAAATCATTGTAATTTTGATTCACCATCCCATGTGTGTGTCTTGATTACCCGACCGATCAGAGAGTTTTATCCATACACCCATAGGTCCAACCCGAGTTCAAAGGAGAAATAGGGGCGGCTTAACAGAAATGGTACCAGAAGTGGTGGCGATCCACTGCAAGGTGAGTGGAAACTTTGTAAATTTATTTTACAAAGCCTTTTCACTTATCCTAGCACGATTGACCCCTATTGTTTTTTTTTAATTTTTATAATCTCGAGGATTGCTAGGTTGGCTCTCCTGGGATAAAGAGGTAGCATAATCTCGTGGATTGCTAGGTTGGCTCTCCTGGGATAAAGAAGTCGCATAGCTTTAATGGTTAAATGATGTCCCGCTAGGCTGGCCGGACTTATAGGATTATAGAGAGCATTTGATGCTTTCTTAAAATACATCTCCCCCCTCTCTCACCCCCACTTTCTCCCTCTGACATGTTCTGCCATAAGATGTAAAATGTATTGAAACATTAAAAACTGTTTTAACACATTTCAAAATGTTTGTTTACATTTATTTAAAAGTGTGTGTCTGTATATAGGTATACGTATATGTCTAATCCAATAGGCTGCACACGCCTATGTATGTCACCATGGTCCAACTTGGATTCAGTCTCTCCGGTCAAAAATAAGTCCCTAATAGAACATGTTTGGTACATCAGGCCGTAAAGGTGCCCAATTAGAATTTTTCCAACGATCCTTCATTTCTTCTTACCTGTTTGCAGTTCTTTTAGTTGTCCATTCAATGCTTTGAATTTCCCTTGGAGATCTTCACATACTGAGGAAAGAGAATTTGATAATGTTTAAGGATTCATTCTAAGGGCAATGAAGTCTTTTCTATGCCTACTGAAAGAAAATATACTCCATGATTTTTATTTCATTTAATATTTTAACTCTTCTTAGATTATCCACCAAAGTCCAGGTCGGGGGGCAATAAATTTTCCTAACGGGCCACATGAGAAACTGGGACTGTTGTGGAAGGCCAAACTTAATTCTGCTCAATATAATGTTTGGACCTTGGAAGGTCCGTAAGTATGTAAACATATAGAAAAGAAACACTCGTCACTAGGAATAATAGTTACAACTGTTAATAAAATAGGTCTCTTTCAGATGGGCGGTTGGCGGAATGGTTAAAAATGGGTACTGAGCCGTGGTTTGACTAATCCCTGTCTGCCCACCCAAACTGTAAAATAATAGTAGAATGATAGCTGGGGGGAGGTTCAGATGTTCTGACTGGACGTCATATGACAACCCTCAGAACAAGCCATTCACAGCGTGGCGATTGGTGGTACAGTGACACACTGCATCTCCGATCTCGCTAAAGGGCCTATGACGTAGGCTCTTTGCCATGTGATCAGCTGCGTCTAATCACAGCTGATCACAATGTAAATAGGAAGTGCCAGTTATCGGCTTTTCTCTGCTGACTCTGACAGCGCATGAGTAGAGAAGAGCCGAAAGCGGCTTTGCTCATGGGGGGATTTTCACTGATAATCAGTGCAATGATTATCAGTGCAGCCCCATCAGCGATGCCTGCCAGTGATGCCTGCCAGTGATGCCAATCAGTGCTGCCTGCCAGTGCCCATCAGTGCCGCCTATCAGTGCCATCTATCAGTGCCTCCTCATCAGTTCTGCCTATCAGTGCCCATTCTTGCTGCCTATCAGTGCCCATAAATGCTGCCCATTAGTGCTGCCTATCAGTGCCCCTCAGTGCCGCCTATCATTGCCTATTACTGCTGCATATTAGTGCCTCCCCATCAGAGCCTCGTCAGCGCACATCAGTGAAGGAGAAAAAATACTTATTTACAAAATGTTATAACAGAAACTAAGAACACAATTTTTGGTCTTTTTTTCTTGGTTTAGCAAAAATAAATAAATAAATAAATAAATAAACTCAGTAGTGATTAAATACCACCAAAAGAAAGCTCTATCTGTCTCAAAAGTGCGACAGCGCTGAAGGCTGAAAATTGGCCTGGGCAGGAAAGCTGAAAACTGGCCTGGGCAGGAAGCGGGTGAAAGTGCCCTTCATTGAAGTGTGATAGGTTAAATTAGGCTTTGAGGAGGTGATATTACACCTCCTCACCACCTGTCAAATGGCCTCTGAAAAGCACTAGAAAGTGCTGGAACGAGGGAGCCTGAGATTGCTACAGTGGAGATTTCATCAGATCCTGATCTGGAGTAAAGAACAGGTGTACGGCTCCTAGGATTTGCAGCTTGCAGGTGCCAGGAAGAACTTGGCCAGTTACCAGAGTGGCTTGAGATTGTTGGGACGTCTCTTAGGCAATGCTTTCTGATCAGAACCGAGCCTTTCCGCTGTACTGCTCAGCTCCTCGGGTTCTATCCTTCCAGTTCTTGCAGCTCTCCACACAGACATCTGTCAGGGAGCTGACAAGTTTAGAGAGGCATGCTGACATTGGAGGCATCGATGGGGGCTGGGTGTGACCCTGGGGCCATAATTTGCCCAGGTCTGCTCCAGATCATTATGTGTTAGCAATGTGGATCTGCGTCACAGTACACCTACTGAAGGCTGTAAAAATGGCTGTAAAATGGACCATTTTATATTAGCCTGACATGAACCTGTGCTATACCCATACAAGCAAAGTAACAGGTTCACTTAGCTCCCCACCCCCTTCCTTATATTCCCAAAAAGTCTGCTCCGGTCAAGAACCAGAGCCAAGTAAATTACCTCGTACATCCAAGTATGGGAAAGCACGTGACTTCCATGATGCAGAACAGGGTGCCCAGTGGTGGTAGATCGCAAGACCCCAAAGCTGTCATATTGAGGAACAAGTACTTAAGCACTGTGCAACCAGACCAACAGAGACCTTAAAATGTAACTCCACTTCTGCTGAGTGAAAAAACATTACCCTCTGGATGACCAATGTACTGTACATGGCAAGGGTTGTGACAAACTTGGTTGTAGCTCCTAAAGTAATAGCTGTTGAAGAGTTCCCCTCATTTCCTATCTGATAAAATATTGTCTGCAGAACAAGAAGTGGGGATGAATCTTTATTACAAAAGTCCCAGAAATCCCAAAAGGGGTCTCAACCCTTCCCCACTCTATGCAAAATTATTAAAAGACGTTTTTTTTTTGGCGTGGGGTTTCCCTTAAAGACCATTACCAGACCTAAAGAGCCTGGTATGGACTGGGAGGGAGGGGGGGGGGTACACGCAATTTTTTAAACATTTTTCTATTGCCTGGCAATGCCGACATTCTTTTCTTTACATTCATCGATCAGTGGAAAAGCCCGCTGACAGATGAAGACTCACGGTTGTTAAGGACAAAGCAGATTCCCGGCCCACTGCTTAACAACCAGCTATTCTTCACACAGAATTCAAATCGAACGATTCGAATTTTAATTGTTCTGAAAAGTTGGAATTTTTTAGAAAACGAATAAACAAAATTAATTTTTTAACAGAATTCATTACTATTCGTTACTATTTCATTTGGAGATTCGGATACATCCAAATCTCCGAATAACCAAAAATTTGTCCGAATTCAGACCGAAACAAATTGCACATGTCTAGTGAACAAGGGTTGAAGGGATTTCCTCTTTAATAGCAGCTTCTACCTAACAGTTATGGCAAAGTGGGGGGGATCAGGTTAGACAGACCCTAAATTGAGTCACACAGGGGAACCCCCTTACACTTTCATCACTTAGAGGTTTTTTTTGTTTCTCAAATCAAACTGTTGGGCTCTCTCAGCTGTACACAAGCTGCCTCAGTGCACACAGCCAGTGCTGGGCCTTTCCTTTTTACAGAATGCTTTGCAATATATCTTGCATGCTGATCCCTGTATCAGACGTTCAGTTGTAAAATAAAGGAATCATTTTTCAAGGGGATTTTTGTAATAGGTTTCCCATAGGTGTGCGCAGTCTATTGCATTAGGGTGTTCACCCCAAAGCTCAAACACACATGCGCATGTGTGTATGTATGTGGATATGTATATTACACACACACTCTTATGGCATAGCCGATGTAGTGAAAGAGAGGTATGGTAGCACTTTATTAATGGCAGAACTGGTCAGAGGGAGATATTTCCCATCTCCCCGCAGGCACACAGAGTGATAATGCTGATGCGCTTGGGGTGATTAGGGTGTGCCCAGGCACACCTAGCACACCCCCTGCACACGCCTATGAGGTTTCCATAGCAAAATGTTTGAAAAATAATATTAAACATCCATCAAAAAAATAAAATGAACCCAAAATGGACACAGCATTATAAACTTAACAGAGGTTTAACCTTTCTTCATACTTCAAAGCTAAGAAAAAAACATTTTGTCCAGAGCTTTACTTTAACCTTAGAAATGATATCATCTAGATATAGTATATCATTTAAAGCAAAAATTCTTGAGCACAATGTTCCATCCTACCTGGATTATTGCAGTTTCCATGTAGTCCTGGTAGTCCTGGTGGTCCTGGTAGTCCTGGCATTCCTCGTGGTCCCGGGAATCCCGGGGGTCCTGATGCTCCTGGTGGTCCCGGAGGTCCAGGGAATCCAGGAAACCCTGTTTAATTATAGCATACAATTTAGCACAATATGAGAGTGAGGTGGCCCTGGGCTCACTTTAAACAAAGTTACATAGTTCCATAATAGGTGAGGCTGAAAAAAGACACAAGTCCATCCTATGTGTGTGATTATATGTCAGTATTACATTGTATATCCCTGTATGTTGCGGTCGTTCAGGTGCTTATCTAATAGTTTTTTGAAACTATTAATGCTCCCCACTGGGACCACCACCCTTGGAAGGGAATTCCACATCCTTGCTGCTCTTACAGTAAAGAACCCTCTACGTAGTTTAAGGTTAAACCTTTTTTATTCTAATTTGAAGTAAACCTTTTTTTTTTTTTCTTACGTTAACTCCTGGATTTACCAGCCCCCCTCCCCCCATTATCCCTCACCCCACTTTAGAGCCCTATGAAGCATTGATTTAAAAAGATCTGTCCGGGTTCAATCACAGCAAAGGTCCTCTTTGCCAATTTGTGTAAACAGTGATATACTGTATAATATATATACCTATATATATACTGTGTGTGTGTGTATGTGTGTGTATATATATAGATATACTGCATTCGTAAAACGTCTGTCACGGCAAGGACACACAAAACAATTGTTTGCTACATGCTGCATTTTATTGCAGTGCATCATACTGAATCGCATGGCACTGTTCAGCAGCAGAGTGTGTCGCACTGCTGTACATTGCCATGAATGAAGTGTAGTCACATATAGTTTCTACAAAAAAAAAAAGGTAGCCGTGTGATGTGCTGAATTGGGCATCACACTGTTTCCTATCGCAGTTAGGAATAGACAGCTACCAGAGTGGCAGCTGTCTGTTCCTGTGCAAATTCACCCTACTGCATTGCCTGCATTAAGGGCCAGTTTACACCACATGCAGTCCAATGCATTTTTTTTTCTGCATCAAAAATGCAAAGAAAGCAAGTTATATGGTTTTCAATGGCATAGTTCACACCAGTGCTTGCAGTTCCAGTGCATTCCAATTCCAGAAAAAAAAGTAGAACATGCTGCATTTTTCCTGCACTGGACTGTACTAGAACGCTGTAAAAAGCATCAAAAACTCACGGGAACGCACCTAAACGCACCAAAAATGCACTGGAACACTCATGTTTTTATTTAAGGTTAAAGGGAAAAAAAAAGGGGGGGGGATGCACTGGACTGCACCAAAAATGCATCAAAATGCACTGGAACGCATCAAAAAGACGCATGCAAAAAAGCATCTGGAGCGCATTTCTATGGTGTGAACTGGTCCGTAGGTAAAAAATATTTAGGCATCAGTATTGCCCCCTTACCCACCTTATACTTACCTGAGTTCTCGCTCAATCCAGTGCTGTGTCTGTCTGGAGTGGCTCTGTCTTCTCTCCCCACTCTCACAGGACAGACTGAAATGAGCAGAAGCCATTGGCTCCCACTGCTGTCAGTCAAATTCTGTGATGAGAAAAATAATGCGGGGCCAAGCCACGCTGTCTTGTCTATGAATGCCCACATGAGTGCCCCCATAGGAAAACGGCTTCCTATGGGGGGCACTCCCTGAAGAGGAGGAGCCAGGAGTGTGCAGCACTGGGCCCGAGAAGGGGAGGTTTGACAGCGCAGGTATGGCATTTTTTTTTATTAAAAAAAAAAACTAAAACTTGACTTTACAATCACTTTAAAACATTTTTATATTTTTTGTAAAGATAATAATTTGTTTATATGATATATATATATATATATATATATATATATATATATATATATATATATATACAGTGGGGATGGAAAGTATTCAGACCCCCTTAAATTTTTCACTCTTTGTTATAGTGCAACCATTTGCTAAAATCATTTAAGTTCATTTTTTTTCCTCATTAATGTACACACAGCACCCCATATTGACAGAAAAACACAGAATTGTTGACATTTTTGCAGATTTATAAAAAAAAAAAAAAACTGAAATATCACATGGTCCTAAGTATTCAGACCCTTTGCTCAGTATTTAGTAGAAGCACCCTTTTGATCTAATACAGCCATGAGTCTTTTTGGAAAAGATGCAACAAGTTCACACCTGGATTTGGGGATCCTCTGCCATTCCTCCTTGCAGATCCTCTCCAGTTCTGTCAGGTTGGATGGTAAATGTTGGTGGACAGTCATTTTTAGGTCTCTCCAGAGATGCCCAATTGGCTGATTCCTACTGTATCAAAGTGTATTGTATTTGTACTGTCTACCCTCAAGTTGTAAAGCGCTACGTAAACTGTTGGCGCTATATAAATCCTGTATAATAATAATAATAATAATAAATTGGGTTTAAGTCAGGGCTCTGGTTGGGCCATTCAAGAACAGTCACGGAGTTGTTGTGAAGCCACTCCTTCGTTATTTTAGCTGTGTGCTTAGGGTCATTGTCTTGTTGGAAGGTAAACCTTCGGCCCAGTCTGAGGTCCTGAGCACTCTGGAGAAGGTTTTCGTCCAGGATATCCCTGTACTTGGCCTCATTCATCTTTCCCTCAATTGCAACCAGTCGTCCTGTCCCTGCAGCTGAAAAACACCCCAACAGCATGATGCTACCACCACCATGCTTCACTGATGGGACTGTATTGGACAGGTGATGAGCAGTGCCTGGTTTTCTGCACACATACCCCTTAGAATTAAGGCCAAAAAGTTCTATCTTGGTCTCATCAGACCAGAGAATCTTATTGCTCGCCATCTTGGAGTCCTTCAGGTGTTTTTTTAGCAAACTCAATGCAGGCTTTCTTGTGTCTTGCACTGAGGAGAGGCTTCCGTCAGGGCCACTCTGCCAAAAAGATCCGACTGGTGGAGGGCTGCAGTGATGGTTGACTTTCTACAACTTTCTCCCATCTCCCGACTGCATCTCTGGAGCTCAGCCACAGTGATCTTTGGGTTCTTCTTTACCTCTCACACCAAGGCTCTTCTCCCCCGATAGCTCAGTTTGGCCAGACGGCCAGCTCTAGGAAGGGTTCTGGTCGTCCCAAGCGTCTTCTATTTAAGGATTATGGAGGCCACTGTGCTCTTAGGAACCTTAAGTGCAGCAAAAAAAATTTTTGCAACCTTGGCCAGATCTGTGCCTTGCCACATTTCTGTCTCTGAGCTCTTCAGGCAGTTTCTTTGACCTCATGATTATCATTTGCTCTGACATGCACTGTGAGCTGTAAGTGCCGGTTCACACAGGGGCGGCACGACTTGCAGGTCGCCTCAGCGAGGCGACCTGCAAACGACTTCTGAGGCGACTTGCAAAACGACTTCTGTATAGAAGTCTATGCAAGTCGCCCCAAGTCGCCCCCAAAGTAGTACAGGAACCTTTTTCTAAGTCGGAGCGACTTGCGTCGCTCCTATTAGAACGGTTCCGTAGCACAGAACGGGAGGCGACTTGTCAGGCGACTAGGTCGCCTGACAAGTCGCCCCTATGTGAACCGAGCCTAAGGTTTTATATAGACAGGTGTGTGGCTTTCCTAATCAAGTCCAATCAGTATAATCAAACACAGCTGGACTCAAATGAAGGTGTAGAATCATCTCAAGGATGATCAGAAGAAATGGACAGCACCTGAGTTAAATATATGAGTGTCATAGCAAAGGGTCTGAATACTTAGGACCATGTGATATTTCAGTCTTTCTTTTTTAATAAATCTGCAAAAATGTCTGCAAAATTCTGTGTTTTTCTGTCAATATGGGGTGCTGTGTGAATATTAATGAGGGAAAAAAAATGAACTTAAATGATTTTAGCAAATGACTGCAATATAACAAAGAGTGAAAAATGTAAGGGGGTCTGAATACTTCCTGTCCCCACTGTATATATATATATATATATATATATATATATATATATATATATATATATATTTATCACATAAACACATTTTCATTCTTATGAAAAATATAACCGATTTTAAAAAGTGAAAATCGATGCAACAAATTTATAAAATTCCCTTTATGATATGAATATTTATACCTCGTTCTCCCTTCTCTTTTTCTGGAGTATCGCTCGGCGTCACAAAAGCCGCATGAAGACAAAGTAGACCGAAACACAACAGAGCTTTCATATTCTACAGAGGAAGAAAAAAAAATCTTTTATTCAATTTATGCTAATGCCCCCATTCCATTATTGAATGAACTTGCCTTTGCTGATCTCAAAAAATACTACTTGTCATGGAAATTTAATAGCAAGAATGTGTTCTAAGTCATTGACCAGTTGGGGAGGTTTTTACTTTCCTGGAAACACACCAGGAAATCTCCCCAATGTGATGGGGAATCACCTTCTAGTTGTTGGTGAAAAAGGTGTCCCTATTGGATGATCTTTGCTGTTTCAGATCTTATAACACGTTATGTCCTGGTGACGATGGCCACCTTAGTAAATAGAGTGAATCTCCCGAGTGGAAATACAGTAATAAATCATCACAGAGGATATTACTTTTCCTGACTCTATCCAAAACTACAAATAAAGAAAAAAATATTTTCCATTGAATGCAATTTTTTTCATAGAAAATTTAAAAATATACTCACCATCCAAAAACTAGTGAGTTGGAAAAAAAAAAAAAAGATCTTAAGTAATTTTGGCAGCTGGACCTACCAATACATAGAAATACATGTATTGAGAAATAGAAGTAAGGTGCTCAGTTAAATGGCACTTAATAGTACAATGGTACTCACCAAGGTAGACAAAAGAAACCTGACCAAGGTAGACACAAGAGACCTGGAGAAGATGAAGCAGAAGATCCAAAGTGTTCATCTATATATACTGATATGTTATCTGACTATGTACATATTTCTACCTGTAAGCTAAATAAATCAAAAACAGCAAATACAAACTTTGACCCCAAATCTCTCCTGAATAAAAGAATAACTCCAGTAAGCAGATTTTTAGTGTTTACAAAGACATGCTTTGGTTTACCATGAGACATAGAAGATCTACAATTATTAAACTTCTGTGTGCATAACACTTTTTTCAGGGTTCGTGGTAATATCATAAAGTCAATTTAAGGTTGTGATGACCTTGTTCCAATACCTCCTATGATTTGGTCATCTCCATAATAAATGTATAAGGGTACCCTGCACATGGTTACACCGATACACTGTGAATTCTCTCTAAGATCAGTTTTATAAAGAAAGTCAGCTGTAAAATGCACTCTATGAAGGATATAAAGCTGTGCATATGGGAGAGCAAAACCAGTTGCATGCGCTATAGTATATCTTCTCAGAGCTCCTCGGAGAGAGAAACCAGATCCTCCTCCCATCTGTGTTTGCAGGGGAGTGGAAACTTAAAAGAAAAGTAAATGATTTTCTATTTTCAGATTCATACTTACCTTGGTGGATGCAGCATCAGTCCGATGCTGCATCTGTCCCCCGGCGTCTCTGCACTGAGAACCAAAATATCGAACACCGCCAACATTGCTCGGTTTTTAGAGCTCCGTGAGCAGAGAGTTGTAGACTGTCAGTCGCAGCTCTCTGCTCTGCCCCCTCCTCACTCGCTAGAGCGCTGGGCTGTGGGGGAGGTGGGGGTGGCCAGCTCAGGCTCTCAGCGGCTCACTGAGAGGCTGAGCCGGGTGTCAGTCCAGGCACCTGGCGGATCCAGACTTTATTATCGTGATGACTCGGTGCCTGGACTGACATCCGTGATGTCAGCAGAGAGTGGACTTCAGCCCGCTCTCTGCTGAAAACGGGTCACAGGAGTGCAAAACGAACTGCACTCCTGTGATCCATAGGAGAAGTATAGCTAAACGAGCTTTGGCTGGACTTCTCCTTTAAGGAGAAATTTCATTACCAACTTTATATACAGTATTGAGATACGCCCCTTTGGTGGATTTAGCTTAGAGGTAGGCAGGCCATAGATGATGCAATTTTCTTTCCTGCAACCTGTGCTTGATTCCCTCATCAACACAGCTAGTGTTGATGGGGGAAGCATTCTAGTAGAGCAATTGTGTTCTCCAGGGGGGCGTGGGGAGCTGTCCCTGCAAGGAGAACACTGATTATTGCTAGCAGCTATAGCCACTAGCAATAATCGCATGTAAAGATCTGACATTCTGGTTGTACCCAAGTCGATTAATGGATCGACTTGGGTACAATCAGCCTGCCCATTGATGGTTCGAAATCTCGGCTGGTCCCTGATGAACTGGCCAAGATTCGAACCATCTATGGCTGACTTTAGAGTATAAAATAGGGACTCAGAAAAGAAGGAGAAAGTAGGACGTTTTGTATGAAGCGCATGGCATATTTGTAAATATTGATAAAAAAATTTTTGGTTTAAGGTCGAATTTTAAGCACAATTGTTGAAAAGATTTTAAAATTTCCTTCTGAATAGAGTTAAAAGAGTTGTGACTCCCACCCCCTCCAACCCCTGAAAGCCCTCAAGCAAGTTGAGTTCAGACAGCATTTCATTTGACCAAAGTGGGGTATACCTAGTGTGGCCAGTTACTGCCAGCAAGTGTCTAGCTGCCTGCCATACCTTGCACATGGAATATGAAGTGGGACATAGGGGCTGTAGAGTAAAAATAGGAGAGTCCAATGCATGCAATGGATTTTTACCAAGCACTAAAGAGGAGAGTATATTATAGGGGGACGTGTTTGGGGAGCAATTCTCTCAGCCAGCCATGTGTCGGAGTTGGGCCACAATAAAATAAGTATAACTAAAACTTTATCAGATAAAAATTTAGCAAGCAGGCAAAGCACTTCTGGAGAATAAGGGGGGTAAATATACATCTGTTACAACACAGCTCAAACAATTTACAGTGCAAAAACATATATCTACCATGTTTATTCACCTCTGATCATTTACAAGAGGAAAATGATCCCCTGTAGACCAGAACTGACACTAATCACACAAATGAATAAGTTGAATAATAGGCTAATAAGCAGACTGAATGCAGCACCTTCCAAGAAATTTAGTGGTCTCACCAGTTACATGTGTCTCTTGGAGAAAGATTTAAGTGGGACTGAAAGACATAAGAGTGTCAAACACAGATTGATTTAAAGGGTTTACTAAAACTGGAGAGTTCAAAATCTAGTGCAGGCTCTGCATGGTAGCCAATCAGCTTCTAACTTCAGCTTTTCCAGTTAAGATTTGACAAAAAACCTGGAAGCTGATTGGTTTCTATGCAGAGCTACACCAGATTTTGCACACTCCAACTTTAATAAATCAACCCCCATTGTCTCTTCAGAGAGACAATTGTACCTCATACATTCCAAGAAAGAAATCTAAAAACATGGGTGGACAATAGGAATGTTCAACACTGTTCATTGTAGGAGTTGGTTCTCGCATGGTCGAGAGATCATAAAGGGGAATCTTCCAAAGGCCCTTATGAAGATATGAATGGGTCTTGGTTCCGTGTTGTAGTAACAAAGTGAAAACTAGAAAACAAAGAAGAAAGGAAAATGCAACAAAAATAAATCAACTTTAACAAGACAGAGGCCAACATTACTGCTGAGAATTGCACAAGTACTAGAAGGGATAAGGACATAGGGATAAAAAAAAAACAACTCCACGCAGGAGAAAAGTGGAGGGTTCCCTACACTGGCAGATCTGGTGTTCTCTATTCTGCTTAAAAGGAGAAGTCCTCTACTGTACGGAGGATATAGAATGAGTTCCTGAAAAATTGGAGGGAGGAAGTAACAGTAAACTTGCAACAAATCTGAATCAAAGCGTACACAAAACAGCAACGAGACAAAGTTCTCAGCTGTAAGAGTCTCCAGTATTGTAGATTCAAGTTACATAATGATTGAACAGAGCCCCACTGATGGAAGTAGAAATCACTTGTTATAGTGTCTATCTAACCAATCGGTGACAGCTCCTGGTGCATTGAAGAAATGGGTAGCGTCATTTACAACTACTCACAATTTAGTGGGGTAAACCAATTAGTATTGGAGATGCAGATGTTGAAGTCTTTTCTTGACTTCTTGGTATTTAGCATGTTGCTTATGCACCTCTGGCAAAAAAGCCAGAAAGATCATAACTTTGGTTCCATTAAAGGAAACATCTCTTAGCTATCTGAACCTACAATAAATATTTTAAGAAATATATATAAAGGGTTGTCGCTAACTCAAATCAAATGAAAATGAACATTCAGTGCATGAAAAACACAATATTTCCTAATGGTTAAACCAAAACAATTTTGAAAAAATCCTTAAAGAAAAGTCCAAACTCCAAAACCAAAGAATCTGTGTAGTGAGAGGTAATCTTATGGGGCGTACACATGGTTGGACTTTTCGGCTACAAAAGTCCGACAGCCCGTCCGACAAACTTTCGACGGACTTTTGGCGGACTTGCGGCGGACTTTCTAACTAACAGACTTGCCTACATACGATCACACAAAAGTCCGACGGATTCGTACGTGATGACGTACACCGGACTAAAATAAGGAAGTTGATAGCCAGTAGCCAATAGCTGCCCTAGCGTGGGTTTTTGCCCGTCGGACTAGCATACAGACGAGCGGATTTCTGGGTCCGGTGGAGTTATGACGTAAAGATTTGAAGCATGTTCCAAATCTAAAGTCAGTCAGATTTGCAACTGGAAAAGTCTGCTGAAAGTCCGGGGAAGCCCACACACGATCGGATTTGGTCCGTCGGCGTCCGTCGGACTTTTGTAGCCGAAAAGTCCGACCGTGTGTACGCCCCATTAGTTATCCCTGCTCCACCATCACTTGTGTAGGAGAAAAACAAACTCACCAGGTAACTAATCATGGAAAATGTCCTAGTAATCAGATTCTTTGGAGAATACTAGACATCAAGGAGGGATAATCCTTTGCTTGAACACCGTCTGCTGGTGTATCCTTAATCTTGTGTATTAGCAAAGCTCGGTATAAGCAAAGTACATCACATGTTGCAATATGTTACTGCAACCTAGTAAATTAAAATAGTGAAGTACGCACTTACATTGTGGGGTGCTAAGGAGGTAGCACCAACATGTACAGCCAAAAAGCAGGGACAAGCGCCATTCCTAGAAGTCTCCACATGCGTTCCAACACACCGGAGATCAGAACCAAGCATACTGGAAGTGACGTCAGTGTGTGTTTTTCTCCTACACGAGTGATGGTGGAGCATGGGTAACTAAGATTACCTGTCACTATACAGACTCTTAGGTTTTGGTGTTTGGACTTTTCTTTGAGGATTTTTCAAAATTGTTTTGGGTTGACCATTATGAAATATTGTGTTTTTCATGCACTGAATGTTCATTTTCATTTGATTTGAGTTAGCATGGACCTTTTATATATATTTCTTAAACTGATTAATAGGGTGATTTATTCACTTGAAAAAGGGTCAACTCTTTTCACATTTTTTGCACTTGTATTGCACTTTCACCTATTATTGTTTGGCGCCACTTGTTAATATAATTAAAAATACAATTAATATTTATCTAGTCTTGGTAAATGAGAAATCGGATAAGGAAAGGGCCGGAGGATAAGCAGGAGGTAAGGGGCAAGTAGGAACATGGTGGGTTCTCTCAATCGTGAATAGTGATGAAAGATGCTCTTTTCCAAACATGTTTAATAGTCAGCATTCTACAAAATCAGATGCATGCTCTGGGAGGCCCACCAGCCTGATATTATTGTAACACAGGTATTTTTTGAGATTCTATGATTTCTGTATGTGGTATTAATCTTATGCATGATTGTAGGTTGGTGCAGCATTGTGCGGCAGCAGAAAACACATAGAGTCCCAACGAAGCGAAACAGAAATATATTGCAATTGAAGTTCTGCAATACATGACAAGGCAACTGGACCAGGAAAACTCATAGCATGTAAAAGCAATCTGTCAGTAAAAGTAGGCCTTGGGTGTGCCGACAGCATCTGTCTCGTGGCAGAATGTGGCCTGGCCATATAGGGAGGCTTCCAGATAGCATGGTGTGTCCCTGTACTTTTCCAACTCCTCCGGAACCTCTCCCTGATATTTAGCACTTTCCCTGTCAGACGGGTGACCTGTCCCTACTTTAGCCACACACTAAGTGCGCCCGAGCTAAGGTCTTAATTAGACTCTACCTGACCCAAGATGGCCACCAGAGACACTGGGCGGCAGCATCCAATTGGATAGCTGACTCCTGTGACTCAGGAAACCACAAAGGAACTAAGTTCCTCTTGACTTCCACTTCCTCTGCAATACCGCTGCTTTTGAGTGCCACCTGCAGTGGAGAAAGCAGATGCACCTGTCTACACGGTCACTTTCACATCTGTTTGAAAAGGGTGTACTATGTCTTGTAGCTTGCTTACATGTCCCTCCAGTGATAAAGTGCGTTCCCACGCTTTTTGTAAATCATGTCTGAGAAGTAAAATGCAGTGCAGTGAAACCCATCTCCACCTTAAGGTACTATGGTTCAGACCAGTTAGTGCTTAAACCCTACACCTTGGGTCAGGATATGTCATCTGTCAGGGTGACCTGTTAACCTACGTTTCCTGTTGGTCAGTGTGAGCGTCTTTACTGCTATAGCTACTGGTCTCCGAGCATGACCCCTGACCATGACAGGGGAATTGTGAGGAATCTCCAGCCCCGTCAAGGCTGGGCTCACTAGTGAAGTTCTCTAATCTGACTTGTCACCATCTCCTGCACTTTCTCTCTGGTGTTGCAGCCTCCATGTGGTGTCTGAGCACAGCTGCCTCCATCTTGCACACTATGTTCCACAGTGCTAGAGACCTTTTTCCTCCTTGTTATGCTGCTGGGGATTGTTGTCAGCTCAGTAGTAGAGAGAGGGCAGGAGCCAGAGAGCACTGACAGGCAAAGTTCACACTAAGCACTGGTCCTACAGGCACCAGAGCTCTCCAACCCAAGTTTTTTAACATGAGCCACCAGCTTCAGCCCCAACAATCACATTTTTAATAAAGCTGATCTTGTACTTCAGGTGAGGTCCGCTTTTTCAGCAAAATGCAGCAAAAAAGAGCGCAAAAGAGAGACGGGGGGGGGGGGGGGGATATTTTGATAATATGCTCACTTTTTCCCTGACTTCTATAGTGCAGGGGTTGACAACATCCTGCTACTGACCAGATCCTGGGAATGCTGAGTAGCCCAAATCTCATGAGAAGATGCTGCTGCACAGTGTAGAATCTTCATCTAGAGAGATTGGGGCTACTTAACGGTCTCTGGGATCTGGTCAGGAGGATCACATCACCCGGGCCCAGGCTCAGCGAGAGAAAGCCAGAGGAAAGGTAAATATATTATCTAACTACCCACCCACATCGGGTTTTTAGTCCCTATTAACTACACATAGAGTCTTAAATATATCTAAAGCTAAAATAGTTTTGGATAGAGCGTGGAGAGGTTAAAACCCCTGTGAAGTATTTTAATGCTGCCATTGGGATATTTTCCTTCACTTCCTGTAAAAATCAGGGATTGAGAGAAAATCTCTCAGGACTGTTGGGAGCTACAGTATCTCACAAAAGTGACAACACTGAAGAAATGACACTTTGCTACAATCTAAAGTAGTGAGTGTACAGCTTGTATAACAGTGTAAATTTTCTGTCCCCTCGAAAAAACTCAACATACAGCCATTAATGTCCAAACAGCTGGCATCAAAAGTGAGTATACCCCTAAGTGAACATGCCCAAATTGGACCCAAAGTGTCAATATTTTGTGTGACCACCATTATTTTCTAGCACTGCCTTAACCCTTTTGGGCAAAGAGTTCACCAGAGCTTCACAGGTTGCCACTGGAGTCCTCTTCCACTCCTCCATGACAACATCCCGAAGCTGGTGGATATTAGAGACCTTGCGCTCCTCCACCCTCCATTTGAGGATGCCCCACAGATGCTCAATAGGGTTTAGGTCTGGAGACATGCTTGGCCAGTCCATCACCTTTCCTCAGCTTCTTTAGCAAGACAATGGTCATCTTGGAGGTGTGTTTAGGGTCGTTATCATGTTGGAAAATGCCCTGCGGCCCAGTCTCTGAAGGGAGGGAATCATGCTCTGCTTCAGAATGTCACAGTACATGTTGGCATTCATGGTTCCCGCGATGTACTGTAGCTCCCCAGTGCTGGCAGTACTCATGCAGCCCCAGACCATGACACTCCCACCACCATGCTTGACTGTAGGCAAGACACACTTGTCTTTGTACTCCTCACCTGGTTGCCGCCACACTCGCTTGACACCATCTGAACCAAATAAGTTTATCTTGGTCTCATCAGACCAAAGGACATGTTTCCAGTAATACATGTCCTTAGTCTGCTTGTCTTCAGCAAACTGTTTGCGGGCTTTCTTGTGCATCATCTTTAGAAGAGGCTTCCTTCTGAGACGACAGCCATGCAGACCAATTTGATGCAGTGTACGGAGTAAGGTCTGAGCACTGACAGGCTGACCCCCCATCCCTTCAACCTCTGCAGCACTGCTGGCAGCACTCATACGTCTTTTTCCCAAAGACAACCTCTGGATATGATGCTGAGCACTTGTACTCAGCTTCTTTGGTTGACCATGGCAAAACGGCCTGTTCTGAGTGGAACCTGTCCTATTAAACCGCTGTATCCTCTTGGCCACCGTGCTGCAGCTCAGTTTCAGGGTCTTGCCAATCTTCTTATAGCCTAGGCCATATTTATATAGAGCAACAATTCTTATTTTCAGATCCTCAGAGAGTTCTTTGCCATGAGGTGCCATGTTGAACTTCCAGTGACCAGTATGAGAGACTGAGAGTGATTACACGAAATTTAACACATCTGCTCCACATTCACACCTGAAACCTTGTAACACTAATGAGTCACATGACACTGGGGAGGGTAAATGGCTAATTGGGCCCAATTTGGAGATTTTCACTTAGGGGTGTACTCACGTTTGTTGCCTAAACCCTATTGAGCATCTGTGGGGCATCCTCAAATGGAAGGTGGAGGAGCGCAAGGTCTCTAATATCCACCAGCTCTGTGATGTTGTCATGGAGGAGTGGAAGAGGACTCCAGTGGCAACCTGTGAAGCTCTGGTGAACTCCATGCCCAAAAGGGTTAAGGCATTGCTAGAAAATAATGGTGGTCACACAAAATATTGATACTTTGGGCCCAATTTGGACATGTTTACTTAGGGGTATACTCACTTTTATTGCCAGCGGTTTAGACATTAATGGCTGTGTGTTGAGTTATTTTGAGGGGCCAGAAAATTTACACTATTATACAAGATATACACTCACTACTTTACATTGTAGCAAAGTGTAATTTCTTCAGTGTTGTCACATGAAAATTTACAAAAATGTGAGAGGTGTACTCACTTTTGTGAGATACTGTATATGATGCTGAATAAATACATTTGATTTTTATGAATAAAGATACAAGATGATACCAATATGAATAAAATTAAATGTGAGCTTTATATGTTCTGCTTTTCATGCGTTCCTCCTTTTGCACACCCTCCCCCTTCCTGTTTTGTTCATGCAGCATTGTTAGCTTCATTTTACCACTACAGAGGCAGGGCTCTGTAAAATCATTGTCTTATTGCACTTCAAAAGACTAGAATAACATCCTCTGTACTGTGCTGAGCTGAAGTAAAACTACATTGGATTCAGGGGGCGTGGCCTGGAGCGGCATGAAGTAGGACGCAGATAGACAGAGCTCCGCCGGCCATTGATCCTTATACAAACTCCTGAGACCGCTAAACAGCTTACTTCAGCCCACAACATACCACCACCGAACCGGCAACCTACCAGGGCCATGTCGCCTACAAAGAAGGCATCTGCGGCGGCCGCAAAGCTGGATCAATACCGCCGGCAAGGCACGGACCCCTCCAGCCAAGATGGCGCCGCCGCGCTGGAAGAAGAGCCTCCCGCCAGAACAGACACAGCGAGGGTGCTGGAGGCGATTTCATCATGCCAGGAATCAGTCACAGCATGCCAGACATCCCTCACAGCGCGGATTGAAGAAGTTAAAGTAGACATTTCACTGGTAAGACAGGATTTCCAGAAACTAAAGGGCAGAGTCACTGAGGCTGAGACCAGGCTGAGCAATGTGGAGGATTCCCTCCCCCCCCTGCAAAACACAACATCTGAGCTGCAGCACCAAGTGAACCAATTGATTCAGAAGCAAGGTGACATTGAGAATCGCCTCAGAAGATGCAACCTCAGATTTGTGGGCCTCCCTGAGGGGGCAGAGGGGAAAGACCCCCCCACGTTCCTTGAAAACCTACTCTGCGATGCATATGGGAGAGAATCTTTTTCCCCAACATTTGTGGTAGAGCGCGCACACCGCCTGTCGGGAAGACTGCCACCACCTGGAGCCCCCCCGCGCACGTTTATCGCAAAATTTCTGAACTACAGAGACAGAGATGCCATACTCTGTCTCAGCAGAGTGAAGGGTAATATCCCCTTAGGAAACAAAATGATAGCTGTTTATCCGGATTTCTCTGCAGAGGTACAGCGGAGGCGACGCACATTCATGGAGGTCAAAAGGCGCCTTCGCATAAAGAACATCAAATACGCCATGCTCTTCCCGGCCCACCTCCGTGTAGAGGGAGAAGACAGAGCGCATTTCTTTGAGGATCCAGAAGCCACTATCACCTGGTTGGAGCAGAGAGAAGCCCACAGATAAGTTTTTGTTTTTCTAATATTCTCTTCCGCCCCTAAGCTAATAGGGGATCCCCCCGGGTCTTCCACCTTACTATACTCTGACTCTCCACACGGAATGACTCCAAATCCGAAACCCCATACATATTCACAGAATGACCAGTTCGTCTTCCCCCTTTTTTCCCTTCTTTTGCTTAGTATCCTGCGGTGATGGAAGACTGCACATTAGCTTCACTTTGATTAGACCTGTCCCCAAATACACCTATTACACGGACGGGCTCCAACAAGCACTACAGTCATACATTTCTCTTGGAGCACCTGACAGGCTGCAAACCGTGAGACTCTCACCCTGTTACAACCGGCACAATCTCACCAACGGGTCTTCTATAGTCCCCTGTCCCAGAGACACACCTCAGTTATCTACGCTTAACCTGCAAAATAGGGTCCACATATGCAACCGACGGAGCTGATTTATGTCTAAAGGTGCTCACCAAGGGCAGTGAGTCGAGTCCTAAAATGTGCAACGGTACGCAGCGTATTCTCGCCCCACGTACCACAGTTCACCACCTGAAACGGAGTGCACAGATTTTGGCCGCGCTGTACATGTTGCTTAGGATTCCTGAGTTCACTAATATTCCTAACGCAGTGACTGCCACCCAAACACTGTCAAGATCTTACCTTTTCTCCGCAGGTTGGACAATGTTCATGCCCTGTTGGCAGTTCGGGATCGAAGCTCGCACCGGGTTTGGAAGGTGCAGAGCGGGGTGGGGGGATGGGGATATTAGAATCGTACAAGTTTTATTGTTTTACCCAATGTCTATAACAGGTAAATGCTATCATAATAACCCTCTAGTGTCTTTGATAATGGTCATGCTGTGTGATATATGTGCTGGGACGCTTGGAGGGGGGGAGACCTGAGTTCTGGAGCTCAATACCTCATATTCACACTTAAATGTCTAGTCTGAAATTTATCACGTGGAATATCCGTGGACTTAGGGAACCCATAAAGAGGTCGGCGGTGTTTTCACTCCTTAAGAAACAAAGAGCAGATGTGGTGGCTCTGGTAGAAACACACGCTGAAGGTCTTGCACATAGAGTACTTAAGAGACCATGGATTGGATTGGGCGTTCCATTCGACGCACACCACACTCTCAAGAGGAGTCTCACTCCTAATTGCTAAAAACACCCATTTCGAGCTCCAGGACTCAGTGATTGACCCATTGGGTAGATATGTTCTTCTAAAAGCTAAAATTTACGGAGACCCGATTCTCCTTATGGCATTCTATGTTCCACCACCATTCAACGTGGCTGTTATAGCTGCTGGGTTCGACTTCATGACCCTGCACCCTAACATCCTGGCTGTATGGCTAGGCGATTTTAACAACGTACTAGATCCAGCCCTAGACAGACTTAACATGTCAACCGTTGAACCAGTGACATCTCACCCCACAAGATTCGCCAAACTCCTATCAGACTTCAACCTAGTAGATACATGGAGAATTGGGAATCCTACAGACAGGCAGTTCTCCTGTTTCTCTACGTCACACCGTGCTATATCCCGCATAGACCTTATATTGGTCTCCACGGTGCTCCTCCCTAGGCTGTCAGACGCAGGCTTCTCCTCTAGGTCCCTATCGGATCATTGTCCCTACTGGGCTAACTTACAGTCCCCCACAACCGTCCTCCGGTGACGTGGAGGCTGAATCCTTTCTGGCTGACCATACTGCCGGAGGAGGATGACCTTTTGACAGAATGGGGAAACTATTTCCTAATCAACGAAGGCTCTGCTTCAGTCCAGTTGGTGTGGGAAGCCTTCAAGAAACACGCCCGCATGATCCTAACTAACAGAATCAACAAACTAAAAAGAGTGTCAGAGTCGGCAATAGTTAAAGCGGAGGTTAGCTTCCGAGACTCAGAAAAAATATTTCTTGAGGCTCCCACCGCAGATAGAGCTGACAACCTTAAACTTTGTTCAAGGGTGCTGACCCAACTACACTACGAAAAATCCAAACGAAAACTATTTTTCCATAGACAGCGGTCGTTTGAGCACGGGGACCGGGCGGGGAAACTCCTAGCTTATCTAATACACAAGACAGGCCTCCCGTGGTAATCTCGCTGCGCTCACCTAACGGAGTCATAGAAACAGAACCGCACAGAGTAACAGACATCTTTAGAGAATTCTTTAGCAAGCTCTACACAGCAACAGCCCCGACAGATACTTCCCCAATGGAAACATTTCTGGGAGAACTGACAATTCCCCAGCTTTCCATAGAACAGGTCGAGGAATTAGAGGCCCCACTAACAATAGACGAGATATCAGGAGCCCTGGCGGAACTTCCCGGTTCAAAGTCCCCGGGCTCGGACGGCTTACCAGTGGAATTTTATTCCACTTACTCAGAAATACTGATCCCTAGACTACTGCAGCTTTACAAGGCCATATTTAAAGATTCCATAATACCAGCGTCCATGAGAGAAGCCACCATAGTATTGATCCCCAAGCCAGGGATAGATCCATTCATTCCCGAGTCATACCGCCCCATATCTCTACTCCAAGTAGACATCAAACTACTCGCAAAAATATTAGCCATCCGTCTTAATAAAGTAGTCCTTTCCTTAATACACTGCGACCAGGCAGGATTTATGCCAGGTAGAAACACATCCTTCAACCTTAGGAGACTGTTCATAAATCTACAGGCCACACATGACAACGTAGGGTCAAGAATAATCGTCGCTTTGGACACAGCCAAAGCGTTCGATTCGGTGGAGTGGGGATACCTGTGGAGTTGTCTGGGCAGGTTTGGCTTCGGCCCAAAATTTATAAAATGGGTGCAACTTTTATACCAATTTCCATCTGCGAGGGTACTAGCGAATGGATGGCCATCCGAGCAATTCTCGTTGTCCAGGGGTACGAGACAGGGGTGCCCTCTGTCGCCCTTACTATATGCATTGGCGGCAGAACCCCTGGCCATAGCCATCCGGGCACACCCGGAAATAAAGGGACTTCGCAGGGGGGACGTGACTGAAAAAATCAGTACCTACGCAGACGACACCCTATTATACCTAGATGACTCAGAAAATTCCCTGCCTCTCACACTAGACCTAATAGAACGGTTCGGCACATTTTTCGGCCTTAGGATAAACTGGGATAAATCGCAGATACTACCCCTTGACAGCTTCCCGCAGTCCAAAGACAGAGCAATACTGCCCCTACAGAGAGTGGATACCATCAAATACTTGGGTATAAGGACTACAAGGGACCCAGCTGACTACGAGACACTCAACATAGCTCCGTTGTTTGTAATGCTTAAGCACAAAACACAGGTATGGGCTCGCCTCCCACTGGGAGTAATGGGACGAATAAACCTGGTCAAAATGGTCCTCCTACCTAAAATACTGTACATGGTTTGGCATTCGCCAATATACTTGGTGCTTAGACATTTCAAATTAATGGAAGCCATCATGAAGCCATTCATATGGGGTAGCAACAGACATAAAATTGCCTGGCAAAAACTTAAAAACCCCACAGATTTAGCAGGAATGGCTTTACCTGACTTCAGTGCTTATTATACTGCAGCACAGTTATCCCAAATTTTCCATGTGGATAAGACAGATAGAGAAAGATTCTTGCACCTGTTGTGCCCTAAGTGGTCTCAGTCGTCACAAGACCCATTGGTTGTGATAACGGGGAGAACCACTGGGGAAGACAGAAATGCTAACCGTAAATCACTACTTTACCACTATACTAAGATATGGAACCTAGCTATGAATAGACTTCAACTGCCAGTAATAAATGAATTCACTCCCCTGTGGCAAAATATAAATCTCCCAGAATTTGATTTGATGCCTGACAGTGAGGTGTGGAGTTCTAGAGGGATCATTTATATACTACACATCATCCATAATGGCAGGTTAAAAACCTTTGATAGATTGAAAACAGAGTATTCACTACCAAACCAAATGCTCTTCAGGTACCTGCAACTGCGTCACGCCTTCCACTCGCAGTTCCCACCGGGTGAATTTAATCTGGTAAATATCCCACTAATGGAAGCACTGAAATGCCCTGACCCGAAAAAACTAATTTCCCAATTCTACCTAATGTTAACGTTGCCGCAGGCAACCGCATCGGCCTACGTCCTGAAATCAAGGTGGGAGGGAGAAGTAGGCACACTGGCAGATGACGAATGGAGCGACGCTCTAGACGCATGCAAATTAGTGTCCCCTAAACTGTCTGACCGATTAACTCAATTATTTATGATTCATAGAGCATATCTCACGCTACTTAGGTTGTCAAAATATAAGAGTAACCAATCAACAATGTGCCCAATGTGCAATCAGGCTACCGGCACCTTTTTCCATCTACTGTGGCAGTGCCCCCGGATCCAGGCGTTCTGGACACAAGTGGTGCGCTTCCTCCACGACACAATGGGATCCCCTGTAACACTGCAGCCCAAGCCCTGCCTTCTAGGAATTTTATCAGACCCAGAGATAAATAAATTCAAAAAGGTATTTGTACATGAAACACTTTTTTCCGAAAAGTAATTGCTAGAGTTTGGATGAGGCCTAATCCCCCAGAGCTTTCACACTGGATAGCGGAAGTCAACACATTACCCTATAAAAAACTAGTTTACTACATAGAGGTTGCCCTCTAAAATATGATCAAATATGGGATAAATGGACTCAGTCATCCGATACTTGCACTTGAGAATAAATCAGGTAGCGGGGTGCTTCAGGGATCAGCCCTCCTCCACACCACGCATGCTGAGCTATTGCAGCGAGACCCGGCCAAGCTAGTAAGACACGATCAATTAGCTTTATACATATACTATGAGAAAAAATGAGATAAGACATGGGTTATAATACTGTACACGAATTTATTTGTACATTTTGGAAAATGTATTGTTATTTTCTTTGGTGCTTATTATGCACACTGAACTTTTTTTTCACTGTTCAATAAACTTACGTTTAATTAAAAAAAAAAAAAACTACATTGGATTCAACTTCAGTGTCTTCTTGAAGAGGTAAACTGCTTGTGGATCTTTCTAAGTCAACAGGTGCTATATTGTCCATACAGACTGGATCTTAGGAGATATGTCTTTTGGCTTCATCTGCATTTGTAGTAATGCAAATGTGCTTGATTATACTGTATGCCTAATCATGCAATGGGACTTACCAACTTGAAAATGATGGATCTGAAGAGGCAGCCAGAGCAGAGTAAAAGTCCCACTGTTCTAATCTATTGTCACAAAGAGAACTATCCTGTATGGTTGGATCGTGGACCCTCCATGCAGCCTGCACGCTGGATGGTGTTGTATTTGGAGAGTAGGGATGAGCTTTGTGTTCTAGTCGAACCCATGTTCGACTCAAACATCGTCTGTTCGCCCGTTCGCCGAATTGCAAACGATATGGGCTGTTCGCGCCAAATTCGTGTGGCACGTCACGGCCCATAATTCACTGCAGCATCGCAGTGCATTGCTAGCTGATGATTGGCCAAGCATGCACTACAGTATGACCCGCATGCTTGGCCAATCACAGCGCCGTCAGTAGAGAGAGCTATAATTGGCCAAAGCCAGGGTGGCTTTGGCCAATTATGGCTCAGGGGGTTTAGAACACGCCCCACACTTTATAAGGCCGCCTGCACGGCGGCCCTGTGTAGTGTGTTCCGGCGTGTTGAGAGATAGAGAAAGAGAGAGAGAGACAGTGTCATTTCATTTGAGTTAGCTAGATTAGGCAGGACAGTCAGTCAGTTAGCTGCACTTACAGTGTATTGTGTATATATATGCATCCCAGGTGTTGTATATATATACACTGTATTCAGTTTAGCTAGATCCGTTCCTGTTATCTTCCTACTGACAGGCAGGCTTGTCTTGTTACAGTATTTACAGCTACCTGAAGAAAATTGCTGGTCTTCTTTTGATCCTATTAGTACCAAAGTCAGGCAGCTAGACTATTTACAGTTAGTGTAGTGCGTCCTCCTCACAGTGTTCAGCTAAAGCTACAAGTTAGTTTAGTGTGACCTCTGCACACTGTTCAGCTAAAGCTACAAGTTAGTTTAGTGCGACCTCTGCACAGTGTTCAGCTAAAGCTACAAGTTAGTGTAGTGCGTCCTCTGGACAGTGTTCATCTAAAGCTACAAGTTAGTGTAGTGCGTCCTCTGAACAGTGTTCAGCTAAAACTACAAGTTAGTGTAGTGCGACCTCTGCACAGTGTTCAGCTAAAGCTACAAGTTAGTGTAGTGCGTCCTCCTCACAGTGTTCAACTAAAGCTACAAGTTAGTGTAGTGCGTCCTCTGAACAGTGTTCATCTAAAGCTACAAGTTAGTGTAGTGCGTCCTCCTCACAGTGTTCAGCTAAAACTACAAGTTAGTGTAGTGCCACCTCTGCACAGTATTCAGCTGAAGCTACAAGTTAGTTTAGTGCGACCTCTGCACAGTGTTCAGCTAAAGCTACAAGTTAGTGTAGTGCTTCCTCTGAACAGTGTTCATCTAAAGCTACAAGTTAGTGTAGTGCGTCCTCCTCACAGTGTTCAGCTAAAACTACAAGTTAGTGTAGTGCATCCTCTGAAAAGTGTTCATCTAAAGCTACAAGTTAGTGTAGTGCGTCCTCCTCACAGTGTTCAGATAAAACTAGAAGTTAGTGTAGTGCGACCTCTGCACAGTGTTCAGCTAAAGCTACAAGTTAGTTTAGTGCGACCTCTGCACAGTGGTCAGCTAAAGCTACAAGTTAGTGTAGTGCGTCCTCTGAACAGTGTTCATCTAAAGTTACAAGTTAGTGTAGTGCGTCCTCCTCACAGTGTTCAGCTAAAGCTACAAGTTAGTGCAGTGCATCCTCTGAACAGTGTTCATCTAAAGCTACAAGTTAGTGTAGTGCGTCCTCCTCAGTGTTTTAGCTAAAACTACAAGTTAGTGTAGTGCGACCTCTGCACAGTGTTCAGCTAAAGCTACAAGTTAGCGTAGTGCGTCCTCTGAACAGTGTTCATCTAAAGCTAAAAGTTAGTGTAGTGCATCCTCCTCACAGTGTTCAGCTAAAACTACAAGTTAGTGTAGTGCGACCTCTGCACAGTGTACAGCTAAAGCTACAAGTTAGTTTAGTCGACCTCTGCACAGTGTTCAGCTAAAGCTACAAGTTAGTGTAGTGCGTCCTCTGAACAGTGTTCATCTAAAGCTACAAGTTAGTGTAGTGCGTCCTCCTCGCAGTGTTCAGCTAAAGCTACAAGTTAGTGTAGTGCGACCTCTACACAGTGTTCAGCTAAAGCTACAAGTTAGTGTAGTGCGACCTCTGCACAGTGTTCAGCTAAAGCTACAAGTTAGTTTAGTGCGACCTCTGCACAGTGTTCAGCTAAAGCTACAAGTTAGTGTAGTGCGTCCTCTGAACAGTGTTCATCTAAAGTTACAAGTTAGTGTAGTGCGTCCTCCTCACAGTGTTCAGCTAAAGCTACAAGTTAGTGTAGTGCGTCCTCTGAACAGTGTTCATCTAAAGCTACAAGTTAGTGTAGTGCGTCCTCCTCAGTGTTTAGCTAAAACTACAAGTTAGTGTAGTGCGATCTCTGCACAGTGTTCAGCTAAAGCTACAAGTTAGTGTAGTGCGTCCTCTGAACAGTGTTCAGCTAAAACTACTAGTTAGTGTAGTGCGTCCTCTGAACAGTGTTCAGCTAAAGCTACCTGTAGAAGGTTGGTGGTGTTTTCCTGATCCTATCACTACCGCAGGCAGGTAAATTATTTACACGTTAGTGTATTGCGACCTTTGCACAGTGTTCAGCTAAAGCTACCTGTAGAAGGTTGGTGGTGTTTTCCTGATCCTATCACTACCGCAGGCAGCTAAAGTATTTACACGTTAGTGTTGTGCGACCTCTGCAAAGTGTTCAGCTAAAGCTACCTGTAGCAGGTTGGTGGTGTTTTCCTGATCCTAGCACTACCGCAGGCAGCTAAAGCATTTACACGTTAGTGTAGTGCGACCTCTGCACAGTGTTCAGCTAAAGCTTCCTGTAGAAGGTTTGTGGTGTTCTCATACTGTAGGCAGGCAGTTGATTTTGCTAGCTGCAGTATCAGTATATATATATATATATATATATATATATATATCCCAGCTTAGTGCAGCTACAGGCCATTAGTATGTCTGGAAGGCCAACAAGGAGAGGCAGACAGTCACAAGCCGATAAAAGAGGGCAAGCAGGCTCTGTTTCTAGAGGCAACGGTGCTGGTCATGGAGACGGTGCATCCTCATCAGCACGTGGCCGTGGGACAGGCTTGGCCTTTTTTTCGGCAGCTGGCCGTGTTGAGCCGCAACATGCGGAAGACTTGGTCGAGTGGATGACCAAGCCGTCCTCATCCTCCTCATCCTCCCTCACCCATGCTCAGGGTACTTTGTCTGGCAAAGCAGCTGCCAACACGGCCTCTTCCCTCGGCTCAATGGAATCAGTGACTCCTTCCCTAGCCCCACCATGTCCTCCTGAGGAGTCCCTCGAACTGTTTGACCACAGTGTTGGGTACATGCTCCAGGAGGATGCCCAGCGTTTAGAAGGCTCTGATGATGATACTGAGCTAGATGAAGGCAGTAATCTGAGCACGGACAGAGGGGGTGCCCAAGAAGGACAGCAATCTGGCAGTCATGCTCCCCCTGCTGCAGTATACTGCCAGGTTTGCTCCAGTGATGAGGAGGGAGGGGATGATGAAGTCACTGACTCAACGTGGGTGCCTGATAGGAGAGAGCAGGAGGAGGAGGAGGAGGAGGCACATCACCAACGAGGCAGGATGCCCTCCAGGGAACAGCCTAAGGGCTGCACACTGACTGCATCACACCGCAAAGCTCTGCATCTGCTGTCTCTGCGCGTTATTCCAAAAGTTCTTTGGTGTGGGCCTTTTTTGAGACGAGTGCATCAGATCGCACCGCTGCTATTTGCAACATATGTCTTAAGCGTATCTCGCGTGGCCAAAACATCTCCCGCTTGGGCACCACATGCTTGACCAGACATATGTTGACCTGCCATGCAGTTCGTTGGCAAGCGTATCTAAAAGACCCACACCAAAGAAAAAAGAGGACCTCTCCTTGCTTCTCATCAGCTGAGATCTCCAACCCCACTATACCTTCAGTCTTCCCTGAGACCTGCACTGAGAGGAATGAAGGTGTAGAATTAGGTGTGTCACAGCCAAGTACTTGTGGGAAATCTGCTTTCAGTACACCAACGTCAGATTGTACCAGGCAAATTTCCCTGTCCCAGCTGCTGCACCGCCAAGTTCGCTCCCAGCCATCCACATGTCCAGCAGTTGAATGCTAGCTTGGCAAAATTGCTAGCACTTCAACTGCTACCATTTCAGTTGGTAGACTCTGCCCCCTTCCGTGAGTTTGTGGAATGTGCGGTTCCTCAATGGCAGGTACCCAAACGCCACTTTTTCTCACGGAAGGCGATTCCGGCTCTCTACCGACCTTGACCTCGCTGGACAGGGCAGTCAGCGGTAAGGTGCATATTACCGCTGACTCATGGTCCAGCAGGCATGGACAGGGACGTTACCTAAGTTTCACGGCGCATTGGGTCAATCTGCTGGCAGCTGGGAAGGATGCAGGACAAGGTGCAGTAGTGTTGGAGATTGTTCCGCCACCATGCCTCCAAAATGCCACTACTAATGATTGTGACACACCTCTCTCCCCCACCCCCTCCTCTTCTTCTTCCTCCATGGCCTCTTCCTGTGCTTTGTCCTCGGAACCAGCGGTGCTCTGTAGCCATTCAAGGGGCTACGCAAGTTCGCAGGCCAAAAGATGCCATGCGGTGCTTGAGCTGGTGTGCTTGGGGGACAGGAGCCACACTGGGGCAGAGGTTCTGTAGGGGCAGGTTCAGAGGTGGTTGACGCCATGCCAACTTAAGGCAGGAATGGTGGTTTGCGACAATGGCACCAACCTCCTCTCCGCCCTCCGACAGGGACAACTGACCCATGTGCCCTGTTTGGCTCACGTCCTTAACTTGGTGGTGCAGCGGTTCTTGGGCAGGTACCCGGGCTTACAGGATGTCCTGAGGCAGGCCAGGAAAGTCTGTGTGCATTTCCGCCGGTCATATAATGCCAGTGCTCGGCTGGCAGACCTCCAAAAGGAATTTAACCTGCCCAAGAACCGCCTAATCTGTGACATTCCCACCAGGTGGAACTCAACGTTGGCCATGCTGCAGCGGCTGCACATGCAGCAGAGGGCCATCAATGAGTACCTGTGCGACTATGGCACTAGGACAGGGTCAGGGGAGCTTGTTTTTTTTCACCACGCCAGTGGGCCATGATCAGGGATGCATGCACTGTCCTGTCACCATTTGAGGAGGCCACGAGGATGGTGAGCAGTGACAGTGCATGCATCAGTGACACTGTCCCCCCTGTCCACCTGTTGGAGCACACGCTGCGTGGAATAATGGACAGGGCACTTGAGGCAGAACAGAGGCAGGAAGAGGAGGACTTCCTTAGCTCTCAAGGCCCCCTTTATCCAGACAGTGTTCCTGCGTGCCCGCCGATCACACAGGAAGAGGAGGAGGAGGAGGATTGTGTCAGTATGGAGGTGGAGCCTGGCACTCAGCAGCAGTCTTTAAGGGATCATTTAGAGTCCCAAGAAACACATGGACTTGTACGTGGCTGGGAAGAGGTGGCTGCGGATTATGTCGTCCTTAGTGACCCAGAGGACTCTGGACCGAATGCCTCAGCAAACCTAGGCTGCATGGCCTCCCTGATCCTGCAAAGCCTGCGGAAGGATCCTCGTATTCGTGGTATCAAGGAGAAGGACCAATACTGGCTGGCAACCCTCCTTGATCCACGTTACAGTAAGGTTGCGGACCTTATCTTGCCATCGCAGAGGGAGCAGAGGATGAAACATCTTCGGGAGGCCTTGCAGAAAGGTCTGTGCAATGCGTTCCCAGAGACTGGGAGGTTACAAACTCCTGTTTCTGGACAACGTGTTGCTGAGGCTTCGGTCAGTCAAAGAAGGAGCGGTGGAGAAGGTGGCCGTCTGACCGATGCGTTCAGACAATTTTTTAGTCCGCAGCCCCAAGGTATGATCGGTTCCAGCAACCATCGCCAGCGTCTGTTTTACATGGTGCAGGAATACGTAGGGGCAAGATCTGACTTGTACACCTTTCCCACTGAAAATCCTCTGGGTTACTGGGTCTTGAGGATGGATCGCTGGCAAGAGCTTGCACAGTATGCAATTGAGCTACTGGCCTGTCCTGCATCCAGCGTTCTTTCGGAATGCACATTCAGTGCTGCTGGAGGCTTTGTAACCGATCACAGGGTGCGTCTGTCCACCGACTCGGTCGATCGACTGACCTTCATAAAAATGAATCAGTCTTGGATCACCACCAGATACCAAGTACCTGATGCTGATGTAACCGAATAATTTTTTTTGGAAATGTTAGATCCCTTCAAAGACTGTCTATGCTGATGCTGGGTGACTATCCTGAGTAATTATCCTCTTTCTCCTCAATGATCATGCTGATAGCTTGTAAGAACATTTTTTGTTCTGGGTGCCGCCACCAGTGCGTAAGGCCCAATTTTTCAGCCCCTGTTTAACAGGGGCGTGTAATTACAATTTTTGATGCAATACTTTGCAGCAGGGTTCATTCCTGTGTTCCAACTAGAGTATCTGTGAGAGGTTGCAGTGTTGTGGCACCAGCACCAGTGCCTAAGGCCCAATTTTTCAGCCCCTCTTTAACAGGGGCGTGTAATTACAAATTTTGATGCAATACTTTGCAGCAGGGCTCGTTTCTGCGTTCCAACCAGAGTATCTGTGAGGGGTTGCAGTGTTGTGGCACCAGTGCCTAAGGCCCAATTTTTCAGCCCCTGTTTAACAGGGGTGTGTAATTACAATTTTTGATGCAATACTTTGCAGCAGGGCTCGTTCCTGCGTTCCAACTAGAGTATCTGTGAGGGGTTACAGTGTTGTGGCACCAGCACTAGTGCCTAAGGCCCAATTTTTCAGCCCCTGTTCTACAGGGGCATGTAATTACAATTCTTGATCTAATATTTCACAGCAGGGCCCGTTTCTGTGCCCACCAAGATTAACTGTGAGGACTTACAGTTTTGTGCTTCAGCACTACCACCACCACCAAAGGCCCAATTTTTCAGCCCCTGGTCAACAGGGGCATGTAATTACAATTCTTGATCTAATATTTCACAGCAGGGCCCATTCCAGCGCCCACCAAGAGTAACTGTGAGGACTTACATTGTTGTGGCACCAGCACTACCATCACCAAAGGCCCGATTTTTCTGGCCCTGTTCAACAGGGGCATGTAATTACAATTCTTGATCTAATATTTCACAGCAGGGCCCTGTGAGGGCTTACAGTGTTGAGGCCACAACAACTAAGGCCCAAATTTCTGCTGAGTATATAGGGCAGGCCCCTACTTTAAAACATCCAACTTACAAACAACTCCTACTTGCAAATGGAATGAGACAACGGGAAGTGAGATGAAATCTACCCCATAGGAAGGGAAGTTCTCTCCTGTAAGAGTTAATATGGGAAAAACTTTTCTCCTTTCCACCGATGCTTTATCACCAGTCCTTGTTTCACTTAAAACCCCAAATTTTCAAAAAACATTTGTCATTGGGACAAAAAGTGAGGTGAAATCTTCTGAAGAGGAGCACAGACAGCCAAACAAATGCCACAGGGGTGATAACCGTTCCATATGTTTTCCAAAAAGCTTAAAAACAGATTTTTTGGCTGGAGCTACACTATAAAAATGTACCAGTTCAAAATTACAAGCAGATTCTACTTAACAACAAACCTACAGTCCCTGTCTTGTTTGCACCACCTGTATACTGCTGTTCAGAGTATATAGGGCCTGGGGGCCCCACGCCTTTCCTTTTTTTAATTTGGGTGCGGGGTTCCCCTTAATATCCATACAGGACCCAAAGGGCCTGGTAATGGACTGGAGGGTACCCATGCCATTTGTCTCACTGATTTTCATCCATATAGCCGGGACCCGACATTACATTAAAGCCGCAAGCAGTTTTTAAATTACTTTTTTTCCTTTAAAAATGTAATTTTGTGCAGGGACTGTTCTAAGCACGGGAAACACTTTACAGGCATACAATAGACACCCCCCAGGTACGATATTTAAAGGAATATTTCACTTTTTTTTTTTAACTTTAAGCATCATTAAAATCACTGCTCCCGAAAAAACGGTCGTTTTTAAACGGTTTTTTTGCATTGATACATGTCCCCTGGGGCAGGACCCCAAACCCTTTCTAGGACAATACCATGCAAATTAGCCTTTAAAATAAGCACTTTTGATTTCGAACGTTCGAGTCCCATAGACATCAATGGGGTTCTAACGTTCGTGTGAATTTTCGGTCCGTTCGCAGGTTCTGGTGCAAACCGAACCGGGGGGGTGTTCGGCTCATCCCTATTGTTTCAATTTGTACTGCATGTTCCCCATTAACTGGACAACATTAGACTGTGGAGGAGGAGGCACTGATAAAAAAAGGATTGTTGGAGGTGTAGTATCACTATGTACTGGCGGCACTGCTCTACAGCATGAAAGAAACTTCAGTTCCCAGGGAGCCATGTAGCCTGAGGGAGGAGTGCAGAAATGCTTAGGGAACTGGTTCTTGGTGCCAGAACTGGGGAAAAGAACAGACGTCCTTGCTAAAGTGTTGAGCCACAGTGTTCCAGTGCGGGTTCATTGGCCATCTTCTGCATCCACAGTGTTCCAGTGCGGGTTCATTGGCCATCTTCTGCATCCACAGTGTTCCAGTGTGGGTTCGTCGGCCATCTTCTACATCTCCAGCATTCCAGAGCGGGTTCACTGGAGCTCTTGCTATGTACCTATGAGGGGCCCCTCTGCCATTAACATCTATGGCTGAAGCGCAGGATTGGTGAGAGGGTTGTTAACTGGAGTACAAAATTGATAAAAAACAATACCCATGACAGGGAACAGTGTACAGTAAAATAAACCTCAGGCAACAAGATCTAAATAGTAGAATGCTGATGCGTTTTGACCCAATGGGTCTTCTTCAGATGATAGATGTATGACAGCAGTCACGTTGCTCTTGATATTTATAGATGACCGTAATGTAAAAAAGTAACCCTCTCGTGTATCCTTAATTTTCCAGGAGGTGGGCCGGTCCCCTGGAGAGCCGGTGTCTAGTCAGCGTGCCTTACGAGGGATCACACATAACCTAACCCCCGAGGATTGAAGGAGGGGAGGGGCATGCACTGTGCCAGTCGGTCTGTGAGGTTGCCGCACAAGAGCATCCGGTGGGTACTACTATTTATTGCCTGAGGTTTATTTTACTGTACACTGTTCCCTGTCATGGGTATTGTTTTTTTATCAATTTTGTACTCCAGTTCATGTCCTGACTTTTTAATGTCAGAATTTACTATTTATATACTTTTTGTATCAATAAAAATAATTTTTGATCATCTACTCATTTTGAATTGTATCCTATTACATCATTGGCTGCATTAAAGCCCCGTTAGGGGGTGTTTCGTTTTTTCTATGTTCTTTTAAATTGAAAGCAGACAAAAGACACCAAACATCACTAGCAGTGCACCATCGTAAGGGCCCCAACAAAACTCGGCAGAAATAACTATCCTAAGCCTTTCCTCATTCTGTATCCCTTCAATCTGTATAGATCTCACCACCCATAGTTCTTAAAGCGGAGCGCCACCTAAAAGCGGAAGCTTCACTTATTTGCCTCCTCCCCCCCTCTGGTTCCACATTTGTCAGCCTTTTGGGGGGCTTCCACTTCCAGGTGATCTCGCTGTGAAAGTTCGCTCCCCCGCCGCCCGGGCCAATCACAAAGCACAGCATGCATTGCACATGTGCAGTAGGGAACCGTCTTGGAAGCTGTAAGGCTTCACTGCCGGTTTCCTTTACAGGCAAATGGTGGCAGCAGCACCTGAAAGCCAATGGAAACATCGCTGGATTCCTGGACAGGTAAGTGTTCCAATATTAAAAGTCAGCAGCTACAGTATTTGAAGCTGCTGACTTATTTTTTTTTTCTAAAGGAGCCTGGAGCTCCACTTTAAAAACTGCTTTGCCTGTTTTGTAGTAAAGTCCTGCAGGCAGACTTGGACCCAGCAGGGTCACTCCAGGGTTCTAGTGGCAGTGTATCCTCCTGGGGTTTATACTATCCTAATTTTTCACTCTTGGCGACCATGCCTTAATTGGGTTTTTTTTGCCTTCCTCTGAATCAACTGTGGGTATAGGAGTCTGCATATTGAGGTTTTCTATTTGTGCATTTTTTTTTTATTTTTTATATGTTGGTTGAACTGGATGGACTAGTATCTTTTTTTAACCAGATTAACTATGTAACTATGTAACCCTGCAATAAATTAATTCAGTAGAGTCATATGGTAAAACCTGGGCCCAGTTACCTCTGGTGTTGCTTTCTATATGCAAGTTTGGTATATAATTACTCTGTATAGGAACAGACTGTTGATACAATTTGGACATGGTTTGTATTACCTCTCTTCTATTTGACCAATCCATTTTCCAAGATACATAGACGTTGATTTACTAAAACTGGAGAGTGAAACGTTTGGTGCAACTCTGCATAGAAACCAATCAGCTTAAAGGTTTTTTGTCAAAAGCTGATTGGCTGTCATGCACAGCTGCACCAGATTAGTAAATCAGCCCCAAGATGTTGATTTACTTTGGTGTTGTTCTTCTCCACTGTACCTTCTCTGCAAGTAACTGTCAGAGTGGTAGAGGCGACATTCCAATCAGTCAGGATAGTAACCAGCTACAGGGGCTGTCAAACTAGTGGCTCCTAAGGGGCTGCATCACACTAGGAATTGTCTTTGCTAGCAATGGGGGTACACTAGGAATCTTCTCTGCTAGGAATGGGGGTACACCAGGGATCTTCTCTGCTAGGAAAAGGGATACACTAGGAATCTTCTCCACTAGGAATGAGGGTACACTAGCAATCTTCTCCACTAGGAATGGAGGTACACTAGGAATATTCTCTGCTAGGAATAGGGATTCACTAGGAATCTTCTCTGCTAGAAATGAGGGTACACTAGGAATCTTCTCCACTAGGAATGAGGGTACACTAGAAATCTTCTCTGCTAGAAATGAGGGTACACTAGGAATCTTCTCCACTAGGAATGAGGGTACACTAGAAATCTTCTCCACTAGGAATGAGGGTACACTAAGAATCTTCTCCACTAGGAATGGTGGTACACTAGGAATCTTCTCTGGTAGGAATGAGGGTACACTAGTAATCTTCTCCACTAGGAATGGGGTTACACTAGGATTATTCTCTGCTATGAATAGGGATACGCTAGGAATCTTATCTGCTAGGAATGGGGGTACACTAGGAATCTTCTCTGCTAGGAATGGGGGTACACAAGCAATATTCTCTGCTAGGAATAGGGATGCACTAAGAATCTTCTCCACTAGAAATGGGTGTACACTAGGAATCTTCTCTGCTAGGAATGAGGTTACACTAGGAATCTTCTCAACTATAAATGAGGGTAGACTAGGAATCTTCTCCACTAGGAATGGGGGTACACTAGGAATATAATATAATATATAGCAATCTTCCCTGCTAGGAATGAGAGTACACTAGTAATCTTCTGCTAGGAATGATGGTACACTAGGAATCTTCTGCTAGAAATGACGGTACACTAGGAATCTTCTCTGCTAGAACGGGGGTACGCTAAAAATCTTCTCCCCTAGGAAAAACAGGTAACACTAGGAAACTTCTTGGACCACAGGGTTGCCAACCTACCAAAGTGAAACTTACTGACACGACACCAAACATTTACTGACTAATTTACTTACTAAAAACTTATCCAAAATGAAAGTTTTCAGTGCAAATTCAGTATTAAAACTACAAACAAATAGCACATGCAATCAGCAATGTAGACCAAAAGGCAAACAAAATAACACAGCAGTTTTGTCACCTCTGTCCAATTGGAGAGGTTTCCCTTTAATTTCTGTCCCATAGCCACCAGCCCACCACAGAAAGTGAGGTGAAATCCCAGGTAGCCACCAGGATCACCAGAATGAATGGCCCCAGTTCTGAAAGTCCCCTCTATTTCTGTTCTGGATTTTATTTTACTTTTGGTGGGAAGAGCAAACAGGCCAATTAGAGGGTGCATCTCCCCAACTCGGGCACAGATATCAATAAACAACTGACATTTCAGTTATATATATCAGCTGGCAAAGATACAGTAATGCATCTGTAAAATAATAAGAAAGAAAGTACCTTGGTGCAGCATTCAGTGGAACAGGTGTTCCCATATGAAAGTTTCCACTTACCACCTGTTCCACTGACTGCTGTGAATTTTTGGGAAATTTGTCACTTTCTGCTTCTGTGACAATAGGCAAAAGAGTAAGGGTGAACCTCCCTAGCATGGTGACAGCTCCACTTCCAAACACTGAAGCAAAACAAAAGCAAAAGACAAACACTAATGCCGCGTACACACGAGCGGACTTTTCGACCCGACTGGTCTGACGGACTTTAGATTTGGAACATGTTTCAAATCTTTACGTCGGAACTCCACCGGACCCAGTTCCTATCGAAAAGTCCGCTCGTCTGTATGTTAGTCCGATGGATGAAAACCGACGCTAGGGCATCTATTGGCTACTGGCTATCAACTTCCCTATTTTAGTCTGGTCGTACGTCATCACGTACAAATCCATCGGACTTTGGTGTGATCGTGTGTAGGCAAGTCCGTTTGTTCAGAAAGTCCATCGGAAGTCCACCGAAAGTCCGTCGGATAGACCGTTGGACCAGTCCTGTCGAAAAATCCGCTCATGTGTACGCGGCATTAGTCCTGGTTCACATTAGTGCAAATTGAGGTGCAACTTGAGTTACACAGAATTGCATGACAAGGAAAATCACTTACAACAGAAAAGGTTCTGAACTACTTGCGTGCAACTTCTGTGCAAATTTGTCCTCATAGAATAACCAGTGAACAATTATTGTACCTTTACTGCTGTCAGAGAGGTTACCTTACTGGTCATGGTGCTGGTGCTCGCCGGTGTGCGCTGGTGCGCGTTGGCGCGCGCATTCCTGTGTGTGCTGCTGTGCATGATCCTGTGGGCGCTGGTCTGTGCACTGGCGTGTGGGCGTGTGCGTGTGCATGCGTGGGTGTGCGCGTGCACCTGTGAGCATCGGCGTGCGCACGTGTGCAGCAGTTGGCGCCAACTGGCCTATTTAGTTCTGCTGTGCACTCTGTTCAGTGCTGCCTGATCAACAGCTCCCTGTGCCATAGTTCCCATTGCCTATTCCTGTGTTCCTGATCTCCTAACGACCGGGCTTGCCTCTTGGATTTTCCTGACTTCTGCCTGTACCTGACCTCGGCCTGTTTGACTCCGCTTCTGCCTGCTCCTGTTGTACCTCTGCTGCTTACCTGTTGCCAAACCCTGCCTGTACCTTGACCTGCCTGTCTACTCTACCAGGGGCCGCGAGTCGGACTCTTAAGGGAGACCACCCTCTGCCCAAGCGGACTCACCGGTCTGGTAAGTGGAAGTCTGACAGTATCAGGCAGCCATGACCGAGTCCGGGCAGGGGGCCTCCCCCATGGATGAACTGTGTAGACATCTGGCGGGTCTCACTCAAGCTATTAAGAGCCTTCAGGAAGGTTGTTCAAGACTGGAGGAACAAGTTCAGGTCTTATCTTCTCCTTCCAATCCCCAAGGAGCATCTTCTGCCGGATTTTCACCTGCACCCTCCATAGTGATGCTTCCTCCAGAGCCCAGAGTACCCACACCTGAAAAGTTTGCCGGAGAACGCAGCAGGTTTTCTGCTTTCCGCAATGCCTGCGAGTTCTACTTTGCTCTGCAACCTTCTCCTCGGAAGCAACCAAAGTGGGCTTTGTTATCTCCTTGTTGACCGGCGAGCCACAAACCTGGGCTCACCGCCTTCTGGAGCAAAATTGTGGGACTCTGGATAGCCTTAATGCATTCTTCCTGGCCATGTCCGGACCCTCAACTAACAGTGACTGCTGAAGCCGCACTGTACTCTCTTCAACAAGGTCGCAGAGCGTCTGAAGATTATGCGGTAGAATTCAGACGCTGGAGCTCTGACATAGACTGCAATGACACCGCCATGTGTCACCAGTTTAGAATGGGGCTATCTGACCCACTCAAGGATGAGTTGGCACGAGTTGGAGTACCTCAGTCCTTGGAAGAGCTCATCAACCTCTCCATCCAGATTGACTGTCACCTAAGGGAGCATCGGTCTCAGAGGTCTACCAGCCATTTTCGCCCCACCTGGATGTTACCTAAGGTTCCCAGTTCTACCGGTCAGTTTCCTCCCACCTCTACTGCTCCAGTTCAAGAAGCTCCTGAACCCATGCCGCTTGGTTTGCTCCGACCCACGCTCACCCCTGAGGAAAAGCTGCACAGACAAGCCCACAACCTATGTCTTTACTGCGGTGAACCCGGGCATTATGTGAGGGCCTGCCCCAACAAGACGCGTAAGTGCCTTCCTGCCTCCTCAATGTGTGCATGTGTTTTGCCTAAATCTGGTTCTCATCTTGCTCTTTCCATCACTCTGCAGCTTCCAGGAGGGAATATCCCAGTGTCAGTCATCATTGATTCCGGTGCATGCAGCTGCTTTGTCGACTTGACCTTCGCTGCCAACCACTGCATCCCGCTTCAACCCAAGGCCCAGGGGCTTGCTGTTCACCTTGTGGATGGCTCCACCCTTAGTTCCGGCCCATTCACACAGGAGACCGTCCCTTTGCTGGCCACCATGGGCACCCATTATTAGGAACTTCTTCGTTTGGATGCCACCTCTTCTCCTCTCTTCCCTATCATCCTGGGAATGCCCTGGCTGCAAGCCCATAATCCCAGCATTAATTGGGCTACAGGAGAAGTTAAATTCCTTTTGGAGTATTGCCAGCAGCACTGTCTATGCAGATCTTCTGATAAAACCTCCCAACTCCTTTGCTTGAACTCAGATCCGGAGCTACGTCAGTCCATTCCCGAACCCTATCAGGACTTTCTGGACGTACTCAGTAAAAAAGGAGCAAAAAGCCTGCCCCCTCACAAGCCTTATGACTGCCCAATAGAACTGTTACCCGGTACTGAGGTACCTTTTGGGAGAATCTTCCCACTAACTGAGCAGGAGTTAGACACACTAAAGGCATACATAGATAAAAATCTGAAAAAGGGGTTCATTCGCTCTTTTACCTCCGCAGCCAGTGCTGGCATCTTTGTTAAAAAGAAAGACCATTCCCTATGTCCCTGCATCGACTATCGGGAGTTGAACAAGATAACTATTAAGAATTGTTATCCCTTGCCTCTAGTACCTGAACTTTTCCAAAGGCTAGGAACCGCAGTCATTTTTACAAAACTAGATCTTCGCTGAGCTTATAACTTAATCCGTATCAGAGAAGGGGACGAATGGAAGACAGCTTCTGTACTCGATTTGGGCACTTCAAGTACCTTGTCATGCCCTTTGGTTTATGCAATGCCCCCGCAACCTTTCAACACTTTGTCAAAGACATTTTCTGTGACTTCTTGGACTTGTATGTAATAGTGTACCTTGATGATATTTTGATCTTCTCTTCTTCATTAACCGACCACCGCAGACACGTCCGGAATATTGTAACCCGGCTCAGGCAACACGGGCTTTACGCAAAACCTGAAAAATGTAAGTTTGAACTCCAGTGCATCCAATTCTTGGGCTTAGTCATCTCGGTGGAGGGCATCAAGATGGATCCCCAAAAGGTATCCACCATCCTGGACTGGCCTGCTCCCGTGGATAAGAAAGGCGTGCAGCGCTTTATTGGCTTCTCTAACTTCTACCGGAAGTTCATCAGAGGCTTTTCTGCAATAATTGCTCTGATTACCAAGCTGACCAGGCAGGGAACCTAATCCTCTTGGACCCTAAGGCCCAGTCGGCCTTAAGGAACTGTTCACGTCAGCTACCATTCTGAAACATCCCAATCCTGCTGTACCATTCGTCTTGGAGGTTGACGCTTCGGAGATTGCGGTTGGAGTTGTACTCTCTCAACGGCAGGGTGCCAAAGCTCTTCTCTACCCAGTAGCGTTCTTATCATTCAAACTCTCAATGTCAGAAAGAAACTATGACGTGGGGAATCTGGAACTTCTTGTCATCAAGGCGGCTCTGGAGGAGTGGTGTTACCTGCTGGTGGGTGCCACACATCCCATCTTGGTCTACACCGACCACAAGAATTTGGAATATTTGAGAACAGCCAAAAGATGAAGACCACGGCAGGCAAGATGGGCACTTTTTTTTCCCGATTCCAATTTCACATCACTTACAGACCCGGTTCTAAGAACATTAAGCCAGATGCGCTCTCCCGCATGTTTCACGACTCGGAGGAGACCTTGCCTCCTGATACGATTCTTCCCTCTGGGATCTTCTTACTCCTCCAAGGGGATCTTATCTCCTGGATAAGACAGGCCTCTATGGGAATGCTCCCATATCCGGAAACCAATTTAGGAGAGGGTCTGTTTTGGTATAAAAACAAGATTGTGGTTCCTGAGGCCTTAAGGGTAGCTGTAATGGAACTCTGCCACGACCATAAGTTGGCCGGACATTTCGGTGTTTTGAAGACTACCGAGCTGGTACAGCGCACTTTCAGGTGGCCCCAATTGCCCAACGACTGTAAATATTATGTGGACTCATGCAATACTTGTGCTCGAAGAAAAAATAGCCGGACAAAAGCTTGGAGATAATTAAAACCTTTACCCGTTCCAGAGAGACCATGGAAAATTATATTGATGGACTTCATCGTGGAACTCCCATCCGTCTGAGGGATTTCTACCATCTTTGTTGTGGTGGACAGGCTGTCCAAGATGGCACACTTTCTTCCCATGAAGGGCACACCCTTGGATACAGCAAAGATTTTTGTTAAAGAAGTTGTAAGGCTGCGTGGGGTCCCAGCAAGCATTGTGTCCGATCGAGGTGTCCAATTTACCTCGAGGTTCTGGAAGGCCCTCTGTGGTTCCCTCGAAATAGAGTTGGCATTCTTGTCGGCCTATCATCCCCAGATGAATGGGCAAACTGAGAGAACCAATCAGACTCTGGAGCAATACCTCCGCTGCTTCTCTGCCTTCTCTCAGGATGACTGGGTCTCCTTATTACCTGTTGCAGAGTTTTTTCTCCACCAACAACAAACTTCTATAAGAAACTATGGCCAAGTCTCAGGAGTACAACAAAAAGATGTTCAATAAAAAGAGGCGTACCTTATCAAATGGAAGGGTTATGGTCCTGAAGACAACTCCTGAGAGCCAGAGAGTAATTTGCATGCCCAGGAACTTTTACAGGCATGCCCGCCTGTTGCCGAACCCTGCCTGTACCTTGACCTGCCTGCGCTGCTCCGGCTCAGCATCAGCTGTTTGCCTGTGTTCCAGACTACTGACCTGCTGCTTGAAGATCATCTTCCTTCCAGCACCTGGATCCAACCACCAGGCTCTCATACCTTTCCGCACTCCCGTGCCTCCTGCCTACTCTACCAGGGGCCACGAGTTGGACTCGTAAAGGAGACCACCCTCTGCCCAAGCGGACTCACCGGTCTGGTAAGTGCAAGTCTGACAACTGCTAGGGGGGCGGCCACTCTGTGTAGAATCACGTTAATATGCGTGATTCTGCATGTCCGTGTAGGGATAGGGCGTGCTGCTTCTGTTGCAATTAGTCACAGATAAACACTTACCGTTTGGTAGATCATGTTAATCTGGTGGTGGTGGATGTAGAACCATACAGTTGCCTTCTCAATGCATTGACTGTATGGCATGGAGTTTAATATCTAGTCAGACCGTCACAGAACACTTCCAGACTTGGTGCAGTTAACTTGATCTAAGGTGGGTGCTGGAGGCAGTGGAAGTGGAACAGGCTGGTCAATAGCAGTGGTTTCAGTGTGAGTCCAGTAGGGAAGGGCTTTATGTTCGGGTCAAACATGAGTTTGACTCGAACATTGGCTGTTCGCCCGTTCGCCGAATAGCGAACAATTTGGGGTGTTCGCGGCAAATTCGAAAGCCGCGGAACACCCTTTAAAAGTCTATGGGAGAAATCAAAAGTGTTAATTTTAAAGGCTTATATGCAAGTTGTTATCATAAAAAGTGTTTGGGGATGAATTTTCGTTCCGGCAATACACATAAAAGTTTATTGATAAAAACGGCATGGGATTTCCCCACAGGGGAACCCCGAACCAAAATTTAAATAAAAAATGTGTGGGGGTCCCCCTAAATTCCATACCAGGCCCTCCAGGTCTGGTATAGATATTAAGGGGAACCCCCCCTTCAGGTCTGGTATGGATTTTAAGGACCCCGTGCCAAAAATTAAAAAAAAAATGGCGTGGGGTCCCCCCAAAAATCCATACCAGACCCTTATCCGAGCACGCAACCTGGCAGGCCACACGAAAAGAGGGGGGGATGAGAGAGCGCCCCCCTAACCATACCAGGCCACATGCCCTCAACATTGGGAGGGTGCTTTGGGGTAGTGGCCCCCAAAGCACCTTGTCCCCATGTTGATGGGGAGAAGGGCCTCATCCCCACAACCCTTGCCCGGTGGTTGTGGGGGTTTGCGGGTGGGGGGCTTATCGGAATCTGGAAGCCCCCTAGCAGATACATTTAGCAAAAAAAATCCACCAAAACAAACTGTGTACTTATGTACCGCACGTTATAGCTAGAGATGGGCCAAACACCCCCCTGTTTGGTTTGCAGCAGAACTCCAGAACAGGGGAAAAGTTCTGAGCCGGATGGAAAACCCCATTAAAGTCTATGGGAGCTGAACATCAAAAGTCAATTAAAAAAAAATTCAGAAATCAAAAGTGCCCATTTTGAAGGCTTATATGTAAGTAACTGACCATAAAAGGGGCTTGGGGGTCTGGGTACTGCCCTGGGGACATCATGCAAAATACATTTTTAAAAACAATAGTTTTGTCAGGAGCAGTGATTTTAATGATGCTTAAAGTGCAACAATAAAAATGAAAAAAAAAAAAAATTAAATATAGTGCCGGGGGGGAGGGGGTACCCTTAGTCTGCCTGTAAAGTGGCACATCTGTAGCATGTATAGAACATGCTGCAGCAAAAATTAGATTTCTAAAGAAAAAACTAGTCAAATCACATTTACATAGTTACATAGTTAGTCAGGTTCAAAAAAGACACAAGTCTATCCAGATCAACCAATTCTCCCTGGATCAATTTTGCCTATAAATGTGTTAGTACCCAGTTATATTATGTACAGTACCTTGCAAAAGTATTCACCCCCTTGGCATTTTTCGTGTTTTGTTGCCTCACAACCTGGAATTAACATGGATTGTTTGAGGATTTGCATCATTTAATTTACAGAACATGCCCACAACTTTGAAGATGTTCTTTTTTCTTTTATTGTGAAGCAAACAACAAATAGGACAAAATAACAGAAAAAGTTGCTTTGGATAAGTCTTTATGAGCTTGCCAGATCTTACCACTGGGAGTTTTGCCCATTCCTCTTTGCAAAACTGCTCCAGCTCCTTCAAGTTGGATGTTTGCGCTTGTGAACAGCAATCTTTAGGTCTGACCACAGATTTTCTATTGGATTGAGGTCTGGGCTTTGACTAGGCCATTCCAACACAATTACATGTTTCCCCTTAAACCACTCAAGTGTTGCATTAGCATTTTTTTGGGGGTCATTGTCCTGCTGGAAGGTAAACCTCCGTCCTAGCCTCAAATCACACACAGAGTGGTACAGGTTTTCCTCAAGAATATCCCTGTATTTAGCACCATCCATCTTTCCCTCAACTCTGACCAGTTTCCCTGTCCCGAATGCTGAAAAACATCCCCACAGCATGATGCTGCCACCACCATGTTTCACGAGATGGTGTTCTTTGGGTGATGTGATGTGTTGGCTTTGCGCCAGACATAGCGTTTTCTTTGAAGGCCAAAAAGTTCAATTTTAGTCTGATCAGCTTCCTCCATACATTTTTGGAGTCTCCCACATGCCTTTTCGCAAACTCACAACATGCCATTTTGTTTTTTACTGAAAGTAATGGCTTTCTTCTGACCACTCTGCCATAAAGCCCAACTCTATGGAGCGTACGGCTTATTTTTGTCCTATGTACAGATACTCCAGTCTCTGCTGTGGAACTCTGCAGCTCCTCCAGGGTTACCTTAAATCTCTGTGCTGCCTCTCTGATAAATGCCCTCCTTGCCCAGTCTGTGAGTTTTGGTGTGCGGCCGTCTCTTGGCAGGTTTGTTGTTGTGCCATGTTCTTTCCATTTGGTTATGATAGATTTCATAGTGCTTCTAGTGATCATCAAAGATTTGGATATTTTTTTATAACTTAACCCTGACTTGTACTTCTCAACAACATTATCCCTTACTTGTTTGGAGAGTTCCTTGGTCTTCATGGCAGTGTTTGGTTAGTGGTGTCTCTTGCTTAGGTGTTGCAGCCTCTGGGGCCTTTCAAAAAGGTGTGTATATGTAATGACAGATCATGTGACACTTAGATTGCACACAGGTGGACATCATTTCACTAATTATGTGACTTCTGAAGGTAATTGGTTGCACCAGAGCTTTTTATGGGCTTCATAACAAAGGGGGTGAATACGTATATATACGCACATGCCAATCATCAGTTTTTTATTTCTGAAAAATAGTTTTATCTATAAATTTTTCTAATTTTGCTTCACCAACTTAGACTATTGTGTTCTGATCCATCACATATAATTCAGAGTAAAAAAACATTGAACTAAAGGCTGTAATGTAACAAAATAGGTAAAAAGCCAAGGGGGGTGAATACTTTTGCAAGGCACTGTACACCTAGGAAAGAATCCAGGCTTTTTTAAAGCAATCTACTGAGCTGGCCAGAGATGAGATGAGATGAAATCTCTTTTCCTCTAGTCTTAAAGTGTGCCCCTTGTCCTCTGTGATGACCATAAAGTGAATAACTGAACACCAAGTTCACTATATGGACCCCTTATGTATTTGTACATATTGATCATATCCCCCCTTAATCTCCTCTTCTCAAGAGAGAATACATTCAGTTCCTCTAATCTTTCCTCATAGCTGAGCTCCTTCATGCCTCTTATCAGTTTGGTTGCCCTTCTCTGCACTTTCTCCAGTTCCCTTATATCCTTTTTGAGAACTGGTGGCCAAAACTGAACTGCATATTCCAGATGAGGTCTTACTAATGATTTGTACAGGGGCACAATTATCTCTCTCTCTCTGGAGTCCATACCTCTCTTAATACAAGAAAGGACTTTGCTCGCTTTGGAAACCGCAGCTTGGCATTTCATGCTATTATTAAGCTTATGATCTACCAAAACCCCCAGATCCTTCTCCACAATGGATTCCCCCAGTTGTACCCCCCCTAATATGTATGATGTATGCATATTCTTAGCCCCCAAGTGCATAACTTTACATTTATCAACATTAAACCTCATTTGCCACAAAGTTGCCCAATGAAACAGTGCATGGAGGTTGGCTTTTAACCACTTCAGCCCACTTCAGCAGAGCACTTTTCACAATTTGGCACTGCATCGCTTTAACTGTTAATTGCGCGGTCATGCAATGCTGTACCCAAACAAAATTTGCGTCCTTTTGTTCTCACAAATAGAGCTTTCTTTTTGTATACAAAAGTTTATTTGGAAGACATAAGGTAAAACAATTGCATAATATAACTATGAGATTATACAGGTAAGGTAAATATTTTGTAGGATACAAAGAATTGGGTTGCAATAATTGGTTATACCGGATATAGTAGAGGTATTGTAAAAGAATACATGAGATACAGATGTCCAAAACAGGATAAAATTCCGGATTACAAAAGATGGTTGTAAGAGTTCAAAGGATATGATCATGGAAAAAAAAAGAAAAAAAAATCCAATAGTATGGGAGATTTCTTTTAGGAAGGTAAGAGGGATTATGAGGAGTGAAGATCAGGTGGGGACCAGAATATCCATTTCTCATTAAAAATGTGCATGCTGTCTGAGAGGGTATGATGTATTCTCTCTGAGAGCCTGAGTGTTTCCATACTGGACTCAACCTGAGGCCATGGTAGATTCTGTGTTTTCCAGTTAAAGGCTATCATCCATTGTATAGAGCTGATTAGAGAGTGGATTAATCTGTTACATGGAGGGGGGACATCTGGGACCGAAGCGTATAGAAGGCATATTTGGGGGGAGAGGGAGATTTTCTTTTTGAGGGGGTTTTCTAGTCTGCAGATTACCTTGTTCCATATCGGTTCCAGATGATTACAGCCCCAGAAGATGTGGATATAGTTGCCCTCCACGTGACAACCTCTGAAGCAGTCTGGGGAGGTTGAGGGGTAGAACGAGTGTATCTTAGATGGGGTCATGTACCATCTGATGTGAAGTTTCATTGGGGATTCTCTAAATGCAGCAGCACAATTACTTTTGTGTCTACTGGGAATGAACTACCAATCTCTGTTTCCCATCTAATCATAGGGCCAGATTTTTCAGGCTGGAGAGAGTTGTTGAGGTAATTATAAAGTTGGGATATCAATCCTTTATCTCTGGGTGTAGAAATACAGATGTGTTCAAATAAAGTACTAGGGGGTTAACAGACAGGGAGTAGTATGTTGAATAGAACTCATGGATTAAAGTGTATTGGTGATGTTCTGAAGGGGGGAAATTAAATCTGGATTGTAATGAGGCAAAAGATGGGAATTTAGAGTTGAGTGTAATTGATTTTAATGTGGTCAGGTTGTTTTTGGTGCAGTTGTGAAAGAGGGTTTTATCAAGGAAAGCAGGGGGGAATCTGGGGTCCCCTAAAGATAAGGGTAATGGGGGGGTTGCGGAGGGGAGTTTAAAATTATCCTTAATTCTGTTCCATAGATGAATAAATTGGGCTATTATTGTGTTTCTTTTGTTAAGGGTGTAATGTAATTTTATATTAGACGATAAAATGCCTTTAATGTTTAAAGGAAGAATAGAGGTGGACTCGAAGATCAGCCAAGAAATGTTTGTATCAAGGGAAGACCATTGAGCCATTTGTACTAATCTGGCTGCTAGGAAATAAAGCCAGAGGTTGGGAAGTCCCAGCCCACCGCTATGATGTGGTCTGTGCATGAGGATATAACTACATCTAGGTTTTTTGTTATTCCAGATGAATCTATTAATTTCGCGTTGAAGGGATACCAGTCTTGTTTTGGGAATGTTAATGGGGAGGGCTCTGAAATAGTATAGTAGTTTTGGAAGGATAGTCATCTTAAAGGCACATAGCCTTCCTAGGAAGGAAATATGGTAAGAGGACAAGATTTTTATCAGTGAGTTAATTTGGGAGAAAAGGGGGAGGTAGTTGCTTTTATATAAGAGGTTGTGGGAGGCTGTGATATTGACTCCCAGATATTTAAAGGAGTGTGAAGACCATAGGAAATTGAAGTTTTTCTTCAGAAGTGAGGTTAAATTTCGAGGGCTATTAATAGGTAAAATTGGAGCACTTGTTTGTATTAATAAAAAGACCAGAAAGTTTTTGGAATGAGTGGAGTTCTGAGAGAAGATTGGGGATTGAGATTAGAGGGTCTGTTAAGAATAAAAGTGCATCGTCTGCATAGAGACTGAGTTTAAAGTGATATGGATCTTTCTGGTAACCTTTAATATTCGTGTTATTTCTAATGGCGATTGCTAGGGGTTCAATGGCTAAGGCGAAGAGAAGGGGGGAAGAGGACAGCCCTGTCTAAATCTAAATTATTATTACCTGGAATTCTAATTCTGGTTTAAGGGAAGTGGTATAGAGCATTAAATCCATGTATGAATTTTGCTGATATGCCAAATTTGGGTAATAGGTGGTTTAAGTAGGACCAGTTAACACTGTCAAAGGCCTTATGGATGTCGAGGCTGGGCAAATAGAGGGGTGAGAGTGAAGGTTGGCATCTTGGACAATATTTGTAACTAATCTAATGTTGTCAACTATTTGTCTGCCTGGGATAAAACCTGTTTGATCCGTGTGGATCAGGGAGGTGATAACTGTGGCCAGTCTATTTGCCAGTAATCTGCCAAACAATTTAAGGTCGTTGTTAAGGACTGAAATGGGACGAAAGTTTTGGGGGTGGGAATGGTCTTTTTGGGGTTTGGGTATTAAGGATAGGTTAGCCAGTAGCATATCTTCAGGGAAGTGGCCACCTGATAAGATATGATTGAACAATTTGGTGAGGCTAGGAGTCAATGTGGGGCAAATTTTTTTATAGTATGATGTAGTAAAGCCATCTGGGCCTGGTGCTGTCAATGTTTTGAGGGATTTTATTATGTTAAGAATTTTCGATGTCAGTGCAAGGGTCATTTAACGAAGAGGATTGTAGTTGATTGAGCTTTGGGAGTTGTAGAGAGTTTAACCAGTCTAGTGTAGTGGGATGGGGATGTGTTTGAGGGCCAGAAAGGAGGTTTTTATAGAAAGAAGTGAAAATTTGGAGGACATCTTGGGGGTGTGTTACCATATTGCCTTTTTGGTCTCGAAGTTTGTAAACGTGTGGGAGTTTAGTATCATGATTCAGTTTTCTGGCCAACATTGTGGAGGAAGAGTTACCATGCAGCAGAAATTTAGCTTTAGAGAATCTAAGAGATTTTTCAGTGTCTTCAGAGAGTAATGTGTTTAGGGCCTTACGTTTTATTTGAATGAGATTCGATGATTCTGGAGTGATGTTGTTATTTAGTTTATTATATAATTCATTGAGTTCTTTGGTAAGGCATTTAATTTCTGTCAGTTTGGATTTATTTTTAGCTGCGGCTATGTTGATCAAGTGACCCCTCAGGACTGCTTTGTGGGCAGCCCAAAGGTTGGGAGGACCTCATCTGAAGTGTTTGTTCTGAAATATTCCTCAATATGGGTATTAATTTGTTGGACAGTAGAGGGGTTTGAAAGGAGTGAATCATTAAGGCACCAATTAAAGGGGGTGGGAGCCATGCCAATATGGGAAGTTTCAAACGCTACTATGTTATGGTCTGACCATGGACAAGGGTGTATGTCTGTTTTAGAAGAATTTGCTAAGAGGATCGGGGTGCAGAAAATATAGTCTAATCTGGCAAAGCAGCTATGAGGGTGGGAATAGTGGGTATATGCTCTAATACCAATGTTGTGTGCCCTCCAAGAGTCAATTAGCTGCAGTTTACTGAGTGAGCGATTTATAGATTTACTAAATGCTTTGGAAGAGGGGGCCACCTTACTCCTATCGAGAGCTGGGTGAGCAGATAGATTAAAGTCTCCTCCAATTATCAAATGAGGAGAGATATATTGTTCTAGTATGTTAAAGAATTTAGTGAAAAATGTTGTTTGGGCTTCGTTTGGGACGTAAAGGGAAGCAATAGTGACATTTCGTCTGTTTATACTGCCCTTTAGGATAATGAATCTACTGTCATCATCTTTATAAATAGAATGGGGTTAAAAAATTATGGAGTTTTTGATAAAAATAGCAACACCACGTGATTTATTGGAGAAGGTAGTATAGTGGAATTGGTTGAATGATTTGTCAAAATATTGTGGGTGGTTGGAGGTAGAGAAGTGGGTCTCTTGCATTAGGATTATGTCAGCACCCAATCTTCTATATTGTTTGAAAGCTTTTTTAGGTTTATTGGGAGAATTGAGGCCTTGGACATTATGGGAAAATACTTTAAGTTCCATTTTTATTAAGGGAGATAATTCTAATTGTATAGATGGGGATCAACACGGACCAAAAAGGAGAACACAGTATACATGGAATGACATTGAAATAATAGACTATGCATACATTTATCAATTGATGAGTGTACAATACCGCTGTATTAATATTTAGATTAAGGGAATGAATCCTGTATAAAATAAAGGATAACCATATAGATATACCCAAGATAGGATAACCTGAACTAAGAAGTCTTCCGAAGAGTACAATGTTTGCAAAGATTGCCATAAGGGCTAATATAACAATAACTGAAATAACAAAAAAAAGGGGACTGAGGGACCGTGAGTCGCTCAGCCTAGTAAATTCTACAATAGGGCTTAGCAGTCCAATTTCTGCCAGCGGGGAGTGCCGCCCCCCTCCAGGAGAAGGCAGGGACGCAGGCCCCTCGGGCAGAATGGGGGTCAAACTAGCGACGGCGGATGGGCCAGGCAATTTAAAAAGTTAGTAACTAATTTGAAAAAAAAAGATTTGTGCATGGTAAGAACACAATAGAGTTAACCTTAACAGTCTACCAAATGGTAGATAACATCAAAAAATTAACGAGGTGAACATTTTTATATCAGGCTTTGATGAAAAAAGTTAGGAACCTAAGGAGTAAGCTTATGGTTATGGTACGCAATATGACAAACTTGCAAAATCTCACATTTCTCTGGGGTGTAGATAACGAGCAGTAGGTTCCACAGCAGTATAATATAACATATTTGGTGTCCACCCATAAGGGAGGAGGATGATTGTGAGATTTGAGAGTTTAGTAGTAAATAACCTGTATAGGAGAAGAAGGAAAAAAGGAAAAACAAACAAAAGAAAAAGAAAAAAAGAAAAAAGGGAACTTTCCCTTCTCATCCCCTCCCCCCCTTACCATAACCCCTTTCATTCCCATTCCTTCCAAAGGCAGTATCTTTGTAAAATAAAAAAAAAGTTAGTATGGGAAGAAGATTGGGTAAATGTTCTGTTCCGAGCTTCAGAGCCGGGGTTGATTGTAGAATCAGGGCGATTTACATAAGAGTTGAATGTTTCATCAGCTCTGGGGTGTTAGGTAGGGGAGAGCTGTATAAACCGAATTATGATTGTCAACCAGTGAAAGGAGCAGCGAAGAACTCGCTCAACAGATTTATGTTCTGACTGATTAGGCGACACAATCTTGAGGGGAGAGTTGTTGCCATCTTCTTAGTTCTCTTGGATTGCGTCTGGTGGAGGGTGTGGACCATATAGGCGAAGATCTAGGGGTTGCAGGGAGACGTTGTGATGGTTGTGAATCCAACAGTCCCAGCTTAATAAGCAGATCTTTTCCTTCGATGACATTATAAACAGTGTAGGTATTGCCAGAGGCGTGTCTAGCATGGGGCTATTGAGGCTAAAGCCCCGAATGTGTGCCCAATAGCCCCGAGTGTCCCCCGAGTGTTAGAGAAGAAAAAAAAATAGTTCGCCCGCCGTCAGACTGAGACAGGCAGGCAGACTGAGACAGCAGCGGCGGCAGTTTACACTCTGTGTGCTTCGCCGCCCACCTACACAGACTCTGTGTGCTTCGGCGCCGCCCACTGACTGACAACAGGCGGAGTGATATGCCGCAGAAGACCAGGAGAACGACGGCGAGGTGACGCCCCCTTCTCCCTCATCCTCAACTTCCAGTCACGATGGATAACGGCCATGTTAGCTGCCTGTGACTGAGTCTGGGACAGAACAATGAAGAGTCAAGGAAAAGAAAAGGTGTTTCTCTCTCACTCTCTCACTCTTTTTCTATTTCTTTCCTTTTTTTCTCTCTCTCCTTTGTTTCTCTCTCTCTCTCTTTTTATGGGCTCAGTGGCATCATGTGAAGGGGCACAGTGACTGCAATTGATGGCACAATGGCATCATGTGAAGGGGCACAGTGACTGCAATTGATGGCACAATGGCATCATGTGAAGGGGCACAGTGACTGCAATTGATGGCACAGTGGCATCATGTGAAGGGGCACAGTGACTGCAATTGATGGCACAATGGCATCATGTGAAGGGGCACAGTGACTGCAATTGATGGCACAGTGGCATCATGTGAGGGGCCCCGGTGGCTGCAATTGATGGAACAGTGGCTTCACGTGACAGGGCACGGTGGCTGCAATTGATGGCACAGTGGCTTCATGTGACGGGGCATGGTGGCTTCATGTGACGGGGCACAGTGGCTGCAATTGATGGGCACAGTGGCTTCATGTGACGGGGCACGGTGGCTGCAATTGATGGCACAGTGGTTTCATGTGACGGGGCATGGTGGCTTCATGTGACGGGGCACAGTGGCTGCAATTGATGGGCACAGTGGCTTCTTGTGACGGGGCACGGTGGCTGCAATTGATGGCACAGTGGCTTCATGTGACGGGGCATGGTGGCTTCATGTGACGGGGCACAGTGGCTACAATTGATGGGCACAGTGGCTTCATGTGACGGGGCACGCTGGCTGCAATTGATGGGCACAGTGGCCTCATGTGATGGGCCCGGGTGGCTGCAATTGATGGCACAGTGGCTACATGTGACAAGGTATAGTGGCTGCAATTGATGGGCACAGTGGCCTCATGTGACGGGGCACAGTGGCCTCATGTGACGGGGCACGGTGGCTGAAATTGATGGGCACAGTGGCTTCATGTGACGGGGCATGGTGGCTTCATGTGACAGGGCACAGTGGCTGCAATTGATGGGCACAGTGGCCTCATGTGACAGGGCACGGTGGCTGCAATTGATGGGCACAGTGGCCTCATGTGACAGGACACGGTGGCTGCAATTGATGGGCACAGTGGCCTCATGTGACAGGGCATGGTGGCTGCAATTGATGGGCACATTTGCTTCATTTGAGGGGGCACATTTGCTTCATTTGAGGGGGCACAGTGGCTTCATTTGAGGGGGCACAGTGGCCTCATGTGACGGGGTTAGAGTGGCTGCAATTGACGGGCACAGTGGCTGCATGTGATGGGGCATTTATTGGTATTTATTTCTACGGAGCCTGCAGAGCATTGCACCCAGTTGTATTTTCCCTGGGTGGGGAAATGCAACCATGTTTTATATTGTACATCCCTATACACCTATAAAAGGGGATGGGCATTAAGGTGTATATATACAGAGTAAACACCTCCAAAATCTTGATATACCAGACATGTGTGAAGGGCGATGGTATGCAGCCAATTTTTTTTTGTATTTCTTTGTGTACATTGTAATGCACATGCACTGAGCAATGTACACTCTGGGCTTGGGATGGGTTCTAGGACACTGTAACTTCTGTCTCGGCACATGTGCAGGATTGACATAATCCTGAACTTAATGTGTCTCTGGATTGCTTTTCAGTGGTGTTATCTGGGAGAACGTGTCAATTTGAGACCTGGCCAAAAAGCATTGATACAGACTGGGGACCGTGGTCCGTTTAGGGAGAGTGCACCTGGACCTGCAGCAGAGGCGTCTCTTCGTCTATAAGACACTGCGACAGTCCAGACTTGGAGTAGGTAAAGAAAGTAAGCTTGCGCCAATGTAAAGAACCATTTTGATCATGTTAAGAATTACAGTATTCATTTTGTGTAGATGTCATAATTTGTTCCTGGTTTGTCTGTGAAAGCCTAAACAGACTATTGGGATATTAATGGAGTACTCCAGTTAGTTACAGATAATTTTGCCATACTTAAAGCGAGATTCTGGCCAGGAAAATTTTTATTTTTTTAAAAGTCAGCAGCTACAAACACTGTAGCTGCTGGCTTTAAATAAGTACACTTACCTGTCCTGGGTGCCCGCGATGTCGGCCGCCCGAGGCCGACCCGTCCCTCGGCTCTCAGGTCCCGGCACCGCCATCCTAACTAAGGGAAACAGGCAGTGGAGCCTTACGGCTTCACTGCCCGTTTCGTACTGCGCATGCGGGAGTCGCGCAGCGCTTTGTGAATGGGACGCGATGTGTTGTGGGACACACACAGTTCCTATAACACACCGCGCCCCATTCCCCAGAAGACAACGCGGGGAGGAGAAGACAGAACATCACCGCGGCATAGGAAGAGGCAGAATAGGAAGACTGCCTAGCAACAGCCATTTCAGGTTAGTTTTTTTTTTTTTTTTTTTTTGGGGGTGGACCTTCACTTTAAAGTGTTCTGGCCTCCGCTTCAAAAAATCTAAAGTCAGCTACTACACATACTGTAGCTACTGACATTTAATATTAGGACACTTACCTGTCCTGGAGTCCAGCGAGTGTTGGCACCGAAGCCGATGTTTCCATCAGCTGTCGGGTACTGCCTCCGCCATTGAGGGTGACAACTGCACATACGCTCTCAAACTGACCTGGCATTTCTTCTTTAGGACATCATAAAAAGGCCAAATGTTTGTATCTTGTTGTCCATTCAGAGCTCCATTGGAATAATCTGCAGTTCAAGTCTAGAATGCTTTCATTGCAAAGACTAAGTTCTATGTATTTACAGTTACAATTAAAGTTTCACCTGCATCTCTTTTATTTTTTTATTTTTTTTGGTTAGAGCTCACATGTAATAACAAAGGAGTATGAACTAAGGGCATGCTGAGGATACCCATATCAAACCATTGCAGTTTGCTTTAGCTCTGCCTCTCCTAAGTATATTCCCTTAAAATAAATCTTTAAAGCGTAACTTTACACATAACAACCTGATAAAATATATAGTTCTTTAGCAAGGAACATATATTCCACATTAATAATAATGCTACCAAAATTAGTGTGTGCTGTAAATTGCCTCCTGCATTGCTCCTGTTTCTTCTTGCTGGACGCGGCCATTTTGCTGAAGCCCAGAGTCCGAGCAGTAAATCGTAAAGCACAACTAAACCCATTAATTTAATGGTTTAAAAACAGTTACATTCCTGTAATGCCAGGATTGCTAAACTGTCACATTTGCTTGTGTCCTCAACCAAACTGTTGTACCATAAAATTGCTGGTGTCATAACTAACATCTGCAGCACCATGGTAGTTGCAGATCAAACAGAAGCAGCATCCTTGGCTGTAAAGATAGGAGGGTTTAATTAAGGCTGTCAGCAGATCAGCATCTACAAATTCAGCAGTGCCTAAAAATGGAGAGCAACTCAGCATGTGTAGTGTATTACTGGATTTTATACAGTATAGGCACTTATCTTCAATGTTTTACATAGCTATACCTGCAATAGAGGCAGCAGAAAGTGATCTATCGGGTCATAATTTTTTTACTAAAGTTCCACTTTGACTATAGTGCCAGATGTGAGGGTAATGGCCTAAGGGTTAGGCTAAAGTGATTCCTAAGATGCATAACTGGTAAATATCGGTATTTAAGGGGAAAGTGGCTGGGGAGAGGGGGTGATAAGTAGGGAATGGGGAAAAAGGGAAGGTAGGACAGAGATCGTCTCTGCCGCAAGAGTTGAAAACCAACAAACAGAGGGAATGTTGATTGGAAAATGAATAAACATGAATAGAAGCAGTAATCTGTTCAAGGCATTTTTTTTTGACAGAGGTCCTCCCAGACTCAACCCTTGTTTAGGGGTGGGAGGCCCTTTGTCCAGAGAGTGAGAAAGGGTACAGGTAAAGGGTCTTTCATATATAGTCAACTGATTATTGTGTAGATCCAACCGGATTCTGTTCTGTCAAAGCTGTGTATCTGTCTGTGGTTTGGAAATGATTCCAGCATGCCCAAATGCGTGATAATTTGGCTGTGGAATCACGAGCAATATGAATCAAATTTTCCATCTCCATGATTTTACAGATGCATTTAAGCCATTCAGAAATATTTGGGGTGTGGGATGATCGCTAATGTACTGGAATCAGGGCCGGACTGGCCTACCGGACATTTTGCGGGCATGTGCCGTTCCAAGGCTAGCCGGTCTCTGGAAAGCCCACACAGGCTTGGCTGGCGCATGCGCAGTAATGTAATGGTGCTGGGTGGCGCCATTTGTTCCAGGGCGACAAAGCACTCCTCTAAGAGGTGGCGGCGACATGCGCCAGTCTCCACATCACAGCCGCATCGGCCAGGTAAGACCAGATCCCTCCGCAGCCTGTGTCTGGCCTCTCTCCTGTACCATGTCTGACCAACCACATGTCCTGGGATTAAAATATATAGAGGGGGTGAGAAGGGGACAATGGTACAGTCTATAGCAAATGTCCTATAGCAAATTAAAATGCTGATTGGGAAACTAATAGTTACGGGATCTTTTTGATAATTTTTATAGGTCATGGATATTAGAAAATTTTTCCTCACCAAGGTTTCAGCAGCAGAATCATCACCGCCAGTGCAGTCTCAGCAGGAAGAAGAATCTCTTACCTCTGGCTCTGAACAAATTATCGATTTTGATGATGATCCCTTAGATGCTGAGGAAGGTTCAAGGTCATCATGTCTAGAAAGCAGTGAAGAACTGCCAGAAAGAGCAGGGAGTAGCTCTGTAAATCTGAGTTTAGTATGTGAGGCTACTGATTTAGGGGATGTTGAAAAGGGGCCAGTACAGCCTAAACTGGCACAATATCCTTATGAATATTTTGGCACACAAAAACTTTCATTTCAGTTTCATTGGTTAGAAAAATACAGCTGGTTGGAGTATTCAATCCAAAAAAATGCCTCATTCTGTTTTAGCTGCAGAAATTTTGGTACAAAACAAGGTCGGTCACACTTAGATTCACTTATGTGCAAAAGTGGATACAAAAACTGGAAAAGAGCTCTAGATTCATTTAAGGAACACGATAAATCTTCAGCTCATAAGTCTGGTATGCTGTCATGGTCTGCATACAAAGACAGTATACTCCGTGGTAATGTGCTTGAGAAGATCCAAACAGGTAGAGAGGTTCAAATTCAGGAAAGGAGAGATTATCTTAAACGTCTTGTGGCTGTTGCAACGTTCCTTAGTAAACAAGGAATTTCATTTAGAGGTCATGATGAATCAGAAAATAGTCAGAATAGGGGAAATTTTAAGGAATGTTTAAATTTGATTTCTAAATTTGACACCTTCCTCAAAAATTATTCACCACCTGCAAACTCTACCTATACTTCTCCTTCATCTCAGAATGCAATTATTCAGTGCTGCTCTGAGGAAGTTAGCAGTAAGATAGTCAGTGAATTAAAGGCTTCTGGTCTTTATTCGGTAATGGCAGATGAGGCAAGAGATCATCAAAAAGAACAATTAGCCGTATGTATCCGCTACGTTTTACCCGAAAATGGTGAAATAAAAGAACATTTTCTTTCTTTGAAGGAATTGAAAGATTTCTGTGCGGATTCAATCACTGAATCTTTGCAGGAGTGTTTGAAAGATTATGGGCTAGATAGCCTTTTATGCGTTGCACAAACTTACGATGGTGCAGCAGTCATGAGTGGAGTGAGTGGTGGCGTCCAAGCAAAATTCCAGAAATACCACCCAGAAGCTATATATGTGCATTGTTATGCTCACGAACTCAATCTTGTATTGTGCCATACTTGCAAAGCAATAAAAGAAGCCAAGGATTTTTTCAATACAATGGAAAATCTCTATACATTTTTTAGCACATCTCTAATTCACCATCAAAAGTTCAAAGATGCACAATTCACATTAGGCTTGAAACCAGGTGAACTAGTTCAGCTATCAGATACCCGCTGGTCTTGCCAGATACGCTCTGTGAATGCACTGATTACCAATTTTGTTCCTGTCTGCAAGTGCCTTTCAGAGATAAAATCAAGTACTGCATCTGGTCTGTTGTCAAATTTAAAGAAAATCTCTGTAATTTTTTTGTCTTTTTATGTTCCAAACTTTATTGAGCACAACAGAGGGATTCCATAAAACACTCCAAAAAGAGAATCTAGATTTAGCTAAAGCAGTTGACCTTAAAGAGGCAGTTTGCAGTACTTTAAAATCCATGCGCACAACTGAAAAAGTCTCAGAGCTGCTTCAGAAAGCTGAAATTTTATTGGCTAGCGTCAACACTGAAGGTGAAGAAGTGGTTGTGCAAAGGAAAAAACAAAAGCACATGGAAGACTATGTGACTGAACCTAGTTTTTCTCGTGAATATGTCAGTTCCAAAGATGAGTTCAGAACCAAAATATTTTTCCCATGTGTAGACCGCATGCTATCTGAACTAGACCATAGATTTTCTAGCATCAAAATAGAACTGATAAGAGGGATTCAGGCCTGCAGTCCACTTTCCCCAAACTTTTTGTATGAGCCGGATTTAGCTGAGATTGCTAGGCATTACAAAATTCAACTCAAAAGAGAGGAAGTGCTTGTTGCCAAAAATTTCTTTGCACGGAAACAACTGGATGGTGAACAAATGTCAATGGATCAAGTCTACCAACAGTTAGATCCTTTAATGTTCCCAACTGTAAAAAAAATTATTCAAATTGCTCTATCTATTCCTGTGAGCAGTTGTAGTTGTGAGAGATCTTTCAGTGCATTTAGGCGACTTCACAATTGGTTGAGATGTACAATGGGACAGTCTAGATTAAACAATCTTGCGGTACTGTCAATAGAAAAACAGGTTCTTGAATCTGTTTCGGAGGAAGATATAATTGATCGTTTTGGTCGTAAACAAACAAGAAGACATGCACTAACAGTTACTAGTTTAAAAAAAAGTTAATTCAGAGTTTACAGTCAGTCTTAATGCACATCCTTTACATTTATTTCAATTATTTTTATGTTAAATTATTTGGAAAAAAATAAGGGGGCTGTATCGCCTGTGAATGAAAAGAATAAAGCATGATTGAAAATGATCTATACGTTGCCTTGGCAGTACTGCAAGCAAGCTATTGCCTTAATTAGAAGAAAAATTTTTTAAAGGTGTCTGGGGAGTCTTCCGTTTATGACATCAACTGTGGCCTAATAGGCACATTACATATTTCCAATTGAAAGCCAGTTCATTAACTTCTCATTTATAAATTTTCTCCTGATTTATGCATTTACTTGCAATTTTGCTAACACAATGTATAGACATACAGTGCCTTGCAAAAGTATTCACCCCCTTGCCATTTTTCGTGTTTTTTCGCCTCATAACCTGGAATTAACATGGATGGAGTGAGGATTTGCATCATTTAATTTACAGAACATGCCCAAAACTTTTAATTTTTTTTCCCCATTGTGCAGCAAACAACAAATAGGACAAAATAACAGAAAAAGTCAATGTGCATAACTACTCACCCCCCTAAAGTCAATACTTTGTAGAGCCACCTTTTGCAGCTATCACAGCTCCAAGTTGCTTTGGATAAGTCTCTATGAGCTTGCCACAACTTACTGGGATTTTTGCACATTCCTCCTTGCAAAATTGCTCCAGCTCCTTCAAGATGGTTTGCACTTGTGAACAGCAATCTTTAAGTCTGACCATAGATTTTCTATTGGTTTGAGGTCTGGGCTTTGACTAGGCCATTCCAACACATTTACATGTTTCCCCTAAACCACTCAGGTGTTGCTTTAGTAGTGTGTTTGGGGTCATTGTCCTGCTGGAAGGTGAACCTCCATCCTAGCCTCAAATCACACACAGAGTGGTACTAGTTTTGATCAAGAATATGCCTGTATTTAGCACCATCCATCTTTCCCTCAACTCTGACCTGTTTCCCAGTCCATACTGCTAAAAAACATCCCCACAGCATGATGCTGCCACCACCATGTTTCCCTATGGGGATGGTGTTCTTTGGGTGATATGTGTTGGGTTCGCACCAGACATAGCATTTTCTTTGATGGCCAAAAAGTTCATTTTTAGTCTCATCAGACCAGAGCACCTTCCTTCATACATTTTGGTAGTCTCCCACATGCCTTTTTGCAAACGCAAAACGTGCCAGTTTGTTTTTTGCTGAAAGTAATGGCTTTCATCTGGCCACTCTGCCTTAAAGCCCAACTCAATAGAGCGTACGGCTTATTGTCGTCCTATGTACAGATACTCCAGTCTCTGCTGTGGAACTCTGCAGCTCCTCCAGGGTTACCTTAGGTCTCTGTGCTGCCTCTCTGATTAATGCCCTCCTCGTAGCATTGATGCATCACGATTCGACCACCCACAATGCGGCATCGATGCTACGACTTGCACAATCGATTTTCTGATGACGTCACCCATGCGCCGCTATATGCCCTGCCTCAGAGTCTGAACTGAACCGGAAGAAGCCATGGGTGTTGGCCGTGCCTCTTTTCCCGCCCCCTGCTGACCTCATCCCCAGAGGCACGGCGTCGTCGTCTTGAGCTGGCTTCTGCGAGGCACGTGGGGCAAGTGTCCCCAACTCCCGATGAGTCATAACACAGTCCCAGAGCCTTCCTCCTTGGCTCACCTCACACTGTGCACAGGCTGCAACTGTCATCTTTACAACAGGCTGCTGTGGGAGACGGCCAGACGGCCGCAGTTGTCCTCTGTTCTCCAGTCCTCCTCACAGCCTGCTGCTGCGGGCATCATCATCAGGTACTTTGGGAACCAACCACCATCTTACTGTAGTATAAAGAATGGGCTGTCTCCTGTGGACAGCCCAGCACCATCTTATCTCTTGTGGTCAAAAGAGTGGACTGGGCAATGTGAAGGAAAGCACCAAAGTCTTATAATTTGTGACTATTAAAAGTGGGATAAAGGGTTGGCTGTGTGGTGCTGGGAACCTACCTACCCCTGTATAGTATACTACATGCATAGTCAGATGAACAATAGTCTCCACTTTAAGTAACCAGCTGCCAGCAGTGGTAGTCTTTGTGCAAGGATTTGTAAGAGGAACTCATAGAAGGGTAGGTGCAGTGTCTTGTGTAGCTACAAAAGTCTCTGTCCATCTCTTGTATCATGTCTGCAGTCTCTGATCCTCTCTTGTAGTATTTTGGGGTCACTCAGTCTGGAGCTTCTCTTTAAGTTGTCTGCTGTGTTTACACTTTGCTACATGCAGGAAGTGTTGTCTTTTTTTTTTTTTTTATTTTATCTGTTCTTAAAAACAAAAAAGACAACACTCCCTGCATGTAGCAAAGTGTAAACCCAGCAGACAACTTAATGAGAAGCTCCAGACTGACTGACCCCAAAATACTACAAGAGACGACCAGAGACTGCAGACATGATACAAGGTAGGGTCAGAGACTGCGGACATGATACAAGAGCGGGTCAGAGACTTTTGTAGCTACACAAGACACTGCACCTACCCACCTATGGGTTCCTCTTACAAATCCTTGCACAAAGACTACCACTGCTGGCAGCTGTTCACTTAAAGTGGTGTAGGAGGTGTATAACAGCTCACAACATTTGAATCCTTGCACAAAGACTACTGTTCATCTGACTATGTATGTAGTATACTATACAGGAGTAGGTAGGTTCCCAGTATCACACAGCCAACCCTTTATCCCACTTTTCATGGTCACAAATGATAAGACTTTGTTGCTTTCCTTCACATGCCCAGTCCACTCTTTAACCACTTCTGCCCCGTAAGAATTTACCCCCTTCCTGACCAGAGCACTTTTTGCGATTCGGCACTGCGTCGCTTTAACTGACAACTGCGTGGTTGTGCGACGTGGCTCCCAAACAAAATTGACGTCCTTTTTTTCCAACAAATAGAGCTTTCTTTTGGTGGTATTTGATCACCTCTGTGGGGTTTTTTTTGCGCTATAAACAAAAAAAGAGCGACAATTTTGAAGAAAAACGCATTATTTTTTGCTTTAATAAATCTCCCCCAAACAGATATATATATATATATATATATATATATATATATATATATATATATATATTTATATTTCCTCAGTTTAGGCAGATATGTATTCTTCTACATATTTTTGGTGTAAAAAAAAATCGCAATAAGTGATTACTGATCGATTTGCGCAAATGTTGTAGCGTTTACAAAATAGGGGATAGTTTTATGGCATTTTTATTATTTTTTTTTTAAATATCAGCGATTTTTATTGTGACTGCGTCATTATGGCGGACACATTGGACATTTTTGACACATTTTTGGGACCATTGTCATTTTATACAGCAATTAGTGCTATACAAATGCACTGATTCCTGTTTAAATGACACTGGCAGTGAAGGGGTTAAGTGTGTCCTAGGGGCGTGTTTCAAACTGTGGGGGGGTTGGGCTGTGTGTGACAAGTCACTGATCTCTGCTCCGATGACAAGGAGCAGAGATCAGTGACACTGTCACTAGGCAGAACAGGGAGATGCTTGTTTATGTTAGCATCTCCCCGTTCTTACTCCCCGTGAGGCGATCGTGGGTATCCCCGCGGCAATCAAGTCCGCGGGCGCGCGCGCTGGCCGCCTCTTAAAGGGGAACGTACAGGTACGTTATTCTGCCTATACGAGCCCTTCTGCCGACGTATATCGTCGTGAGGTGGTCGGCAAGCAGTTAAGCCACAAGAGATAAGATGGTGCTGTGCTGTCCACAGGAGACAGCCCATTCTTTATACTACAATAAGATGGTGGTTGGTTCCAAAAGTACATGATGATGATGATGATGATGCCCGCAGCAGCAGCCTGTGAGGAGGACTGGAGGACAACTCCGGCCATCTGGCGTCTCTGGTCTCCCACAGCAGCCTGTTGTAAAGAGGACGGAGGCAGCCTGTGCACAGTGTGAGGTGTGCCAAGGAGGAAGGCTCTGGGGACCGGGTCATGACTAATCGGGAGTTGGGGACACTTGCCCTATGTGTCTCGCAGCAGCCAGCTCAACACGGCGACGCTGTGCGGCTAGGGATGACGTCAGCGGGAAAAAAGGCGCGGCCAACACCCACGGCTCTTTCGGTTTAACTCAGACTCGGAGGCAGGGCATATAGCGGCGCGCAGGTGATGTCATCAGAAAATCGATTGTGCAAGTTGTAGCGTCGATGCTGCATCAAGGGTGGTTAATTTGCGATGCATCGGTACTACGATTAATTTCAACACCCCTAGTGTGTATATGTAATGACAGATCATGTGACACTTAGATTGCACACAGGTGGACAGCATTTCACTAATTGTGTCTTCTGAAGGTAATTGGTTGCACTAGAGATTTTTATGGACTTCATAACAAAGGGGGTGAATACATATGCACATGCCAATTTATCATTTTTTTTTTATTTTTGAAAAATAGTTTTATGTATATATTTTTCTAATTTTACTTCACCAACTTAGACTATTGTGTTCTGATCCATCACATAGAATTCAGATTAAAAAACATTGAACTAAAGGCTGTCATGTAACAAAATGGGTAAAAAGCCAAGGGGGTGAATACTTTTGCAAGGCACTGTATAATTTACAATAAATGTTTTCCTCTTCATTCACAGTAAAAACAATGTCTAAGTGATAGAGCCCTTCACCTAAATGTGTTTCTGATGATGATACTCATTGTTTTGCACTATTTTTTTGTTTACATGTTACCTCAAGAATTTAAATTGCACTACAAATTAAGTTGTTTGTACCAGACCAGGGGTAGGCAACCCCCGGTGCCGCAAGCGGCACTCAAAGCCTCTTTTGTCGGCACACAACTCCCTCCCCATCAGCAGAGCAGCGCAGGGAAGTATCAGTGAGACACTAATGCATTCCAATTTCACAATTCCCCACACCACACCTGCACTGAGGGGGAGGCACTGTGCCCCCACACATTGTAAAAGATGGGATACATTGTTTGGTTCTCTAATTTTTGCTGTAGCTGCGATCGTCAGCTTTTGTGATGGGAAAGAGATTGGGTGCAGTTCTGCTGGGGGGGGGTGTCCCTGTTTCCAGGAGGAGGAGGACTGTCATTGGCCACTGCTAAAGCCAATCACAGTCCTGCTAGCCCCACCCACCATCTGGAGGAAGATGACTCGCTTGGTTGCCACTACCAATCTCAGAAAGAAGGGATTTCACTGTGATTGAGAAAACCACAATCAGGTGACATTTTGTGGAATTACTGTTGAATTCCTGGGAACTTTATTGAAATTATTCCTGAACCTTTTGCGTCGCTTACTTCTGAACCCCGGCACTCTGTGTCCCTTTAAGCCACAGCCAGTATTCAGCGCAATGAAAATCACACCCAACTTTTCCTGTGGTGCAGAGCGACGCACTTTTTCTCAGCTGCGGGGGGCCCAACTTATGATCCTGCACACAGGCCCACTGCTTTCAGAAAATGCCCCTGACCTGAGCTCATCATTGCACATCCATTCCAGATGCTTGTATGTGACATCACATACAAGCACGTGGGCTGGATGCGAGAGTTGTATCAGCAGGATGAGTGTGCCAGGATAGGTAGATTACTCATCTCTACTTCCTTTGACTACTCTATCACAGATGAGAAGAGGGTACAGCGTGGGAGCAGATGATCAGGAGGGTACAGGGGTGGGGAAAATGAGCAGGAGGGGTTCAGAGGTGGGACAGATTAGCAGAAGGGTACAGCGGTGGGGCAGATGTGCAGGGGAGGTACAGTGGTGGAAGAGTTGAGAAGGGGGTTCAGCAGTGGGACAGAAGAGCAGGGGGGTTCAGTGTTGGGCCAGATTAACAGAGGGGTTCAATGTTGGGGCAGATGAGCAGGGGGTTACAGTGGTGAGACAGATGAGCAGGGTGATACAGTGGTGGGACACATTTGCAGGGGGGACAGTGATCTGAGGTGTGAAGTTGCATGAATTGGGGCTGATCTGAGGCATGAGATTGCAGGATGTTAATTTCTTACTACTAATGTAGTTTACAGCATTTACTTTATAAAAAAATTTCATGATTGAGAGTGTGAAGTTGACATTTTTTTTTGTTAGAAAATCGGCACTCTCATTTTCTTTGACAACATTTTTCGGCACACTGCAGGGGCGTAACTATAGGGGGCGCAAGAGTCGCAGCCGCGACTGGGCCCTGTGCTGCAGGGGGCCCATGCGGCCTCCCTTTACACATAGCCGGCGGCATCATAGGCTAGGAGTACCAGTGCGTGTGCCCGTGCGCACAGGTGGCTGCTGGCTAGAGGCGGGGAGTGACTAGCAGAGCTCCATGCTCGAGTACTGCGGTGGCTGCTCTTTAGTTCTGCATTCCCCTCATGACCTGTGTCCACAGCCAGCTCCTCTGGGTCCCCCTCTCCTGCTCCATGTACCGCTCAGTCCGGTGTTAGTCCCGCCCCCTCAGTCGGCTCACACTGCACTGCATGCTTCTCCCGGGCAAACAAACTAAGCACACAGATGCAGTGTGTGCAGCCCTGTGAGAGCCGCACCTGCTCCTCGGAGGATATCACAGGCTTGTCTGCCAGCCCCCCTCCTCCCCCGTCATACACAGATGACAGGTCTTTCTGTAAGATAAACTGATCTTCTGTGCAGCACGCTTGAGGGAGCCCAGGCCACCATGGATGAGTGCCCGGCCTGCAGCTTGGCCATGGTGAGTGAGATGACCCCATCCCCCATACATACCCCCCTTCATGACCCCTGAGACAGGGACCCCATCTCCCCTAAGGACTGGGACCCCATCTCCCCTAAGGACAGGGACCCCTCTGAGACAGGGATCCCATCTCCCCTAAGGACAGGGACCCCATCTCCCCTAAGGACTGGGACCCCATCTCCCCTAAGGACAGGGACCCCATCACCTCTGAGACAGGGACCCCATCTCCCCTAAGGACAGGGACCCCATCACCCCTAAGGACAGGGACCCCATCTCCCCTAAGGACAAGGACCCCATCACCCCTGAGACAGGGACCCCATCACCCCTGGGGACAGGGACCCCATCACCCCTAAGGACTGGGACCCCATCTCCCCTAAGGACAGGGACCCCTCTGAGACAGGGACCCCATCTCCCCTAAGGACTGGGGCCCCATCTCCCCTAAGGACAGGGACCCCATCACCTCTGAGACAGGGACCCCATCTCCCCTAAGGACAGGAACCCCATCTCCCCTAAGGACAGGAACCCCATCACCCCTAAGGACAGGAACCCCATCACCCCTAAGGACAGGGACCCCATCACCTCAAAGGACAGGGACCCCATCTCCCCTAAGGACAGGGACCCCATCACCCCTAAGGACAGGGACCCCATCTCCCCTAAGGACAGGGACCCCATCTCCCCTAAGGACAGGGACCCCATCACCTCTGAGACAGGGACCCCATCTCCCCTAAGGACAGGAACCCCATCACCCCTAAGGACAGGAACCCCATCACCCCTAAGGACAGGGACCCCATCTCCCCTAAGGACAGGGACCCCATCTCCCCTAAGGACAGGGACCCCATCACCCCTGGGGACAGGGACCCCATCACCCCTGAGACAGGGACCCCATCACCTCTGAGACAGGGACCCCATCTCCCCTAAGGACAGGGACCCCATCTCCCCTAAGGACAGGGACCCCATCTCCCCTAAGGACAAGGACCCCATCACCCCTGAGACAGGGACCCCATCACCCCTGGGGACAGGAACCCCATCATTTCTGAGACAGGGACCCCATCTCCCCTAAGGACAGGAACCCCATCACCCCTAAGGACAGGGACCCCATCACCCCAAAGGACAGGGACCCCATCTCCCCTAAGGACAGGGACCCCATCTCCCCTAAGGACAGGGACCCCATCACCCCTAAGGACAGGGACCCCATCTCCCCTAAGGACAGGGACCCCATCTCCCCTAAGGACAGGGACCCCATCACCTCTGAGACAGGGACCCCATCTCCCCTAAGAACAGGAACCCCATCTCCCCTAAGGACAGGAACCCCATCACCCCTAAGGACAGGAACCCCATCACCCCTAAGGACAGGGACCCCATCACCCCTGAGACAGGGACCCCATCACCCCTGGGGACAGGAACCCCATCATTTCTGAGACAGGGACCCCATCTCCCCTAAGGACAGGGACACCATCACCACTGAGACAGGGACCCCATCACCTCTGAGACAGGGACCCCATCTCCCCTAAGGACAAGGACCCCATCACCCCTGAGACAGAGACCCCATCTCCCCTAAGGACAAGGACCCCATCACCCCTGAGACAGGGACCTCATCACCCCTGAGACAGGGACCCCATCACCCCTGAGACAGGGACCCCATCACCCCTGGGAACAGGGACCCAATTACCCCTGGGAACAGGGACCCCATCACCCCTGAGACAGGAACCCCATCACCCCTGGGGACAAGGACCCCATCACCCCTGGAGACAAGGACCCCCATCACCCCTGGGGACAAGGACCCCATCTCCCCTAAGGACAGGGACCCCATCACCCCTGAGACAGGGACCCCATCTCCCCTGGGGACAGGGACCCTCTTCTCACCTGGGGACAGGGACCCTCTTCTCACCTGGGGACTGGGACCCCATCCTCCCTAGGGACAGGAACCTCATCTCCCTTGGCAACGGGGACTCCATCTTACCTAGGGATCCCATCTTCCCTGGGGACCAGGACCCCACCTCCCCTAAGAACAGAAACCCCATCTACAGACCATAATGGCTGGCAAGGCAGGCGTCAGCCATCCTAGGGTGCCAGGATGGAGGAGGGGGCAGAACACACAGAGGAAATCTGAATCCCCAGCTATTTGGGGGGTGTACCAGCAGGGGTCACTGGACACCAGGGGGGGAGGTACAGCAGTACCAGCATGTGGTCACTGGAGATGTGTACAGCAGTAGCAGCAAGGTGTGCACTCCAGCCCCTGTGTGCTCTCTACCGGACCTTCTCGTCGGCTCTGCCAGGTTCCCCCATCCTCTCTCCTGCTGGCTGCTGCTGGGGATCTGTCAGGACGGAGAGTGGGAAATGGGCCAGTAAATGTGTAGCGATCACTGACTGTCCATTCATAACTGCGGCATATAGTAAACTGCGTTTACTATGCTTCAGTTTATGAATGGACAGGAAGCTCTGTACAGAGCTATTCCTGTCCATTCATTCTATGTAGCTGAGGCTACAGAGAAGGAGATTGGGGGCTGTGTCCTCAGTCTTCCTCTTTGTCTCAAAGGTGGAACATCATAGGTCTGTTTAGACCTCTGAAATGTCACCAAAGCCCCCCCATGGGGCTCCTAAAAAATAGTAAAAAAATAATAAAAAACTACTGATACCAGTGGCAGAACTACAGGGCTCACAAAGGTCGTACATGTAATCGGGCCCTGGAGTTCCACCACCTGACTCGGAGGGAAGGGCCCCGGCTGGGGTTCAGGGGGGCCCTTAATGGTTTCTTGCACCGGGGCCCTGAAGGTTCTAGTTACGCCACTGGCACACTGTGCTCAAAAGGTTGCCTACCCCTGTACCAGACTATTTAAAGATATTAAAATATATTTATTTTATGTGTGTGTTTGATGTTATGTCTACGTATTGATATTTGCTTAACTTTGGAAACGAAAACACCTTTTTATGAAAACATTTTTTTTGAGAATTGTTTTATTACATTTGTGTGATATCTCTTGACTGGGGTGTACAAGATATGCAAATGTAGAAGACCATTGTTTACATATGTTTTATTCATAAATCTCCTTTAAGTATTATGTTGACAATTTTTATTTTAAATAAAAAAAAGAGAAACTGAAGCAAATGATTCTTGCTTTATTTTCTTCCTGCATATGCAATTTATATATGGTAAAGGTGGCTAACAGTTGGGTTTCTATATTCCTCAGTCACATATGTGGGTACAGATCTCAGTCGAAATTAAAATATCTGAAGTCAGATATATTGTGTAAATATTGTTTAATTATATTAAAGTGACAATCTGCACGTGGTGGAAGGTGACGTAGCAAGTGGAAAGCCGCAAATGGTGACAATCTGCAAATGGTGGCAGGTGATGTGGCAAGTGACAATCCACATCTAGTGGCAGGTGACAGTGGCAAGTTAAAAAGCTGCATCTGGTGACAGGAGACGGTGGCAAGTGACATGCTGCATCTGGTGGCAGGAAATGTGGCAAGTGACACGCCCAGGGCTCCCACTGATTCTGCATTATGGTGAGTTGAACCACTTCATTATATATTAGAATGTAACAATAGAAACAATGCGCTTCAATCACCCTGACAATATATCAACTATCGTGCCATGATGATTGAAACGCCAATAACAGGCTTTGCCCGCGAAAAATTGCTTACCACCGGCGTGCCCACCCCCGGGCCTGTTGGTGACCGCTGCTATGGGCTCTAGCCCCAGATCTTTGGCAGACCTAGCAACGCCCCTGGGTATTGCCATTGTGTGTTAAAGACAATCTGAATGGGAAACCCCATCTAGATTTGATTCTGGCTGTTTGGAGGACATTTGTGACTTCTTTCATCCTGCGTCTTCGGTCCAAAGTCGCAGGGGAGATATCAGGGTAGATCTGCAGCTTTATCCCATCTAATTCAATGGATGGGGAGTTCCTAGCGGGCCCGCATTATATCTTCTTTAGTGATAAAGTCCTTCATGCACATTATTATATCTCTGGGAGGTTTATCTGCTGTTGGTTTTGGACGCAGTGCCCTGTGCATTCTGTCACATGCAAAAGCAGAGAGTGGTTTGTCTGGTACAAGGTTATGAAACAGCTTTGTAATAACTTGATTAAGGTCTGTGATTGACTCTTGAACTCCACAAACTCTTATATTGTTTTGTCTGTTTCTATTGTCCAGATCTTCAATGTGAGCCTGCATGAAAGAGAAGCTGTCTGCCAAGGTTTCATAGTCCTTTCTGAGGTCATTATGTGCAATGGCTAGTTCGTCATGCTTGGCTTCAAGTATGTCTGTGCGGCCTCCTATACTGGCTATCTCCTGTGAGAGAGCGGTGGTAGATTTGTGTATCTCTTGTTCTAGCTTGTCCACAAATCTACCATAGATGGCTGACAGGCTTGCATCAAGATCGGCCTTAGAGAAGGGTTGAGAGTACACACTGCCTTTAGATGATACATGCACCGGAACGCTGGAGGCCGCATGGTGGCCGGCGCCATTTTGGGTCATCTTCCTCTCCATGTTCATAAGGTAGTTTGTGAGGGTATGTTGGGAGTGGTAATGTCGCCCCTTTTTGCCAGATGGCATGCACAGAATAGTCCCGCGGGGGTGATTGGGTAGATCGTGTCGTTTTCAGCTGGGAATAGCCCCGGGAATCGTGCCTGGCCTGCCTCGTCCGACGGAGCTCAGCTCAGCAGTGTCCGTCTCGCATCGCGCCGCGCATGCGCCCCTCACAAATAGAGCTTTCTTTTTATGGTATTTGATCACCTCTGCGGTTTTTATTTTTTGTGCTATACACGGAAAAAGACTGAAAATTTTGAAAAAAAACAATATTTTCTACTTTTTGTTATAAAAAAAATCCAATAAACTCAATTTTAGTCATACATTTAGTCCAAAATGTATTCACCCACATGTCTTTGGTAAAAAAATGTCAATAAGCGTATATTTATTGGTTTGCGCAAAAGTTATAGAGTCTACAAACTAGGGTACATTTTCTGGAATTTACACAGCTTTTAGTTTATGACTGCCTATCTCATTTCTTGAGGTGCCAAAATGGCAGGGCAGTAAAACCCCCCCCCAAATGACCCCATTTTGAAAAGTAGACACGCCAAGGAAATTGCTGAGAGGCATGTTGAGCCCATTGAATATTAATTTTTTTGTCCCAAGAGATTGAATAATGACAAAAAAAATACAAAAAGTTGTCACTAAGTGATATATTGCTCACACAGGCCATGGGCATATGTGGAATTGCACCCCAAAATACATTTAAGCTGCTTCTCCTGAGTATGGGGATACCACATGTGTGGGACTTTTTGGGAGCCTAGCTGCGTACGGGGCCCCAAAAACCAAGCACCGCCTTCAGGATTTCTAAGGGCGTAAATTTTTGATTTCACTCCTCACTACCTATCACAGTTTTGAAGGCCATAAAATGCCAGGACAGTTCAAACCCGCCCAAATGACCCAATTTTGCAAAGTAGACACCCCAAACCAATGTGCTGAGAGGCATGTTGAGTCCATGGAATATTTTATATTTTGCCACAAGTTGCGGGAAAATGACAAACTTTTTTTTTGCACAAAGTTGTCACTAAATGATATATTGCTCACACAGGCCATGAGCATATGTGGAATTACACCCCAAAATACATTCTGCTGCTTCTCCTGAGTATGGGGATACCACATGTGTAGGACTTTTTGGGAGCCTAGCTGCGTACGGGGCCCCAAAAACCAATCACCGCCTTCAGGATTTCTAAGGGTGTAAATTTTTGATTTCACTCCTCACTACCTATCACAGTTTCGAAAGCCATAAAATGCCAAGATGGCACAAAACCCCCACAAATTGACCCATTTTGGAAAGTAGACACCACAAGTTATTTGCTGAGAGGCATGGTGAGTATTTTGCAGCTCTCATTTGTTTTTGAAAATGAAAAAAGAAAAGAAAAATGTGTTTTTTTCTTTTTTCAAATTTAAAAACTTTGTGACAAAAAGCGAGGTCTGCAAAATACTCACCATACATCTCAGCAAATAGCTTGGGGTGTCTACTTTCCAAAATGGGGTCATTTGGGGGGGGGGGGGTTTGTGCCATCTGGCCTCCGAAACTTTACACCCTTAGAAACCCTGAAGGCGGTGCTTGGTTTTCGGGGTCCCGTACGCGGCTAGGCTCCCAAAAAGTCTCACACATGTGGTATCCCCATACTCAGGAGAACCAACAGAATGCATTTTGGGGTGTAATTTCACATATTCCCATGGCATGTTTGAGCAATATATCATTTAGTGACAACTTTGTGCAAAGAGAAAAAAAAAATTGTCTTTTTCCCGCAGCTTGTGTCACAATATAAAATATTCCATGGACTCGACATGCCTCTCAGCAAATAGCTTGGGGTGTCTACTTTCCAAAATGGGGTCATTTTGGGGGGTTTTGAACTGTCTGGCATTTTATGCACAACATTTAGAAGCTTATGTCACACATCACCCACTCTTCTAACCACTTGAAGACAAAGCCCTTTCTGACACTATTTGTTTACATGAAAAAATATTTTTATTTGCAGAAAATTACAGTATTTGCGCAGCGATTTTTCAAAGGCATTTTTTGGGGGAAAAAACACACTTTTTTTAATTTTAATGCACTAAAACACACTATATTGCCCAAATGTTTGATGAAATAAAAAAGATGATCTTAGGCCGAGTACATGGATACCAAACATGACATGCTTTAAAATTGCACACAAACGTGCAGTGACGACAAATTACATACATTTTTAAAAGCCTTCAAAAGCCTTTACAGTAAAGTATAAAAAATTGCATACCTGAAAAGCAAACATGATAAAACATAATAACAATAAAACATTGCAGAATAGAATACAGTAAAAAAGAGCAGAACAATAGAGAGAGAATAGAGAGAGAACAATAAAACGACAACTATTTTTTTTTTTTTTATTTTATATATTTTTTGTGAATTTTTTTTTACACTTTTTTTGTAACTGTAACTTTTATAACTGTAACCGGTTCCAGGTTCGGGTCTCTCAAAATGCAATGGCATCTTAGGAGACCCTGTGAAAGTGTGCCTAGTCTGTGCAATGCTGTACCCTACGCTAATACTCAACTAGTGCATGGTAGCGTTCAAAACATTCACCAATGCAAAGACCAGGATTGTCAGGACAGGAGGGACAATAATAGCGGGTGTCACGCCTATATCCGCGCTTGCTGCAGACACGACATCTTTTTTGGGGGGGTTTGTTGGGTAGGGGTACTCGGGAGGACATAAAGAAAATGCCTCTCATGCAGTCGACTGCATTTGGTTGGGGATGTGAATGGGGGAAGTACGGGCGCTGCAGAAGTGGTGGGTTCCCAATTAGGATTGGCGAATGCAGCAGGAAGGGCATTATGGGCACGATGGGCCTGTCTTTGTCTTCTTCTTGGTGGCAGCGGGACACTACTTGTGCTTGCCACCTCACCAGCTTGAACTGCACTTATGGGACTCGCCACGTCACCAAGTATTACTGCAGTACTGGTTTGACTACGACCGGGGTGTACTAGGCCGCTGGTGCTTGCCAGTTCACCAAAACGCTACCAAAAAAACTGTTAGCTGATCCCGCTAACTCTGCGTTTTTGGGAACCCTAAACTGCTGGGGACGCTAGTATAGATCTGATCGGATCAGATATTGATCCGTTTAGATACTATACCACTAAGGGAGGTGTATGGTGCGTGCGTGGGTGTTAGCGGTACTGGCACTAAACTGACGCTGCCTGGGGCGACTCAGACCCTATCTGACCCTAAAGCCTAACTTATATCACCGCCGGGCGATCAGGGGGTTAAACCTTTATTAGGTAATAAACGGCGGGTGCCCTGACACTATAAAAAATAAACTAACTAACCAGCATCACCCGTAACAGTTATACGGTGATCACTGGTGAAAGGGTTAACTATGGGGCAATCAAGGGGTTAAAACCTTTATTAGATAGTATATGGGTGTCCCTGACGCTATAAAATGATGACGGTGAACCTATATATTTACCTCCCTAACTAGCGTCACCAGTGACACTAATACAGTGATCAGAAAAACGATCACTTAGTGACACTGACGACGGGGGTGATCAAGGGGTTAAAACTTTATTAGGGGGGTTAGGGGGGTACCCTAGACCTAAAGGGGGCTAACACTAACTGCCCTACCACACTAACTGTCACAAACTGACACCAATGCAGTAATCAGAAAAAAAAACTGCTATTGGTGTCACTGTGACGGGGGGGGGGGGTGATCGGGGGGTGATGGGGGGTGAAAAGTGTGCCTAGTGTGTTTTACTGTAATGTGCTGTGTTGTGCACTTACTCAGATGTCTTCTCTCCTCGGCGCCAGAATGGAAAATACCGACCCGAGGAGAGATGACATCACCTCCTCTGCCGCTATTTACATTACAGCAGCAGAGGAAGATTCTCATTTGTTGGGAGTGATCGCGAGGGGGTGGCCACGAATGAGTGGTCTCCCCCTTAGCCTGGATCGCTCCCCTAATGAAGCCGACCACCTCAGCCACCGGGGGGGGGCGCAATGCGCCCCCCGCGGGAAGCAGATCACGTACCAGGTACGTGATTTTGCCTGCCCGTGCCATACTGCCGCAGTATATCTGTGTTAGGCGGTCGGCAAGTGGTTAAATTGGAAACATCCTGTAAGGATGTTATTCCACTGCATAGCTTGGTGTCATCTGCAAAGACTTGAATGGTACTTTTAATCCCAGACCCTATATCATTTATAAAGTTATTAAAAAGTATGGGTCCCAACACTGAACCTTGGGGTACACCACTGATAACCTTAGACCATTCAGAGTTAGAATCATTAACCACTACTCTTTAAATTCTGTCTTTTAGCCAGTTTTCTGTCCATTAGCCGTTTGTGAGGAACTGTGTCAAATGCTGTGTCAAACGCTTTTGCAAAATCCAAGTAGACTATGTCGACAGCCCAATGTTTTACTTACCTCTTTATAAAAAGAAATCAGATTTGTTTGACAACTTCTGTCTTTCATAAATCCATGCTGTCTGTTGCTTAAAATATTTTTTTCCAGCAAGAACTCATACCATTCCCATTATGGACTTGAGCTCCACCATGCTCTTTTGCATACACAGAGCTGAAGAAAGTGTTTAATAAATATAAATATAATACATTTGCCATCTCTTTGTCCCCAGTCACCCACTTCAGATTATTTTGTAAAGGGCCTACATGCTTAGACCTGACCTTTCTACTAATTATATATTTGAAGAATTTTTTGGGGTTTTGTCCTACTATCTTTTGCAATCTGTCGTTCGTTTTGAATTTTTGTATCCTTGATTTCCTTTTTACATATTCTGTTATATTCTTTGTAACATTTAAATGATGATAGGGTTCCTTCATTTTTATATTTTGTGAAAGCTCTTTTCATATTATTATAGCTTTTTAAACTTTTTTCTTTGCCTTTTAAACATTTTGCCCATGGGAATATACTTTGCAGTGAGTTTTTCTGTTCTGTGTTCATCAGTGCCAAAATTCCCTCCCAGTCTAATGCCCTGTACACACGGTCAGATTTTCCGATGGAAAATGTGTGATAGGACCTTGTTGTCGGAAATTCCGACCGTGTGTGGACTCCATCACACATTTTCCATTGGATTTTCCAACACACAAAGTTTGAGAGCATGCTATAAAATTTTCCGACAACAAAATCCATTGTCGGAAATTCCGATCGTGTGTACACAAATCCGACGCACAAAGTGCCACGCATTCTCAGAATAAATAAAGAGATGAAAGCTATTGGCTACTGCCCCGTTTGTAGTCCCGACGTACGTGTTTTACGTCACCGCGTTCAGAATGATCGGATTTTCCGACAACTTTGTGTGGCCGTGTGTATGCAAGACAAGTTTGAGCCAACATCCGTCTGAAAAATCCTAGAATTTTGTTGTCGGAATGTACGATCAATGTCCGACCGTGTGTACAGGGCATTAGTCTTGGAGAGCAGCCCTCATCCTTGGAAAATTTGCTCTCTTAAATTTAAGTATTTTTATATAACCGATATGTGTTTGTTGCTTACAGCTAACATTAAATGAAATCATGTTATGGTCACTGCTACCCAGATGTTTTTTTATACGAATATTAATGGAAAGATAATGGTTATTGCTATTCCCTAACGTGCCACATCCCTGTACATATCTGGAAAGCGAGAAAACCCCTAGTGGTGGGACTTTGAAGGCATTCAATAGTAGTACTATGGAGATAATTATAAAAATAAATTATTAAATAGAAAATGCTTAAAATAGAAAACATGGAATAGACATGACCTAAAAAACTGGAAATGCATCATGACAAAAATACATGTCAATACAGTGTGATATCCTTCACCCCTAGGAGATACTCGCTTTCCTTTTATATGAATATAGGTAATAAGCTCTGCATGGTTTGAGATTACCAGGTCCAGCACAGTATCATTCCTAGTCAGAGCCACAATAAACTGGACCATAAAATTGTCTTGTATTAGGTTTATAAATGTTTGCCCTTTAACTGTTTCAGCAGTGCCATTACTCCAGTCAATTTCCAGGAAATTAAAATCCCCCATTATTATCACTGCCCCAGCCCTTGCAGCCCTTTCTGTCTGTGCAAGGAGCTGAGTCTCCACCTCCTCATTAAAACTGGGAGGTCTATAACAGACTCCAATGTTAACCTTTGTAGTACACACACCCATGTAGATTTCCATCCATAATGCTTCAGACTCAACACACTCTCCATCAATTAAAGATCACTTTGAGATCACTTCTCCAATAGAGACAGACACCACCACCCCTCCATTTTACCATGTCTTTCCGAAAGAGAGCATAGCCAGGAAAATTAATTGCCCAGTTATGAGAAGAATGAAGCCAAGATTCAGAAATACCAATTAAATCATAGTTCTCCTCGTGCACCAGAGCTTCCAACTCACCTATTTTGCTTGGCAGACTTCTGGTATTGTGAATAAACACTTTAATTCTTTGTCACATTTTTCACACTTATTATGCACATTTTTTATTTTAGTACAAATAGTACAATTTCCAATGATTGTTTATAACATGGGAAACTTCATATCACCTGCCAGAGCCCTCCCCCCATCTTTCCCCGTTCCACCTATCCCCCGTCTGACCCGTCTGACCCATTATAATCTAATTCACCCTCCCCCCTCAATCCTAGTTTAAATACTCTTCCACCCTTCCTATAAACCTCTCCCCCAGCACAGTAGACCCCCTTCTATTTAGGTGCCAAACCATCTTTAGCATATATGTTGTACCCCAATGAAAAGTCAGCCCAGTGCTATAAAAACCCAAATCCCTCCTTCTTACACCAGGTCTTTAGCCATGCATTCAGCTCTCTAATCTCCCCCTGTCTTCCCTGTGTCACAGGCAATATTTCAGAGAATCTCACCTTGGAGGTCCTTCCCTTCAATTTGCAGCCTAGTTCATTAAATTGGTTCTTAAGGAGCCTCCACCTTCCATATATTCTGTCATTGGTTCCAACGTGGACCAAGACAGCTGGGTCATGCCCAGCCCCTCCCAGTAATTTATCAATCCGGTCCACCACATGCCGAACCCTGGCACCAGGGAGACAGTAAACCATTCGGTTGAGGCGATCCTTGTAACAAATTATTCTATCAGTCCTTCTGATTATAGAGTCCCTTATTACCACCAACTGTTTAGGCCTACCTGCACTACCCTTATCTCTACTAGATGGGCTGCTCTCCCAGCTGTTAGGGGTAGCAGTGACATCTAGGGCTGCCACCTCTGAGCTTGCCAGATTTAAATTGACTCACAGCTGCAATTGCTGGAACCCATCTATTGAAAGAAAAAAATAAATAAAGAAAAAAATGGCGTGGCGTCCCCCCCTCAGTTCATTCCAGACCCTTATCCAAGCACGCAGTCTAGCAGGTCAGGAAGGGGGGGATGAGCGAGTGCCCCCCCTGAACCATACCAGGCCACATGCCCTCAACATGGGGAGGGTGCTTCCCCCCCCAAAGCACCTTGCTTGGGACAAGGATCTCTTTACTGCGACCCTGGGCTGTGGTTGTGGGGGTATGCAGGCAGGGGGCTTATTGAAATCTGAAAAGCCCCCTTTAACAAGGTGGCCCCCAGATTACAGCCATCCCTATTTTAATGAGTATGGGGTACCCCTACCCATTCACCAAAAAAGTGAAAAAAAAAGTAATAAAAACACAGAGACAGTTTTTGACAATTCTGTTATTAATAAAAATAAAAAAACAATGTCCCCTGATGTAAATTCATCGTCACTCACACCGCACGCCGCACCCAAAAAAAGAAAAAAAAAACACTCTGAACTCATAGACAGCCGACTGACGAATGCCTTCTCGCCTTTTGACAGTTCTTACTGCATATAGGTGAGAATGGGGCCACCTGGCGATGTCTTCTGGGGGCACCGCCTCCCCTTGTGATGTCACGACCCTTTGGGTCTGGTATAGATTTTAAGGGAAACTCCACGTCAAAATGCAAAAAACGGCATAGGGGTTCCCTTAGAATCCATACCAGATGGATTTGGTATGAACTGGGAGGGGGATCCCACACTGCTTTTTTTTTTTAACAATTTTTTTAATGACACATTTTTTTTTATTCCGCTGTCAGCAGGGAAGCCCATCGACAGCTGATGATTTATCGGTTGTTAAGGAGTCTGCAGCCATCTTCCTGACCCCACTCCTTAACAACCAGCTTTTACTACGCCCTGATTGGGCAAAGCTTTGTGCAGCGCGCAGTACATTGCAGGGTGTTCAGAGGAGCGAACATCCTCCAAACACCCTGCTAATTCGGGTGTTCATTGAATGGGGCAAACAGCCAATGTTCGATCCGAGCTCCAACTCATAGCTGTAGATTGAATCTAAAGACTGGTAGTGGGATGCTTCATGAGTTACAGCAGGCAGCAGTGGCGCTTGTAGGTAGGCAGCTGACCATGTCCTTCATACAGTTAACTTGATCCAAGGAGAGAGGTAGATGGCAAGGCACTGGCAGCAGTGGAACAGGCTGGTCAATAGCAGTGTTGTGTGATTGTGAGTCCAGGAGAAGCTAACTGCACAAAGAAGGAGAAGGCAATAAACCCTAGAATAAATTGTAATTCCAGCTAAACCCACACAAAACATTCTCAAATTAGAAACATTGCCCTCAGGGACACAGACACTGCTCCATTGTCCCCAGAGAGAGAGTGACACTGCTCCATTGCCCCTAGACCAGAAAGAGGGACATTGCTCCATTGCCCCCCAGACTCAGAGAGACTGCTCCATTGTCCCCAGAGCCCAGATTTAGAGACTGATCCATTGCCTCCAGGCCCAGGCTGAGAGAGACTGCTCCATTTGTTGCCCCCAGACTGAGAGAGACTGCTCTATTGCTCCCAGAGAGAGAGAGAGAGAGAGACTACTCCATCACCCCAGAGAGAGAGACTGCTCCAGATCCCCCAGAGAGAGAGAGAGAGAGAGAGAGAGAGAGAGCGACTGCTCCATTGCCCCCAGGAAGAGAGAGTGCACCATTGCCCCCAGAGAGAGAGTGTTCCATTCCCTCCCTCCATAGAGATAGAGCAAGTACTCAATTGCTCACAGAGAGAGAGATTGCTCCATTGTTCCCAGACTCAGAGAGACTGTTCCATTGCCACCAGAGAGAGAGAGACTGAAAGACTGCTCCATTGCCCCTAGGTCTAGACAAGGTGAGATTGCTCCATTCGATGCCCCCAGACAGAGAGACTGCTTCATTGCCCAAAGAAATAGATAGTGCTCCATTGCCCACAGAGAGAGAGAGAGTGAGAGTGTTCCATTGCCCACAGAGAGAGAAAGAGAGACTGCTCCACTGCCTCCAGGCCCAGACAAGGAGAGATTGCTCCATTCATTGTCCCCAAACTGAGAGAGACTGTTCCATTAGCACCAGAGAGAGAGACTGAAAGACTGCACCATTGCCCCTAGGCCTAGACAAGGTGAGATTGCTCCATTCATTGTCCCCAGACTGAGAGAGACTGCTCCATTGCCCCTAGAGTGAGAGTGCTCCATTGCCCCCAGAGAGAGAGAGAGAGTGCTCCATTGCTGCCAGAGAGAGAGAGACTGCTCCATTGCCCAAATATTATTACTGATTTACCGATGAGAGAGAGCTGGCTTCTGGGCAAACAGTGGACAACTGTGGGCACGCTCAGTAATGGATAGCTGCGGGTAAGAGACAGGAAGGGAGACTGGCAGTGGTGGCAGACAGAGACAGCATGGCGGGCAGAAGCAGGGGGCACGTCTGTCCCCTCTGACTCTTGGCAATGGAATGGCAGCAGGTGGGAAAAGGCGCATCAGTTGTTGATGTCACACCACATGCAGGTCACACAGCACAAGCGTGCACCCTCCTGGACCCACCCTACGACCACACGGCTGAGCACCATTCAGCTGGCTTCGGAACCGCACATGTACAATTTCAAAGCCAACCGCAGCCTCCTTTTTTACCGGCACTCATACCTGGACAGGTAAATTTAAGAGCTGTTGGCAACCCTGAACATGAGTTGATGTTCAGGAAAAGTCTTTAGGGAGTGAGCCCAGCTTAAAGGCTGGGTTCACCTTTTAGAACATGTTACATGTTCTACCCAGCAGGTGGGGAATCTTCTCCCCGCGCCCACTGTCAGTTTTTGGGCTCCGCCCACACAGCCGCAGCATTCATTCGCTCTTTCCCATGGATGAATGTACTACAAGTTCCATCATCCACCGTGTCTTGTAGTTCTGAATGAACTGTGGGGGTGCTGATGAGCGATCTCGTAGTTCATTCACAAGCCCTGCAAGGCTTGTCTGCAGAAGCCTGACATTGCACCCTGATCCACTAATCACGGGTGCAATGCTTTCCAGGCTCGTGCAGGAAAAAAAATAAATGCACATTTTTTTTCGGCAAAAATTAGTGCATTTATTATTTTTTTCTGGAAAGATAAACTTATCCTTTAAATTAAAGGAGAGATGGCCTGGCTAGGCTGAGTGTGCAGCTAATTGAATCAACAACGGGTACTCAATCAGTCTTGAACACAAGTTTTATGGGATAACAGGTAACAGCAGAACCTTACAAGTTAAAGCCCAGGAAATACATGTACCAGCCTGCCTGCTGATCCTTAGGAATAGAGGAGACAACAAAGCTACAGATCTACCACATCGATTATATACATACTAGCAGTGGCCGCTGGTGCTCAAAATTTTGGGGGGGCACAAACAAGCTGACAAATTCTGAAAAAAAAAACCCCATCAATTGCAGCCTCACTGTGCCCATCAAACGCAGCCACTGTACTAAACGCAGTCACTGTGCCATCAAACGCTGCCTCTGTGCCCATCATATGCTGCCTCTGTGCCCATCAAGCGCTGCCACTGTGCCATCAAACGCTGCCACTGTGTCATCAAATGCTGCCACTGTGTCCATCAAACACAGCCACTGTGTCCATCAAACGTAGGCACTTTGCCCATCAAACGCTGCCACTGTGCCCATCAAATGCTGCCACTGTGCCCCAAATACTGCCACTGTGCCCCAAGTGCTGCCACAGTGCCCCAAGTGCTGCCACTGTGCCCCAAATGTTGCCACTGTGCCCCAAGTGCTGCCACTGTGCCCCCCGCCCGCCGTCTGCCCGACACTTACCTTGTCTCGGGTGGGCAGCGGGTGACGGCGACAGGCGGCGAGCGGTGTCCAGTGTCCTCCATTTCTTCCCCGACCCTAATGTCTTCTCCCGCCCGCTCCTCCTCTCGTCTTCTGCCATGATTGGACGCCTGACAGGCGTCCAATCACAGCGCCTGTCATTTCAGCCAATCAGGTGACAAGTAACACAGATCCGGCAACCTGATTGGCTGAGAGGCGGTTCAATGTTAGCAAAGCGAATTCCTTCGCTTTGCTAACATACAGCTGAGTGAGAAGCGAACACACAGCGTTGCGCCCACTTCTCACATTTTTGGGCGTCTATTAGAACCTATGACTCTAATCAGGTGCTTCCAAAAAACTCCGGGCCCAGCACCTGAATAGGGGGTGTCAGCAGCGACCATAGATAGATTCAAGCAATGCATGAATCTATCTATGGTGATTAGAGCGGTGCAGGAGAGGGCCCTTTATGGACGCACTGCCACTGCATACTAGTATGTTGACTGACCTGCACCTACTATCTGATCAGACTTGTAATCTGCAAACTAAGTAAAAACCAAACTTTTCAGCAGTTACCGCTTCAAAAAAGTTCAAAGTTTCCAGAGTTACCGTAAGGGTTTATCATAACATTTTACAGTAAATCTACATTACAACATTTTTGTTTAACCTTTTGATAAAGTGAGGTCAATAAATTAGAAACAGACTTCAGTAAATTTGACATTGTGAAAATTTTGTTTAATTTATTATAATACACAAATAATATAATTTTGATCAACTAAACAAAGTCTTGTATCAGTCTTGTAAGTTTTTCCCCCTTCGTGTCTCTTTGGGAAAATTTCCTATTTACTTTCTATGGCAAAGATAAAATAGGAAGTTAGAAATATCCTCCCCAAACTGCTCCTTTATTAAGTTGATACTGAAATGGTGTTCCCATTTAAAAATGTCTTTGTTTTTATTTAAATCTGCAAAAACAGTATATAGATTATTAAGACGGAGAGCTTTAAGAATAAAATAGCAATGCCGCCAATTTTTTTAACCACTTCAGCCCGGAAGGTTTACCCCTCTTCATGACCAGGCCATTTTTTTGCGATACGGCACTCCATTTTTTTGCGCGTCGTGCAAAAGCTCTCTTTCGGTGGTATTTGATCACCTCTGCGGTTTTTATTTTTTACACTATAAACAAAAAAAGACTGACAATTTTGAAAAAAAAAACAATATCTTTTACTTTCTGCTATAAAACACATCCAATAAAAAATGTAAAAAATCAAATTTCTTCATTAATTTAGACCAATATGTATTCTGCTACATATTTTTGGTAAAAAAAATCCCAATAAGCATATATTGATTGGTTTGCACAAAAGTTATAGCATACCGCGCTAAACAATAAAAAAATGTGTTTACAAAAATGATATGTTTCAAAAGTAACATACACAAACAGGTAAGTCAATGAATAACTAAAGTCCAATAATCTACCATCAAGTGCCAATATATTTGTTAGTTCATCAAACGTGATAAGGAAAATACAATGGTGTCTCCAAAGAAAAGTGCGTCTCCTTTCACCAGCTACTAGGTAAGTATCCTACTCACCAGACGGAATTAACGCCCATGACAGGTAGTCAAAAACAGCAAATGGCCAAGGATCCAGAGACAGCAGCTCAAGGCAAATATGTTTCCCGAATGGATATGGTATGTCAACCAAAAATAAATAAACAGGAGCTCCTCATAGTGCAGTAACGTTAAAAAGCATGTTTATTAAAACTAGAAATTGCACTTAAAAAATATAGATGAAAATCACGCCCACAGAAAAAGGCAGGGACGACGTCCGCATTCCACCTACGTTCAAACTTGTGGCAGAAGTGACGTAGCACATATCACGGACCCCAACGTGTTTCGTCAGCAACATCTGATGTCATCAGGGGTCTTGTGGAAATTTTTATTGCAATTTTTTTTTCTTCTCTCTTTTATCATATAGACAAAGATACACAAATACATATAAAAAAAATCAGTCCTATATCAACATATCTTATTACATATATTAAATACAATATACAGTTATTCTCCTTATTCCCCCAACCCAAAAAAAAAGAAACCCCCTCTTCTCCCCCTCCCCCCTCCCCCTAAGTTCCTCCAACCTTCTGATTTTTTAAACTCCATCCATTTCCTCCATATGTTTCGATATATCTCTAATGAATCCTGTACTGTATGAATTGTTTCCTCTATGGCTCTCACCATTTCCACTCTTACTACCCACTCCTTCATATTTGGCACTTCTTGGGTTTGCTATAGGATTGGGATCAGACCTTTAGCTGCAAGTATATATATAAAAAAGATCCTGTGAGCCTCCTCTGATTATAAATTGCCTAAATGACACCGTGAAACAGCTGCAAGTGTTAAACACGTCTCATAAAAACATATCACATATGTGATAACCAAAGTGCAAATATGCGTGTGAGTCACACACCGTAATACATACAGCAAGTAAAGATACCGGATCGATATTGGGATGGTATGGGGTTCTTTCCTGACAGGTCACCTTCTGAAAATACGTCCTGTCCCCTCCCCAACACGTATCGATACAGGGAACTTCCGTATCTACTTCAGGGGGAAAATATATGAGGTTATCACATATATATAATGTGGAGAGTATATTTGAAAGCGCAGTGTATATATTTATTTTAGCTGCATTTAGAAGGTATGGAATTAAGGTATTCTTATATTGGGACACCGTCTTTCTCGTATCATGAAATAGACATTCTCAGGGATCACTCTGAATCCGTTCTCCCATTATTTGGTGGATCGCTGCTATAATTCTACCCCAGTAAGGTTGTATCTTTGTACATTCCAACCACAGGTGTGCAAAGGTCCCCAGGGCATTACATCCCCTCCAGCAAATTGGGGGGCCTTCTGCCCCGAGCCTGTGCACTCTCTGTGGGGTCATGTACCATCTTGGTTTATAGCACATTTCCACTGTCCTTATATTGCTTGACAAGAAGCAAGCTGTCCTAAGGATTTTCCTTTTATGTTCCTCATCCCTAAGAAAATCTCCTCCTCCCACTTTCCCAGATAGGGGGGGGGGGGATTCAGGTTCTACTTCCTTAATAAAAATTTTATAGATTTTAGATATACTTCAATTTAAACTGAGAGGGGAACAAAGTAGTTTCTTTTTTTTTTTTTTTTTTTTTAATAGATTTTATTGAAAGATGTAACATACAGGGTAATACATCAAAAAGTATCAGTGTATTTTGTACAAAAACAAAACATTAGCCTGATATGTAATGGAGATACAGAACAAATGACAAAGATAGGTAGCCTGGGGAATGGGGTAGTATGGTACCTTCTATTTGAGAAAGAAGAAATAAACTGGATGGATCTGGGTAGGGGGGGATCCCTAAGAATACCAGAAGGATGTTACTGGATGTATCCAAAATAGGGTGTGGGGTGGGGAGGGAAGTGAGTGGAGAAAAGCCAGAAAAACAAAATATACAGAAGGAAAGGGAGGGGGGGAGGTAGGGAAGTTTAGCACCAAGTTCATGTTTTGGATAAACACTGTAGCCTGTGGGTAGACAGTAAAAAATAAAAGCTATGGTTTAATAGTGATAACATTTAGGACATTTACGATCACCCCCTTCCTGTGTGGGGGGAAGATAGAGGTTTGATGGGCGAGAAGAGGTCTTACACAATGTTGTAGTATTTGGTATGAGTTGGATTCCTTGTGTTGCAGATGTTTGGTTTGGAGGAAGCACTCCATCTAAGGTGTAGGGGAGGGGTCATGGTATGAGAAGGAGAAGGTCTCGAGGTTTACTATATCCATAGGAGTGAGTGTTGAAGCCATAAAAGCACCCCATTTGTGGTTGAAGCGTGTCTTGATCCTTTCATGCGTTAAGTCCATGTTGATCCTGTCTTTGTAGAGTAGTTGTAGAAGATCTCTTTTGATTTGAGAGGTGTTGGGACAAACGTTGGAGATCCAGTTTTTCAGGATGGCTCTTCTAGCGAGTAGGAGGCATATCAGGGTCCAGTCTTTGCAAGAGGGGGTAGAATTGGGTGACCAGGGTAGTAGCTGGGGGTCCCAGTGACCGAAAATGAGAAGTAGGGGGTCTTTAGGTAATTTCAGCAGGGTCACCTCAAATATGTATGATAGGACTTGGTCCCAGAAGGCGCAGATGAAAGTACATGACCAAAAGCGATGGGTCAATGAAGGCCTGGGGTGTTGACATAAGGGACAAGTGAGGGCGGTTTGCGCTTGTTTGTTCGAGAGGATAGGTATATGAGCCCCATGAACAATCTTTAGTTGGGTTTCCCTCCAAGATTCGTTGGGCACCAGTTTGTGAATGGTGTTGAGGCCTTGAAGAAGTTTGTTTACTAGGTCGGTGTCTGGGAAGTCTTTTGCCCAGTTGGCTGCTGATGAGGACTCTAGAGAGGGAATGACTTTCAGGAGGAGGGGCTGGTATATGTCTGAAATTTTGTAAGAGCCCTTTGATAGAAGAGAGTCCGAGAAAGACGGTTTGAATCTTTTGCGATCCTCTCTACAAGCATTTTTCAGAAAGCTGATGCATTGACCATATTGGAAGATATGTGACTGGGGAAGTTGGAACTTCACAGCTAAGGACTGGAAAGGGATGGGGCGACCAGACTCTAAGTCACAAAGCGAGGAAAAGTTGGTGAGGCCTTTCTGCTGCCAGGTGGCATAAGGCTGGCGTTCCAGACCTGGGGGAAAACACGGGTTTCCTTGTATTGGAAGGTGGCTAGATATAAAAGGTGAGAGTTTAAGGCTTTTCCGGATTTCCCTCCAAGCAATTGCTGTGTCCCGGAGTAGGAGGTTGTGTTGAAAGGGTGGAGGGATGGATTTCCACTTGCAGTGAAGGAGAGCTACCAAGGAGTATGGGTGAACCATTTCAGTTTCCAGGGAGAAATTGGAGTAACGAGATGTTTGAGCTACCCAGTCCAAACTTATCCTCAAGAGGCAGGCTAGATTATAGATTCTGACATTAGGGAGACGAATACCCCCTTCGCGCCTGGGAAGGTATAGCTTAGTGAATGCAATTCGTGGTCGCTTATTTCACCACAGAAATTTGGAGATGGCGTTATTGAGAATTTTTGTGTCTTTATATTGCAAGAGTAAGGGAATGGTTTGTAGTGGGTAGAGTAGGCGGGCGAAGCTGACCATTTTCACTAGATGGCATCTTCCCAGTAGGAAAGAGGCAGATCCATCCAGTTGACTAGTTTTTGAGAGATTTTTTTGAGTAGTGGGGGATAGTTAAGGTGATATAGAGAGGAGGGTAGTTTCCCTATTTTTATGCCTAAGTAGGTGATGTGGGATTGTGCTACAGAGAATATGGAATTCAAAGTCCATGAAGGGTTGGACATGGTGCCTATGGGGAGGATTTAACTTTTTTTCTAATTTATGCGAAGGCCCGAGCATGATCTAAATTGGTCAAAAATTGATTTAATCGTGAGCATGTCAGAGGAGGGGTTTGCTGAGAATATAAGGACATCGTCTGCGAAAAGTGAGGTACGAAGCTCGTGTTTGCCGACGGAAATGCCATGTAGTGGGGCTACTTTGTGGAGGCGGAATTCCTCGGAGAGAAGGCCTGCCGCTACCAGTCTAGCAGCCGGAGCGGTGTACATGGTGTTTATGAGATGGGCGAAAGGGCCGGAGAATCCCATTTTAGTCATGACCAAGGAAAGCCATGCTAAACTAATGTTATCGAAGGCTTTCTCCGCATCTAGGGTAATGATAGCATAATTTCCCTCTGGGTTACATTTGGCATGTTCCAGGGCCATCATCACCTTTCTGATGTTCATGGTGGCAGTTCTGCCTTTCACAAATCCTGATTGGGCAGGGTGTATCAGAGAGGGTATAATGTCGGCTAATCTAGTGGCAATAATTTTGGAAAGGATTTTGACATCCAGATTTAGGAGTGAAATAGGTCTATATGAGCCTGGTTCTTGAGGGTCTTTACCCTTCTTGGCTAGTAGTTTGATAATGGCTTGGTTACCCGTAGGTAGGTATGAGCCTCCTGACAATATATGGTGATAGACTTTGTGGAGTGTGGGTTCTAAGAGTGATTGTAGAATTCACCCGTGAAGCCATCAGGGCCTGGGGCTTTAGAGGGAGCTAGGTTTTTGATAGCAGTGGAAATTTCTTGGAGGGAGATAGGTGCGTTTAGAGCATCTAACTGAGAAGGAGAGACTTGAGAGAGGGTTACCTTTTCAAGAAAAGAGTATGCTGTCGGTGCATTTATGGGGTCTGGTGCGTAAAGGGAGGAGTAGTATTTTAGCATGGCTTCATTTATGTCTTTCTGAGTGGTTTTAATGTTACCCGATGAGTCTCAGAGAGATGTAATATAGATCGGGTGGTAGGGTCCCCTACATATTTTGGCCAGGAGTTTACCTGCCTTATTGCCGAATTTGTGGAGGGTAGCATCCATGTAAGCTTTTTTTGTCCGTTCCAGGGTTTCGGCCCAAGTGTCAAAAGATTGTTTTGCTGACTGCCATGTCTTCCTATTGTCAGTGGAGTTATATATGTAAAGTGATTGTTGGGCTTGGTGCAGTCGGGAGCTGGCTAGTTTGTAGTTTTTGAGTGTATTTCTCTTAAAAGAAGCAGCATAAGAGATAACACGGCCTCTGAGAAAGGCTTTGCCTGCTTCCCAAAATAGATTGGGGTTGTCAGAGTGTCCGGCATTGGTCGAGGTATATTCCGACCAGGCATTTTCCATGTATTGTCGGAAGTCAGAGTTATTGTGGAGGTAAGAAGCAAAACGCCATATTTTAGGATTCAGGTGTAGTTCAGGGTTGTCAATCGTGATCGAGATGGGTGCGTGGTCAGATATGGCAATGTCGTGAATGTCCGCGTCGGATATCAGTGGGATAAGGTCGTCTGAGCAGAAGAGATAGTCATTTCTGGTGAAAACGTTATGGGGGTTGGAATAGAAAGTAAATTCTCTGTCAGCTGGGTACCGGAGTCGCCAAATGGAGGGTCTCTATCGTGGAGGCCAGAAGAGTTTGCGTATCGTGGTCTGGAGGGGAGTATGGGCGTTTAGGAGTGGATCTGTCATCTATCAGGTGAATCGTGGAGTTGAAGTCTCCGCCGACTATATGCGGGAGGTTTGGGAGGTTTGGGTCACTAAGGAGCCATGTCGAAAGTTCACCAAAAAACTGCTTAGTGGGGTTATTGGGTGCGTAAACGTTGGAGACTATCAAATCTTTGGTTCCTAGTTGAATGTGGGCTGAGATAAGGCGTCCCTGTGAATCTGATTTGACAGATAGGACCGTGCAAGGGAGGTTTTTGTGTATGAGTATCAAGACTCCTGCTTTGTGTCCATTTGAGTCTGAGCCTAGGACCGTACCTACCCATAATTTTTTCATGCGGTGAAAGTCTGGGGCAGAAAGGTGGGTTTCTTGGAGCAGGGCAATGTCGGTTTTAAGTCTTTTAAGGTGGCGGAGGATTTTCATTCTCTTATTAGGGGAATGAAGCCCTTTGACATTCCAGGAGACCAGTTTCATATTGGAGGGGTCACTGGGGGGGTATGTGCAGGTATTACATGATCTTCATAAGTTAATATGTGATGGTGTGTTGTAGGAATAGGCAGGATTATGGGGGAGTTTAGGCTGTCTGAACGAGTGTGTGTAAAGCCACTGGGGGCGTATATATCATAGGATGGGGGTGCGCAAGGGAGGGGTTTAGAAGGAGGGGGGGTAAAAAAGAGAAATAATAAAACATATTCAATAAACTTCGCTTTTTTCCGCATGGAGTCACCGTGTAGGCCAGCTCCCATTGCAAGACCCATTGACTGCTGTACTTAAACCCATGGTTAAGGGGATGATGTATACTGGCAGCTTGGGTTGTGCATAGTAAAGGAGGAGTGGGTTACACAGGCAAGCCAGGGGAGAAAATCAATGCCTGAGGCATAACAACAAACCAAGTTAACAAGTTAACAGTATATATAGCATTAGAGTACATCTCGGCCTACCAGTAGCTGAAGTGCCTGGGGAGGAGGAGAGAGCAAACTTGAGGGAGAAATTTAAATTTTTGAGAGAGACATCTCGTTGAAGGTTGAACCATCATGGCCGTTCAAGGCGAGGTGGTGTGCGAATGAGACAGTGAGAGTGGTCTTCAACGGCGTGTGGAGCGATGATGGTCTGGTGCAGAGGCTCTAAACCTTTTTGGAGAGTCTTTGTGTGGGCTCCTCTGGTCTAGAGCACGGTTGACAGGAGCCGATCTGGGAGAGGGGCTGAGGTTGGGGCCCGTGCGTAGTGATCGTAGGAAGGCCTCAGCCTCGTTTGGATCGTTAAAGGAGAGCTGGTCGCCACTCGGGGCTTTAAGTCGGAGGATAGCTGGGAAGGCTAAAGTAAATTTGACTTGTTGATGATGGAGCTCCGAGCAAACTTGTTGAAAGGCTTTCCTTTTCTTGGATACCTCGATGGAGTCATTCGCGAAAATCAGGATTTTCATTCCGTCGATTTGAAGAGATCTGGATTGCCTGAATTTCTGCAAGATGAAAGCTTTGTCTGAGTAATTGAGGTACTTGGCGATTATGGGACGGGGCGATTTGCGATCCGAGTTGAATGTTCCCATGCGGTGTGCACTTTCAACTGTACAGGGGCCTAGAAGGCCTAGTGCTTCGGGTATGCGCCTAGCGCATAAGTCTGTGAGGGCTGCAGGCTGCAGCGATTCTGGAATGCCCACAAATCGCAGATTGCTCCTTCTGGATCTATTTTTCAAATCGTCCAATTTCTCAAGAATGTATTTGTTAGTTTAATCCTGAGCCTGCTCTGTGGATTGCGAGTGGTATAGTTCTTCATCTGTGTTAGCTATGCGGTGCTCAGCTTCATTCAGTCTGGAGGCATGTTCCCCTAGCTGGGCCTGGAGCTGCTGCATGCCTGCGCTGACAGCCTTCTCCACAGAAGCTGTTATCATTGGGGAAAGAAGAGCTGCCACAGCTTGTGCAATCATCTCAGTGTTGGATGTGCCTGTGTGTTGGGCTGATGTGTCAGCAGGCAGGGAGGGGGCCGCAGCGCCGCTTACCTCCATGGCAGGTTTAGTTTCTGTGAGAGGCTCCGTGTAGGCCGAAGCCGGGGCCTCCATTTGCGGCTGTGCCGTCCGCGCCGTCGCGGCCGCGTACGATCGCGGGCCGGTTTTTTCAACAAACCGGTCCATTTCGTGGCCGGGTATAGAGTGGAGTAGGTGCCGGTGTAGTTGGCGGATTCGCGGGCTTTGTATGCCAGTTTTTAGAGTCGAGCTGCGGGAGCTAATGTGAAGAGCAACTACTCCATGCCGCGCCGGAACCGGAAGCAAAGTAGTTTATTAACCTCATGTGTCCTTTTCCCTGCAATGGTTGTGGTAGTGATTGTGATTGTGATTTGTGCATACCTCCATTTGTCTAGTGGCTTATTTCCCCAACTATGTGTGATTTCAGCATACATATATATCCTATTACCTTTCATCACATCTTGCAGTAATATTTTCTCTTCTTTTGCCCATCTAGTGAAATATATCTGTTCCTCTTTCCCTGGCTTAAAATAATTTGTGCCCAATATAGACATTAGTGGTGAGTTGTATTCCCAATGTTGTAATCTCCCTAACTCATCCCAAATCTTAAAAGTGTTTCTAGTTAGTGGGTTTGTGCTAGTAGCTAAATCCCGATGTTACCGTGGTATCCATACCATCTTTCATAGATCTACCTTACTTTGTATTATCTCTTTATTTACCCAACTTTTCCCCTCTTTGTTATGAATCCACTCTGCAATCCAGAAATCTCAAAATCCGGAGCTGCTATATTTTAGAACCACTGATTTTAATTTCCTAAAATATACCTGAGGTACCACTATTGGAATCATTTGAAGGATGTAGATCATCCTAGGTAAGATATTCATTTTTAAGGCATTACTTCTACCTATCCAAGAGAGAGGCTTATATCTCACTTTTTTAAATGCTTCTTGATCTTATTAAGCACTGGTATGTAGTTGGCCTCAAACATAGTCCCCAAAGATGCAGTCAATTTTATTCCCAAGTACCTCAAGCCCCCCTTACACCATACAAAGAGGAATTTCGGTTGATTTGCCAGTTGTTCCTCCCTTGGAATAGTAATGTTCAAAATCTCGGATTTGGACATATTTATTTTAAGATTAGACAACTTTCCATATCTACTCAGCTCCTCTAGTATAATTGGAATTGTTATCCTAGGGTTGGAGACATAAAAAAGCAAATAATCCGCATTAGTGGCTACTCTGTAGTCCCGTTCCCCTACTCTCACCCCTCTGATGTCCGGATTTTTACAGATTGCTGCTAACAGAGGTTCCAATGCCAGTACAAACAGCATTGGAGAGAGGGGGCACCCCTGCCTTGTCCCATTAAATAATTCAAGGGATGAGGATAGGCTCCCGTTTATTCTAATTTTAGCTGTTGTGTGATGATAGAAAGCAGATATCCATTTCATCATCCTAACCCCCAAACCTAGGTAGCTTAATGTTCCAATCATAAACCCACAGTCTACCCTGCCAAAGGCTTTTTCAGCATCTATCGACAGAAATGCGATTGGGGTCTCCCCCCTTTGTACTTCATGAGTCAAAAACATTGACTTAAGGCATTTATTCCTTCCCTCTCTCCCTTTTACAAATCCTACCTGATCATTATGTATCCAGCTCGGTAGTAGTGGTTTTAATCTCTCTGTGATTATTTTAGCTAAAATCTTTATATCTGTATTTAACAGGGATATCGGCCTATAACTCGCTGGGGATGCTGGATCCTTCCCTTCTTTTGGAATGAGAGTTATATAGGCTAATAATGATTCCTCCCACAGAGTCTCTCCTTCTGCCAGAGTATTCAGATATTCACAAAGTTTAGGGATCAGAAACTTTTGAAATCTTTCATAATACAGGTTAGAGTACCCGTTGGGGTCCGGGCTCTTTCCCAGGGCCATGCTTTTTATTGCTCTTGCTAGCTCTTCCTGGGTAATCGGAGCTTCAAGTTGTTCAAGCTCCTCCTTAGGCACCACGGGAAGGTCTAGACCCCGCAGGTACTCATAAACTTCTGCGTCTTGTTTCTTTATATCTTTCCCTCTCTGATTCACCTTATATAACGCGCAATAGTATGCATGTAATACCTTTGCTTTTTCAGGAGACAAATGTACCATCTCCCCCCTAACATTTTTAATACTAGGGGTAAAGGATCAGCATTTTTTTCCTTTACTGCTCTGGCCAGCCATTTCCCGGATTTATTACCCCATTGATACCACTCTTTGTTTACTATATGAAAAGCAAGTTTTTTATCCTGTTCTAACAGTTGTACTAGTTTCTCTCTTTTTGCTATTAATTCTTGTCTCTCTGGGATGCCTTGGGGTCTTGTCACTTATTCTAAATCATATATCTCTCTATATAAGGTACTGAGTTATTCTCCCCTCTCTTTTTTCTTCCCTGCTCTGACCCCTATCAATAATCCTCTTATAAAGGCCTTATGTGCTTCCCACAAAGTTGGAATTTTTGGTGAATCATTAACCGCAAAGAAATTCTCCAGCTCCTACTCAATCTTCTTATTTATCACCAGATCCTGAATAAGAGTTATTTAATCTCCAGTTCATTTCCCACATAAAGTCTTGTGATATTTCTAATTGAATCACTACTGGGGCATGATCAGAGAGGGTTATTGCTTTAATCTCCACATTTTTAAGAGACGATAATAGTTGATGTTCTATGAGGACATAGCCGATCTTTGAAAATGACCCATGGACTGGGGAATAAAAAGCTTAATCCCTTTTCCCTGGGTGCCTGACCCTCCATGCATCTACCAGTTGACATTCCGATAGCATTTTTTTTAACGCCTTTTGTCTTTCAAATGCATAGCGGGAGGGGCCCTCTGTAGTATCTAATTGAGGGTCTATACTCAAGTTTAAGTCTCCTGCTATTATAAGTTTGCCTTCCTTAAATACCTTTAAGTTTGTTTTTTCAAAACTTTCCTGAAAAATGTATCCAGTTCCTTATTTGGGGAGTAAATATTCAGCATCGTACATTCCATGTTACACAATCTCCCCTTTATAAAAAGGAACCTACCCTCCGGGTCTGCCAGCTGCTCCTTTACAGCAAATACTGTGGTCTTATCAAAACCTATGGCTACCCCCTGCAAATGGCTGGATACTGAATCACCATAGAACCACACGGGGAACAAGTGTGAGAACAGTCTGTGCCCAGAGGCATGTGCAATATGTGTTTCTTGGAGACAGACCATCTATCCAGATATCTTCCAGTTCCCATACCTCCTGGGGGGCGGTTACTCCTGACCTTACTGACCTCTCTACTGGCCCTCCAGCCCCCCCCCCCACCTCCGTCCCCCCACCCCTCTATCTATTTATTTCTTTTTAGTCAGGTTATTACCTACATCCTAGTGTTTCTTGTTCTTGAGCATCCCTCTACATAAATGTTTCAATATACACTGTGCCGTCCCCCTCTACCCCTTCCTCCCCCCCCTTCTCTCGTTACGGGACCACTGCATGTTACTTGGAGCCAAAATTGTACCAGTATTTTCTTCCCAGCCCGGGAGGGATGGAGGTATAAGATTCAATTTACTACAAAAGTCCTGGAGATCTTCGGGGGAACCTAAGTACTGCGTTTTGACAGTCCTTTTTCCCCTTAAGACACGCTGGAAATCCCTACTGGTATGCCAAGTTCAATGTCCGCATTTGTTCTGTCAAAGGCTTAAGAAGTCTGAAACCTAACTATTACATCTCTTGGATTATCATCCACCTGAACTTGGAGTCTCACAATCCTATGTACCCTATCCAATTTCAATATTTTTGTTATTTCTTTCCCCAAGCATAGGATTGAACAGTTCCTGCATCACCTTTGTTAATTCATCATTTTTAAATTTCTCTGATAATCCTCTTATCTGTAGATTTTTTCGTCGGCTTCAATTTTCTTGGTCTTCCATTTTATATTACAGCGTTCTATTTATTCTCTGGAGGGACTTTGTCTGCTCATTCATTTCCTCCAGCCTTTGATCATACCTATCCATTCTTTTCCATTTCTTCTACTCAGCCTAAAACCTGCCTGAAAAACCTGTTTTCAGTGATATTTCAACTTTAGCCAACATCTCTGCCAGCATCTCTTTAATTTGAGGTATGCCTGCTTGAGCTTTCTCTGATCTTAGATCCTCCCCCATTTCTGGATCCCCAGCTCCTCTTTTCTTCTGGTCTCCGCTTTGTACTTTGGAGCTTCCTTGGGAGATATTCACCGCATTTTTTGACCGCACAACAGGTGTGTCCTTTCACCTTTCCTGCTTTAGTATTCTGTTCTGTCATTTTTTGTTTGCCTGCCCCAGTACGTGCCGAGACTACCTGCCTAGGACTACCATGCCCATCTTCTATTATACTTGTCTCTGCTGACATGCAGCGCTGAATACCTCCTGGGCGCACAGCAGGTGGAGCCCCTTTACCCACTTTGCCTGACTTTCCTCTCATGTTTACTTATTTACTTTATTATCAATAGCACCCACTAGGTAAATGGATATTATATGATATTTATATATATCCAATGGGTCAGCTAGCTCTGTATATTAGATATCCTTCAGCAGATATCATCTAGTGATATATTATAATACATGGGAGGGAGTTCAGTCCACTTTAGAGATTTCAGCAGCTCTCACTAGGATGCAGAAACTATCAGTGGCGGTTGCCATCGGTAGACATCGCCAGTAGGGATGAGCTTAATGTTCGGGTCAAACATAAGTGTGTTCGGGTGTTCGCCCGTTCGCCGAAGAACGAACATTATGTATGCTGTATGATGATTAGTCAAAGCATGCACCTGACCTGCATGCTTTGGCCAATCCCAGCGCCCTCTGCTAAGAGAGCCATAATTGGCCAAAGGCAGGGTGGCTTTGGCCAATCATGGCTCAGGGGGACTAAGTCCACACCCCACACTATATAAGGCTGCCTACAGGGCGGCCCTGTGTAGTGTTGTTGGCGTGGACGGAGAGATACCGTGGTTTAGATTAAGCAGGCAGGTTATTCAGTTAGTGGCAGTACATTTGATATATATATATATATATATATATATATATATATATATATATATATATATATATATATATATATATATATATATATATATATATATATATACACAGTCAGTCTAGTATACTAGTATATATATATATATATATATATATATATATACATACTCTGCACCCAGTGTAGCCTATATCTACAGTTCATTCCGTGGTGTACTATTTATAATATACTTCAGGCGGTGTATTAATATATACAGTATCTCACAAAAGAGAGTACACCCCTCACATTTTTGTAAATATTTTATTTTATCTTTTCATGTGACAACACTGAAGAAATGGTACTTTGCTACAATGTAGAGTAGTGAGTGTACAGCTTGTATAACAGTGTAAATTTGCTGCCCCCTCAAAATAACTCAACACACCATTGATCTCTAAACTGCTGGCAACAAAAGTGAGTACACCCCCAAGTAAAAATGTCTAAATTGGGACCAATTAGCCATTTTCCCTCCCGGTGTCATGTGACTCGTTAGTGTTACAAGGTCTCAGTTCTGAATGGGGATCAAGTGTGTTAAATTTGGTGTTATCGCTTTCACTCTCTTATACTGGTCACTGGAAGTTCAACATGGCACCTCATGGCAAAGAACTCTCTGAGGATCTGAAAAAATAAATTGTTGCTCTACATAAAGATGGCCTAGGCTATAAGCAGATTGCCAAGACCACAAAACTGAACTGCAGCATGGTGGCCAAGACCATACAGCCATTTAACAGGACAGGTTCCACTCACAACAGACGTTGCCATGGTCCACCAATGGAGTTGAGTGCACGTGCTCAGCGTCATATGCAGAGGTTGTCTTTGGGAAATAGACGTATGAGTGCTGCCAGCATTGCTGCAGAGGTTGAAGGGGTGGGGGGTCAGCCTGTCAGTGCTCAGACCATACGCCGCACACTGCATCAAATTGGTCGCACCAGAAGGAAGCCTCTTCTAAAGATGATGCACAAGAAAGCCCACAAACAGTTTTCTAAAGACAATCAGACTAAGGACATGGATTACTGGAACCATGTCCTGTGGTCAGATGAGACCAAGATAAAACTATTTGGTTCAGATGGTGTCAAGCGTGTGTTGCGGCAACCAGGTGAGGAGTACAAAGACAAGTGTATCTTGCCTACAGTCAAGCATGGTGGTGGGAGTATTATGGTCTAGGCTGCATGAGTGCTGCCGGCACTGGGGAGCTATAGTTCATTGAGGGAACCATGAATGCCAACATGTACTGTGACATACTGAAGCAGAGCATGATCCCCTACCTTCGGAGACTGGGCTGCAGGGCAGTACTCCAGCATGATAACGACCCCAAACACACTTTTAAGATGACCACTACCTTGCTAAAGAAGCGGTTAAAGGTGATGGACTGGCCAAGCTTGTCTCCAGACCTAAACCCTATTAAGCATCTGTGGGGCATTCTCAAATGGAGGGTGGAGGAGCGCAAGGTCTGTAACATCCACCAGCTCCGTGATGTCATCATGGAGGAATGCAAGAGGACTCCAGTGGCAACCTATGAAGCTCTGGTGAAGCCATGTTCAAGAGGATTAAGGCAATACTGGAAAATAATGGTGGCCACACAAAATATTGAGGCTTTGGGTCCAGCTTGGACATTTTCACTTAGGGGTGTACTCACTTTTGTTGCCAGCGGTTTAGACATTAATGGCTGTGTGTTGAGTTATTTTGAGGGGACAGCAAATTTACACTGTTATACAAGCTGTACACTCACTACTTTACATTGTAGCAAAGTGTAATTTCTTCAGTGTTGTCACATGAAAAGATATAATAAAATATTTACAAAAATGTGAGGGGTGTACTAACTTTTGTGAGATACTGTATATATATATATATATATATATATATATATATATATATATATATATATATATATATATATATATATATATATACTCTGCATTCAGTGTAGCCTATATCTACAGTGCATTCAGTGGTGTTTTTACAGTGCTGTTTTTACTACACTTCTGGTGGTGTACACATTACACAATACAGTGCAGCCATAGTACAGTTGCTACTACTTTTCTGGTGGTGTACACAGTACACAATACAGTGTAGTGTGGTGTTGCAAAACAAAATATACATCATGTCCAGAAGGCCACCAAGGAGAGGCAGACGCTCACAGGCCACTAAAAGAGGGCAAGCAGCCACTGTGTCTACAGTCAACAGTGTTGGTCATGAACATGGTGTATCCTCTGCAGGTGGCCGTGGGGCACGCTTGTCCTTTTTTTCTGGTGCTGTGACATGTGCAGAAAAATTGGGCCTTTGGTGGTGGTGGTGCCACAACACTGTAATCCCTCACAGATTCTCTTGTTGGGTGCAGAAATGGGCCCTGCTGTGAAATATTCGACCAAAAATTGTAATTACATGCCCCTGTTAAGTCGGTACAGAAAAATTGGGCCTTAGGCAGTGGTGGTGGTGCCCCAAATCAAAAATATTGTTGGAAGCTAGCATCATCAAGATTGAGGAGTCACTAAGCATAGGCAGTCTTCAAGGGATCCCACATCCATAGAAAAATCAGTTACATTAGCATCAGCTGCTTGATAGCTGCTGATCCAAGACTGATTCATTTTTATGAATGTGAGTCTATCAACGGAGTCTGTGGACAGGCACACTCTATGATCCATTACAAACCCTCCAGCAGCACTGAATGTGCATTCAGAAAGAACGCTGGATGCAGGACAGGCCAGTAGTTCAATTGCATATTGAGCAAGTTCTGGCCAGTGGTCCATCCTCAAGACCCAGTAACCCAGTGAATGCTCTGTTGGAAAGGACTCCAAGGCTGCTCTTGCCCCTGGATATTCCTGCACCATGCAATGCAGATGCTGGCAATGGTTGCTTGAACTGATCAGACCTTGGTGCTGAGGACTGAAAAATTGTCTAAAGGCATCGGTCAGCCGGCCACCTTCTCCACCGCTCTTCCTCTGACTGAACAAAGCCTCAGCAACATGTTGTCCAGCACCAGAAAATTGTAACCTCCCAGGGTCTGGAAATGGGTTGCACAAACCTTTCTTCAAGGCCTCCTGAAGATATTTCATCCTCTGCTCCCTCTGCAAATGCAGGATGAGTTCTGCAACCTTACCCTTGTAACGTGGATCAAGAAGGGTTGCCAGCCAGTAAGGATCCCTCTCCTTGATACCACAAATTCTAGGGTCCTTTCACAGGCTTTGCAGAAGCAGGGAGGCAATGCAGCATAAGTTTGCAGAGGCATTCAATTCTGATTCCTCTGGGTTACTAAGGATCACATGATCAGTAACAACCTTCTCCAAGCCACATACAACTCCTTGGGTTTCTGGGGACTGAAAACCATCCCTTGAAGACTGCTACTGAGTGTTATCCTCCAAGTCCATGCTGACACAATCCTCCTCTTCTTCCTGTGTGTTTGGCGGTTCTGCAGGGATACTATCTGGATAAAGGGGGCCTTCAGAGGTAAGGAAGTCCTCCTCTTCCTCCCGCTGTTCTGTCTCAAGTGCCCAGTCCATGATTCCATGAAGCGTGTGCTCCAACAGGAAGACTAGAGGGACAGTGTCACTGATGCATGCATTGTCGCTGCTCACCATCCTTGTGGCCTCCTCGAATGGTGACAGGACAGTGCATGCATCCTTGATCAGTAGCCACTGGTGTGGCGAAAAGAAGCCAAGCTCCCCTGACCTTGTCCTGGTGCCATACTCACACAGGTTCTCATTGATGGCCCTCTGCTGCGAGTGCAGCTGCTGCAGCATTGCCAACATTGAGTTCCATCTGGTGGGCATGTCACAAATAAGGCGGTTGGTGGGCAGGTTGCATTCCCTTTGAATTTCAGCCAGCCAAGCACTGGCATTGTATGACCACATATTTTTCTGGCCTGCCTCAGGAGATCCTGTAAGCCTGGATACCTGCTCAAGAACTCCTGCACCACCAAATTCAGGATGTATGCCAAACATGGGACAATTGTCAAGTGTCCCTATGGGAGGGCGGAGAGAAGGTTGGTGCCATTGTCGCATACAACCATTCCTGGCAGAAGCTGGTGTGGCGTCAACCACCTCTGAGCCTGTCCCTGCATGGCTGACAGAATCTCTGCCCCAGTGTGGCTCCTGTACCCTAAGAAGACCAAATCAAGCACTGCGTGGCATCTTTTTGACTGAGTGCTTGCGTAGGCCCTTGAGCACCGCTGGTTCAGAGGACAAATCTGCAGAAGAGGCCATAGAGGAAAAAGAAGGGGAGGGGGTGGAGGAGAGCGCTGTGGCAGAATCACCACTAGTATTTTGGAGGCGTGGTAGCGGAACAAGCTCCAACAATACTAAACCTTGTCCTGCATCCTTCCCAGCTGACAGTAGAGTTATCCAGTGCTCCGTGAAGGAAAGGGACTGTCCCTGCCTATGCCTGCCAGACCATGAGTCAGCGGTAATATGCACCTTACTGCTGACCGCCCCTGTCCAACGAGGCCAAAACGTTGCCTTCCACATGCCGGTAGAGAGCCGGAATGGCCTTCCATGAAAAGAAATGGCATTTTGGAACCTGCCACCGAGGTATAGCACATTCCACAAATTCACAAAAGGGGGCAGAGTCTACCAGCTGAAAAGGCAATAGTTGCTATGCTAGCAATTCGGCCAAGCTAGCATTCAGACACTGAGTATGTGGATGGCTGGGACCGAATTTCTTTTTACGGTTTTGCAAATGGGGTAGGGAAATTTACCTGCTAAAATCGGATGGTGGTGTACTGGTGTACTGACAGCAGATTGGCTGCAAGTACACCTATTGTTATACCTTCATTCCTCACAGTGCAGATTTTTGAAAGCACTGGAGGTATAGTGGGGTTGGAGATCCGAGATGAGGAGCAAGGAGAAGTCCGCATTTTTCTTTGATGTTGGTTTTTCAAGTGCTGTTGCCAATGGACAGTATGGTAGGTTGTCATATGTTTGGTCAAGCATGTGGTGCGCAAACAGCTGCTGTTCTGGCCAAGCTTGATCTGCTTCAGACATAGGTTGCAAACAGCAATGGTGCAATCCGCTGCACACGTGTCAAATAAGGCCGACACCAAGGAACTTTTCAAAATCAGTGGGGAGTCAGCAGCGCCCTGCACCTGCGGAGCTCTGCGGAGTGTGATGCAGTAGGGTGGCTGCCCTTAATCTGCCCCCAGAGGACATCCTGCCACATTGGAGTTGTACCCCCTCCTCCTTTCTTCTTTCGGGCACCCAAGTACAATCCGTGACCTCATCATCCCCTCCCTCCTCGTCACTGGAGCAAACTTGGAAGTATGTTGCAGCTGGGGGAACATGACTGTTAGTTTCTTGTCCTTCTTGGGCACCCCCTCTCTCTGTGCTCACGTTACTCCCTTCCTCAACCTGGGAACCAACATTGGAGCCTTCAGATTGCTGCGCATCCTCCAGCAGCATGTACCTGACACTGTGGTCAAATAATTCTGGGGACTCCTTCATGCATGATGGTGGGGCTACGGAAGGAGTGACTGTGGACAAAGAGCCAGTGGAATAGGCCGCTTTGGCAGCTCTGTTGGAAGGCAAGCTACTCTGACAAAAACACAAAGAAAAGAGGGCGCACCAGCCTAGTGCATTATCTTTTGGTACATTTATTCAGAAAACATAATGAAAACTACTCACAAAAGTAGGAGACAATCACGCTTAAAAAGATCTTTGACATATGGCAGTCTGTCTACTGATTGCAGTCTCTGAGTCCTGGAGAGTGGACATACTAACCGCTGCTGGCCGACGTGTTTCGAAGATATTCCTTCTTCATCAGAGCCTAACAATGTTGTTCTCTCGCAGCTACTTATACATGTGTACTTCTGGGAGACACATCCCAGATCTACTCTAAAGCTCCTCCCCCAAAGTGATAGGTGGTCTTAGAAAGGAGGCAGACTTTAGCCAGATGTTTATAGCTATAATTATATTTAAATTGAGTTTAGATATACATGTGTGCCTGTAGCTAAACAGACTAATGTACACACGTATAAGGGCGCGGGCAAGAGATTCGCAAAGAGTGTCCGTATATATACGCAAAGGTGCACACGCTCAGGCACTTGCATGATACCAAGACAAAACCATGTGCAAGCAACCGATGCTAATATGCATTAATTTAAATCCGTGGTAAAAAGATCAAAATTAAGATTAAAAGATATAACATTGTTTGAAATTGTTAAAATTATTAAAATTATTCTTAGACAGTAAAAATGAACCACTGGAATACACATATGTGCACCCCAGAAAGAGCGATATATATATATAAAAATAAAAATAAATATATATGTAAATATAAATAAAATACACGCACACATGTATACACACATATACACACACATATGCATGAACACACACACACACAGACACATATTTGTTTGTACAATGTGTGCATGCTCATAACCATATTGTGAATGATACTAGACGAGTGTTTAGGAACCTATACCTTACAGTTTAGATACTTGAAAAAAAAGATAGGAATTTAAAAATAAATAAAACTGACCAAAAACATATTTCCCTACATTAGTAATAATAAGATAGATGTTAAACTATTTTTCTGTGTTGGCTCTATGACATTTTCATACTATTTTGTGTATTTCTGGGTCTTCATTGAGGCCACTGCCAAGGTTGAAGATCCAGAAGGCCTCTCACTTACATAGCTTCTTACATAGCTTCTGGTGTCTCCTCCCGGCTACAATTGCAGTGCTAAAAACTGTGGCACATGCATGTATATGTGCCACAGAAAGAAGACCATAGTAGGGAGAAGTGGAAGGGTCCATAAAATCAAACAATTCATCAACTGTGGAACAGAATATGTAGTTTATGGTATTGTCTGTCCCTGTGGACGCTTGTATGTTGGTCAAACTCAGCGCCCAATGCGAGTTAGAATAGGAGAACACAAATGTGGTATTATTAATTTAAGAGACAAATACCCAGTCCCTCGGCATTTCATTGAAGCTCATCAAGGGGACCCTGCAGGCATGAGAGTTTTCGGAATTGAGACCATCGGGGGAGAGCTAGACGCCGGAAGGAGACACCAGAAGCTATGTAAGCGAGAGGCCTTCTGGATCTTCACCCTTGGCAGTGGCCTCAATGAAGACCCAGAAATAAACAAAATAGTGTGAAAATGTCATAGAGCCAACATAGGAAAAATGTATTACTGTATATAGCATAGAATAATAATTATAATATCTATACTAACACTCCTTCAGATACCCTATGCTAATTTTATCCTTGCAAATACATGTGTGTGCACACTCTGAGCGTGTGTGCATGGTATCATATGCGAGTTTAGGATTATTGCTTTAGCAGTATATCGCATCACTATTATCCACTACAAAGGCACATGTAAATATATGCATGTATGTTTCCTCATACGAACCTGCATTTCACAACAACTCCATACAGTTACAGTACTTCTGGTTCTATTAGATTTGGCCTATTGATACTCCTCTTATTGCCATATCTGAGGTCTGAATGGACATGGAAAGGTGACTGCACTGGCGCACCTGTCCACTTTACTCCTCTACATTCTATCTCCAACATTATGGTGGACATTGTTTACCACCGCTGACGTTAATCCCGTGTGACAGTGGACGCACGGGAAGTGACGTCAGAACTGCACTTCCGCCCCGTGGACCGCAACAGGAAGGAGATGGTATGGCGTGCGTTTCACCCGCCACTATAGCACATCTCAGTTTGTATTCCTGAAGTGTTAACGCCTATGACAGACATCCAGACTGATAAAGCAGCAGGAGAGAGGACAGGTGCACCCCCGAACTAACTGTAGCCCCCATCATAATGGATGTTCCTGATGGAGGTGAAGTTATCATTACTGTTACTATTACTATGTCTGCCCTGTATATAGCCCTCTGAGCCTTTCCCATCCGCAGCCTGTGATCAGGGACATACACAGGCGTATGTATGATTCGTCTGTGGATGTGGGCTAATTCCCAGTGGGGTGCATGTACTGCCCATGTACACATTTGGTGTGTATACACATGTATATCTAAACCCAATTTAAATATAATTATAGCTATAAACATCTGGCTAAAATCCGCCTCCTTTCTAAGACCACCTATCACTTTGGGGGAGGCGCTTTAGAGTTGATCTGGGATGTGTCTCCCAGAAGTACACATGTATAAGTAGCTGCGAGAGAACAACATTGTTAGGCTCTGATGAAGAAGGAATACCTTTGAAACGCGTCAGCCAGCAGCGGTTGTATGTCCACTCTCCAGGACTCAGAGAGTGCAATCAGTAGGCAGACTGCCATATGTCAAAGACCTTTTTAAGCGTGATTGTCTCCTACTTTTGTGAGTAGCTTTCATTATGTTTTCTGAATAAATGTACCAAAAGATAATGCACTAGGCTGGTGCGCCCTCTTTTCTTTGTGTTATTTCTACTACTAGGATATCGATATCCTGGAGGGCAGAAAGGCCGAAAGCCATTATCCAATTTGATCTTTTGGATCACCTAGCCAACACAACTATGCGCAAGAGTAATTGCTTTTTTGTGATACTGCAAACTACTCTGAGCCTGGGTGACAGAGGATGAGGAGGATGAGGATGGCCTTGCTATCCACTCCACCATCTCTTCTGCATGTTCTGGCTCAATAACACGGCCAGCAGTAGAAAAAAAGGGCAAGCGTGCTCCACGGCCACCTGCAGATTATACACCATGTCCACGACCAGCACTGTTGACTGTAGAGACAGAGGCTGCTTGTCCTCTTTTAGTGGCCTGTGAGTGTCTGCCTCTTCTTGGTAGCCTTCCAGACATGGTGTATATTTTGTTTTGCAACACCACCCTACACTGTATTGTGTATTGTGTACACTACCAGAAGTGTGGTAGCAACTGCACTACGGCTGCACTGTATTGTCTACTGTGTACACCACCAGAAAAGTAGTAGCAACTGCACTACGGCTGCATTGTATTGTCTACTGTGTACACCACCAGAAAAGTAGTAGCAACTGCACTACGGCTGCATTGTATTGTAATTACAATTTTTGATCAAATATTTAACAGCAGGGCCTGTTCCTGCGCTCACCAAGAGTAACTGTGAGGGCTTACAGTGTTGTGGCACCACCACCACCACCAAAGGCCCAATTTTTCTGCCCCAGTTTAACAGGGGCATGTAATAACAATTTTTGATATAATATTTAACAGCAGAGCCCATTCCTGCGCCCAACAAGAGTAATGCTGCGTACACATGATCAGACATTCCGACAACAAAATGCATGGATTTTTTCCGACGGATGTTGGCTCAAACTTGTCTTGGTTGGAAGTGTCGTACAATTGTCTGTTTTTGGCAGAGTTTAAAGCTGAAGACATGATTTTTTCCCTTTACAAAGCTGGAATACTTACCTTTTTTGTTAAAGTATCACACATGTAGAGACCCCTAGTATCCACTGGAGCACCTGTGTGGGACACCCTAAAAAGTTTGTTCTGGTGTCCCATACTAGTGCTCCTGCGTCCAGATGTGTAAACAGCTGCTGAGTGTCCTCTCCTTACACTGAATCAAGTTTGCATTTCATTCTAGTTACAAACCCATCTAGACAACAATGTACTAAACTTCTTTTAGGACAAATAGGCATGACCAAATGTAGTTAACCTGCATCTGCAAAAAACATTGTATTAGTGGGCGAACGAATGATGTTTACTACGAACGATTACTGTGCCCACGAACCTGAAACTTGCCATTTTAAACTGTTCAACAGTAAATAAAAGCACATGGAGCAGCACAAATGTAAGAAGAAGAATAGGAACAGCACTCTCTTGATTCTTCTGTACTGATCCTGCTCCCTCAATTTGAGGTCTGACCATCATTTCCTCAGTTGATCCTTGGATCGCCGTACCCCAGAATTCTTCTGCAGACTTTTCACAACTTTAGTCACGATCTTGGCCTTTATCACATTTGGGTTTGGGTAAGGTCCATGCTTCCCATCATAGTCAGCCCTCTTGAAGATGTCCACCATCTCCACCACTTCTATAAAGGCCAAATTTGGGACCTTAAATATCCTCCGTTATTGGGACGTTTGTGGCTCCGGGCTTTCCTCTTCGTTGCTGCTACTCTCAGGCACCTGCTCTGTCTCCGCCATTTGCTCTCCCACTGTGCAGAAAGACAAAGGGCGGGGAATAGACTAGAAAGAACGTCTGGGATGGGCGGAGTTTTACGCATGCACAGTGTATTTAAAGCATAACACGCATGCGTCGTACATACGATCTGTGAGAGGAGGAAGGTGTATCGTAGGCACCAATCGTTCTAACGAAGGTACAATTTTAACTTGGTGCATCAGTGGCCTATACTGCTTAGAGATTGAGGCCTATATTGGGACAAGATTAGGAGGGTTTTGCCTGACATTAGGGTTTGTCTTGTGTTGTGTCTTGCAGATAAAATGGTTCTATTGAATGATCAGGACTTTATCCCCATATTCATTGAAATGTACAGGGAGCTGCCTTGTCTGTGGCAGGCAGGGCCGGACTTACAATTGGGCTTGACTGGGCTCAAGCCCATGGGCCCTGTCCAATAGGGGGCCCCGCGGGCAGGGCTGGATCCACGGCAAACACCCGCCCACTAGCCAGCCCGTTTCGTCAGTAACGCTGCTTATTTCACGGCGACCAATCAGCCTTGTGTTTACTTCCACTTCCTGATAGCAGTGGAATGCACCATAGGGCGGACGTGATGTCATCAGCCAGAAATTATGGCCGCGTTGCCTCCCATGTCTTGCATCATTTCTGGCTAATTACATCACGTCCGCCCTATGGTGCGTTCCACCGCTACCAGGAAGTGGGAGTACACAAGCCCATTCAGTCACTGTGAAATAAGCAGCGGTGCCGGCGAAACGGGCTTGCTAGCAGGCGGGAGTTTGCTGCCCCCCTGAATGTTAGAAATCATGGGGCCCCCATACATCCTACCTGACGGGGCCCCCTTCGACCCTGTGGCAAGTGACACCCTGCATCAGCTGACAAGTGACACCCTGCATCCGCTGACAAGTGACGTGACACCCTGCATCCGCTGACAAGTGACATCCTGCATCCGCTGACAAGTGACACCCTGCATCCGCTGACAAGTGACGTGACAAGTGACACCCTGCATCCGCTGACAAGTGACACCCTGCATTGCTGACAAGTGACACCCTGCATCCGCTGACAAGTGACACCCTGCATCGCTGACAAGTGACACCCTGCTTCCGCTGACAAGTGACGTGACAAGTGACACCCTGCATCGCTGACAAGTCACGTGACAAGTGACACCCTGCATCCGCTGACAAGTGACAATCCGCAATGTGTGGCAAGTGACAATCCGCATCTGAAGGCAGGTGACGTTGGCAAGTGACACGCTCAGGCTCTGACTGATTCTGCTTATGGTGAGTTGAACTATTTTATTTTATATAACAATGTAATAATAGAAATATTGCACTTCAATCATTTTTTTGTGATACGGCACTGCGTTGATTTAACTGACAATTGCGCAGTTGTGTGATGCTGTACCCAAACGCTCGGCTACTCTCGGGACTACGAGAGGACCCGAGAGCCGCCGAGATGCAGAGGACTCTGTATCTCGGCGACACCATTTTTAAACTTCAAGACTGCAATGACAAGGCTGCAAATGACACTGGGGCAAGGCTGCAAATGACAAGGCTACACTGACAAGGCTGCAATGACACTGGACAAGGCTGCAGATGGACCCTGTGCAAGGCTGCATTAATGGGCATTTAAATGTAAGTTTTTTCCTTAAACTTCCATCCTAAAAGTGTTTTTCCTTAAAGTTCCCTCCTAAACTTGGGGTGCATGTTATACGCCGGCACGTGTTATACGCCGATAAATACGGTAATGTATAGAAGGTAGGGCCCGAAAGTGACTCAAGCCCAGGGGCCCCCACCACCCTAAGTCCTGCCCTGGTGGCAGGTAAACCACTACTTTTATAACAATCAAAAAAAGAAGAAGGCAGCGCTAGATCAATTGCTAGAATTTGTGAAGCCGGTGATCCCCACAGCCGACATCCCCTATTTGAAGCCTTTAATTGGTGGCATGAGGAGCACTTATAATAGGGAGCGCAAGAAGATCCAAGATTCCCAGAGATCAAGAGCTGCAGCAGATGACATTTATGTCCCCAGGCTGTGGTACTATGACAGACTGCATTTTCTGGCAGGCCAGACAGAACCCAGGCCAGCACTCCCCAATCTTCCTTCAAGGCTTCCTTCCACCCCAGCTGAGGCTTCCAACATCCAACCTGGGCCTTCCAGCCAGGAAGAAGTGGAGGAGCCCAGCTTGAGCCAGGTATAGCATTGTTCTACATATTTCTTGTCAAATAATTAATGATGTTAACTAGATGTTATTATTGATCAGTAATTTCTGATATTACAAAGTGTTTTACATATCAATAGACAGTAGTGGCTACAAATGATTGGGACAAGAATGAAAAATGCTGGGGTCAGAATAATAGTCTTTTCTATTTATTAACTTTCAATTTGCAACAGTCATGATCTGAAAATTGTTTGTGATTGATGAACTAAAACTAAAACTATGTCCCTTTTTCATACACAGGAAAGCCTCAGCCAGGCCATGGAAAGTGGCAGCCAGGAAGTAGCGGGGGTAAGTGGCAGCCAGGAGGTGGCAGGGGTAAGTGGGAGTCAGGAGGTGGCTGGGCCCAGTAGCCTGCCCGAATCCCAGGTCCCTCCCCTCGGCCTTCCACAAAAAAGTGCCTGGAAGAGTTGTAACCTGGAGGAGGCAGCAATTGGCCTATTTCTGAAGGCTACTGCGGCCCTCAGAAACCCCCCAGTCTTCAAGAGGTCTATGCCTACATGGCAGCCTGCAAAATGCTGGAAATGGAGGAGGGCCAATGCCTCTTATGTGAGGAAGTTATGTTACAAGCCCTAAATTAATGGGTTGAGGGGTGAACTCACAAGCCAAAGCCACGTTTGTGAGTTGAACCATGGTCCTCCTCCTCCTCCACCGCCTGCCACAACGCCAACACCAGAGCCACAAACTGGAAGGAAGCGTGGAAGGAAGACGAGAGTGATGGCCTGGGTTCAGTCTGGTCTGACAAAAGACCACTGCCTGGGGACAGATATGTCATCTGCTGCTGTTCCTGATCTCTTGTAGTCCTGGACCGGATTGTGCTCACTATTATAAGGACTCCTCAGGCCACCAATTTTGACTGTAAAATAATTGATGTGTGCCCTGGGGTACAAAGGCTTCGCAAATTTCATGCCCATCATCAGTGCCCATCAGTGCCACCTCATTGATGCCCATCAGTGCCGCCTTATCAGTGCCCATCAGTGCAGCCCCATCAGTGGCCATCAGTGAAGAAGAAAATGTACTTATTTTAACGTTTTGTAACAGAAACAAAAAAAAAATTTTTTTTCAAAATTTTCAGTCTTTTTTTTATTTGTTTAGCAGAATATAAAAACCCCAGAGGTCATCAAATACCACCAAAAGAAAGCTCTATTTGTGGGAACAAAATGATAAAAATTTAGCTTGGATACAGTGTAGCATGACCACGTAATTGTTATTCAAATTGCGACAGCGTTGAAAGCTGAAAATTGGTCTGGGCAGGAAGGTGTATAAGTGCCCTGTATTGAAGTGGTTAAAAAGCGTGGAGAACATTAAAAGGTTTTTTCTTACTACCTAAATAGCTTTTTATGTGTGCCTCAGAGAGGAAGGAATGCGATTGGAAAAAGGAACTGTTTGCATAATAAATATCACTGAGAGCACTAAAGCTTCTTATCCGTTTAAACAGTTTTTAAGTATCCTAGAGAGGAAGAAAACGCCACTGGAGAAAAAAACTGTCTACTGCACTTAAAATATTACTGAGAGCATTATAAAACTTTTCTTTTTTTCTCTCTCTCTTCACCTGTATAGTGCTTACAGGCTCTAGAAAGGAAGAAATGAAGGCTTGTTGTTAACCATTGACATTGGCTGTTAAATAGCAGAGAATTGTTGACAATTGCCATCACATGCTAATCAATGCTGAAAAGTGCTGTTGCTGCTATCTTCAGACACTCATTTCTACTGGCAGAAGATTATCTTGCCTGCTGATCCTGCTGTTTTCTGATAACTGCCACTGTTTGTTACCATTTGTGGATAATCGCCAAATGCTGCATACACACGGTCGGAACTTCCGTCAAAAAAAGTGTGATGGGAGCCTCTGGTCGGATATTCCGACCGTGTGTATGCTCCATCCAACTTTTTCTGTCTGAATTTCTGCCAGCAAAAGATTGAGAGCTGGTTCTATATTTTTCCAACAGAAAAAGTTCTTGACGGAAATTCCGTTTGTCTGTATGCAATTCCGACGTGCAAAAAACCTGATGGGGCACTGATGGGGCACTGATAGGCGATACTGATGGGTACACATAGGTGGCACTGAAAGGCAGCACGGATGGGCAATAATAGGCAGCACAGATGGGCACTGATAGGTGGCACGGATGGGCATAGATGGGCACTGATAGGTGGCATTGATGTACACTAATAGATGGTACTGATGGATGCCAATCAGGGCAAAACAATAATGCCTGCCAATAAGTGTTGGGCACTGGCATCCATTGTGGGCACTGATTGGCATCCCTGGTGGTCTAGGGTGGCGTACCAGGTGGTGACTAGTGGTGGCATCCCTGGTGGCATCCCTGGTGGTCCAGTGTGGGTATCCTCAGGGGGGCTGCGCTGATAAACAATCAGCACAGACCCCCGTCAGAAAAGCAGCCAATCGGCTCTCCTCAACACGCGTCTGACAGACACGAGTGAGGAAAAGTCGATCGACGGCTCTTCCTGTTTACATCGTGATCAGCCATGATTGGACACGGCTGATCACGTGGTAAAAAGTCCCTGTCAGAGACTCTTTACCTAGATCGGAGTTGCGGTGTGTCAGACTGACACACCGCAACAACGATCGCCGAGATGCGCACCTCCGGGGGCACGCAGCGGGTTAATATCCTGGCGACATCATTTGACGTCTGGTCAGGGTATCAAAACCACTTTGCCACCGTCATTTTGCTATATGGTGGGCAGCAAGTGGTTAATATGCAATAAATAGTTAATTTTTTAAATAGTAAAGGTAGGTAGATTGTTTGCATATTTAGGAGTAAGTTCCTACCGCATTCCAGTGGGTCTCTCTCCTTCCAGACGGGACGCAGCCTTTTTAGCCTCCCCCGCCATCCACAGGGGTCCGTGCCTGGGTCCCAATCTGCACTACCTCCGACCCATAACAGGTCCTGGCTCCGGGTGCATCGATAGCTTCCTCCGTTTCATGCTCCGGTGGGGCCTGGGAGGTCCGAAACTCCCATCAGACCTGCCAGCGGGGGGGAGGCCAAGTGCGCTTGGTCGGCAGGATGGATCCCAGGGTCTCGGCAGCAAAGAAGCAGCAGGGAGGGGGCAAAGCCACGGATGCTCGTGCTTCCCCCTCCAGCGCATCGGCTCAAATCCTCTCATGCAGCTCACTCCCACCTCTGGCATTGGAGGGAACCTTCGGGCAGAGCAGGGTCCTGGTGTCCAGTGCGAGTGTGAGCCACTACAAGTCAGGGCTCCTCCCCCACCTCAATGCTTTTAATGCAGTTTTTAACCATGTGCAAAATTGTATTGGCTTTGTCTTTGTTTATGCTACTCTTTCATGTGTGATCATTTCTGCAATAAATGTTTTTATTGTATTTATATTTGTTAATTTCATCAGGCAATTGTGCACACCTCATATAAAGTCCCAAAGGGCGATAACTATGTTTTTCTTAGGGTTCAATTTTGAGTTAACCCACCCTTTACAGCTATAACAGCTTCAACTCTTCTGGGAAGGCTGTCCACAAAAGTTTAGAAATGTGTCTATGGGAATGTTTGACCATTCTTCCAGAAGCACATGTGTAAGGTCAGGCACTGATGTGAATGAGAAGGTCTGGCTCGCAGTCTCCACTTTAATTGATCCCAAAGGTATTTTATCGGGTTGAGTTGAGAACTATGTGCAGGCCAGTCAAGTTCCTCCACCCCAAACTCGCTCACCCATGTCTTTATGGACCTAGCTTTGTGCACTGGTCCAAGTCATTTGGTAGAGGGGGGATTACGGCTGGGGTTGTGTATTAGGGGTTGGGCTTGGCCCCTTAGTTCCAGTGAAAAGAACTCTATATAACTTCTGCTACAAATGGAATCGGCAGCTGAAAAATTTCATACCGGGATGATGCCTGTAGGTGCAGGCATCATCCCCATTTACCCTCTGCAAGCCGAGGACGTCCATGGACATCCTACGGGCGGGAAGTAGTTAACAACCATTGACAGTGGAAAGCTCATGTAGCATGAATTGTTCAAGTGGGTTGGGAGCAACATCCCTCTGCTACCAGAAAAAAATAATGTTGCTCTCCTCCATCCCTCCACCACTCAGGATCCACCTTCTATTTTTGTCAATGGATACTAGGCAGGTTCCTTTTGTCCAAAGGGGAGAGATGGGTGGGTGCAGTTTCAAAGCCAACCGCAGCCACCTTTTTTACCGGCACTTGTACGTGGACAGGTAAATTTACAAGTTGTTGGCAACCCTGAATATGAGTTGTTGTTCAGGAAAAGCCTTAGGGAATGAGCCCAGCATAAAGGCTGGGTTCACCTTTTTAGAACATGTTACATGTTCTACCCAGCAGGTGGGGAATCTTCTCTCCGCACCCACTATCACTTTTTGAAAAGAGTAGGGCCGTGCGGGGCTCCGCCCACACAGCCGCATCATTTAGTCCCACTTTCCTATGGATGAATGTACTACAAGTTCCGTCATCCACCGTGGCTTGTAGTTCTGAATGAACTGTGGGGGTGCTGATGAGTGATCTCGTAGTTCATCCTCCAGCCCTGCAGGGCTTGTCTGCAGAAGCCTGACATTGCACCCTGATCCACTAATCAGGGTGCAATGCTTTCCAGGCTCCTGCAGGAATAAAATAATTAATGCACATTTTTTTCGGCAAAAATTTGTGCATTTATTTTTTTTTCTGGAAAGGTGAACTTGTCCTTTAAATTAAATGAGAGATGGCCTGGCTAGGCTGAGTGTGCAGCAGATTGAATCAACAACGGGTACTCAATCAGTCTTTAACACAAGTCTTATGGGATAACAGGTAACAGCAGAACCTTACAAGTTAAAGCTATGGAACTACATGTACCAGCATGCCTGCTGATCTTTAGGAATAGAGGAGACAGCAAAGCTACAGATCAGCCACATCTACTATATACATACTAGTATGATGACTGACCTGCACCTATTATCTTATCTGACTTGTAATCTGCAAACTAAGTAAAAAAAAGTTCAAAGTTTCCAGAGTTACCGTAAGGATTTATCATAACAGTTTCCTGTAAATCTACATTACAACATTTTTGTTTAACCTTTTGTTAAAGTGAGGTCAATAAATTAGAAACAGACTTCAGTAAATTTGACATTGTGAAAATTTTGTTTAATTTATTGTAATGCACAAATAATCTAATTTTGATCAACTAAACAAAGTCTTGTATCAGTCTTGTACGTTTTTTGCCCTTCGTTTCTTTTTGGGAAGATTTCCTATTTACTTTCTATGGCAAAGATACAATAGGAAGTTAGTTAGAAATATCCTCCCCAACCTGCTCCTTTATTAAGTTGATACTGAAATGGTGTTCCCATTTAGAAAATGTCTTTGTTTTTACTTAAATCTGCAAAAACAGTATATAGATTCTTAAGGCAGAGAGGTTGAAGAATAAAATAGCAATGCCGCCAATTTTTTTAACCACTTCAGCCCCGGAAGGTTTACCCCCTTCATGACCAGGCCATTTTTCTGAGATACGGCACTGCAATATTTTACCTGATAATTGCGCGGTCGTGAAAAAGCTCTCTTGTGGTATTTGATCTCCTCTGCGGTTTTTGTTTTTTACACTATAAACAAAAAAAGACTGACAATTTTGAAAAAAGAAAACAATATCTTTTACTTTCTGCTATAAAACACATCCAATAAATAAATGTTAAAAATCAAATTTCGTCATCAATTAAGGCCAATATGTCTTCTGCTACATATTTTTGATAAAAAAAATCCCAATAAGCGTATATTGATTGGTTTGCACAAAAGTTATAGCATACCGCGCTAAACAATAAAAAAATATGTTTACAAAAAATTATATGTTTCAAAAGTAACATACACAAACAGGTAAGTAAATAAATAATAATATAATAAATAAATAATAAATAAATAAAGTCAATAATCCACAACCAAGTGCCAATATATTTGTTAGTTCATCAAACGTGACAATGAAAATACAATGGTTTCTCCAAAGAAAAGTGCGTCTCCTTTCACCAGCTACTAGGTAAGTATCCTACTCACCGGACGGAATTGACACCCATGACAGGTAGTCAAAAACAGCAAACAGCCAAGGATCCAGAGACAGCAGCTCAAGGCAAATATGTTCCCTGAATGGATATTGTATGTCAAACAAAAAGAAGAAAACAGAAGCTCCTCATAGTGTAGTAACGTTAAAAAGCATGTTTATTGAAACTACAGATTGCACTTACAAAATAGAGATGAAAATCATGCCCATAGAAAATGGCAGGGACGCTTTCCTCGTTCCACCTGCGTTCCAACTGGTGGCGGAAGTGATGTAGCACGTATCACGGGACCCAACGCGTTTCGTCAGCAGCGTCTGACGTCATCAGTGGTCATGTGGATAGGATTGTGTGTGAAACCTCTCTGCTGTCAGTTCCACACGACATATGGACCTGGCAGCAAAAGGGTTAAATGCTTTATTTTTTTACACCTTTTTTTCACAAATGTGACAGTAATTCTTTAATCACCTGAATCATTATACACCCTCTTCATGTCCAGGCCATTTTTCAGTTTTCAGCATTGCCATACCTTGAATGTCAACAACTCTTTTTTGAGACAGATAGAGCTTTGTTTTGGTAGTATTTAATCGCTTCTGCCCCGGAAGGTTTACCCCCCTTCATGACCAGGCAATTTTTTGCGATACGGCACTGCATTACTGACAATTGTGCAGTCGTGCAACATTTTACCCAAATAAAATGTAAGTCCTTTTTTTCCCACAAATAGAGCTTTCTTTTGGTGGTATTTGATCACCTCTGCGGTTTTTATTTTTTGCGCTAAATAACAAAAAAAGACCAAAAAGTTTGAAAAAAAAAACAATATTTTTTACTTTCTGTTATAAAATATATTCAATAAAAAAATGTATAAAAATCGAATTTCTTCATCAATTTAGACCAATCTGTATTCTGCTACATGTTGTAGGAAACAAAATCCAAAGAAGTGTATATTGATTGGTTTGCACAAAAGTTATAGCGTCTACAAACTATGGGATATTTTTAAGGAATTTGTATTTATTTAATTTTTTTTACTAGTAATAACGGCAATCAGTTATAATGGGACTGCGACATTGCGGCTGACAAATTGGACACTAAGCGACACTTTTGACACTTTTTTGGGGACCACTGGCACTAATACAGTGATCAGTGCTAAAAATATGCACTGTCACTTTACTAATGACACTGACAGGGAAGGAGTTAACATCAGGGGTGATCAAAGGGTTTAATGTATCCCTGGGGGAGGTGCTTGTACTGTGGTAAGACAGAGATCCGTGTTCCTGATTAACATAAACACAGGATCTCTGCCTCCCCTACTAGCAGAACGGCGATCTACCTTGTTTACATGGGCAGACCGCCTTTCTGCCTCCGTTGGGAACGATCGTCGGCCATGGCAGACAGCGGGATGTCCTAGACCCGGAAGTGCAGAATCACGTACTGTATCTGTACATGATTCTGTGCACAGGAGCCGCCACCCCGCAGTAAGTGTACGTGGGACAGTCCGCAAGAGGTTAAAGCAGATCTTCAACCTTAAGAAGGACTTCTGTCTTTTCCACCCATCCTCTTCTTTGTTATCTGATTAGGGCTGGTGGGTTTTTTTTATACAATTTTTTTTTAAAGAAAAAAGTGTCCCCTCCGCACCTTATTTGCCTAGGCAAACAACGCGCACTGTCCTTCCTTTGCCAATTGGGATATGCAAGTCACATATCCCAGCAGGTAAAGCGTTTCATTCAGAATTGGAGGCGTGGCGGCTGAACCTGGAAAAGGTGGTGGGCCTCTTGATGATCAATATGGAGTCACGGGTCAGAGGTGGCAGAGAACCCGAGAATATCTGCAGGACAATGCTGGACAGTGCTGAACCAAATAAGCCCCATAGCAGGCTGCTACAAATGGTTCGCTCATAGTGATAGATACAGTGGGTAAATTAAGTACTGAATACGTCACCATTTTTCTAGGTAAATATATTTCTAAAGTTGATATTGACATGAAATGTTGACCACATGTCGGTAACAACCCATGCAATCCACACATACAAAGAAACTAAAACAAATATGTTCAGAAATTAAGTTATGTGTAAAAAATGTAATGACACAGGGAAAAAGTATTGAACACATGAAAAAAGGGAGGCACAAAAAAACATGGACAGCCAAGACACCAGCTGATATCTATCAGTAATTAGAAAGCAATCCTGCCCCTTGTCAGTACAAATGAATGTCATCTGGTTCAGTCTCAACTGATGGCCTATAAAAAGGTGTCTCATTACCAGTGGCGGCTGGTGAAGTTTTAGGATGGGGGGGGGGCGCCAGACCCCGCCCTTCCTTTTTGACCCCTCCTACTTGGTGAAAATGGGCGTGGTTTCAGCAAAATAGTGGGCGTGGCTCTAAGGTGGTGTGGTTAGCGTCTGAGATGAATGAGGGATGGAGGGAGAGGGAGAGAGGGACAGCAGGCCCAGATCCTACACAACAATAGAAATATGTGTATTCTAGAAAGTTTAACAATCAGCAGATAAAGATACTCCAAACACCTGGTGTTAGCACTTCAATCATCCCGGCACCATGGTTGTTATGGTGTCAGGATGATTGAAGCGTATTATTTCTATTATTACATTGTAATATAAAATTAAATCATTCAACTCACCATAATGCAGAATCAGTGGGAGCCCCGAGTGTGTCACTAGCCACGTTGCCTACAACCAGATGCCATCAGGCGTCCCCAGCAGTCCGTCCTTACATCAGGTGCCCCCAGCGGAGTCCCTCCTTACATGCAGCCTGTGTCACATCAAATGCAGCCTCTGTCACATAAAATGCAGCCTCTGTCCCCCCAAATGCAGCCTCTGTCTCCCCAAATGCAGCCTCTGTCCCCCCAATGCAGCCTCTGTCCCCCCCAAATGCAGCCTCTATCCCCCCAAATGCAGCCTCTGCCCCCCCATGCAGCCTCTGCCCCCCCCAAATGAAGCCTCTGCCCCCCCCCAAATGAAGCCTCTGCCCCCCCCCAAAATGCAGCCTCTGTCCCCCCCCCAAAATGCAGCCTCTTCCCCCCCAAATGCAGCCTCTGTCCCCCCAAAATGCAGCCTCTATCCCCCCCAAATGCAGCCTCTGTCCCCCCCAAATGCAGCCTCTGTCCCCCCCAAATGCAGCCTCTATCCCCCCAAAATGCTGCCTGTCCCCCCAATACAGCCTCTGTCCCCCCCACATGCAGGCTCTGTCCCCCCCAAATGTAGCCTCTGTCCCCCCATTCTCCACACAGCGGTACTTACCTTGGGTCTCCTGCGGTGTCCTCCTCACACTGGCAGCAGCATTCTTCCTGTTTCCCCTCTCGGGCGCAAAGAGAGAGCGAAGCAGGAAGTGGCATCTGACTCAGGGCAGATGTCAATCAAATCTGAAGCGCCGAGTAGCTGTAGTATCTATTACTATGGCTGGGCGGAAGCTACTCGGCGCTTCAGAAAATGCCACAAGGCGGGCTAAACGCCCGCAAATGCAGCGCCACATCTGCAATCTCGTGATTGCATAGACGTGGCGCTTCCCATAAGTGCACTGTGTCTGGCATCGCACTGTGTCCGGCATCGCACTGTGTCCGGCGTCCGAACACAGTGCACTTAAGGACCTTTTTTTCCTTTTTTTTTTAAAGGGCCAGTAATAATTTTTTTTTTTTTGCTGCCTGGAGGGGGGGGGCACCCAGGCGCCCCCTATGGACGGGCCACCACTGCTCATTACCAAGGTGTCACACAAGAAACATCTCAATATGAGTAAAAGCAAAGAGCTCTCTCAAGACCTTTGCAACCTTATTGTTACAAAACATACCGATGGCATTGGTTACAGAAGGATTTCTAAACTTCTGAAAGTACCAGTGAGCACTGTTGGGGCCATAATCTGGAAGTGAAAAGAACAACATTTCACCATAGGCCACGACCAGGTGCTCCCCACAAGATTTCTGACAGAGGAGTGAAAAGAATTATCAGAAGAGTTGTCCAAGAGCCAAGGACCACTTGTGGAGAGCTTCAGAAAGACCTGGAATTAGCAGGTACAATTGTTTCAAATAAAACAATAAGTAATGTACTCAACCGTCATGGCCTGTATATACACTTACCATGCAGGACTCCATTGCTGAAGAAAAAGCATGTTGAAGCTCATTTAAAATTTGCTGCACAACATTTAGACAGGTCTGTGAAATACTGGGAGAATATAGTGTGGTCAGATGAAACCAAAATGGAACTCTTTGGATACCATAATACACACCATGTTTGGAAGTCAAATGGCACTGCACATCACCCCAAAAACACCCCCATACCAACAATGAAGTTTGGAGGTGGGAACATCATGGTGTGGGGCTGTTTGTCACTGTATATGGAACTGGTAAACTTCATATCATTGAAGGAAGGATGAATGGAAAAATGTACCAAGACATTCTTGAAAAAAGATGAAATGAGGGTGGACATTTCAGCAAGACAATGATCTCAATTGTATTTGTTTTGGTTTCTTTGCATTTGTGGATTGCATGGGTTGTTACGATATGTGGCGCAAATTTCATGTCAATATTTACCTAGAAAAATGGTGATGTGTTCAATACTTATTTTACCAGCTGTAAATAGTCAGTATGGTGCTGCAGTTCTCTACTTATTCCACCAGGTGGTGAGAAAGTATCTGAAACAACACAAAGACAGCCAAAGCACACATCTGCCCTAGTGTAACACAGTTTATTTAGACCAGTAATGAAAACTTCACCCAATGCACTCACTTTTTTAAGTAAGATGAGCATGTCAGTGTTCTTAACCCACTGTCCTGGATGGCAGCTGCAAGATCCCGATGGAAGGCAAGATCCCTGAGGAGCTCTCTGACAGTCTGAGATCACAAAGACTGCCGTAGCCAGACACCGGCTTGCCTATTCCACTGCGCATGCGCAGCGGATTCAGCTCCGTAGGATGCCAGCACCACACTCTGTAGGATGGAACCTGCAACACGTGGGAGAGTGGAAGGAAAGAAACACATGTCAGAGTTGCAATGACAGATGCATTTCGAAGAACATCAGCAGGACTGTCCTCTGTGTGTCTCAGTGAGGAAATGTTGTATGGTAATGCAACTACGAACAATGTGGAGCAAAGCCTCAGGTACTAAATATAGGCAGATAGTGCTGATGAGGGTTTCCAGCACATGAAGGTGACTAAGTCACAGTAGAAAGGCAGTGGAGACAGACCAGAGGCTGGAAATCCATGTCATTCCCAGGACCAGGAACAGCAGCAGGATGGGGCTTCCTCCAAGCTGAATGGTGGGAAGTAGGGATGAGCTTCGACTTCGAGTCGAACTCATGTTCGACTCGAACATTGGCTGTTCGCAAGTTCGCCGAACAGCGAACAATTTGGGGTGTTCGCGGCAAATTCGAATGCTGCGGAACACCCTTTAAAAGTCTATGGGAGTAATCAAAAGTGCTAATTTTAAAGGCTAATATGCAAGTTATTGTCATAAAAAGTGTTTGGGGACCTGGGTCCTGCCCCAGGAGACATGGATCAATGCAAAAAAAAGTTTTAAAAACGTCCGTTTTTTCAGGAGCAGTGATTTTAATAATGCTTAAAGTCAAACAATAAAAGTGTAATATCCCTTTAAATTTCGTAGCTGGGGGGTGTCTATAGTATGCCTGTAAAGGGGCGCATGTTTCCTGTGTTTAGAACAGTCTGACAGCAAAATGACATTTTGAAGGAAAAAACCTATTTAAAACTACCTGCGGCTATTGCATTGCCGACAATACATATAGAAGTTCATTGATAAAAACTTCATGGGAATTCCCCAAAGGGGAACCCCGAACCAAAATTGAAAAAAAAAATGACGTGGGAGTCCCCCTAAATTCCATACCAGGCCCTTCAGGTCTGGTATGGATATTAAGGGGAACCCCGGCCAAAATTTAAAAAAAAAATGACGTGGGGTTCCCCCTAAATTCCATACCAGACCTGAAGGGTCTGGTATGGATTTTAAGGGGAACCCCGCGCCAAAAACAAAAAACAAAACAGCGTGGGGTCCCCCCAAAAATCCATACCAGACCCTTATCCGAGCACGCAACCTGGCAGGCCGCAGGAAAAGAGGGGGGGACGAGAGTGCGCCCCCCCCCTCCTAAACCGTACCAGGCCACATGCCCTCAACATTGGGAGGGTGCTTTGGGGTAGCCCCCCAAAACACCTTGTCCCCATGTTGATGAGGACAAGGGCCTCATCCCCACAACCCTGGCCGGTGGTTGTGGGGGTCTGCGGGCGGGGGGCTTATCGGAATCTGGAAGCCCCCTTTAACAAGGGGACCCCCAGATCCCGCCCCCCCCCCCCCGTGTGAAATGGTAAGGGGGTACTTACCCCTACCATTTCACTAAAAAACTGTAAAAATGTTAAAAATGACAAGAGACAGTTTTTGACAATTCCTTTATTTAAATGCTTCTTCTTTCTTCTATCTTCCTTCATCTTCTGGTTCTTCTGGTTCTTCTGGTTCTTCCTCTGGCGTTCTCGTCCAGCATCTCCTCCGTGGCGTCTTCTATCTTCTTCTCCTCGGGCCGCTCCGCACCCATGGCATGGGGGGGAGGTTCCCGCTCTTCTCTTCTTCTTTTCTTCTCTTCTATGTGTATTGTCGGCAATGCAATAGCCGCGGGTAGTTTTAAATGGGTTTTTTCCTTCAAAATGTCATTATGCTGTCAGACTGTTCTAAACACAGGAAACATGCGCCCCTTTACAGGCATACTATAGACACCCCCCAGCTACGAAATTTAAAGGGATATTACACTTTTATTGTTTGACTTTAAGCATTATTAAAATCACTGCTCCTGAAAAAACGGCCGTTATTAAAACTTTTTTTTGCATTGATCCATGTCCCCTGGGGCAGGACCCAGGTCCCCAAACACTTTTTATGACAATAACTTGCATATTAGCCTTTAAAATTAGCACTTTTGATTATTCATATTCGTGTCCCATAGACTTTAACGGTGTTCGCGTGTTCGAACAAACTTTTTTCCTGTTCGCATGTTCTGGTGCGAACCGAACAGGGGGGTGTTCGGCTCATCCCTAGTGGGAAGTAGAGCACGGTGCTTATGTGTGTAGCACTATATGGATAACATATGAAGTCAGCACTCAATCCCTCAGCCTGCAGTACAACCAGTGGTTGTGGTAAATCTGAAAAGGTGCCCAATGGGGCAGACATTGAGGTAGCTCCCAGTACTTCAGCCCAACTGACAGTAAGTGAGTCTTCAGAGAAAGGGACTGTGCCATGGCTCTAGACCTGAAAAATACTAAAACAATAGTAATGTCTGGAAAGGACTGCAATACAGAGCCCAGTTCCTGAATGTCACACTCAAGGCTCAAATGCCAATCCAGATAGCTGTTACATAGAGAGACCAGCTTGAGCAGCAACATCAATGAGGAATCTTAATAGAAGTCAGTTTTCAGCCAAAGAAAAGCAATCAACCTCCCAGGGTCTGTGCATAGATTTTTGTCTACTTAGATGAAGGTGCATTTTGCTGCTAAAGAAAATATCAAGAATACTTATCTAAAGATGCTTTTTTCCGCCATGGAGCCCCATTTGCTCTTATGCAACATGGCACAGGTAATCGTGGCCAGACACTTGCCTCATGGGCACTCTGGGTGAGACTAAACCCATATAGGAATTGACTGTGGTAATATAGAACTTGAAAAGCCTACCCCCAGCCAATTCCCTTGGCAATATGACTCCTCAAGGACTTGACCAGTTAACAATTTACACTCATTTGGTATACAGTAAAGCTATGCTTATATCCTTATTTGGCTCTTTCACCAGGATTTGGAGGCCTAGATTTCATTAGTAAGCCATAATATGAACCAAACAATAATATAAAATATACCGTTTCCCCATCACTCTGCCCCCTGGTTCACAAATATCATATAATGCCTCCAACTTGTTGTAATTATGATGAAGAAATAATACATTTTATAATCTTCTGGCGGAGATGTTAAAATCGGTTAGGCCTCAAGATAAGATAGATGGACTAAAGGTCTTTGTGAATTCATATGTTTTCCAAGTTTTCAATGGATCAACCATTTTTTAGATTATAAAAACCTTGTGTTGAAACAGATTTTCCTGAACAATAATGTCCCGTTTTACAAAACAAGAAGATATTTAACTGTCTTTGGTGGGTAAATAAAAGCGACAAACACAGCCATAGAAAAAAAGGGTTATACAGACTATCATCACATAAAAATCACCCTTGTCTAGCAAAACCCATTGTGTTAGATTTTAGGAGCTGTGTAGATAGCTAATCCATCTCTAAATATCCATTGAGTCTGTGCAAAGTTCACTTCAAATGGTGCAGTCAGTATTATGTTTAAAATACATGTGATTATAAGTCATTCAAATTATATATTATATTCCAGGACACAGATACGATTAAAATGTTAGTATCTACTGACCTAATGATAATTCAGTTACAAGGTAAAAATATAAAGGTTGTGATTTAGGACAAATTACAAGTAGAAATGGTTAAGATGCCAATCAGTATTATGAAAGACATATGAATTGTGATTATAACTGTATAAAAATGTACACATAGCATGTGTTTTTAGATAAACAAATATTAATCGGATATACCAGAATCATATATTTATCCATATAGATATAATTTTTTGTGATATTGACTATTATATATATAACATGTGTATTTCCTAGATAGACCAGTCTTTATAAGATATACATTTATATATAAAAAAATTTTATGTGATAGTGATTAATCAAAATTATACTGAGTGTATTTTATATTAGATCGGTTAGATCGGTTACCAGAATACTTAAAATACATACAAATACAACAAATACACATTATGAAAATAGTACATTTTATTTAAAATATAGTTCAGAACACATTTTTCTGCTCTCAGACATGCCTAGTGGTTGAAGGTGATATTACCTGAAACTCAGTAAAAAGTAAATTATTATATTTCCTTAACCAATGTAAAAGAAGCCATACTTTTTGGGCTGAGCCTATTATAATTTTTATGATCCTATTGTCTGAGATGGTATTTAGAGGGAGGAGAGATGCCATGAGGGGGACTCAAGAACATTCAGAAACACCTGATTACCATCAATCATACACATAGACACATACACCATTCATCTACTCACACTTGTACATTCATGAAGATGCTTGAACACCTAATTCTTTGGAACTCGGAGGTCGCAAGAAGTAATTCCTCTTTAAGAGTATCCATCTTGAAAGCCACGGCAGCCATTCTAAAAACTCTGGTAACCAGTAAAGTATGAAAGGGTAGTAGCTTTTCGTCTTTAAACAGCTGCTGTAGTGCTGTAGAGTAAGGACCTTACTCCTTGTCCAGGGAGTTAAATTCAGATTAGGTATCATGATTTCCAGAGGTAAGGCTATTGATCTGAGTACCGGAGTGGAACTTTAAAAGACAATAGTGAGGTCCAAGCTATAAGGGATGCCCTTATATACATGGGTGGGTCAAGGTCTGGTATTTAGATTGTATTGAGTTTAGGGGGAGAAAGTTATGTGGTGTAAGGGGTGAAATGATGGAGGTTCCATCTGCAACCACATTTTTTCCCTGGTTGGGTACCACCAGAAATATATCTGGTTGAGTAGGTGGCAATGTAATATAGGTGTATATGAGGGAGAACGGCTCCACCTCTTTTGCGTGGTCTATGTAGGAGGTGAGAGAAGCACCTAGGGCAGTTAGATTCCCAGATATATAGATTTGTTTGTTTTTGGACAGTAATAAAAAACTTAGAAGGGAGTGGGATGGGAAGAGTACTGAATAAATATAGTAGCTTAGTGTGAACATTTTAACTGCTGCAATTTGTCCCATTTTGGACATGCCAAAGGATCAAAAGGACAGTAGATCTTTGGGTAAGGATTACATTAATGGTCTGTGATTACATTCAAATAATTGGGTGGTTGAGGGGGTTAGATTAATGTCTAGGTATGGGATGGATAATATCCTAATACATGGATGGATAATAGCTTATTACTTGCGACTAGTTCGCATTCTGTTGCACTATTAACTGCTTGCTTCCCGCCCACCGTCAAATGACAGTGGTGCGTGTTGTAATATGTTGGCCAATTTATAATGTATAATATTGGCCAATGTATAATATTGTATTGGAGTATGGGTTGAGCAGAAATTGCCCAAGCCAACTCAATTTTAAGATAACAGTTGAAGATCCTTTGATGTGCAAGTCTCATGCAAGTCTACCTAGGTATGTGAGGTATGGGCTGTTAACCTAATTGAACATTTCAAAGGGTACATTGTTTAAAGGACCATAGAAGAAATATTTATTGATGGTAATTAGACCTGAGGGGGTAACAATGGGATCAGGGAGTGTTTTGGGTTGGCCTAGCGGAGGCTCCCTCCTGTGGGGCTAATATATCAGGGGGGCTTGTTGATATGCAGGAATGTAGGTATTCCAAGGGCTCAAAAGGGTGTTCTGTTTATCTAATTAATATATCTAAAGGGGACTTGTTGATGTTGATATGCGGGAGTGCAAATTGGGGTGGTTCACGGCTGTTCAAGTCCTAAATTGGAACGGCCAATCAAATTGCTCAGCCATTCAATATTTAGTGAATATAACACGGCATTCAGTCTATAGGTTTAGTAAGTGAGGCTTGTGTGTGTAAGTTAGGCTTGTCTGTATGGGGGAGAGGCTTGTCTGTGTATGCACACTCAGACCTAAGAACATGGGACTTTGAATTATATCTCCTCTGTCGGATTTCTTTGTCATCTGTGGACTTTGGACTTTGTGCTGTGTTGGAAGTCAATAAAGTGCATCTCTCTGGAAGAATTGGGTTGCTGCGGAAGAGTACTTATATCATCATCATTATATAATAATACTTACTTATTAATTATCTATACACCCAATATATATTAATATACCCGATCACTACACTGGTGCCGTTCATGTGACCAGAAGAGCATTTTCGGACTTAGTAACAGAAGTCGGTGGTGACAACAATCCTGTGAGGTGGACAGAAGTCTGATGAAGAACCAAGAGCTGTGCTGTGACTCTGTCTGGTTGTGACATAAGAGAGTCTGATCTACAAAATTTAACAAGTTGGGAACCCCAGAATTATTCTCTGGAGATTGGAAACAACAAAAAAGGACTGTATCGTGTACCAGAAGACCTGAACTGGAATCTGAAGGAGTAACTAATGCGGTGAGTAAAATATTTCCTTTTTTTTAATTATTAGTAATATAGTCAAAATGCTTACTCAGTGTGAAGCTAGTGTCAGTTCTGATAAAGTTAACAGATGGGTATTAAAATGTATTAAGCGCCATGGCGGTCCTTATGAAATTCCGAAAAAATGTAAGCAGACGTGGACGATGATGAAGGAATTTTTAGAGAAAAATGTTTTTGATAGCAAAATTTCAGAAAGTAAAAGAAAAGGTTGTATTATACAGGGATTGTTATCTTGCTGTCTAACAATGGAAAGTTCTTTGAATTATAAGGTTGAGGAAATTACCCAGTTACAGAAGGCAGTTGATAATAGCAACAATGTTTGTGAGAGGTTACAAAACCAATCAGACACCGAGACAGTAAATTTAAAATTGCATGCGGTTACGATTGGAGAAGCTTTACTTGAGAAATCTAAACATTGTGATGAATTATCAGAGGAAAATGAGAGATTAAAATTAAGAATTATGGAATTAGAGAAGAGATCTCAGGAATGCAGATATGCATCAAATCTTGGATTCAGCAATCTGCAGCAAACAGAACCTCATAATAAATCTGATAATTCATTACCAGCTGCCCCCACTGTGACTACCACAGTTTATAACAATAATAATAATACAGGTGAAGTTCAGCTTGTAATGAAGCCATTCAAACCAAAATTATTAGACGCAATTCTTAAAGAAATAGGAATGGTTCCATACCATGATTTAAACAGATTTTTAAAATGGTTTTGTGACGTGCAGCAAGTCAGAGATATGTACAATCTCAACCCATCTGACTTAGAAAGAGTTTTGCAACATTCTGTAGGAAGTGGTCTTTGGATGAGAATTAAACAAATCTGTATTCAGCCTCTGAGGACAAGGGACATATTACTGGAATTATTATGTGTTTTGTATGGTGTACGTTCTGATGTTACTATTCATGGAAAGATCCAACAAATGCAAAATGAATCTCCCTATGAATTGTCACACAGGATAGCAACGATTATGGAATTATTGGTCGGTAATAATCTTGCATTTGAGCGTGGTGGCTTGATACATATGAGTATGTTTCTAGATGCTTTGCATGAAGATATCAAACAAAATGTTTTATTAGTTACCCCAAATCCTCATGATTTAAAAGACATATTGTTGAGAGCAGACCATTTATGGAGAAAGTCAAATGAGCAGGCTGTCAAAGTTGATTTAGCCACATTGTTTAGGACAAATACTGAGCATAAAGATCAGAAGATAATATCCTATGATAACACCCAGAGAGGACACTCCGGGTCAAACATAGGTGATATTAATATGAAAAACAGAGCTGAACAAAATAATAATAAGAAAAGGTCCAAGACTTGGATACCGTTTTCTCAGTTAAAACAGAAATATGACCACCTGAAAATTGAGTATGACAAGATGAGAGGGGAACGTGATAAATTATTACAGCAGTTGAAGGGGGTACAGGGTGTCATGAATGTACAAGATGTATATTCTCCAGATCTGTTTTTGAATGCAGATGACACTTCTCTAGCAGTGGGGGTGAATTAGCTCCAAACTGTAAACGTGTAAATAGTGTTTTGTTTTAACTTCAAACAATGTTTAAGGACCTCGCTAATGAGTTTTGTTGGAGAGTTTTTTTTGTCTTTCAGATATTGACATTTAAATGACGGTGAATAGCAGTCTGAAATTGCTGGCTGGTGAGGGAGAATTATGGGAGAAATGCTGAAAAGACAACAAGGAATTATAAAGCATTCATGGACTCTCTCGAAATTCATCAAGCAATGGACCTTTTTTCTTTTTTTTTTCTTCAACGCCCTAATTTTTAATTTTTCTCCCTTTTCCTGATATATTTTGCTTTTCATTTTTTTTTTAATTTTCTTTATGTTTTATTTCCTGAACTTTATCTTAAAACCAAAGAGAAGCATTTTAACCTAAAATAATTTTCATGACAACTGTACATATTACATAATGCATATTGATCAATATATTTGACATCTAAGGTGAGATGCTGCACAATGGCTTGGCATAGCATAAATTTTAGTATGTTGGGTGGTTTTCCTAAATTTATAAGAGGGGTGAGTGAAATTCATCACTTTAGTCATGATTTGAAACTTTGTTGATTCAGTTGTTTATAATATGCTAAAGGCTATGACATATATGGATGAAAGAGATCTTTCTACCTTTCATGGTGAAGATACTGGCAAGAATTTCCACTGCTGCTTTGTCTGGACAGAAGATCTGATAAACACTGATGTGAAGCTGACTCTATCTGAACCATCGTGTGGGGGTATATGTATATGTTGGTATACCATTCAAGTGTAATTATGGACTGAATGATCCAAGTAACTGCTTTATTGAAGACAATGGGGGGTTGGCCTACAGCAAATTACAAAAGCAAATTGTGGCTGGCAATCAACAAATTCTGGTACTTGACAGGTACACAACCCGGTCATCTTTGTTCAAATTGTGGAAATGGAAAGAAGCAGATGTGAATTGTAAAATGCTTGCAAGATGGACTCATGAATGTCAAGTGTAAGAAAATAGTTTGAAGCACAGTTTTTACTGCCACATCCAAACCTTTTGACCTTGAAAGTGAGTGCTGGTACATTGATAGTTCTTCTTACTGTAAAGATGAAAGTAGAGTGTTTGCGTAAAAGTATCTTTAAAAATGGAAAGCTTGAGCCTGGAGATGGAAAAAAATCCTGGACTTATGTGGATTGGAGTTCCCAGAGCATACCAAGTTTACTTTCAGTGAGATGGTGAGAGATGTGATGAAGTCAGACCGAAGAATGGACTGTGACATCAGCTCATCTTTGCGCAATATTCAAGATCTTGATGTGATAATAAGGCCTAACAGCTATATGGGCCACTGATGTTTACCAAATCCTTTTCCAGTCATGGTCTAAAAGTTATATTATCTAATAACTGTTTCATGGGGATATTTTAGAGGCTGGCGAAGAGAGATGTAACCAGTTTCAACTTCATATTTTATATGAGCCATTGTAAAGCATCCAGTGCCTTAAATCATACTGATATGTTTTGTTGTTTGATTTATGGGTCAGTTCTAGTAGTTAGAACCGACCCAAGTGGGGGTATATGTTGTAATATGATTGGCCAATAGTGCGGTGCAGCTCTTGTTCTGGGACGACGTCATATGCCGGCATCCCAGAATGACCGCATCCCAGAATGGGGCGCGTAGTGGCGCGATTGCGGCCGCGCTGTGTTGCTAGGAGATGGCGCGACCCCGATCTGTGATGTCCGCAGCTCTTTAACCATGTGATCGGCTGTGTCCAATCACAGCGAGTCACATGTAAACATGGAGATGCCGGTAATCATCTCTCAGCGGTATCTCCTCACAGGGGGACATGTAGGAATGTAATCAGGGCACTGATCATTAGTCGCCCATCAGTGCCACCCATCAATGCTCATCAGTGCCCATATGTACCGCCTATCCGTGCTGCCTATCCATGCCCACCAGTGCTGCCTATCAGTGCCCGCCACTGCCGCCTATCAGTGCCCACCAGTGTCACCTATTTATGTCCATCAGTGCCACCTAACAGTGCCCATCAGTGCCACATATCAGTTCCACCTATCAGTGCCCATAAGTGCGGCATATTAGTGCCTCCTCATCAGTGCCCATAAGTGCCACCTCATCAATGCCAACCAGTTCAGCCTATTAGTGCTCATCGGTGCTGCCTCATCAGCGCACATCAGTGAAGGCGAAAAGTTACTTAGTTACAAAATTTACTGACAGAAAAAAAGTAAAAAACATTTTTTTTCAAATTTTTTTTTTTTTGTAAAAAATAAAAAAACCCAGCAGTGATTAAATACCACCAAAAGAAAACTCTATTTGTGTGAAGAAAATGATAACAAATTTGTTTGGGTACAGTGTAGCACGACCGCATAATTGTCATTCAAAGTGCGACAGCGCTGAAAGCTGAAAAATTGCCTGGGCAGGAAGGGGGTGTTAGTGCCTGGTAGGCAAATGGTTAAAAAGCATACCCTATAGCCAATAACTTTGTATTCTAAAGAATTGTACCAAAGAGGGAGATTTTCAGAAAACAGCTAGGGAACTATATTCGAGATTAAGAGTCAGGGGCTATAGCCATATCTGCCTAAAAAAATCATACAACAAAACCATTAAGCAAGTTAGACATTCCTTGATTTATTCCACCAAAAATAATAGACAACGTGCAGCCTGTTAGAATTATAACTCCCTATTGCAAACAGCATAAACAAATTAGAAGCATTCTTACAAAATTTTGGCCTCTTCTTACTGCAGATCTCGTGATCAATAAACATATAAAAACTTGTCCTTATATTACATATAGGAGAGCCACTTCAATTAACCGCTTCAGCCCAAGAAGATTTTACCCGCTTCCTGACCAGAGCACTTTTTGCGATTCAGCACTGCATCGCTTTAACTGACAATTGCGCGGTCTTGCGACGCTGCACCCAAACAAAGTGGACGTCCTTTTATTCCCACAAACAGAGATTTCTTTTGCTGGTATTTGATCACCTCTGCGGTTTTTATTTTTTGCGCTATAAACAAAAAAAGAGCAACAATTTTGCAAAAAAACGCAATATTTTTTACTTTTTGCTATAATAAATATCCCCTAAAAATATATAAAAAAACAATTTGTTTCCTCAGTTTAGGCCGATACGTATTCTTCTACATATTTTTGGTAAAAAAAATTGTAATAAGCGTATATTGATTGGTTTGCCCAAAAGTTATAGTGTCTACAAAATAGGGGATAATTTATGGCATTTTTTTTGTTTTTCACAATCAAAGTTTATTGAGAGCAAATTCAGTATACATGTTAAATTATAATAAACATCTTTTTTAAGCATGTAACATTATATCAGCGAACAACTTGACATTGCATATATATTCTGAAAATTTGAGTTTAGAAAATAATATTTCAAGTATTCTGGGAATAGGGTACAAGGTAAAGGGGAAGAGGAGGAGAGGGGAAAGAAATAAAAAAGGGGGGGGGAGGGGGGGGGGTTAAGGATGAGCAGGGAGTAATATGATACCATTTAAGTTTGGTGTTATTGGCCTACAATACATATTTCTTTAGATAGGTGTTACATTCTGATACAGATAGTAAATTAAAGCATTATACAAGTTAAATGTTCTTATCGATTAAAACCAGGGTTTGTTAATTCGGGATGGTTGCTGTTTTAAATTCGTCTGATAATGTAAACAGATACCAGGGTTGCCACATCTTGTTAAAGTTGGCGTTGTTTTCTTTTTTCATAGCTAGAATTTCTTCCATCTTATAGGTATAATGTACTCTGTCAAACCAATCTTTAACTCCTGGAGTGTGTGTAGATTTCCAATATATTGGAATTAGGGTTTTAGCAGCGTTTAAGAGATGTCTAGTGAGGGTCTTTTTGTACTTGCTCAGTGTATATGTGTTAATATGAATCAGGGAGGCAGCAGCATTTAAGTTTATTTTGGTCTCAGTAATGTATTTTATCCAGCGTATTATTTTCCTCCAATAATCTTGGATTGGGGGACATGTCCACCATATGTGCATAAAGGAGCCTGTTTCTGTACCACATCTCCAGCATGTGTCTGAGGTTGTAGGGAACCACCTCCTGGCCTTTTGCGGTGTCACATACTATTGGGTTAATATTTTATATGATATTTCCTGAGCCTTTGTGCTTAGTGAACACTTATGAGCTAAAATACAAGCTTTTTCCCATTGAGCATTGCTGAATTTGGTTCCCAAATCCATTTCCCACTTTTCTTTATGATTATGGCTGTCTATAGGAGTCGTTTGTGTGAACCAGTTATAAGCCATGGAAGTGGTTTTAAGAATCGGGGAACGTTTCTAGCAGATATGTTCTAGAGGTGTCATGGGTAGATAGTATGAAGCTCTATTTTTACTGTTCAGCAGGAAATTTTTTAGTTGCATATAGAACCATAGGCCAGGAAATGATTCCCCGTATTCTTCAGTAAATGCTTCCAAGGATCTCATCTTATTTCCAAGAAAGCAGTGGGATGTTAGAAACTTTGAGCTGTGTTTGGGTCCCGGGAGACATCTTTGAGTCATCCCAGGTGTAAAATCTGGGTTGCCTTCAATTGGTGTTAGCGGGCCAGGTATTGAAGCGATATTATGCGTTTTAGCAATTTTGTGTAAGATGGCTATTGTGGTCTTAATCATGGGGTGTTTCATGTTTTTGAGTGATCTAGCATGGTTTGTCCAAGGGAAATATAGTAGTTGTTGTTTATTGTAAGAGAGTTCCAATTGGACCCAGTCTTTGTTATCCCCGTGGCAGTGCCAATCTATCAGTCTGGTGATATGAGTTGCATTATGGTATTTTTTGAAGTCAGGTAGACCTATTCCGTATTTGTTTTTGGGGGAGGTGAGTAGTCTGTAATTCAATCTAGGTTTTTTTCCTGCCCATAGAAATCTTCTTTGTAAATCTTTAATTTTGCAAAGAATCCGTTTGGGACGTGTATTGGTAAAGTATTAAAGATATACAATAGTCTGGGGAGAATTGTCATTTTCAGTATTGAAGCTCTGCCAAACCAAGAAAATAATTTTGTGGACCAATCTTTAAGATCTTTTTTTATTGAGAGTAGTAGGGGTGTATAGTTAGCTTCATATATGTCGTCTATATATTGTAGTGAGATTAACCCCTAGGTATTTAAGATGTTTTTGTACCCACTTATAATTATAGTTCTTTTTTATCATGGTCAATTGGTTGGGGGGTAGTGAGAGGTTTAGTGCCTCTGACTTGGTTTGATTAATTTTAAAATTAGAAATATATCCAAAATGCCTTAAATATTTTATGGAGGTTGGGAATGGAGATATGTGGCTGCGAGATAAAAAATAGGAGATCATCTGCATAGGCTGCTATTTTGTATTCTTTTTTATTTATTTGGAATCCCTTAATGTCTGTGTTTAAATTGCTTCTGATTAGTGGTTCTAGTATAAGTATGAAGAGTAATGGTGATAAAGGGCAACCTTGACGGGTGCCGTTGCGGATGTTGATTGGTTCTGATAATGTGTCATTTATTTGAATTTTGGCTTTGGGGTGTTGGTATAAGGCTCCTATCCAATTTAACATGTTGTTTCCTAGTCCAATATGCGAGCAAGTGGAGAGCATATAGTCCCAGGAAACCCTATAGAAGGCCTTTTCTGCATCCGTGGATAGCAGAAGGCCTTCGATTTTGGAACCTCCAGCATAGTGTATTAAATTTAATGCTTTGGTAGTGTTGTCTCTGGCTTCTCTACCAGGCATAAAGCCTACTTGCTCAGGTCCAATGATTTTTGATAAGAGGGGTTTCAACCGGCTCGCAAGGATTTTAGTGAAAATTTTTAAGTCAACATTAAGTAAGGAAATGGGTCTGAAGTTGGCACAATCCGTGGGGTCTTTATCTGGTTTTGGTACTACTGCGATATAAGCCATTAAGAGGGAGTCAGAGCTATGTTCTTGTTTTGCTAGATTTTTATAAACAGATATAAGATGTTTAGAGAGGAGATGCGTGAAAGTTTTATAATATTGGGATGTAAAACCATCCGGGCCAGGGTTTTTTCCAGGTTTTAATTCTTTAATTACTTCTTGTATTTCTGTAATATTTATGGGTTCTTCTAGTTTGTTGATATCTTCAGGATCAAGGGTCAGTAATCCTCTATTTTGCAGGAATTCCTTGATTGTCTCATCTTTTGTGCCTGTGATATGGGGAGGTTTGTGTTGTGTTTTAATATTATAAAGGGCAGTATAGAATTCATGGAACAGTTCGGCTATTTTTTCGTTTTGGTTTTTATGGCGTGTATGTGTCCCCCTGTGTGTGCTTCTTTTAGTGCTCTAGCCAAGTATTTCCCACTTTTGTTTCCATGCTCATAGAATATATTCTTTTGGAAAAAAAGTGCTCTTCTGGTTTTTAGGTCTAATATCTGTTTAAGGGCTTGTCTACATTTTTTAAGTTCTTCCTCTAGATTGATGGTGATGGATTGTTTATGTTGGCTCTCGAGGCTGGCTATTTTATTGGATAAGTTAGTGATTTCCCTGTCTCTTTCTTTTTTTCTTCTGGCTCCCCATTTTATAAAATCCCCTCTGATTACACTCTTGTGGGCTTCCCAATTGTTTAGGGGGTTGGTATCTGATTCTCGGTTAGTTTCAAAATATCGTTTGATGGAATCATGTATGTCATCTTGTATGGTTTGGTCAGTTAATAAGGCCCGAGTTAAGTGGCCAGTTGAAGGTAGTAGATTTGGGAGAGTTTAATTTGAGAGTGATGGCGGTAGGGGCATGGTCTGAAATGGATATTATTCCTATTTCTGCTCTAGTTAGGTTGATCAAATTTCTTTGGGAGATAAAGATTAGGTCAATTCTGGAATATCTTTTGTGCGGGGAAGAAAAGAAGGTGTAGTCTCTGTCAGAGGGATGTGTAGATCTCCAAGTGTCTACTAAGGATAGTGATTGGAGTAATTTCTTAATAGGTTTCAGTATCTTGTATGCAACAGAAGTATAGCCTGAGGATGTGTCTTGTTGTGGGTTTAGAGGGATATTGAAATCGCCTCCTAGGATAATGCATCCTTCTGCAAACCATCTGAGTTCATCTACTATTTTTTGGCAGAATGTTATATATGCTTTGTTTGGGAAGTACACATTAGCTAAGGTAACTGGTGTCCCATCCCATGTACCTTTAATGAAAATATAGCGACCCTCTGGGTCGACGAGTTGTTTCGAAGGGGAAAAGGGAGAATGTTTGCTGAACAATATAGTGACCCCTTTAATTTTAGCAATAGGGTTTGTGGCGTGGTAAGCTTTTGTGAAGTGGCCATCAGTGAGTTTGGGAATATTGTTGTTCTTAAAGTGCGTTTCTTGGAGATAGACTATTGCAGGGTTGGCTTTTTTTAGTTCCTTCAGGAGCTTTGTTCTTTTCTCAGGAATATTTAGGCCGTTTACATTATGTGAAATAATATTCGGGGCTTTCCCTAGAAGTGAGTAGGCCATGACGGTAGTAAGGGGAAGAGAAAAAAAAAAAAGGGGGGGAAAAAGGGGGGGGGTGTGAAGGGGAGAAGTGAGATGGGTGGTTAGTATACGATAAGGAGGATAAGAGTAAGATAAGGTAAATCTAGAGGTTGTTAATGATAGAAGTTTGGTTCAATAGAACCGTGTTTGAGATTGCTCAGTGTTACACCTTGAAGGTGTTGAGCAAGCTGGTGTTAGTTGCGGTTCACCAGTTTTACTCTGGGGGGTGAGTGGGAGGTACGAGGGTGGACGTTTAACGTGTGGTAATGGGTGACAGTCTTATCAGTGCTCTCGAGTATTCAGGAGCGCCGGGATGCTATTTATATAATGTTAAGGTTCATGTTCTCTGACCAGTAATTTGGATTTTAACTCATACAGCTTTATTAGTGATATAAACTAATCCAGGGTGTCTGGAACTTAAATAACCTTGCATCTCATCAAGTCCTGAGAGTGATCCGTTTCCAATATCTATCTTATCTAGGTTTCGAATTTCCCAGGACCCAATGAGATGCAGCCCAATATACAACTCCTCTGTGGGAGGACAACCGATAAACTGTAAACTGTTAACCTTACCAGTACACAACAATACGTATAACTTATTTGGTTCTAAACCATTATCATTATAATGGTGTTGGTTTCTGGAGCATCACTCCATATATTATTAACTTTTAAAGGTAAATCACCGTATCCAGGATATTATGATCTGTTATATATAAGTGGAAAACATATATATTCCATCCATTTCTATGCTGTGACCTTCATGCACCTATCATCTTATCTTGGACCAATAGTAAGATAAGGTCTATGATGTATAAAAGTTGATTTCTCTTATCTTGTCCCAGGCCTATAGTAATCAGGCTGGATACCTGAATATATAGGTGTTTGGGGGTCATACAGCATGTGTGGATGGGACCTTTTGTCATCATTGATGTAAAAGATCTATGATATGACTGCATCAATCGTTAATCAAAAAAAAAAAAAAACCAAAACTGAATAAAACAGAGTAAATAACATGTCAAATTCGACCAAAATGTTGAACCCAGTTCAGTGGGGGTATCTAAAGCTGCAATGATAGAAGCAGATTCCAATGGCATAGTAGAAATCTACTCACTAGCTAATAAATGTCAACCTGTAGGAATATCTGCACCTTACATTTTAAGCCTGTAAGAGAAATCTTAACGTTCAGTCGTTGGGAGTAGAAGACCAAACAAAATTAGAACAAAGATCGCTATGTTTCCTGAGTCCTTATACCCGTAAGATCATAGGATCCTTTTTGTTGTCAGTGTTGAAAACAAAATTCCTATTTGAAAAAGTGTGTAGCCCTCTGGTTCAATCTGGAGAGGGTTGGTTGATAGGACATCTTGTGTTGGTGGGCAGAAATTAGAGATATTCAGTCTTCCCATTTTTCACTGCTAGCGTTCTTACTTTGTGAACTGTAAACTGGAGATTTAGGAAAGTAAAAGTTTTCCATTCCAAATTTGTAGAGAATAGGGATTCAATCCATTGTGTCAATCTTCAAAAGAAGAAGGGTAGAGTAATGAAGTTTGCTTGCAATGCAATCATTATGTGTGCAAATCTTGTGTCCTTATTTGTCACAGCATACTATTGTGCTGGATTACTAGTAAATCTTATTGAAGGTTGCCATCTAGTGGCTAAACTTTTAATATCGCTCTCATAAAACAGGTCATGAGGAAAAGTCCTTAGAAGTGAAGACAAGAGAAATAAAAATAGAACTTTAAACATGTGATCAACACCCCATATGTGATAAGAGTTAACTGTATAGTTTGACAATTATTGTCCCTGTTTTTTTTTTATAATTGACTATATTGTCTAGCATCTCTTGATCTGGGGCTTTTAGTTGCAGGAGAATTATAAACGAGTCTACCTGCGTTTCTGTGTTGTTTTCCATGTTGAAAAGGAGATTTCCCAGGGGACAGTCCTGAGGTGGAAGGCATGTTGTTGATTGCAGGAGGGAGACAGAATTCTGCGTACCAGTCTGGAAGCTCTACTGGTGCTATTTGCAGGTTCTCACAAAAATGCAATAAGTCATCTGGGACTCTCAGCATGAACTGTTTGCCATTGTATAAGGCCTGGAGAGCAAAGGGGAATTTCCACCAATAGTTAATTCCTTTTTCTCTTAGGATTCCTAGTAGGGGTTTCAATGCTCGTCTGTTTTTCAAGGTAATAGGTGAGAGGTCTTGAAAGAGCTGTACGTCCGTTCCATTAAATGTAATCAGCTCATTCGTTCTAGCTTTTTGCAGGATTTCTTCTTTAAGGCAGAAATTAGGAAGACAGCAGATTATATCTCTAGGAGGTGTATTGTCAGGGGCTCTGGGTCTTAGGGCTCTGTGTGCCCTGTCAAATTCAATGGGAGAAGCTTCAGGTCTCTCAATTAGATTATTGAAAATGGAGGTTAATGCAGGTTTGATTTGTTCAGGGGTGACAGACTCCGGAACACCCCTCACCCTTATGTTGTGCCTTCTCCCCCTGTTATCGAGGTCCTCGATCTGTCTTATTCATGTCAATCATATGTTGAGAGTGAGTAGCTGCAATATCATCCAATCTGACTAAAGCCCTGTCCCTCCGTTTTCCTGCTCTCTCATTTACTGCCATTTGTTCAGTCAGCTTCAGTAAATCAGACTTTAGATCAGTGATAGCTGCTGAGAGCGAGTTCTTAATGTCTGCAGCTATCTCCGTCATATCTGCAAATGTTAGTGGGTGGTCGGCAGTCACTTTACCTCTGGCAGAGCCTTCAGATGCAGGGAGGGAGATTTCATCATCCTCCGTGTCCTCCTCGTGTGCCGTTTTGTGAGCCAGCGCCATCTTGGGTCCGTCACTGCCGCTGCTGAAGCGGTATTTGCTGCGCTTTGCCTGTGAGTTCCTGCTTTTGGGGGTTCCCAGTGATCTCATAGAGCGATTGTGTGCCCCCTTCCTCAGCTGAGTGGACATTTTTGGCCAGGGAATGGATCGTTTTCAGGTCCCAGCGCTCTCTGGATGTCGGAGCTCTCTCACACTGCTTCCATCCGCACTGCGTGCCAAGCCACGCCCCAGCATTTTTATTATTATTTTTTTTTACTAGTAATGGCGGTGATCTGCGTTTTTTTTTTATTAATTTTTTTATCAGGACTGCGACATTATGGCGGACACATCAGACTCTTTTGACACATTTTTGGGACCATTGGCATTTATACAGCGATTAGTGCTATAAAAATGCACTGATTACTATAAAAATGCCACTGGCAGTAAAGGGGTTAACACTAGGGGGTGATCAAGGGGTTAATTGTGTTCCCCAGTGTGTGTTCTAACTGAAGGGGGGAGGGGACTGTGGAGGGGAGATGACAAATCGCTGTTCATACTCTGTTACAAACAGACAATCTGTTTCTTCTCCCCTCAAACTGTGTTTACACACACAGATCCCGGTTCTCGGTGTGTCAGCAGCAATCGTGGGAACCTGACGGTGATCGTGACCGCCGGGCACTCGCTTCGGCTCCGGGGGGAATGCAGCGGGCACGCGTGTGCACCTCTGTGGCCATAGGGCGAAGCGACGTAACATAACGTTGTTTCTCACAGCAGTGCCATTCTGCGGCAGCTGGTCGGCAAGTGGTAAAGACCGTTTGGTACATAGTCATCATAACCCAAAGAAACTGAATTCTAATCCACACAGAACATACTCCTGTGGTAATTGCGAAGTTTGTTGATTTAACCACAATGGCAATGAAATTGTCCTCCCCAATGGACAACTATACCCCATCAAACAAAGAATCACATGCCAGACCATAGGAGTGGTGTACCTTATGCAATGTCTGTGTGGATGCTTCTATATAGGGAAAACCAAACGCCCCTTTTCAAAAGAATTAAGGACCATGTATCCCCTATTCTAAAAAAACAAATGGAAACTGCCGTGAGTCGGCATGTTGTCCTATATCATGATTTTGACCCAAGCACAATTCAATTTACAGCTCTTGACCATATACCCTTGACTACCAGAGGTGGCAGCATAGATCCAACGCTGCTACAGCTGGAAACTCGATGGATATACAGTCTCAATGCCACAGTATATCCAGGCTTGAATGAAACTGTCAGCTTTAAGCCATTCTTATGACCCATTTTGGGGACTGACAGGTCAATCCCATGCAATTTCTGCTGGTGTCAATCTTGTTTTTGTTTTTGTGATCTTATACGTCTATGTTTCCCTTCCATTTCCCTTTCCTTATCCTCTCTTATTCCTCTTTTTTCCCCCTTCCTCCCCTTTACCCCCTCCCTCCCCTTCCCCCTTTTTCCTTCCACCTTACCTGCCTGTCTCCCCTCTTTTTTATCCATCTATCCAGCCTCAAATCATTTCAATTTTTTTTTTTTTTTATATTTGGTGACTAACTGTTGATTGTTGTCATTTCAATGCTGATCACTATGCTATACATATCCATCTATATTTCTAACCGGTATTCACAATTTTGTATAAAATCCCATTTAGAATCTGATGTTTTCAGGTTAACAATGACTAGCAAAAATATTGATATATTATTGGTATATTATGCTTTGTTCATTGAAATTGATCGGATCTAATATTCCTTGCCCTCTGTACTTGACTTTTCATCTTTATTTTTCATCTGCTGGCTCCTGGTGTTTGGGATGCCATCTTGAGGCAACACAGATGTGTTTTTCTGTTTATGCATCTCTTCACTAATCATCAGCCTTTTTATTCTGTTTGCATTCTCTGCTCGGCAATACTGGGGGAGGAATTAGATGCACACCCACTGTTTGGGGCATCTCAGCTCCTGCCACGTCACCTCCCTGCTCGCAGAGCCATGATGCATTATGTCAGTGTAGTTTTCGGTGCCTCGCGCATGCGCAATAGCTTCCACATGGCTATATTCGGCCGGTGACGTCAGACGCCGGCCGTGCGGTGTGTCTGTATAAAAAAGACCAGCCAGAAATATGTTTTTGCTACATCAAGGGTGACCACACTTTGTAGGAGATTGATCACAGGTAATAACTATACGTCTCAGCTAGCTGTAAACTTATCCAAATGTATTTAAATGCTTTCATTTTTCTAGTAAACCCAATGGACAATGGTTTTGTCTATGTCCATTAAATTATTCTGATCGCTATCTGCTTCCATCTGTTCTATCTCCTCTATTGCTTGGAGACATGTGATCTGCAGCAGTTGTCTGTGGCTGTTCTTTTTGACTCACAGACATTTGGAGATTATTATATATATTCTCCTTCTAAAACTTGCAATATACATTGTTTTAGTTATTCATGTATTTACATTTTCAGCTAGTTAACAGCCTGCTTAGCATTCAATTTAATTAAGCTTTTTTCTTAGCACATCTCTAATTTATTTTATTTTATTTACTATTTTTAGCTTCTTCCTTCCCCATGTTTTTTCAACTACAGCATATCTGATAATTAGTGGTTTTTATACCACACTGCACCCTTAATTTACCTTAAAATCAACAGCTTGTATACCTTTATATATTTTTCCAATAAACCAGCTACTATTCACTTGGATTGTTTTAGTTGGTCACTTTCCATTCTCATAGCGAGTTGAGAATTCAACTGATTGTAGCTTTCTTAATCCTTGTAGCATGTTCCATTTGGACCTCTCCTGAGCATTCTGTGTTTCCACTTTGGGGCTTGTTTCTTTGGCGTCGGCTTGTGTCCGGAGTCTCTGGGAGACAAGAGCTGGGTGAGTGGTGATCTGTTGAGTATAGTGGACAAGGCTCTATTTGTACAAACTATACATTTAAAATTACTTAATGCTATCTGCTAATAACATGATGTGTTTTATTTTTTGCCTTATATTTAGTGACTCATACCGTATTAAGAAATTATATCCCCTAAGGAAGCCCAAGGTGGCAAAACATGTCCGGACAATCATATTGCTGTCACCATTATTACGATAAGATACTCCCAATATTGCATTGAATCTTTCAAACAAGCTGTATTGATTTTAAATGTTTGTCCATTAGGAACAAACTTTTTATCTGTTTTCCATAATAAAACAATTATTTTCAACAATCTGTGTTCTAAATATTTCAGCACCTAAAAAATCCCCTAAAAAAAATCCTTGTATGTATATGGGTAGAATGCTTCTCCAAAGTAAATAGGATAATTATATAAGGGCAGTTTGTGTTACCAGGGGCATGTGTAGATTTAGAATCATGGACTTTGCCTCATTTCGTTTGTAATAAGAGACCTTAGCAAATTGGGATAGAATAATACGGATTAAGAAGAGGGACTGGGAGGGATTGGTGACCATCAGGATTATATTGTTCACAAAGACTGATCTTATACTCCATTCCTTGGAACGAAATGCCTGAAATGTGAGGTTCAGCTCAGATTCTAGCAGCAAGGGGCTCTATGAGGAGTGCAAAAATTATAGGGGATAGTGGGCATCCTTGCCTGGTGCCATTAGTAATGTCAAATGGCTTGGAGAGTACGCCATCTGTTAAGAAACTGGCATTTGGGAAAGAGTAGAGTGACATTATAGCATTTTGTAACCAGCCTGTAAAACCAAATTTCTCCAATCTGGCCCGCAAGAACCCCCAATGTACTCGATCAAACTCCTTCTCTGCATCTAAGGATAGAAGCAGAGAAGGCTTTTTTATTGTTTCTAATGCTGCTTACACAAGGTCGGAATTTCCGACAGAAAAAGTCCGATGGGAGCTTTTCATCGTTATTCCGACCGTGTGTATGCCCCATCTGACTTTTTCCGTCGAAAATTCAGATGGACTTAGATAGAGAACATGTTCTATATTTTTCAGTCGGAACAAATTCCTATCAGAAAAACCGTTTATCTGTATGCTGTTCCAAAGCACCAAAAACAAGGCATGCTCTGAAGCAAGTACGAGACGGAAGCGCTCGGTCTGGTAAAACTAGCATTCGTAATGGAGATAGCACATTCCTCACGCTGCAAATTCTGTGATCTTTTAATGCAGCACATTCTTTTGTGCTTTATAATGCTAGAATAATGAAGTTGTTTTGCTGCTAATATTCACACAGAGTTCTGACAAACTTATTTCTTTCTTATTTCTCGTGATCTCATGAACAGCAGTAAAACGATCTGAAAAGCACGAGTCTGAAAAGCGTGAATCGTCTCTCACCAAACATCTACTAACATGAGATAAACATGAGATTAGCAGAAGGAGCCCAAAGGGTGGCGCAGTGGCTATTGAACTTCCTTTTTACAGTGCCGTCGTACGTGTTGTACGTCACCGCATTCTTGATGGTCGGAATTTGATGTGACCATGTGTATGCAAGACAGCTTGAGCCGAATTCTGACGGAAAAACCTTCAGAGCTTATTCCGACGGCAAAACTGGTCGTGTGCACAGGGCATTAGTCATAAATTAGGGAGATTAGTCGCCTTGTGGTGTCTGCAGTTTGTCTGCCTGGAACAAAACCCACCTGGTCAGGGTGTATTAATAAGGGAATGAAAGTAAGCAATCTTCCTGCTATTACTTTGGCATACAGTTTAACATCTGTGTTTATAAGAGATATAGGTCATAATTCTGTACCACTTGGGGTCCTTGCCAGGTTTGGGAATTGTATTAATGACAGATTGTAACATGTTCTTAGGAAGTGAGCCAAAGGATGCAGCATAGTTGAAGAGGTCAGATAGATGTGGCAAAACAATAGAGGCGAATTGTTTGTAGTATTCGTTAGTGTAACCATTGACTCCAGGAGACTTCTTAGATGGGAGAGTTTTGATAGATAATTCAATTGCTACTGGAGAGAATGGTTAATATTTGGATTGAATTTGGGATGTTTAGGCTTTTCAGCCTTGTATTACAAGAAATTTGCTTATATCCTACCTCCATTAATAACTGAAGCCCTTAAATCCCTCTTAGACGGACATTCTTTTAGATCTGAAACTTTAACTGCAATTATCTCAATGATTCCCAAACCCCACTCTGATGAAACATCTTGCTCTAATTACAGACCTATCTCACTGCTTAATTTAGACATTAAACTTCTAGCGAAAGTCTTAGCAACCCATCTAAACAATATAGTTGGCTCTTTAACACACAGAGACCAAGTAGGCTTCATACCAATGCGCCAAGCAGGAGATAATATACGTAGGGTAACATTATTGATGCATACTGCCAAATCAAGAAAAATTCCACTTTGTTGTTTATTTCTAGATATAAAAAAAGCATTTGATACAGTTTTGTGGCCCTATCTATGTTATGTCGTACAACGCTGGGGATTTGGTCCCCATTTCCTCAGTTGGATCTCATCTTTATATAATAACCCTAAGGCATATGTAAAATATGCTGGGTATAAATCAATTCCATTTAATATCTGCAGAGGTACATGACAGGGTTGCCCACTATCCCCACTTTTATTTGCCTTACTTATTTCTGATCCTTCAATTAGAAGTCTTGAGTTTGCAGACGACATTTTAATCTTTCTGTTCTCCCCACATATCTCAGCCCCTAATCTTATTTGAAAACGAAAACATTTCGCTCATATTTCTGGTCTAGTCATTAATCCGCAAAAATCTATGGCACTAAATATTTCTCTATCTCCTTCAGCTGTACAACAGGCACAAGCATCTCTCCATTTCACATGGTCTACTACCCGTCTTCCATACTTAGGAATCGATTTTATGCCTAATCTCTTTACAGCTAATTTTCCACCTATCTTACGTCAGATTACCAATTTGTTAACTCAGTGGTCTTCTCTTTCCATATCTTGGATAGGTAAAATCAAAGTTATTAAGATGGCTATATTACCCAAAATTCTTTATCGCTTCAGGGTTTTACCCATCTCAGTCCCAATGTACTTTTTAAGAATATTGCAGCGTAAATTAACAACATTTGTTTGGGGTTCTTCAAAACCCTGTTTGCCTAAACATACATTATACCTTCTGAAACTTATTGGTGGTCTCGGATTTCTTAATTTATCTACTTATTATCATGCGGCTCATTTGGCACAAATACCTAATTAACATGCAACCAATGAAATGCCACTCTGGGTAGCTCTGGAATATAGATTGTGACCCGTTATTAATATCTAATCTCTTATGGTTACAACCCTATTTTCGGAAAAAACTTACAAATCCGATTACAACGTTCACTTCTAGTTTGGGACAGTTCTAAAGCGGTATGTGGCCTACAAGCTCCTCATATTCAACACTTATCGTTTCTTAAGAATCCTCTTTTTTACCCCGCTTGGAAATTTCCTAAATCATTTAAAGTAATGGACCACCTCTAAATTACCCAACTACATGATCTTATATCCTCTAATTCCTTTAAAATGTTCCCTGACTTATGTAAAAGTCATGGACTTCCAAACTCAGTTTTCCCATATCTCCAAATTATCATATTTCGAGAATATATGTAAACATGACCCCCATGCAAAAGGACTTATTTCGAACCTTTACGCCCAACTAGTTTCTAAACTAGTACGCCCTCATATGTAGCTAAGTGGGAATCTGATCTCGGATTTTCATTGGAAACAGCAGTATGGGACAAGATTTGGATTACTACAAAATCTTCCTCTCAAAATATAGCTGCTTTAGAAACTAAATACAAAGTACTTACACGATGGTACTTAGTCCCTACCAGAATTGCAAAATGTGCCCCCAATTACTCCTCATCTTGCTTTCAAGGCTGTACTGAACTTGGATCACAACTTCATATCTGGTGGACTTGCCCAATTGTCAAAAGATTTTGGAAAGATATATTCCACAGGATTATTATTGCAGTAATACATTATTTGCAGTGTCCATCTTTCCTTTGATAGCACTTTTGAATTTAAAACCGACAACAGTAATCAGTTCAAACTCTTACTACAGATCACTATAGCCGCAAAACAAACAGTCACTAAAGCCTGGAAATCCCTTACCCTGGTATTAACTGAAACTAAACATAGAATTAATCAAGCTATGATTCATGCTAAAATAAAGGCTATAACCCAAGACAAAATAGCTAAATTTAAGAAAATATGGCACCCTTGGATGACACACTATTTGCCTTCTAATTTCAATGTATCCTTGTTGTTGGTACATTTTACCTACGTTTTCATTTTTTCTATGCTTATTATATGATAGAAACCACACCTTGCCTCTTCCATTTCCTTTCTTCGCTTCTCTTTTGTTCCTTTTCTAACTCCTTCGCTACTTTACCTTTCTTTTTCCTCTTTCTTGTACCTCTTCTTTCTCTTCATCAGGTTCAAATAGCGTTACTTTTAATTGCATTCCTTGTTTTTTTTTTTTTTTTATGATATTACAAAAATACTGAAATTTGCTCCTGCTTGAAATATGAGAGGGATAATACCTTAACGCCTCCTTTATTAAATACTTTAGATCATCTCAATTTATTATTAATTTGAGACTTCGTTATATTACCATTGTTAATGTTTAGAATTTTGCTCTCTTGAATAGTATAGAAATTGTCTCTCTGAGTTATTAATCTTTTGACTAAAGTGTGAGACAAATTTTATCTTTAGTTATATCCTAATATATTATATTCCTGTATCGCTTTTAAACTTGTTTCCTGATTTATTACATTTTAATAAATGAATCTGACAAGAATTTGGGATGTTCAAAGAGCGGGGAGATTTACTGATTCCAAAAAGTCTGTATAGCTGACAGGATTGGTTGTGGAGTAGATTAATCATTTTTGAGATTGTATAGGGATTGGTAAAAATCGCTAAAAGCATTAGCAATATCTGAGAGGTTAACTACGGGGGTTCTGGAGCTAGGATGGTAGACTGATCTGATTTTAGTTTTTAGGCGTTGCTGTTTAACCGACTTTGCTAGGCGAGATCCAGCTTTGTTCCCTAGTGAGTAGTAGTTTGCTTTTCGATTTTTTCCAGTACTGATCAAGTTGGTACTTCAGAAGAGAGCAAAGTTTATTTCTATCAGCTAATAAGGATGAGGATAGGGCAGGGGAGGGATGCTGTTTGTTTAGTTCCTCTATGTTTTTAATCCAGGTCAAGATCTCTTCAACTTGCTGTCTCCTCTGACTCTTAACAGATGCTTGCAATTGAATCAGGATACCTCTCATAAAGGCCTTGCATGTGGCCCATAATGTGGGAATAGAGATGTCCAGAGAGGTATTAACCTCATAAAAGAGAGCATGGACTTTTAAGATCGATTGGCAGTGGTCAGAGAATGCTAATGGTGTGGGCTCCAGTCTCCAAAAGTGGGTGAGGTTGAGTTTCTTAATGTCACCGAGTAGTATGGATGCCAGGGCATGGTCAGACCATGTTATCATACCTATATGTAAGGGTTCATTTGTCCGTGAGAAAAAAGTCAACCCTAGAGTATGAGAGGTGGGGTGGTGAATAGTAGGAGAAATCTTTTTCTCCTCCATGCTGGCATCTCCAGATGTTATATAGGTCATTAGTGTGTAGAAGGTGGTAAATGGTTTGGTGGGTAGCTCTTTTATCTTATGAGGAATCAAGGATGGCATTGCCAATCGCATTGAAGTCTCCACCTATAATGAGTCTGCCACTTTTGATAGACAGAATTTTTGCAAAGAAGTGTTTGCAGAATTTAATCTGCTTAGCTTTTGGGGCATAAACGTTGACAATTGTGTATCGGCTATGGATAGATGTCACAGATTAAGATGTGGTATCTGCCCAAGGGGACAGCGATTTTCGGAGTGGGTTTGAAAGTTAGTTGAATCTCGAATAGCCGTAAGAACCCCATTTTTCTTGTGAGTGTTAGAGGACATGAATAAATGGGGGAAGTGCTTCAAGGTGATGGTGGGCGTCCTGGATATGGTGAAGTGCATCTCCTGGATCAGGAGACTATCCGCTTTTAGGGAGCATGCCTCTTTTGCAAGTGATGAATGCTTGAAGGGTGAGTTCAGGCCTCGCACATTCAGAGAGGTAAACTTAATTGACATGATGTTGCAGGAATTTGTGAGGACCCGGTTGGTACGTGGATATTCATGGATCTGGCGAGTTTTCTATATGTTGTTGGTGGCACATCCATTTTGGCCGCAGGACAGTTAAGTATTGTGGAATTGAAGGCGATATCATCTCAGAATGTTTGGTATGCTAAGATGTTCTACTCACTTATTCAAAAATCAGGTTTGAATGTGGTATCATACCAAGCACTAAAGAAGCATTTAGAGGTGATAAGGAAAAGTGTAAAAAACACTTGTAACGCTACCAATCAAAGAATAGTAAAAAAAATTGCTACATTATACAAGGTTAGACAGATGCCAGATGGTAACTTAGACATATGCCAAACCTGTGGAGATACATTAAAAAAGGGACAGAGCGTCAACTAGGTATCATCTGTGTCATTTGGACACAGACTAAGCCCTCAATGGAAGTGTTAAGACACAATCAAAAAAGGTCTGTACCTGCCGTGTGATGAGTGGCCATACTTAGGCTCCCCATGACTCCAGCATCATGGGAATGCTCACTGAGGGCTCTTATGTATGTTTCCCCGCCCCCCACCACCCATCCGACGCTTGGCATCAGGATGTGGTGCGGACGCCAGAAAAGGGAATCGCGCATGCACGTGGATGGGATATCCCCTGCCCCCACTGTCGACATCACGGTTCTGGGTCCACTCCCAAGGGAAATGGTCCGAGGAGATAGAACAGCCCGCCGATTCAAATGAACAAGGTGGATGGGAAGGAAAGATGGACAGAGAGGAAGAGGAAATCAAATTAGTGAGGCAGGGGAGGCCCTGCCCCATCTGTATATGGTTGTACTATTGTTTTTTAATTTTATATCTGTTTAAATAAACATTATTGCTTGTATATGTTTTTTTGTGCATTAACTTAAAGGCACCTAAAAGTCCCGCATTCCCACTTCATTTTTTAAATATTCTAAAATAACTGGGATGTTGGTGCCATGACTATTGATGTGTTTGGTCATGTCCACACAAACCTTTTGTAATTACACTTTATAGGGTGGTTTAAACACCCAGGAACATTTTTGTGGACATCACAACACCCCCCCCTACAGCAGTGTCCTTTGCCCCTCTTCACATCACCCTCCCCCCCAAAGCAGTGTCCTCTGCTCCCTTTCACATCACTCCCCAGTGGGGTACTCTGTCCCTAGTCACATCACCCCCGAGCCGTGTCCTTTGCCCCCATCACATCTCCTCCTCATCACAACAGTGTCCACTGCCCCCCTTACATCACCCCCCACAGCAGTGTCCTCTGCCCCTTCACATCATCCCCCCCCAGCAGTGTCCTCCACCTACCTTTACATCACCTCCTCAGTGCAGTGTCCTCTGCCCCCTTCACATCACTTTCCCCCACAGCAGTGTCCTCTGCCCCCTTCACATCACTTTCCCCCACAGCAGTGTCCTCTGCCCCCTTCACATCACTTTCCCCCACAGCAGTGTCCTCTGCCCCCTTCACATCACTTTCCCCCACAGCAGTGTCCTCTGCTCCCCTTCACATCACCCCTCAATTGTGTACTTTTCCCCTTTTCACATTACCCCCCCCCCACAGCCATGTTCTCTGCCCCTCTTCACATCAACCTCCCCCACACTGATGTCCTTAGCACTCCCTTCACATCACCTCCCACAGCAGTGTCATCTGCCCCCTCCATACCCCCCACAGCCGCTTTACATAACCCTCCCCATAGTGGTGTCCTCTGTCCCCCTGCACATCGCCCCCTACGGCATTGTCCTTTGTCCCCCTTCACTTCACTCCCCCATAGCAGTGTTTTTTTCCCCTTCACATCACCCCTATAGCAGTGTCCCCTGACACCCTTCACATCACTCCCCGCCACAGCAGTATCCTCTGCCCTTATTCACACCACCCTCCCCCCGTGGTGTACTTTGCCTCTTTTAACATCACCCCCCTCCCACAGCCATGTTCTCTGCCCCCCTTCACATCACCCCCCAGAGCAGTGTCCTCTGCCCCCCGGTTCACATTCCCCCCCACAACAGTGTTCTCTACCCCCTTCACATCCCCCCCCCCCGTGGTGTGCTCTGCCCCTCTTCACATCATCCAGCAACACAATAGTGTGCTCTGCCGCTCTTCATATCCGCCCACAGTAGTGTCCTCTGCTCATCTTCATATCCGCCCACAGCATTGTCCTCTGCTCATCTTCATATCCGCCCACAGCAGTGTCCTCTGGCTCCTTCACATCACCCCAAGTGGTGTTCTCTGCCCCTTTTTACATCACCCCCCACAGCAGTGTCCTCGCCCCCCCTTTACAACACTTCCCCCCACAGCAGTGTCCTCTGCCCCACTTTATATTACCCCCTCACAGCAGTGTCCTCTGCCCCCTTCACATCACCCCCCACAGCAGTGTCCTCTGCCCCTCTTTACATCACCCTCCCTCCTAAAGCAGTGTCCTCTGCTCCCTTTCACAACACTCCCCAGTGGGGTAATCTGTCCCTATTCACATCACCCCCCCAGCTGTGTCCTTTGCCCCCATCACATCACCTTCCCCTCACAGCAGTGTCCTCTGCCTCCTTTCACATCACCCCCCACAGCAGTGTCCTCTGCCCCCCCCTTTACTTCACTCCCCCACAGCAGTGTCCTCTGCCCCCCTTCACATAACCCCCCCCATAGTATTGACCTCTACTCCCCTTCACATCACCCTCCAGAGCAGTGTCCTCTGCCCCTCTTCACATCACCCCCCCACAGCAATGTCTTTTGCCCCAGTCACATCACTCCCCCCCCCCACAGAAGTGTCCTCTGCTCCCTTCACATCGCCCCCCACAGTGGTGTCCTCTGCTCCCCTTTACATCACTCCCCACAGCTGTGTCTTCTGTCCCTCTTCACGTCACCCCCCACAGCTGTGTACTCTGCCCCTTCACATGACTCCCTCTCCCCACAGTAGTGTCCCCTGCCCCCAAAAGTGAATTAACAGCCTTTTTTCCTATATATCACTTTTGCTATACATGTAGAAAAAAATGGGGTCCCCCTCAAAATCCATACTATACCCTTCAGATCTGGTACAGATTTTAGGTGGGAACCCTGCACAAAAGAAATGACATAGGGTCCCCCCAAATTCATTCCAGGCCCCTAATCCAAGCACACAGACTGGTGAACCAGTTAAGATGAGACTGCCATTCTGCTCTCCCCCTCCTGAAACATACTAGGCTACATCAACATGACTGGCATCACTGCTGGGCACTGTTGGGGCTGCACTGATGATTAGTGTCCTGATAATCTGTGCAGGTCTCCCCTGTGAGAAAATGCCACTGATCTGCTCTCCTCTCCTCAAACGCTGTCGGTGTGAGGAGAGGAAAGCCGATAACCGGCACTTCCTTGTTTACGTTTGATCAGCCGTGATTGGACACGGCTGAGTACATGGGTAAAGAACCTCGTCATCAGATTTTTACCGAGATTGGGGATCCGCCAATTGCCACGCTGTGTGCCACAACGGGCTTGAAATCGCGTCGAGAGTGGGACCAGAATGAGAGAGCCACCCCGCCTCATTTGTCTATACAGCAGGCTGGAGGTGGTTAAGTGACACTAAACTCTGGTTAAATAATAAAAAAAGTTTCAAGTATGTTTTCTTACTCAGAAAAGCCTCTTCTATTGCTCTCAGCCTTTACCAAATCTCCTCATTCTTTTTTTTTTTTCTTCTGTGATGCCGTTTGTGCTGCGACTTCCTGTTATGCCCTGTACACACAACGGAAAATGTGTGATAGGACCTTGTTCTCGGAAATTCCGACCGTGTGTGGGCTCCATCACACATTTTCCATTGGAATGTCCGACACACAAAGTTTGAGAGCTATAAAATTTTCCGACAACAAAATCCGTTGTCGGAAATTCTGATCGTGTGTACACAAATCCGACACACAAAGTGCCACGCATGCACAGAATAAATTAAGAGACGCAAGCTATTAGCTACTGCCCCGTTTATAGTCCCAACGTACGTGTTTTACATCACAGCGTTCAGAACGATCGGATTTTCCGACAACTTTGTGTGACCGTGTGTATGCAAGACAAGTTTGAGCCAACATCCGTCAGAAAAAATCCATGGATTTTGTTATCGGAATGTCCGATCAATGTCTGACCGTGTGTACAGGGCATTAGAGGGTGCCTACATTTGTTCTATATGGTCCTACTGTATGTAGGAATGTAGCCACCTTCTCTTGCTCACTCACAAGATGAGCTATGGGCTATAAGCTATAAGCTATGAAGTATAAACTATGGGCTGTAGACTATGGGCTCTGGACAGTGAGCTATGGGCTATATACTATAAGCTTTGGGCTATGGACTATGGACTTTGGACTATGGGATTTGTAAAGTGTAAAGAGCAGTGCACATAAAGTGCACAAGAGCAGTCATTCCAAACAAACAGAAGTGAGGAGGAAAAAGGAGAGGTTCTGGAGCTCATGGAAGATGTTACAAGGAGGCAGAAAAGCACAGTAAGAGTCCTTTCACACTGCTAGCGCGGCCACGTTAGCAGTAAAGCTCTGCTAGTTGTAGCATCCCTTTACTGCTGTCATAGCATCGCTTTTCGGCCACTAACGGGGCGCTTTTAACCCCGCTAGCGGCCGAGGACATGGGTTAAAGCACTTTGCAGGCGCTTCAGCAGCGCTGATTTCAATATCAGGGGCGCTTTAAGAGCGGACTATACACCTCTTCCACATGGACGTCCTCCCAGAATCCCACTTCCCCTGGGGCGCACACCCGGGAATATAAATGACCACCCGGTCCTCTGCATCACGAATCACGGTAAACGGCATCCATCCATGCTCAGCCATCCATACTCAGCATACTCATCCATACTCAGAATACTCAGGCATCCATACTAACCATACTCATCCATCCATACTCAGCATACTCATCCATCCATCCATGCTCAGCCATCCATACTCAGCATTCTCATCCATACTCAGCATACTCATCCATCCATGCTCAGCATACTCATCCATACTCAGAATACTCATCCATCCATACTCAGCATACTTATCCATCCATCCATACTCAGAATACTCAGGCATCCATACTCAGCATACTCATCCATCCATACTCAGCATACTCATCCATCCATACTTAGCATACTCATCCATCCATACTTAGCATACTCAGCCATCCATACTCAGCATACTCATCCTTACTCAGCATACTCATCCTTACTCAGCATACTCATCCATCCATCCACCCATCCATGCTCAGCCATCCATACTCAGCATACTCATACATCCATACTCAGCATACTCAGCCATCCATACTCAGCATAATCATCCAATCTCAGCATACTCATCTATCCATCCATCCATCCATGTTCAGCCATCCATACTCAGCATACTTATCCAGCCATCCATACTAAGCATACTCATCCATACTCAGCATACTCATCCATCCATGCACAGCCATCCATACACAGCATACTCAGCCATCCATACTCAGGATACTCAGCCATACTCAGCATACTCATCCATCCATCCATGCTCAGCCATCCATACTCAGCATACCCATCCATACTCAGCATACTCATCCATCCATCCATACTCAGCATACTCATCCATCCATCCATGCTCAGCATACTCATCCATCCATCCATGCTCAGCCATCCATACTCAGGATACTCAGCCATACTCAGCATACTCATCCATCCATCCATGCTCAGCCATCCATACTCAGCATACCCATCCATACTCAGCATACTCATCCATCCATCCATACTCAGCATACTCATCCATCCATCCATGCTCAGCATACTCATCCATCCATCCATGCTCAGCCATCCATACTCAGCATACTCATCCATCAATCCATGCTCAGGATTCTCATCCATCCATCCATGCTCAGCATACTCATCCATCCATGCTCAGCCATCCATACTCAGCATACTCATCCATTCATCCATGCTCAGCCATCCGTCCATCCTCAGCAATACTCATCCATCTATCTATGCTCAGCTATCCCATCCACCCCATCCATACTCAGCCATACCCATCCATACTCAGCCATACCCAGAAATACCCAGCCATACTCAGTAATACCCAGCCATTCCCAGCCATACCCAGCTGTACCCAGCCATACCCAGCTGTACTCAGCCATACTCAGCCCTACCCAGCCATCCCATTTATACCCAGCCATACTCAGCCTTACCCATCTGTACTCAGCCATACCAGGCCGTACTCAGCCATACTCATTCATGCTCAGTCATCCCATCCATACTCAGCTATCCCCATCCAAGGCTCATCCATCCCCATTCATGCTCATCCATGCCACATCAGTTATTATTCATGCTACTAGAGTGCCTCACAAAAGTGTATTAGGTAGTCAAATTAGATTTGAAACTTATGCCCCTAGAACACCTGATGGTGCTCCCTGCATGTTGGGCCTCTCTATATGGCAAAAGTGCCATATGTGGAAAAGTCTCACACATGTGGTATGGCCATACTCAGGAGGAGTAGGAGAATCTATTTTGGGGTGTAATTTTTGTATGTACATGCTATGTGTTAGAAATATTGTGTAAATGGACAACGTTGTATAAAAAAAAATGCGTTTTCATTTTCTTTACACATTTTCCAAAAACTTGTAGAAAAAAAATGACATGTTCAAAAGACTCATTATGCCTCATAGATTATACATTGGGCTGTTTTCTTTCCAAAATGGGGTCAAAAGTGCAAGAGGTAGTCATGAAATGATATGTGTAATTTATGCTCCAAGAACGCCTGATGGCGCTCCCTGCATGTTGGGCCTCTGTATGTGGCCACGTTGTGTAAAAGTCTCACACATGTGGTATCACCATACTCAGGAGGAGTAGTAAAATGTGTTTTGGGGTGTAATTTGTGCTATGCATATGCTGTGTGTAAGAAATAACCTACTAATATAAAAATTTGGGAAAAAAAAAAAAAGATGATGTCACATTATGCACCTCAGCCAATCAGAGCCTGCTAAGTAATTAATTGACAGAAATAGAATGTGGTTTCTGACTGGCAGAGGGACAGGAGAGTGATGCTCTTTATTTCCAGAAGACGCTCCTACTCCTGCGGAATCCGACACTTCTAACAATATAACAAAAGGGATATCGGGGAATTGGAGAAAGTGCAGAAAAGGGCAACCAAACTGATAAGAGGCATGGAGGAACTCGCTATGAGGAAAGATTAGAGGAACTGTATTTATTCTCTCTTGAGAAGAGGAGATTAAGGGGGATATGATCAACATACAAATATATAAGGGGTCCATATAGTGAACTTGGTGTTGAGTCATTCACTTTACAGTCAACACAGAGGACAAGGGGGTACTCTTTACGCATAGAGGAAAAGAGATTTAATCTCCAAATATGGAAAGGTTTTTTCTGGAAAGGGTGGTTCTGGCCAGCTCAGTAGATTGCTTTAAGAAAGACCTGGATTCTTTCCTGAGTGCACACAATATAACTGGGTACTGAAATTTATAGGTAAAGTTGATCCAGGGAAAATCTGATCGCCTCTTGGGGGTCAGGAAGGAATTTTTTCCCCTGCTGTAGCAAATTGGATGATGCTTTGCTGGAGTTTTTCGCCTTCCTCTGGATCAACTGTGGGTATAGGATTGTGTATATGGGATTGTTTGATATGATTTTTTATTTATTTTTATATTTTTATGGTTGAACTAGATGGACTTGTGTCTTTTTTCAACCTGACTAACCATGTAATATGTAGTAAATACTACTTCAGTGGACTGCGGCATCCCCAGTGACCATACACTTAGGGCGTATGGAGAAATCACTTGATCCAAGTTGCCTCACAGTATGGTATTAAAGTGAAACAATTCCTGGAGTTCTCTTTTAAGCTTTGTATCTAGAAGCACTGCAGAACCAAGATAAATATAACCGAAGCAACAGAGAATGTCCTCAAATGAGGCAGCAATGTCCTCAAACTTCCAAAAGCAGTGAGAGTACATGGTATAATGTAATTTCGGGAACCTGTTATACAGGACATAAATGTGAATAATCCAAACCATTTTGAAAATGTCAATAAATATGAGAAATGAGCCATCAACTCTTTATGTAAGGATCAACAATTGATAACATGCCTGGAAGATAACAGGGGCAGAATTGTATTAATGGCTGCTACATAAAGTGACATACAAAACACTGAGTTCAGATTTGACCCATAGTTATAAAAAAAAAAAACAAAAACAATAAATATGTATGTAAATAAGCAACAAAGATAACAATCTTTTGACCAAACAAGAATTAAACTTTATTACACTGAATATCCGAGGACACCAACATTTTATTACTCACCTAAGATACATAAAAAGCACATGCAGCCTCTACAATGTCGATTCCCAACTTCCATCCTCAAATACCCCCAACTTGCCATGTTTTGGGAATTTCCCTTAGACAAAGCTGTCAAAAAAAAAACAAACAATAGACATTGTCAAAAAAGTATTCATACCCCTTGAAATTTTCCACATTTTGTCATGTTGCAAATGTTTTTTTTTTTGGGGGGGGGGGACTTTATGTGATAGACCAACACAAAGTGGCTCATAATTGTGAAGTTGAAGGAAAATGATAAATGGTTTTCATTTTTTTTTACTAATAAATATCTAAAAAGTGTAGCGTGCATTTGTAATCAGCCCCCTTTTCTCTGATACCTCTAACTAAAATCTAGTGGAACCAATTGTCTTCAGAAGTCACCTAAATAGTAAATGTCCACCTGTGTGTAATTTAATCTCGGCATAAATACAGCTGTTCTGCGAAGCCCTCAGAGGTTTGTTAGAAAATCTTAGTGAACAAACAGCATCATGAAGGCCAAGGAACACACCAGACAGGTCAGGGATAAAGTTGTGGAGAAGGTTAAAGCAGGGTTAGGTTATAAAAAAATATCCTAAGCTGTGAACATCTGACAGAACACTGTTCAATCCATTATCTGAAAATGGAAACATAACCCTGAACGCAACATCCCCATCGTGAAACATGGTGGTGGCAGCTTTTCTTCAGCAGGAACAAGGAAGCTGGTCAGAGTTGATGGGAAGATGGATGCAGTCAAATACAGGGTCTGCAAAAGACTTGAGACTGGGGCGGAGGTTCACCTTCCAGCAGGAAAACAACCATAAACATATAGCCAGAGCTACAATGGAATGGTTTAGATCAAAGCATAGAATAGAATGTTAGAATAACCCAGACAAAGCCCAGACCTAAATCCAATTGAGAATCTGTGGCTAGACTTAAAAATTGCTCTTCACAGACACTCTCTATCCAATCTGACAGAGCTTGAGCTATTTTGCAAAGAAGAATGGGCACAAATGTCACTCTTTAGATGTGCAAAGCTGGTAGAGACATCGCCAAAAAACTTGCAGCTGTAATTGCAGTGAAAGGTGGTTCTACAAATTATTGCCTGGGGGGCTGAATACAAATGCACGCCACACTTTTCACATATTTATTTGTAAAAAAGTTTGAATACTTTTTCAAGGCACTGTATATTAATTGCACACACAGTATATTCCCTAAATATTAATTTTCCCTAGAGAGCATTGTAATTCCTTACAGATGTGACTTCTTTAAATACAATTATTGATTATGAGAAAGTTTGTTTGGGAACAAGATTCCCACGCAGCTTTGTCAACTGGTTTATGTCATATTGGGAATCCATTTCTATAGTATTTGGAAGGATGATAAGCTGGTTTCGTACCTTGTTCTATGAAGAAGGTATCTAGATAATATTATATCAATTTGTATACAATAATGATCTTGAGAAAGGTTGTATGGCAGTGGAACATGCACTGGTGGAGAAAGGCATTTTTTAAGAAAGAAGAAGTTAGACTTCATATTAAACAGTGTTTGATTTATATTACAACGTAACTATTTCATGGTTGACAATTTACAGCTTTGGGAATGGGGTTGTTACCCAGATTTGCCAGGTAGTTTATGGCATATTGGGAACCTGTTTCCATTTGGGACGATGATAAGCTTGGTTGCAGATCTCATTATATGGTGAAGATATATAGACAATATTGTGTAATTTGGAAGGATTCCTAAACACATTGAGAAGCATTTTTATCTAGGAATATTTTTTATCATTTTAGTCATGTTATTTGTGTTTTATTCCTACATAGATTTATGAAAAGATTCACTTTTTAGATCTGTATAAAGGATTGGCAAATCACGACTGAAATTTACAGAAAACCATCCTCTCAGCCCACACACTATATGATTTGAATCAAGCCTTTCCTTTCCAGTGGCTCACTTCTTTGACATACCTGAGGATTACAATCTACGAGGGCCTTTATGAAGCTAATTTCCCTCTTTTACTTTATAAATTTAAGAAAAACTTCTGTCTTCCTGGAGTCACTTTCCATTGTCTTGGTTTAGCAGGATCAATGCGATACTAATGACTTACTTTCCCAAACTGTTATGAGCTTTTTAGGTACTACTGGTCCTGGTTCCCCCATATCCTCCGTATTCAACAATGTAGGGTTCTACAATTTATTTGGGGGTCCTTGAGGCCTAGAGTATGCTCGCAAGAACAATCATGCCCTCTCGGTCCCTAACCTTCAGGCTTATTATTTGGCGGCCAACATTGCTCCTCTGTCCCATCTCCACAAGACACATCAACTACTGCTTTGGGCCACTATGGATCCTAATCACTCCTATCCTACAGCTTTATCTTCCTTGCCATGGCTTTCTCCTGCTTCCCGCCCATAAACTCTGAGTTTGATTTTGCTCCAGTCCATACCCTTCGACTCTGGGACTTGGTTAAATTTTTGTCGGGTCTGATCTCATCTCATTTACTCTTGTTATGCTTTCTGCGCAGTCCAATGTTCTCGCTGGGGTTCAACAACCCTGGACTGTTTACCTGGTGAACTGATCATGGGTTTATGGAAATCCATTCTCTCTTTACCCCCACTAGGTAGTTGATGTTTGATGCACTTAGGTCTTCCTATGGGATCCCATTGCGGGAGCATTACCGATATATGCAGATCCACCACTTTGTTTCACAACTCCTTGGGTGGTTTACCTGCCACAGACAGGGCAGTTCCCTGAAAATATCAATGAATATGGGGATAAAGTCCTGATCATTCAATATATCCATTTTCTCTGCAAGACACAAAACAAGACAAACCCTAATGTCAAGCTAAAGTCTCCTAATCTTGTCCCAATATAGGCCTCAATCTCTAAGCAGTATAGGCCCAAGTTTAAATGTTACCTTCGTTATCAAGATCTGTGCTTCCTATACTCCTTCCTCTGCTCACAGATCGTACGTACGATGCACACGTGTTACACTTTATATACAATGCGCATGCGTGAAACTCTGCCCGCCCCTGACGTTCTTTCTTGTCTATTCCCCACCCCTTCTCTTTCAGCGCAGTGGGGAAGAGCACACGGCGGAGAGAGAGCAGGTGCGTGCTAATTACAGCAACTAGGAGGCGGAGGAGGAAAGGCAGGAGCCAGAAACGTCACGATCCCGGAGGAGACGATTTAAGGCATCAAATATGTTCTTTGTTGAGATGGTGGAGATGGTCGACATACTGAAGAGGGCCAACTATGATGGGAAGTATGGACCTTACCCCAACCCCAATGTCAGAAAGGCCAAGGCGAAAGTTGTGAAGAGTCTGCAGAAGAATTTTAGGGTACGACGATCCAAGGATCAACTCAGGGAGCGGTGGTCTCACCTCAAATTAAGGGAGCACAATCAGTATAGAAGGATCAGGAGAGTACTGCAAAAAAGTAAGTAGTTGTCCTGTGCTCCTATTCTTTATTTTTATTATATTTGTGCTACTCCTTGTGCTTTTCTTTACTGTTGTACAGTTTAAAATGGCAACTTTCATGTTCATGGACACATTATTCGTTCGTAGAAAACATTGTTTGTTCGGCCAATAAAACACCATGTTTTGTCCAGCTGCATTTCAATACATTTTTTCTGGCCTACTTCTCTAAAAATAAGTTTGTCTAGATGGGTTTGTAACTAGAATGAAATGCAAAATAGATTCTGTGTAAGGAGAGGACACTCAGCAGCTGTTTACACATCTGAACGCTAGAGCACTAGTGTGGGACACCAGAACACCCTTTTTATTAGGGGGCCCCACACAGGTGCTCCAGTGGATACTATAGGGGTGTCTCCATCTGTGAAGCTTGTACAAAACAGGTGAGTATTCAAGCTTGACAAAGGAAAAGAATATTTCTTCATCTTGCAACTCTGCCAAAATAGAAATTGTACCCCACTTCCAAGCAATGTTTCATATTCCTATTTCTGCCATCAAATATCTGTGTGCTAAGTATACCTTTTTTCTTTACATAGGGGAGAAAAGACTCGGAGGACACCACTCATCAGAGGAGACAACAGACCCCCCACCTCAGGAAGAAGGGGAAATCCCACAAACACAACCAGAGGAGGAGGAGGGAGACGTGGTGGAAATTGTCACCACAACAGGTGAGTGTCTGCGACCACAGGCTCAGGTAAGAGATGGATGCCGGCATATTTATAATACATGGTGTGTTTTTTTTTATATTTTTAGGTGATCGTGATGTTGTGGATGAAGGTCATTTCACCAGTGAAAGTGCCCAGATCCTGATCGGGGAGATAATGGGGTATAATAGGGACTTGGAAAACATCAAGCAAAACATCAATGATGTTCAAAACAAAATGAAGAACATAACTGATGTTTTAGGGAGAATTTAAAATCCCTCAAAATCCCTAACTTATTTCTGCTTTGTTTTTCTGATAATTTTTTGAACATTTTGTGACATATTATAGACAAGCCAAATTTTGAAGATGCACACAGTGTGTCAACATGTGCTATCTGCTATCACAGGAGATCAATGTACGCGTTTTCCTCAATAATAAAGTAGTTGAGAGGAAGGGGTTGCACCCACAAAACATGTCCATTGATCCCCATGATGGCAGCTAGCACATGTTGACATTCGGCAATTTGTGTTCATCTTCAAAATTTGGCTTTTCCAGCGGTGACATCACCCCATCTGCTGAACGCAATATCAAACACAATTTATAAATACTCATGTCTGATATTGACTTCAATTTCTACAAAAGTTGAACTATGTAAGTTCCAGAGTTGTGTATTTCTTGTTGGTTTTAAACATGCCTGTTTTACCTTAAAAGGCAATTTGGACTTTTTTATTAATGTGACCTAAAAAATGTTTATACAACAAACATGTTGGTTTGTTTTAAAAACCTTTTATAAATGCACATGTGATTGTGCTTTGATTAAAAAGATTGATAATCAACAATGTGTGGCTTCTTCTTTCAATGCTCAAAAGCATTTTTTTGTTGTAAAGTTGGTGTTTTCAGTGACAATGGGGGTTATTTACTAAAGGCAAATCCACTTTGCACTACAAGTGCAGTTTCAGTGCAGTCTCAAGTGCACTTGTAGTGCAAAGTGTATTTTCCTTTAGTAAATCACACCCAACAGTGCTTTCTAATTTTACACAATCACGCCATTTTCAGGACTCCCCAAATTTCAGTCATGGTCAGCTAAAAGAAAGCCAAGCAGTAAATGGAAGCAAATATTTTTTCAGTTTAAAATATATTTTTATTTAAAAAATGTCTCAGACATTGTCTGGCATATCGATGGCCCACCTACCCCCAAAGTATTCCATGTATCTTAGATGGACCTCGCGGGCACTCTGGGGGGGCAACCCAGGACAGCCAGCTTCAAGCGCCATCAGGATTGGTTCATTTATATTAATTCCGGCTTCAGGCCCAACTGAGCCAGCATAGTTCCAAGAATTTCTCCTTAAAAAGTTGTGGAGAACAGCCAGGATGATGTGATTGAGTTTATATTCCGCCATGTGTATCGGTGTATGAAATAAGCGGTAATTAAAAACCCTCTGGTCCGGGGTGAGGGTCCTCATAGGGAATGGCCACATAAGATGGTCCCCCAGCGCAAACACTTCATCTGCAACAAAGACGAATGGGAGTCCTTCCACATTGTCTTCTGGAGGTGGCAAGCCCAAGCTGCCATTCTGGAGACGCCTGTAGAACTCTGTGTGGGCGATGACTCCACCATCTGACATCTGGCCATTCTTCCCCACGTCCACATACAGGAACTCGTAAGTAGCCGACACCACCGCCAACATCACAATACTATTGAATCCCTTGTAGTTGTAATAGTATGACCCGGAGTTGGGTGGTGGGATGATGTGGACGTGTTTCCCATTAATTGCCCCTCCGCAGTTAGGAAAGTCCCACCGCTGGGCAAAGAGGGAGGCCACAGTCTGCCATTCCTGTGGGTTGGAAGGAAACTGTGGAGTCAAACAAGAAAAATAAATTAATCATTTTGCACATAAACATGGAAAGCAGATTAGACACAAACATTCTTGGCCAACATCAGTATAGCATTTATTTTAAGGAGTATTTAAAGACAAAGGTATAAGGTCCACCTATCAGATTCCTCCCCCCTCTCATGGGCCATTTTAAAAATTTTAGGGGGGGAGGTGTTTTGGCCAGGTAATCCTCTCCACTTCATTGAGAGATGAATGCCTAAATAATATGTATTACTTTGACCAGCCCCTCCTTACTTACACTATTGGTAGCCCACTGGACAGGTAAGAAGTTTCATAATACAAAGAGATAAATGCACACTGTACACATTTTAGCACATTTTTACATTCTGCTATTACCTATCAAGATAATAATAGGATACAAAAACTTTTAACATTACCATTTGAAAGTATTCAGGCAGGCCCTTGCACTATATGCTTTGGGGAATTTATCCATAAATATGACCACAAAAGAGGTGGGTATAGTGTGTATGGGTTTGGCAAAGTCAGCAGATAGAGGATTGAGGATAGATAGAGGATTGGTATCAGCTGAGTTAGCAGTTGCGGAGAGGGAGGGTTGCAAATAATTTTGGTACCCAAAAAAAAAACTAGCACTGCCTGAATTTCAAGCACAAATCACATTTTAACACATTTTAGGGGGTATTTAGGGTAAAGCACTACTATGGAGCAGCAAAATATATTGTTAATTAAGTAGACAAGGTGGATATAGGCCCAGGAGAGCATGCTGGGGAGGTTAGTGAAGGGAAATATGTATGAAGAACAAAAAAAATTTTTTTTTTAATTTCCAGCATGCATGAGGACAAAGGGGACATTCACAGCATATTACAATCATGATAATTAGGGAATGAGGAAAGAAATACAATACATAATCAAACATTAAATACAATAAAACGTGATGTTAAAGGAGAAAAATCTTACCTTAATATAGTCCTTCTGCAGGGCCTGAATGATGGCAGAACAGGTCTCTGGGATAATGATCCCCAGAGCCTGGGGGGAGATGCCTGTCGAGAACTTGAGGACCTACAGGCTTCTCCCCATCGCAAAGTACCGCAGGGTGGCGACTAGCCTCTGCTCCGGAGTGATGGCTTGCCTCATGCAGGTATCCTGCCTGCTGATATAAGGGGTCAGCAAAGCCAACAAACAGTGAAATACGGGGTCCGTCATCCTGAGAAAGTTCCTGAAATCGTCAGGATTATTCTCACGGATCTCACGGAGCAAAGGCATGTGGCAGAATTGGTCACGCTGGAGTAACCAATTCTTGGTCCATGAACTCCTCCTCCCCTGTTCATGGACTGAGCTTGTGTCAAAGTAAGAACCCCAACGCCAAGCCACCGCACAGGACGAACTCTACGATGAGTACGTACACGCAACATGGCTAGAAAACAGTCGGCTGGTCAGAACGAAGTAACAGAACGCACTGAAGAACAGCAAGGACTGTGAAGAGCGACCTGAAAATCAGTGATGAACGGACAAGAACACAATGACAAGTCAATGGTAACTCGCTGCACGCACTGAAGACCAGATACAAACCCATAAGCACAAACTGAACAGCAGAAATACGATCTGAAAACCATGAGTCTGATAAAAGCACAAATCTTCTCTCACCAAACTTTTACTAACACAAGATTACCAAAAGGAGCCCAAAGGGTGCTGCGCTTGGTGCTGAACTGCCCATTTATAGTCTCGTTGTACGTGGTGTACGTTACCGCGTTCTTGGCGTTTGGAAATTCCTATAACTTTTGTGCGACCATGTGTATGCAAGACAAGTTTGAGCCAACATCCGATGGAAAAAATCCATGGATTTTGTTGTCGGAATGTCCGATCAATGTCCGACCGTGTGTACAGGGCATTAGTCAATGCCTTACTATATTACCACTGATTTTTAAACCCTTTAGATCGCAGGCAACATTGAACTTCTATTGGAATAGAGAGCTGTTTCACACTCACGTGGGGAAAAATTAAAAAAAAAATAAATAAACTGGTAATAAAAGAAAAAAAAAAAAAAGAAAAAAATTAATAAAAAAATTTAAAAAATAAAAATAAAAAACTATATTTCTCCCACTTTTTCCTCAAAGATGTGTGGTTTATCCTGTCAATTTGCAGGATACATCAGAACCAGGGATGATCAATCCCTCACTCACCAACACCATTGACTGGTTACAGGCCTAAAGTACATTAACGATACAAACGTTTAACATATATATATATATATATATATATATATATATATATATATATATATATCAGCCAAAGATGTCACCTGGTTATACGCATCCATCTCCCTGTTGAACTATTTCACAGAATCTTCATGACCATCCAAGCGTGGTTTCAGAATTTGCAAGCCAGTGCCAATCTTGTCCACAGTAGTGACGATTTTCAGTTCTGGGTGTATTTGAGGATTTATGCTTACAGGGACTCAAGACAAAAAATACATTAAGTTTTTGTGGATCCTGTGTAAAAATAAAATTCAAACGCTCTCTGGGGTGCCAAATTATGTAATGGGTGCAATATTATACAATCTAATATATCCTATATAACTATTGCATACATGTATTAATTTGTCTAATCCCTATAGATGCTAATCTGTAAGAGTCTGATAAGCACAATGATATAACAAACACCTCTGTTTAGTAAACGAGTTACATTTATTTCCCAATAAAATAGGAATGTACTAAAACAGCAGAATTAGGAAAAAACTAACATAAAGGTATTACAAGAAATTGCAATGTTACAAAGCTTACAATCAGAACACAATACAAGACTTATACTTAACACATCCTATCGGCTGGTCTCCAGGTGTTGAAAAAGAGATCTCTGCTTGCAAACATTCCTTTTTCACAAACACACCTCATCCAAACCCCCTCCCATTGCCTGCCCAACTTTGCTTTTGGACGAATCACAGTATCTCTGGGGCATTTCCTCAACAGGTTATATCACTGACCGTCTTGCCATAATTGGCCTCTGGGGGCAGTGTTTGTCCATGAATTGCCATTATCCGACCGGAGTCAACTTTCGCAGATATCTGGGTCCTTGATCTCCTGTATCCCAACTCATTTATCATCCCTGTCAGTTAGGTTCTCTTTGAAGTTCGCTTGCAGAGCAGCTAATCAGAAAATTCTCATTGACAGGTCGGAGCCAGCATTGTCATACGCAGCTAGAAGCTTAACGGGCTACATTCCAACCTGGAAGGGCAGCATCCTGTCCTCCCGGAAGTGTGAAACTCTCCTTCTTTCAAAAACCATGGGAGTCTGGCTTCTCTTGGGAGTAAGGAAACATATGTACAAAATCCAGAATTCTGATATTCATGTTGAAGTCCAACATAAGCCGCTTTGCGCCTAAAGAGCGCATACCACCCTTCTTCAGACACGGCTCCTATTGAACAGCCATAACTGTCTTACTGCGTTGCGGTTTTCAACATGTGCTTCAGACACAGCTCCTATTGAACAGTCCATAAGGTTCTTACCGTGTTGCGCTTTCCCACAGGTGCCGCTTTGTTACTGGGTGACACACCAACATCACTCTTCCGTGACGGTTCCATGTCACCATTCTGTGTCTTCTTCTTTCCGATATCTTCAAGACGGGGTGCAGTAAAGGCAAGGGGTGTCCATTTACTCACCATTCACTAGCACACATTCAGAGCAACATATCAACCAGCATTGAGATATTGAGTCTCAAGGAGGGCCTTTCTTGCCCATATTACTAGCTTAAAACATACCTTTATCACACTATACCATGATATAAATCAACCCATTATCATAATATATACATATATGTGTCCCATCCAATTATGTATCCCACTCCCAACCTCCCACAACTCCTCACTGTAGATACGGGTTGGGATTAGGCAGGCTTGCTCACAATGGCCTTTCCTACCGCACTTTTGGCATGTTAGCGGTATTGCAGGACTCTGACTTGACAGAAAAGTCTCCGACTTGTACGCAGAGACCCTACCGTCAATTTGTCCCCCAGCTTGCATATATAACTGGGCGACCCTTCTATATAAATATTGAGTCTAACAACACATATAAATCTGCAACAATGACAAAACCCACACAATTCCATCCCTGTGCCTGGATTTAAGAGACCATGCCCATGGTATACCATGCACCCCTACCTATTGTTAGGTTCAAGAAACCCTCTAGTTCCATGAGTAACGTTTCATCGGTATTCTTTAGGACAAGGAAACAAACTCGTCTATGTCCCAAATAATACCCAGGTGCTTCCTTCCCAGCAATGATCTCTTCATCCAGAACCCAGAGTGCAATATCTTCCCAACATTCTTTGTTCACCACCATGTATTGACCTGGCCTACAAAGGACATCATGGTCATGCTTCCGACCAAGGGAAGTATCAACTTGCCTCGAGCTTCCATCTTCTCTGACCACATTTGGGTAATCTAGCCTCAAATGCAACAAGATAGAATCCCCAGCCAGTAAGCCCATTGATGCCACCAAATATACAGACCGAGTCTGCACTATGGGATCATACAGCATAACACTTTCCACAATCCAAACTAGTACAGCCATTCGACCACCACTTTGGATCAGTGTAAGCGACATGTTTTGGCAAAGTCTTACTGAGCAGTGATGCTAACTCATCAGGCCACTGCCCCTCATACAGAGACTGTACAATCAGCTTGATGTTGGTTGATACTTCCGCCTGCCACTCTGTGCACGCCAGAGCCCATGACAGATTCCTGTCCTATACCATCACACTCTCTACCAACCTCTCAACATGGTTGACCAAAATCCGGAGCCACTTTAACCTGGGTGTTTATGTGACTTTGTTGAATGTTATTAAGGATGCCACCGATCTCTCTGAGCAACAAAGCCCCGCTTATTGTCTGAATCTATGGCTGCGAGTTTGTTCCTCAGGAGGCCGATGTCAAGTCCATTAACAACACCTATCCCAGCTCCTATTCTCCCAATATAGTGCTGAATACATCCCTCCTCTTTCGGGTTACTCCTCAGAAATAAGATTCCTGCATGAACCTCATTCTGTGTCCGCACATCTCTAGGAGTAAGCTACTGGTACAATGACCGCACTTGATTCAGCGTATACTCAGCACATATAAGGTAATAGGTTTTTATCAACCATTGTGAGATGTTGAAGCGCCATGTGATGAAGGCATACTGTACCCTGGTAGCCAGCGTTTTGTTCCCTTTATCTAATGGAGCATGCTCCTGTGTGTATTCACTGGCATTACCTGTGCAGGGTTTCAACCTTTCAGGTGAGACATCAACCAGGCGTATCTCCCCCATGTCCAATTCTGGTGTCCCACGTGTCCAGTAACCGAGAGCTTCTCTGTAGGACTGATAAGACTGAGATACCGCCCCCACAAGGCAGTTTTCACCCCGTTGATATGTCACCTGGCACCCTCTAGTCTGGCCAACCGACACCTTATTATGCATAAGTGTCAGCCAGCCTCCTGGGTACCTACACCATATTAATTCCATTACGTCAATACATGTCATATATTAAAAACCTTTTCTTTTATCAATTCCTCCCTCCAACAAAAAAAACATATATTTTACATTTCATGTTCTGACGGATTGGATGTGTATATTCCTTCCCCAACCTCCAACCCATCGCACATGTAATAATGGCACATTTGCATTCATCAGGAGAGACTCCGGCAAAAATGTTTCACAAGTCTTGTTGATAGGCACAGTCCTTCAGATTCGGCATTAGCCCTAAATTGTCCATAAGCAAAAACAAGTATTAAACTGTATCTTTTCGTTTGTCCCTTCTCTCCTGATGTCTATCAGAATAAATTTGCAGTGTGGTATGGCACAGACAAACTGCCAACCAGATGAACATCTGTCATCCATGTTCCAGAGACCTCTCCAATCTCGCTCCACCAGGACTCTGGAAGTGAAACACAAGAGCAGAATCAAATTCTTATCCATAATATCTGCTCGCTTGCTACGTTTATTTATAGTTCCTTCCTTGGAACCCGGAACTTAGTATACCTGGCTTTCTGCAATTCTGACCAAACTATCAAAACAACCACGACCTCTTTAGGCTGAACCCACTCTAAAATGTATCCCCCTGGTATGATCAAAATAAAAAAAAAAAAAATGAACGTGAACGTCGCTTCTCAAGGATCCAAAATTCTAAGCATCAAAAAGACAATGCATTATCTGTACTTTCAGACCTATGCACTAACCCCCCTTTCAGGTGGACAAAGCGTACACCTTGTAACTTTTTCCACCTGAATGAACATAAAACAAAGAGAAAAAAAAATGAACTCCAGGGGCTAGAATGGCTTCCTCCTACCAACAACTCTTGTCTTAAATAAACAAAATGTATTCAGCTGGAGGACATATTCCCATGACCATAATCAGCTGTTAATTGACGGAATAGCCAATTACCCCCCTTCCAGGTGGACTAAACAAAAATTTTTCCACCTGAACAAAACAAAAATAAAATAGATGACTAAACAAATACCAAAAATATAAAAAAAATAAAAAAAAAATAAACAAAAAAAAAAAAATTAAAATTCTGGCCATTATCACACAAAAACAACATAACAAGACAACCACCATAAAACAATGGCAAACACTCAACTTTTAACTAAAGACATCCATGGATTTTCCTCCTGAGAAGAGTAAGTGCTCATTTCCATCTGAAAGACAATTAGTTAATGGGAAAACAAAAAACAAAACATCTGTACCTCATCACAACATTTGTAACTTCACTTGTAACTCTTGAATCCATTAATGCCTGACTACCGTATTGTTTATCAAATTTTTTCATTATTTGCAAACAATTACTAATTAATGAGCTCATGATACCATATGATTATGCCTTTACAATAACTTAACCCCTGTTTTGCTAAATTTGCCCCATGTTGTTCTCACTTTGAAGGGCCTGCAAACAAAACACAGACATTAGTATCCAAACCAGTTTTAACTTCTTCCTGTCGCTTAAAAAGGAACACAAAGACAGTGATTACACACAATTATCATGACAATTGACTTTTTGAGTCCCCCAAGCCTTTTCCCATTAATTGCAAAGCTAGGGCAACAATTGCCATATTTTATTTAAACATGAAGCTCACATCTAAACCCTATTTATAGCAAGGAAACCTTGACCAGAAAATTCTTAGCATCCATGCAGCTCACTAAGTGCTGCTAACATTGTTTCCCCCAGTGCTACATTTGAATAATCATGCGGCTATCTCGATTTTGACTTTACGTAACTGTTCTACATATTGATGACTTTCAGTTTGTAGTCTCCGCATTTGGGTCTTAAAAGGGAAATGGGTTTGATTACTATGGCCTCCATGCTTTGGGTTGCTGCCCCATCGGGCAGAATACACTTCATAATGCCTTGGGGTAGTTTTGGGGTATTGCGATCTTCTTTTGATATCATTATTCGCTGCCCAACAATACTTAGCGATGTGACCCCCCCCCCTTTTACACAAAAAACATTTGAGGGCTGGTCTCTATGTATAGGCCCTTCTTTGAGCATATGGCGCTGGAAACTCACATTGCTGGACATTATTACTACAATTACTATGATTGGAATAAGCAGACTTTACACTTTCATCTTCTGAGGAGTCATCAGAAGTTTCCATTGTTTCAACTCCTGAATCAATTTCAAGCGCCGTTCCGGTACCGTTTTTTAGAGCGGGCGATTGGCTATCCATGTATAACAACCGATGTGGCTAAAAGCCGCTCGGCTGTTATACCAGAGGAGCAGGAGGGGATGTCCCCCCTCCCGCCACCTCCCGGCGCTCTTACCGGGCCTACCGTTCGATCGGGAGGCCCGGTGACCAATCGCCTGCCTCCGGCGGCTGGGGGCGGGCTGGAAAGAAGCCGTGGGCAGCTTCGTTCCAGCCTTCTGATTGTAAACACGGAAGCGATGTCATGACGTCACTTCCCGTTTACTTAGCTGCCAATGGCGCCGGTTTTAAAAAAGTATACAGTATTCAGAATCGCTGTTTTGCAAAGGAGGGATCTAAAAGACCCCCTATTCCTCCATAAAGAGTACCTGTCACCACCTATTACTGTCACAAGGGATGTTTACATTCCTTGTGACAGCAATAAAAGTGATCAAAAATGTAAAAAAAAAACAATTTCTAAATATAAAAATAAAGAAAATAAATAAGAAAAAAAAAAAATTTTTTTTTTTAAAGCACCCCGTCCCCGCGAGCCCGCGCAGCAAAGGAAACGCATACGGAAGTCGCGCCGGCATATGTAAACGGTGTTCAAATCACAAATGTGAGGTATCACCACGATCGTCAGAGCGAGAGCAATAATTCCAGTACTAGACCTCCTCTGTAACTCTAACCTGGTAACCGTAAAAAAGCGTCGCCTATGGAGATTTTTAGGTACCGTAGTTTGTCACTATTAAACGAGTACGTGCAATTATAAAGTGTGACATGTTTGGTATCTATTTACTCGGCGTAACATCATCTTTCACATTATACAAAAAAATTGAGTTAACTTTACTGTTTGATTTTTTTTTAAATTCATGAAAGTGTCTTTTTCCCAAAAAGTTGCATTTAAAACACCGCTGCACAAATACCATTTGATAAAAAATATTGCAACAATTGCCATTTTATTCTCTAGATTCTCTGCTAAAAATATATATATAATGCTTGGGGGCTTTAAGTAATTTTCTAGCAAAAAATACGGATTTTAACTTGTAAACACCAAATGTCAAAAATAGGCTTAGTCATGAAAGGGTTAAATCTCCAACATTAATTTCTGTCATAGCAACACCACTTGCAGCAATAAGAGCATCTGTTTTTTCTGCATGTTGTTTCACTTTTATCTTTGCTGAGCACTGCGCCTGTGCGGAGGGTACGTCCAGCATTGCACATTCGGCTTTTGCATGTTTGGAGGATAACTCCATTATGGCTGCCTGTGCACCCTGTAATTCCTCCCTAAGCAGTGTGATAACACGCAAATTCTCAGCCTCTCGCTGTCCTAAAGATGCAATATATTGTTCCTTCAACATGCGTGTTTTCTCCAACTCATCTAATCTCTGTTCCAATATACATTTCTCAGTCACTAATTGTTGAATGTGATCAGCAACATTTGCATCTGCTTTTGCAACCATTGCCAATATATTCTCTGTTACACTTTGTACCTGTTCAAATAATTGTTTCCTCTCACTATACCATTCTAATTCTTTTTGTTCTGCAATGTCTTTTATCTTCAACAACATGCATATAATATTTGCCATTTTTTGCTACTTGCCTTTTTTGGAAAACTTTTTATACTCTATGGCATCATTATAAGTATTGCATTGTTTTAATAGATCATTGTATTGGTGTGTTAACGCATTCTTTTGTATAGAATCAAGTCTAACACAGCCATACTTCTTAACAAAGTCTTCAATGGCTTCCATTGGTATGCTAATTTGCACCTTAGCCTACCCTGAAGCTCGTCTAACCTGTTTTTACAACAGTTGCTTACAATGCATACAGACACACAGACAGATACAAAACACACACAGATAAAAGCTGTTTAAAAGCTATCTTTTTACCTGTAGTCCCACAACCAAAAAAAAAAAAAAAAAAACAGATACCAAGCCATTTAAAAACTAATTTGTTCCTTGCAGTTCTACAGCCTACAAGACACAAGGCACACTCTTAGTCAATGCCTTACTATATTACCATTGATTTTTAAACCCTTTAGATTGCAGGCCACATTGAACTACTATTGGAACAGAGAGCTATTTCACACTCACGTGGGGAAAAATAAAAATAAAAAAAATTAAATAAACTAGTAATAAAATTAAAAAAAAAAAAAATGAAAAAAATAAATAAAATTAATTAAATAATTTAAAAAATAAAAACAAAAATCTATATTTCTCCCACTTTTTCCTCAAAGATGTGGTGTTTATCCTGTCAATTTGCAGGCTACATCAGAACCAGGGATGATCAATCCCTCACTCACCAGCACCGTTGACTGGTTACAGGCCTAAATCACATTAACGATACAAACATATACATATATCAGCCAAAGATGTCACCAGGTTATTCGCGTCTATCTCCCTGATGAACTATTTCACAGAATCTTCATGACCATCCAAGCGTGGTTTCAAAATTCACGAGCCAACGCCAGTCTTGTCCACACTAGAGATGATTTTCAGTTCTGGGTGTATTTGAGGATTTACGCTTACAGGGACTCAAGACAAAAAATACATTAGGTTTTTGTGGATCCTGTGTAAAAATAAAATTCACACGCTTTCTGGGGTGCCAAATGATGTAATGGGTGCAATATTATACAATCTAATATATCCTATATAACTATTGCATACATGTATTAATTTGTCTAATCCCTATAGTTTCTAATCTGTAAGAGTCCGATAAGCACAATCATATAACAAACACCTCTGCTTAGTAAACAAGTTACGTTTATTTCCCAATAAAATAGGAATGTACTAAAACAGCAGAATTAGGAAAAAACTAACATAAAGGTATTACAAGAAATTGCAATGTTACAAAGCTTACAATCAGAACACAATACAAGACTTATACTTAACACATCCTATAGGCTGGTCTCCAGGTGTTGAAAAAGGGAGCTCTGTTTGCAAACATTCCTTTTTCACAAACACACCTCATCCAAACCCCCTCCCATTGCCTGCCCAACTTTGCTTTTGGACGAATCACAGTATCTCTGGGGCATTTCCTCAACAGGTTATATCACTGACCGTCTTGCCATAATTGGCCTCTGGGGGCAGTGTTTGTCCATGAACTGCAATTATTCGACCGGAGTCAACTTTTGCAGATATCTGGGTCCTTGATCTCCTGTATCCCAATTAATTTATCATCCTTGTCAGTTAGGTTCTCTTTGAAGTTCGCTTGCAGAGAAGCTAATCAGAAAATTCTCATAGACAGGTCAGAGCCAGCATTGTCATACGCAGTTAGAAGCTTAACAGGCTACATTCCAACCTCGGGGGGCAGCATCCTGTCCTCCCGGAAGTGTGAAACTCTCCTTCTTTCAAAAACCATGGGAGTCAGGCTTCTCTTGGGAGTGAGGAAACATATGTACAAAATCCAGAAATCTGGTATTCATGTTGAATTCCAACACAACCAAAGCCCCCTTAAAGGAACAGGAGCACACTGGACACCCAGCAAGAGCACAATGGCAGTAAAGGTGCCCAGTATGTCCCCGGCCCATATATACTAGCAGTAACAAAAAACTGGCCACTGCCCCCACGTATAACTGGCCTTCACATCAAGGAGCACATGAAGGGGCATATACATGTAAGACAAAAACAATTCCATAGCTCAACTCACCAACCAGTCTGCTGACGAACCAAATTACGTGTCTAACCATCTGTTAAAAGCAAGGGTTTAGTTAGCACACATTTGCAAACGCATGTGAAAGCTGCAAGGCCTCGTCATGGCACCCTGTGTTGCTTTCAGTCCTAACACTACAAATTTATAAGTGTCTCCACAGTGGAAGCACATGCATGGAATGGATAGATTTGGGGCAGGTGAGCCTGGAGGCAGCCCAAGCCCCCTTAAAGGAATAGGAGCACACTGGACACCCAGCAAGAGCACAATGGCAGCGAAGGTGCCCAGTGTGTTCTATAACAATGACAAACAGGAGGGGAGAAAGGGGACAGCCCTGTCAAGTGCCATTGGAGATATCGAATGGCTCAGAGGCAGTGCCATTTACTAAGACCGAGGCCAAAGGTTGGGAGTATAGAGACAGCACCTTAGAGATAAAGGTTGTTCCTAAGCCTAACTGTTCTAATAAGAGTCGAAGGAATCTCCAGTTGACTCTATCGAATGCTTTTTCAACGTCGAAGGAGAGGAGACAGGCTTTCAGGTTTTTGCGTTGAATAAAGGAGATGAGGTGAATAGTTTTGGTGGTATTGTCCCTTGCCTCGCGACCTAGGGACAAATCCCATTTGGTCGTTATGGATCACTCCAGGGAATAGAGGGGATAAGCGGTTGGCCAATACCTTTGCGAACAGTTTAAGGTCTATGTTGAGCAGAGATTTTGGCCGGTAGCTGCTACATTGGGATGGGTCTTTGCCTGGTTTGGGTAATATGGAGATATTAGCGCACAATAAACCTTTAGGTGACGGGTGGGAGTCGTCTATGGTATTGAACGCCTTAGTCATAAGTGGAGCTAGTTGAGGGGAAAAAGTTTTGTAAAAACAGGGGGTGTACCCATCTGGGCCAGGGCATTTGCCTATCTTCAGATCTTTGATGGTGCCTAGAGATTAGGGTGCGACCAGAGGTTTGTCTAGTTCTTCAGCATCTGGTGTGTTGATAATGGGTAGTGCCGTTTCCATAATGTAGTCTCGCATTTTGTCGCTCGAGGAGGTGGTATGTGTGTTTGGGTTTGTGGACTGTAAGTTGTAGAATTGGGAGTAGTATTCCCGAAAGGCAGAGGATAAGGCCTTTCGCGTTGAACGTTTTATTTTGATTGGGATGTGTAATAAAGGGAATGGAGTATCGGGGTGGCCTATGGGGGGAGGACCCGTGCCAGGTGTTTGCCGCATTTGTTTGCTAAAGAGTAGTGATAATTGTGTGCCCTATCTCAAGCTATTAAGGAATGTGAGTCTAAAAGTTGGAGTAGGTCTCTGCGGGCATTCGACAATCTGACAAAAATGGCAGGGTCTAAATCTCGTTTGTATAAAGGTTTGAGTTCTGCTATAGTGGAGAGGAGACGACGGATATCATCCATTCATATCCGTTTGAGGTGGGAGCCGTGTTGTATAAATAAGCCCCAAACCACGCATTTCAGGGCCTCCCATTGAATAAGGGGGGAGGTAGTATCTAAGGAGTGGTCGGAGATAAAGTTCTGAATGGTTTTGGAAATGTCCGCTACACAGACGGAGTCCCGTAATAAATTGTCATTGAGACTCCATTGAGTACCTCTATGCGATGTTGGGGGGCGTGCAAGGGTCAAATAGACCGGGGCGTGGTCAGACCAGAGTAGGTGACCCAGTGATGCCTGGATGGGGTTATCCAGTAGTGATTGGAATATTAGAAAGTGGTCGAGTCTGCTGTAGGAATTGTGTGCTGCTGAATAATGGCTGTAATCCCTCTCTGTGGGATGCTGGACACACCAAACATTCACCAGGTGGGAAGAATGTAGTAGGGCTTTGATGTGTGTCAGTGTAGAGGATGGAACAGAGGACTTACCCGAGGATGTGTCTGCAGACGGGGACATGGCGATGTTGAGATCTCCACCAATGATAAAACAGGGACCCCCAAATGAGGTGAGAACGGACGAGAGAAACCGAGCCTGATCCACGTTAGGTACATATATGTTGGCCACTGTGAAGAGAAAATTGTTTAGTTTCAGTTTAAGAAAGATAAAGCGACTAGTAACATCAATAAGAGAGTCTAGGACCTCAGGCTTAAAATGTTTATGGAAGGCGATGGATACTCCCTTAGATTTGGCCTGGGGGTTAGTACTGTGGTACCATTGTGAATAGTACCTGTTGTGTAAGGCGGGTACGAAGTCCGTACGGAAGTGAGTTTCCCGTAGTAAAAAATTTTTGAGCGCTTTTTATGAAAGTGATAGAGAATCTGGCTCCGCTTTTCCGGTGTGTTAAACCCCCTGCAGTTGAAAGATACTAAAGCAATCAGGCCAACAGAAGCCATGATATAGTCAGGTGCCGGGGGGGGTTTGGGGAGGGGGAGAAGTTTGACATGTCGGGTGTCTCAGAGGTCAGCAGCTCTTGGAGATGAAAACAAGGCCATAGGAGGCCCAGATAGGGAAAGAGAAAAGATGTGGGGGGGGAGAGAGAAAAGAGGGGAAAGTAGACAAAAAGAAAAAGAGGAAGAGGGAGTGATACAGGTCAGTAGGACCAGGTTAATATATAAGCACTTGGTTCGGTCATGGTCGTCAGCCCCACATCTGATAATAGTAAACAGAAATGTCAAGGAAAATTCACGGTGGATTAGTAGGGAAGAGGACCGCTATATCAAATTTACAAAAAGTTGAACATAAACAAAAAAGGCCACTAGGTGGCTCCAAAAGACTGTAAGTAAAGGATAAAAAGACCTTACAGTGTGGCATACAGCCGTATACCAGTCAGTGTCCATAGTGACACTGAAAAAAGAAAAACCCCTTTAAGGGGGGGGGTGCAGGGGAAACTTGCTGGGCAGAGTAGCCCCCTGGTCCTTGGCTCCACGGGGAATCAAATAAGAAACAGAACCAATAGGCATAAATCACAACATTAAAATGGTGATGCATTAAATTGGTTATGAACGGGTTATAGGAAACTCAGGATTCAGGAAGGCATATAATATGGCTTAGGGCGAGCATAGTATAAAAATCATAGGTGGGAGGTGGAAGCAAAATAGAAACATGCACATTAAAGCTGCAAAGAAATAATATATGTTAACATATATCAATATGAGCTAGATAACTTGAGCAACCTGGAAAAAATGTAATGGGGTTAACAAGAGTAAAACAATTACAATAGTCCAGGGCTTAGGGTGAGTAAATCGTGAAGAAAACAGTAACAGTAATGCGATGAGGAGATCAAAATAGGCCTCAAAGACTGTAATAGTAACATGTATACGGGGGGGAGGGCAGACTGTACTAGGATCGTGTCTGCATCAGCCCTGTGTTGTCACAGGGGAAGACCCTGTGAAGGCAGAGAAAGTGAAGCATCAAATTCGATCAGTCCGGGTTCAATCGTTGGGGTCCCGTTGAGGCAAAGGCTTAGAATTGTGTTTGTGACACACCAATGGCTTCTGCCATTGTGGGGTAGACGGTGTGAACGACCAATCCGGAATAGACATCTGTGGAAGTTCCAGTGTACTGAGAAAGGATGGCAGGTCTCCTAGTGTGCGGAAGATGGCAGTTTTGCCCTCATGGTGTACTCATAAGTGGAAGGGAAACCACCATTGATATTTCAACTGTTTAGATTGTAAGAGCTGTGTAAGCGGTTTCAGCACTTTACTCATCGCCAGTGTCTGACGGGACAGGTCTGGGAGAAGCATCACGGGGGTGTCGTTAAAGAGTATGGTGTCCTGCGAGCTAGCAGCTCTCATGATGTCCTCTTTGATCTTATAAAAATGGACCCGTCACCGGGTGTCTCGCACAAAGGAGGGGCCCGGGATCCGCGGTCCTGAGGTTCTGTGAACATGGTCCAGCTCAATGGGGTCATCCTTAGGGCACTGTAGCAATTGATTGAAGATGGCAGTCAGGGCCACAGGCAGGTGTTTAGCGTTTACAGACTCAGGAATCCCGCGAATGCGGATATTATTACGACGATTACAATTCTCTATGTCTTCCTGTTGGTATGCGAGTTGCTGCAGCATGACAGTGTGGATGTTAAGAATTTTGTCATGTGCCTGCACTGCGTTGCTGAGACTGTCTGTGGTAGTGTCCATGTCCTCACAGCGAACACCCATATCCCTCTTGAGGTCAGAGATCTCTTTCTTATAGGCTTTCTCTATCCTATGGGCACAGTGTTCAAAGTCTGCTTTAGTGGGCAGGGATCTGATGTAACTGTGCAGGGAACAGATCTGTGACTCCATATCCCAGCCTTCACCTGAGCCCAGGGAGGCATTAGAGCGGCTTCTGGTGAGCATAAAGTCAGAATCCTCAGGGAGAGGGCAAAGGCTGTGAGAGCTCACCTGTGAGTGCAGGGATGATTCGGAGCGGGCCGGGGACGGAGGTGCCAGCGCCATCTTGGATTTAGAATGGCGCTGTGTAGCGGCCCGAGATCGGGCAAAATAATCCTCCAAATCACCTCCTTTTCGGTTCCCACAGGTGCCCTTCTGTGCACGGTGCTTATCTTTCCCCATATGCCAAGTTTGGGTGAGTTTCCTGGTGTTATATGGTCTGTTGAGCTGAAGGACCTGGGAGCTGTGAGGAAACACGTCTCACTGCTCCATCCGGCAAGTCATGCCCCTCCTAGTTATTTTATTTAATTTTTTATTTTGACCAACGGGGTTAAAAAGGAATTGGAGATTTGTAATTTTTATTATGTTTTCTTTTTATTTTAAAGTGATTTTTTTGATGATTTATGTTTTAAGATTTAGGAAAAGTCAGAAGTGATGCCAGAGTATTTAAAATTAGGACTGTGACTTTGTATAGCAGTGACGGTCAGAAAAGCCCCTCGCTGACTGTTATAGTACTACTGTGCTATTGTATGTGCAGGGATGGAGAAAAAGGGAAATGGTTTTAGGCTGAATAGACTTTGTGGGAAAACACAAAAGTAAAGCTAATGAAATATCTGGACTGACTATATTGATGGTAGACATGATCAGGGTAATAGTGGCTGGTAGGGCCTTTTCTGGCACTCCTCTCCTACATGTAAAAATCATATTTTTTTTGCTAGAAAATTACTCAGAACCCCCAAACATAATATATGTTTGTTTTATCAGACACCCTAGGGAATAAAATGGCGGTCATTGCAACTTTTTATGTCGCACAGTATTTGCGCAACAATTTTTTAAACGCCTTTTTTTGGAAAAAAAAAACGTTTCATGAATTAAAAAATTATAAAACATTCAAGTTAGCCCAATTTTTTTGTATAATGTGAAAGATGAGGTTACGCCGAGTAAATAGATACCCAACATCTCATGTTTTAATATTGTACGCAATCATGGAATGGCGCCAAACTTCGGTACTTAAAAATCTCCTAGGCAATGTTTTAAAATGTTTTACAGGTTACCAGTTTAGAGTTACAGAAGAGGTCTAGTGCTAGAATTATTGCTCTCGCTCTAACGCATGCGGTGATACCTCACATGTGTGGTTTGAACGGCCTTTACATATGTGGGCGGGACTTATGTGTGCGTTCGCTTCTGTGTGTGAGCTACTGGGGGCAGGGTGCTTTTTTTAATTGCTTATTTTACTTTATTTTTTTTATTTTTACATTTTCTCTTTTAATTTTTTTTTTGATCACTTTTATTCCTATTACAAGGAATGTAAGCATCCCTTGTAATAGGAATGGTGTGTGACAGGTCCTCTTTATGGAGAGATGTGGGGTCAATAAGACCCCACATCTCTCCTCCAGGCTGGAAAGCATGAGATAAAAAAAAAATTCACAATGCTTTTCAGCCGCGATCGCGGCTTTGTTTACAAGCGCGGTCCAGACGTGACGTCATAACGTCGTGCCGCTATGATCATTCTTATGCCCCGTACACCTGGTCGGATTTTCCAAGGGAAAATGTGTGATAGGACCTTGTTGTCGGAAATTCCGACCGTGTGTAGGCTCCATCACACATTTTCCATCGGATTTTCCGACATACAATGTTTGAGAGCAGGCATAAAATTTTCCGACAACAAAATCCGTTGTCGGAATTTCCGATCGTGTGTACACAAATCCGACACACAAAGTGCCAGGCATGCTCAGAATAAATAAAGAGATGAAAGCTATTGGCTACTGCCCTGTTTATAGTCCCGACGTACATGTTTTACGTCACCGCGTTCAGAATGATTGGATTTTCCGACAACTTTGTGTGACCGTGTGTATACAAGACAAGTTGAGACAACATCCGTCGGAAAAAATCCTAGGATTTTGTTGTCAGAATGTCCGATCAATGTCCGACCGTGTGTACGGGGCATAACGGTGCACAGAATCGCCGGCTGAAAAAGAGGATACCTGTAGCTGCAGGCATCATTCAGATATTCCCACTGAAAGTCAAGGACGTCATATGACGGCTTTGGGCTGGAAGTGGTTAATGTCCATGTCCCCCAAATCTCCAAGTCTAAACAAAAGCTGATCCACTTTATTCTCCTTGGAGCAAAGCTGACTATAGCTAGGGCCTGGAAACAGCCCAAGATTTCCTTAGCGGCAGCACAAAGCAAGATCTCCTGGATTATGTCCCAAGAAAATGTAACAGACACAACCCAGAAATTTGAAATTGTCTGGGAACCTTGGGCCCTATTTGTAGGCATTTTGTTTACTCCTGGTGATCTCCCCAACCAACCTGTATTCACAAACTAAGGACTGGCTCATATTTTTTACCCTCTTCTTTCTCTATCACCTCCTTGTCTTCCTTTCTTATCTTCTTTCTAATAGTTCGAATTAAGGAGATGATATATTTAGCACTTGATAATTAATTTTGCACAGCAATGCAAACCTCGTAGCAGCGGTGTAACTAGAACCTTTAGGGCTCCGATGCAAGAAACCATGGAGGGCCCCCTCTGACCCCCGGACAGGGCTCTTTTCTCCGAGCCCGATGGCGGAACAACAGGGCCCGGTCACAAGTGGGTGGCTGCATATAAAGGAATTGATTTCTCCATTTCCCCGCTTCTCCTCTTCTCCCTCCCACAGGCATTTAGCGGCTGCAGGAGGAAAATGGAGAGATGAGTTCCTCTATGTCGGTGTTTCTCAATCTTTTTCCAGCCAGGGCACCCTTGAAGTGTACTCCTAGGTGAATGGGGCTGCACTGCAACCACTCCGCAACTGTGTGCATTGCATGCAGTTGCAGGATAGTGATGATGCATTTAAGGGGTTACAACAGGCGGTCAGTAGGCAACATATTGCCTCTTTACCGGCTGTCAAATGCCTCTGAAAAGTGAACTGAGCATGGATCGCTTTTCAGAGGAACAGCATTTTTTTGCTGGTAATATGAACAAGCAAAAAAAAAATTAAAAAAATCGGTTCTGATTGTACACATATAGGGGGTCAGGATTAAAAGAGTATACCTAAAATGTGCATACAAACATGTAAACACACACACACATGTATAAACACACACACACATATATAAAAACACACACACATATATATATATATATATATATATATATATATATATATATATATATAAATGCACATATGCACGGGCATGTAAACCAGTGGTGCCTGGTGCTCAAAAATTTTAGGGAGGCGCAAGCAAACTGAGAAATTTTGAAAAAAAACATCAGTTGCAGCCACTGTGCCCATAAAGTGCAGCCACTGTGCCCATCAATTGCAGCAACTGTGCCCATCAATTGCTGCCACTGTGCCATCAAACTCTGCCGCTGTGCCATCAAATGCCGCCACTGTGCCCATCAAATGCTGCCAGTGTGCCCATCAAACGCTGCCACTGTGCCCATCAAAGTCTGCCACTGTGCCCATCGAAGTCTACCATTGTGCCATCAAATGCCGCCACTGTGTCCATCAAATGCCGCCACTGTGCATATTAAATGCTGCCAGTGTGCCCATCAAATGCTGCCAGTGTGCCATCAAATGCTGCAACTGTGCCATTGAATGCTGCCACTGTACCCATTAAATGCTGCCAGTGTGCCATCGAATGCTGCCACTGTGAATCCCCCCCGCCCGCTCGCTGTCTGCCCACCACATACCCTGTCTCTGTGGGGCAGCAAGTGATGGCCACGAGCGGGGTCATCCATGCGTCTCCTGCCGTACACCTGATTAGCGGAAAGGTGGTTCAGTGTTAGGAAAGTGAATATTAAGTCGCTTTTCTAACACGCCTGGGTGGACTGTGAGCGCCAAGCATGGCACTCACAGTTCACCTATTTTGAAGCCTATTAGAGCCTATGGCTCTAATCAGGTGCTTCAAAAACACCCCCCCCCCTGCTGTAATTCAGGCGTCCGGCACCCAAAAACGGGCCGGACACCTAAATATGGGGGTGGCAGCGGTGGCCATGGATAGATTCATGCTATGCATGAATCTATACATTGGTCATAGAGGGAGGGGGTGGCTGGAGAGAGGGGGCGGCACCTGTGCGCCCTTATGGACGCACCGCCACTGATAAACACATGCACATACATGCACACTCACATACATACATACATGCACACTCACATACATATGCACACACACATACATACACACACACACATACGTACACACACACACATGCATACACATGCATACACACACACATACATGCACACATATAAATACACATACAGTAGATAGATAGTCTTATAAAAAAAACGACAGACCTTTACCTTAGCTCTTCCTCCAGCCACTGCACTGTAGTGACACGATTACAGTTCCGCTGACAATCAGGGAGCTCATCTCAGCCGCCCCTGCTGTTCCTCCTATCGAAGAGTACTGGGGGCCCTCAAGGGCCCCCCGCAGCAAGGGGCCCGGTCGCCATGGCGATCTCAGCGACCCCTATAATTCCGCCACTGCCTCGTAGTATATCAAATTCCCCAGAAGTAGACTCCCACGGTGATTGCTTTCCATTTGATGGTTATGGGGTGGGGTGGTGGCGGTAGAGGTGGGGTTTCCCCCTGGCACAGAACGATCCCATCAGGGGTGCTGGGGGCAGGGATTTCCCTGTTCTAAACCTGCTGCCGCTCCCCTCCAGACCAAAATACCTGTGAAAGCCTTTATAAAGACCAGGCCATAGTTGTCAGGAAGCCCCTAGTAATCTAACTTGGTTGCATTGTTATGTGCTTATACCTTCACATCTCCAATAAACTGTCAATTTCCATGATGTATGTTGATATATCGTATTGTGATGATTTTTCGTTGGTTTGAAATATAAAAAACCTTTTGAAAGTAAAAAAATAAATAGTGTCCCTCGATGTAAATCCATCGTCAATCACAATGCCCACTGACGTAAAAAATAGAAAAAATAAAACGCTTTTGCCTCTTGGGAGGCCACCGCCCGTTTGCCTCCTCTCTGCTTTGACAGATCTTATATAGGTAAGGGGCGGGAACCGCTCCCTTCTGACATCACATGACACATTACACCCTCTCAACAGGCCATTGTTAGCCTGGGGATACAACTACTACATATTCCACAGTATTCCTCATTTCTGTAGCACTGGGTGGCTACATACCAAACTTTCCAGAGATGGACCAAATGTTTTTATAGCTCATATGCTATGTATGTATGGTGTTTTTATTAAGTCGCTTTCTACAATTTTTGATATCAGTAAAATATTTTTTTTTCTCAATAACGGTTGTATGGTGAGTGGAGTCATAGACATGTTCTACCATAAGGGTTGGTTGAGCTATTACAGGTTTTTATTTTTGAGTTTCTAGTTATATGCATAATGTGAGCTCCCATCCCTTCTCTCCTCCCCCTCTACATTATCATTATTGTATTTTTTCTTTGAGGGCATACATTCCAAATATATATGTTTATCACTGTTGAATAATTAATCATAATTATTAGGGTACGCAGCACCTTGAGGGTCCTAAACTTTCAATGTATCTACTGTATATCTATACACACACATACATTTTGCTTCCTTTTAGGTTGAATATATTTTTATTTGCATTTCCTTAAACAATACATCTCTACATCACAAGAGTAAGAAAACAATCTTGTCCATTTAGGAAAATATGTAGAAACAACAGTATTCAAGTACATCTCTAGAATTAGAGGAGCCCTCGTGTCCCGAAATGGAAATATGCCATTAGAGAAAACAAAAGTATATCCAAATGAGGGCACATTTAATATAACAACAATTTATTTTGCTTCCTTTTATATGACACATACTGTAGAAACATAGAAAAGTGACAGCTAAAAAAGGACCAAATGTTCGTAAAATCTGCCCGTTTTTTTTTTCTTTTTTTTGTTTTAATTTATATATACAGTGGGGACGGAAAGTATTCAGACCCCCTTAAATTTTTCACTCTTTGTTATATTGCAGCCATTTGCTAAAATCATTTAAGTTCATTTTTTTCCTCATTAATGTACACACAGCACCCCATATTGACAGAAAAACACAGAATTGTTGACATTTTTGCAGAATTATTAAAAAAGAAAAACTGAAATATCACATGGTCCTAAGTATTCAGACCCTTTGCTCAGTATTTAGTAGAAGCACCCTTTTGATCTAATACAGCCATGAGTCTTTTTGGGAAAGATGCAACAAGTTTTTCACACCTGGATTTGGGGATCCTCTGCCATTCCTCCTTGCAGATCCTCTCCAGTTCTGTCAGGTTGGATGGTAAACATTGGTGGACAGCCATTTTTAGGTCTCTCCAGAGATGCTGAATTGGGTTTAAGTCAGGGCTCTGGCTGGGCCATTCAAGAACAGTCACGGAGTTGTTGTGAAACCACTCATTCGTTATTTTAGAGAGAAAGTTTGTGTGTGGGTGTGGCGCTATTCTGGTATCAGGCGAAGTGTTATACCACTGTGATGGTCACCTCTAATAAGTAAGTGTTTGAGATGGTTTGAATTCCTAGAACACTTTATCCCAAAAAAAGGGGAATTTTTCAAACCAAAATTGGTGTAAATAAAATAAAAAAATTAAAATAATGTGTGTACGATTTCTTTCAATAGTGACTGACTGTTTTCTGAAGCTATTGTAGCAAAGTGCCACCATACAGTCATGACATGCATTGATCAAAAACTGGAGTAATTAGGAAAAAAATAAACTCTTCATTCGTTATTTTAGCTGTGTGCTTAGGGTCATTGTCTTGTTGGAAGGTAAACCTTCGGCCCAGTCTGAGGTCCTGAGCACTCTGGAGAAGGTTTTCATCCAGGATATCCCTATACTTGGCCGCATTCATCTTTCCCTCTATTGCAACCAGTAGTCCTGTCCCTGCAGCTGAAAAACACCCCCACAGCATGATGCTGCCACCACCATGCCTCACTGTTGGGACTGTAATGGACAGGTGATGAGCAGCAGTGTCTGGTTTTCTCCATATACCGCTTAGAATTAAGGCCAAAAAGTTCTATCTTGGTCTCATCAGACCAGAGAATCTTATTTCTCACCATCTTGGACTCCTTCAGGTGTTTTTTAGCAAACTCCATGCGGCTTTCATGTGTCTTGCACTGAGGAGAGGCTTCCGTCGGGCCACTCTACAATTAAAGCCCCAACTGGTGGAGGACTGCAGTGATGGTTGACTTTCTACAACTTTCTTCCATCTCCCAACTGCATCTCTGGAGCTCAGCCACAGTGATCTTTGGGTTCTTCTTTACCTCTCACCAAGGCTCTTCTCCCCCGATAGCTCAGTTTGGCAGGACGGCCAGCTCTAGGAAGGATTCTGGTCGTCCCAAACGTCTTCCATTTAAGGATTATGGAGGCCACTGTGCTCTTAGGAACCTTAAGTGCAGCAGAAATTTTTTGTAATCTTGGCCAGATCTGTAGGAAAACTAAGAAAAAACTGCGCTATACCATGAATAAATGCATAAAAATCAATTGATGCAAAATAAAAATATGCAAAAACATCAAAATACATCAATACATCAAGGGTGCTTCACTGCTCACTGTATACCCGGATTTCGGTCTATCTACGTGCCTGTTGTGCTTACAATCTGGTAAGCGTGCATTTTAGGTGGTGGAGGATCACTGTGAGGGGTGTTTCTATTTCCTACCTTTCCACATTAGCCCTTATGAAGAGCTATTAGGGGATTCTCCCTATCTCCCTAGAAGATTTTCTGGATTTCTGACTTATGGACTTTGCTATATAACACTATTTTGCACACTTATGTTTTGATGTATTTTGATGTTTTTGCATATTTTTATTTTGCATCCATTGATTTTTATGCATTTATTCATGGTATAGCGCAGTTTATTCTTTGTTTTCCTGTATTGTTGTGTATGTTGCACAGTTGAACTGCTGCTTTTTAGGGGGTTTCTTTTCCTGTTTTTCTCCATTTTGGCCAGATCTGTGCCTTGCCACAGTTCGGTCTCTGAGCTCTTCAGGCATTTCCTTTGACCTCATGGTTCTCATTTGCTCTGACATGCACTGTGAGCTGTACGGTCTTATATAGACAGGTGTGTGGCTTTCCTAATCAAGTCCAATCAGTATAATCAAACACAGCTGGACTCAAATGAAGGTGTAGAACCATCTCAAGGATGATCAGTAGAAATGGACAGCACCCGAGTTAAATATATGAGTGTCACAGCAAAGGCTCTGAATACTTATCATGTGATATTTCAGTTTTTCTTTTTTAATAACTCTGCAAAAATGTCAACAATTCTGTGTTTTTCTGTCAATATGGGGTGCAGAGTGTACATTAATGAGGAAAAAAAAATTAACTTAAATGATTTTAGCAAATAGCTACAATATAACAAAGAGTGAAAAATTTAAGGGGATCTGAATACTTTCCGTCCCCACTGTATATATATATATCTATATATATATATAGATATATATATATAGATATATATATAGATATATCTATATATATATCTATATATATATATATATATAGATATATATATATATATATAGATATATATATATCTATATATATAGATATATATATATATATATATCTATATATATAGATATATATATATCTATATATAGATATATATAGATATATATATATATCTATATATATATAGAGATATATATCTATATATCTCTATATATATATAGATATATATATCTCTATATATATATCTAGATATATATCTAGATATATATATATCTAGATATATATATATCTAGATATATATCTAGATATATATCTAGATATATAAATAAATACACTGCCTGCACTGTATATATATTCTACACTACACCGACTACACTGTATATATACAGTATCTCACATTTTTGTAAATATTGTACATTGTTATTGTAAAATGTACAGCTGGTATAACAGTGTAAATTTGCTGTCCCTTCAAAATAATGCAACACAGCCAAACACTGGCAACAAAAGTGAGTACACCACTAAGTGAAAATGTCCAAATTGGGCCCAAAGTGTCAATATTATATGTGGCCACCATAATGGAGGAGAGAGCTGTGGCATAATCACCACTAGCATTTTGGAGGCGTGGTGGCAGGACAAGCTCCAATAATACTGAACCCTGTCCTGCATCCTTCCCAGTTGCCAGCAGAGTTACCCAGTGCACCGGGAAAGAAAGGTAACATCCCTGTCCATGCCCGCTGGATCATGAGTCAGCGGTAATATGCACTTTACTGCTGACCGCCTTGACCAACAAGGCCAAAACATTGCCTTTCACATGCCGGTAGAGAGCCGGAATGGCCTTCCGTGAAAAGAAATGGCGTTTTGGAACCTGCCACTGAGGTACAGCACATTCCACAAATTCACGAAAGGGGGCAGAGTCTACCAGATGAAAAGGCAGCAGTTGCAGTGCTAGCAATTTGGCCAAGCTAGCATTCAGACACTGAGCATGTGCATGGCTGGGACCGAATTTCTTTCTACGGTTTAGCAATTGGGGTAGGGAAATTTGCCTGCTAAAATTGCAGATTGGCCGCAAGTACTTGGGACACCTATTGCTATATCTTCATTCCTCTCAGTGCAGGTTTCTGAGAGGACTGGAGGTATAGTGGGGTTGGAGATCCCAGATGAGGAGCAAGGAGAAGACCGCCTTGTTCTTTGATGTGGTTCTTTCAAGTGCTGTTGCCAATGTACTGCATGGGACATCGTCATATGTCTGGTCAAGCATGTGGTGCCCAAGCAGCTGCTGTTTTGGCCACACTTGATCCACTTCAGACATAGGTTTCAAACAGCAACGGTGCGATCTGCTGCACACGTGTCAAAAAAGGTCCACACCAAAAAACTTCAAAATCAGCGGGGAGTCAGCAGCACCCTGCACCTGCTTAGCTCTGTGGTGTGATGCAATAGGGTGGCTGCCCTTAAACTATCCCCTGGTGGGCATCCTGCCTCGTTGGAGATGTGCCTCCTCCTCTCTTCTATCAGGCACCTAAGTGGAGTCAGTGACCTCATCATCCCCTCCCTGCTCATCACTGGAGCAAACTTGGCAGTATGCAGCAGCTGGGGGAACATGACTGCCTTTTTCTTGTCTTTTTTGGGCACCCCCTCTCTCTAGGCTCACGTTACTCCCTTCCTCAACCTGGGTATCAACATCGGAGCCTTCAAATCGCTGCGCATCCTCCAGCAGCATGTACCCGACACTGTGCTTGAATAGTTTGGGGGACTCCTCCGTGCATGAGGGTGGGGCTACAGAAGGAGTAACTGTGGACAAGAAGCCGGTGGAATAGGCCGCTTTTGCAGCTGCATTGGAAGGCAAACTACTCTGAGCCTGGGTGACAGAGGATGAGGAGGATGAGGACAGCTTTATTATCCACTCCACCAACTCTTCTGCATGTTGTGGCTCAATAACATGGCCAGCAGCAGAAAAATCGGACAAGCGTGCCCCACAGCCACGTGCAGAGGATGCACCATGTCCACGACCAGAACTGTTGACTGTAGACACAGAGCCTGCTTGCCCTCTTTTAGTGGCCTGTAAGCATCTGCCTCTCCTTGGTGGCCTTCTGGACATGATGTCAATTTTGTTTTGCAACACCACACTACACTGTATTAGATACTGTGTACACCACCAGAAAAGTAGGAGCAAGTGCATTATGGCTGCACTGTATTGTGCACTGTCTTCACCACCAGAAAAGTAGTAGCAACTGCACTATGGGTGCACTGTATTATGTACTATGTACTCCACCAGAAAAGTAGTAGCAACTGCACTACGGGTGCACTGTATTGTGTACACCACCAGAAGTGTAGTAGCAACTGCACTAAGGCTGCACTGTTTTGTGTACACCACCACAAAAGTAGTAGCAAATGCACTATGGGTGCACTGTATTGTGTACACCACCAGAAGTGTAGTAGCAAGTGCACTACGGCTGCACTGTATTGTGTACTGTGTACACTACCAGAAAAGTAGTAGCAACTGCACTACAGGTGCACTGTATTGTGTACTGTATACACCAACAGAAAAGCAGTAGCAACTGCACTACAGGTGCACTGTATTGTGTACTGTGTACACCACCAGAAAAGTAGTAGCAACTGCACTACGGGTGCACTGTATTGTGTGCACCACTAGAAGTGTAGTAGCAAGTGCACTTTGGCTGCACTGTATTGTGTACTGTGTACACCACCAGAAAAGTAGTAGCAACTGCACTACGGCTGCACTGTATTGTGTACTGTGCACACCACCAGAAAAGTAATAGAAACTGTACTACGGCTGCCCTGTATTGTGTACTGTGCATACCACCGGAAAAGTAGTAGCAACTGCACTACGGCTGCACTGTAATGTGTACTGTGTACACCATCAGAAAAGTAGTAGCAACTGCACTACGGGTGCACTTTATTGTGTACACCACCAGAAGTGTAGTAGAAAAGGTACACCAGGAATGCACTGCAGTCAGATATAGGCTACACTGGATGCAGAGTATATATATATACTAGACTGTATATATATTAATGCACCGCCTAAAGTATATTAGAAAAAGTACACCAGGAATGCACTGCAGTCAGATATAGGCTACACTGGATGCAGAGTATATATATATATATATATATATATATATACTAGACTGGCTGTATATATATATATGAAATACACTGCAGCTAACTGAATAACCTGTCTGATCAATCTAAATCACACTATCCCTCCGTCGACAACAACAACACTACACAGGGCCGCTGTGCAGGCAACCTTATATAATGTGGGGCATGGACTTAGTCCCCCTGAGCTATGATTGGCCAAAGGCACCCTGCCTTTGGCCAATTATGGCTTTCTTAGCAGAGGGCGCTGGGTTTGGCCAAAGCATGCAGGTCATGGTGCATGCTTTGGCCAATCATCATACAGCAATGCACTGCGATCCCACAGTGCATTATGGGGCATTCCGTGGTGCTCAATTTTGCAGCAAACACCCCATAATGTTAGTTTTTGCCGAACGGCCGAACACCCACTGTTCGAGTCAAACTTATGTTCGACCCGAACATCAAGCTCATCCCTACTTATGACATACTTCCAAGGATGCCAACCCTTGGATTCGCACCAAGAAACATATGCCCTCCAGATTCTATAATAAATGACTCTAGGGGCCGGCTTCCTAGCATTGATCAGGGTAGTCACCACTGAACCTGAAAGCCCCCGATCTTTTAGAATGTGGGTTTCAATAGCCAAACCGGTAAATTTTGAGTTGGTAAGGTAGGATGGAACACTGGTCCCTGCGAAAGCAGGTCTGGACGTGGTGGAAGGGTTCACGGGTCCCCCACTGCCATCTTTATGATTTCTGCATAGCAGGATCTTCTGGGCCATGCCAGGGCTACAAGAACTGATGGAGGCAGTATGTACAGGAGAGGAGTGCGAAGGGTATTATGGGGGCGGTATGTACAGGAGAGGAGTGTGAAGGGTATGATGAGGGTAATATGTACAGGAGAGGAGTGTGGAGGGTATGATGGGGGCAGTATGTACAGGAGAGGAGTGTGGAGGGTATGATGGGGTAGTATGTACAGGAGAGGAGTGCAGAGGGTATTATGGGGTGGTATGTACAGGAGAGGAGTGTGGAGGGTATGATGGGGGTAGAATGTACAGGAGAGGAGTGCGGAGGGTATGATGGAGTGGTATGTACAGGAGAGGAGTGTGGAGGGTATGATGGGGTGGTATGTACAGGAGAGGTGTGCAGAGGATATGATGGGGATAGTATGTACAGGAGAGGGGTGTGGAGGGTATGATGGGGGTAGTATGTACAGGAGAGGAGTGCCGAGGGTATGATGGGGTGGTATGTACAGGAGAGGAGTGTGGAGGGTATGATGGGGTGGTATGTACAGGAGAGGAGTGCAGAGGATATGATGGGGATAGTATGTACAGGAGAGGGGTGTGGAGGGTATGATGGGGGTAGTATGTACAGGAGAGGAGTGTGGAGGGTATGATGGGGGTAGTATGTACAAGAGAGGAGTGTGGAGGGTATGATGGAGCAGTATGTACAGGAGAGGAGTGCAGAGGGTATGATGAGGGTAGTATGTACAGGAGAGGAGTGTGAAGGGTATGATGGGGCGGTATGTACAGGAGAGGAGTGCGGAGGGTATGATGGGGGTGCTATGTACAAGAGAGGAGTACGGAGGGTATGATGAGGGTGTAGGTACAAGAGAGAAGTGTGGAGGGTATGATGGGGTGGTAAGTACAGGAGAGGAGTGCAGTGGGTATGATGAGTGTAGTATGTACAGGAGAGGAGTGTGGAGGGTATGATGGGGGCAGTATGTACAAGAGAGGAGTGCGGAGGGTATGATGGAGCAGTATGTACAGGAGAGGAGTGCAGAGGGTATGATGAGGGTAGTATGTACAGGAGAGGAGTGTGAAGGGTATGATGGGGCGGTATGTACAGGAGAGGAGTGCGGAGGGTATGATGAGGGTAGTATGTACAGGAGAGGAGTGTGAAGGGTATGATGGGGCGGTATGTACAAGAGAGGAGTACGGAGGGTATGATGAGGGTGTAGGTACAAGAGAGAAGTGTGGAGGGTATGATGGGGTGGTAAGTACAGGAGAGGAGTGCAGAGGGTATGATGAGTGTAGTATGTACAGGAGAGGAGTGTGGAGGGTATGATGGGAGCAGTATGTACAAGAGAGGAGTGCGGAGGGTATGATGGAGCAGTATGTACAGGAGTGCAGAGGGTATGATGAGGGTAGTATGTACAGGAGAGGAGTGTGGAGGGTATGATGGGGCGGTATGTACAGGAGAGGAGTGTGGGGGGTATGATGAGGGTAGTATGTACAGGAGAGGAGTGCGCACGGTATGAAGGGGCAGAATGGGGATTTTGTGCACTGTCTGTGGAGCGACTATGGAATAATGTCCCTCAGCTGGGGGGTAAGAAGCAGCTCTAAGTGATGTCTGTCAGCTGGATATGAAGTGGTCTGGGGGTGATACAAGCTGGAGGGGGGTTGGGGCGAAGTGGTCAGATAGTGATGTGTGTCTATAATAAAAAAAAAGCTATTGTGCTCATCCACTAATATATACAACAATAAATCATACAACAATACTACTCAATGAAAACAAATCTCCTGTTATAAAAGATGCCAGCCTCTAGCACTCTGTGTATGCCCAGATGATGTGATGGTAATTGATGACCATTCACATAACCCTGTGTTATCCAGGCTCTGAGTCTGTACAATCAGAGGTGTAAACTCACCACATATACACAGGGTTAAGTGAATGGTCATAAATTAACTTCACATTATCTGGACAGAGGATTGGGGGATGTTTGTATAGATAGATATGTGTACTGCTTGGGAGATACTGTGAGGCTGTGAAAGGAGCTTTTGAGATTCCCAACACACTTTGCCATGACAGTGTATTTCTTTAGAAGCAATGACACTGCTTCTGTCTCCACAGCAGCTAGCATGTAAAAGCCCTAGAGTTGCCACCTGTCCAGGATTCACCCGGACAGTCCGGGTTTTGAATCATGTGTCCGGCTTTCAGTCTGCCTAAAACCCAGACACATGATTCAAACTGGGCTGTGGCTCTCCTATGAACTGAGGTAGCCACACGGAGCTGTGGACAGCTGTCTGTGGGCAGATTCGGCATCACTGGGGGGGCACGGGGTGATGATGTCAGCAAGAACAACTTGGCCACACCCATTGTTCACCACAGCGTGCATAGCTTGCATTCCTACTTTCCTTGGGGCACACAAAGGTGTAATCCTATAGTGAATACTACGGGGAAAAAGAAGTGCCCTGTGCCGCTATGGTGTTCGGGTTTGGCTTGAAGAAAAGGTGGCAACCCTAAAAAGCCCCCCCCACCCCCCCCCACCTGAATGGTCTGCCCCTGGTCTGAGCTGAATAATGTGCCCGGGTCTCCGGCAGTACAAAACTAAGCCCATTGCATACCTTTCTTAGGCCTTACAGCAAATCACCCCCATAGCAGCCCCACCCAGCACAAGGTTTGTTTTCAGAAGAAGTTTCCAACTTAAGCTTAGGAGAAAAAAGAGTCCACACAACGACAGACATTTTACTCTTTATTGGAACACAGTTGATTCATAGTTGATTTGCACTAGATTATGTCAGTCATCCCAATGGTGACAGTACATTCCTTAAAGCGGGGGTTCACCCACACCGCCAAAAAAAAAAAATATTAAAAGCCAGCAGCTACAAATACTGCAGCTGCTGACTTTTAATACATGGCCACTTACCTGTTCCAGGGTCCAGCGATGTCGGCAGGGGACGCTGAGAACCCGCTCGGTTCTCGGCAGCTGCCGCCGCCATCCTAGGTGAGGGAATCAGGAAGTGAAGCGTTGCGGCTTCACTTCCCGGTTCCCTACTGCGCATGCGCGAGTCGCGCTGCGCGTCCCAAGTGGTCCCCGCTCTCTCCTGGGAGCTGTGTGTTGAGGAGTTTTTTCCAGAGTCCTACATCCTAAGCCAAAGGGATATGAGTATCTCCATGAGTCTTGTACCTCCTTTCCTTGTTTCTCCCCTATTTGAAACCCCCGGGAAGTTAAGGCCTAACATACATAACTAAATATTAACAAATTATGAAGAAACATTTACCAACCCATTTTCTTTTCAAGACTAAGATCAGGTGTGTTCCTATTTAGTAAGTTCAGTAATTGGTTGGTCTTTTATTGCCTTATCAAAAGATTATTTCTGATTGGTTGTTTTGGCTTAGTGCCACCATGCATTATTTCTCTATGCAAAACATTTCTGAAAGCGGTACATATTTAGAAGAAACATCAAAACTGGAGAAACAGTGATAAATCGTAAATAAGATGTCATTTTTCATATAGTCACATGTATTTAATGCTTTTCAGGAGAATAACTGAACACAATCACCAAAATGTATTAAAGTGATTGTAAACCTCAGACATGAAATATGAACAAAGCATATCCCTCTATAGTCTGTACATATCTCAGTCCAGAGCACTGAGTGACATTTCTGTCTGCTGCTTCATTCCTCTGCTATGTGTATGAGTCACTTCTGACAAGTTTTTCTGGCATCAAGTGCCTGTGATTGACAGCCTCAGCTCTGTTACGGTGTGCTGTGTGAAGTGAGGAGTGTCTCTTCCCTCCAATCAGCTCTCAGCGATCCCCTCACTGAGCTCTGCAGTGCGTGTGTGATGCCATCTCCCCCCCTGCTTTCTGAAAGCTCAGATAAGCTGCATAAATTCTGCACTTTGAAGGTCTGTAGAGAATAATGGACTGTAGATAAACAGGTGCAACTTAAGTAGGAAGATTTGTTTCATCTCTGTATATCATGTCAGGCCAGTCACTTCACTGGGTTAATGTAAGGATTTACAACCACTTTAATGCTTGGTAAATGGAGTCGCGCAAGAGAAAAAAGGAATGTAGCTTCTATAAGTTTGGTTTTTGAAAAATTATAAAAAGAGAATTTGAAGGATAAAAGAGGTGTATGAATTCAAAGAATTGGCTTATTTGCACTGATTTAAAACTCACAAACGAAAAAACGTTTGCTTGCGCAATTCTCATCATTCCACCCTCCATCATACCACATTTCCACGCAGTTCTCATTGTTATGAAGGTTGTTGGGTTCACCTGCGCGCCAGTTGAAGTATGTAATGACTTGTCCAGACAGATCTCTAAAGTCACCCTCACTCTGTATGTCGTTTATACCCATGAATGAGTGCGTTTGGACCTTTTTGCGGAGGGAGAAAATGGCTTGGTTTTCTTCTTGGGTCCGGGGTACGGCCAACTGACCTCCGCCACTGGCACAAATGGTTTTGGCCTCATCGTAAGTGACTTCTAAATGATTCATAATATAGATTTTGTTGCTGCTTCTAGCAATCTCTTTTCCAAATGAAAAAACTGTAATAGTGGGAAGAAACAAAAAAGAAAACATTTTTATCATGAGACTTCATGTAACACATAGTAGAAAGTAACATCTGCCACTTTTTATTAGGTTAAAGGGATCCTTTAGGTCAGGGGTGTTCAAACATTTTTCAAAGAGGGCCAGATTTGATGAACTTAACATGCGTGAGGGTCGACCATTTTGCCTGACATTCTTTGAACCATTAAAATGAAAAGCAAATTAACTAATACACTGTCCAACAAGAATTCTCTTGCCTTTGTGGTTGTGTGTGGTGAAGAGTCTGAGGATGAGCTTGAGCGTGTTATTTGGATATTTATCAACATATAACACACACCTTCACTTTAAGAGGGAAGTTTCAGGAAAAAAAATACATTTTAGATAAAGAACTGTGAAGCAAAATAAGGGTCAGTGCCTATCAATGCAGCCTAATCAGTGCCCATCTGCAGCCTCACCATTGCTATGAATGCAGCCTCACCATTGCCATGAATGCAGCCTCTGAATGCTGCCTCACCATTGACATGAATGCAGCCTCTGAATGCAGCCTCACCATTGCCATGAATGCAGCCTCACCATTGCCAAGAATGCAGCCTTACCATTGCCAAGAATGCACCCTTATTATTGACAAGAATGCAGCCTTACCATTGACATGAATGCAGCCTCACAAGTGCCATGAATGCAGCCTCACAAGTGCCATGAATGCAGCCTCATAAGTGCCATGAATGCAGCCTCACCATTGCCATGAATGCAGTCTCACCATTGACATGAATGCAGCCTCACCATTGCCATTGTTGCAGCCTGATCCATGCCCATTTGCAGCCTTGGAGGGGACAGGGAGGGGGCGGAAAGAGCGCCAACAGATTACATACAGGAGAATCTCCTGTTTACGTGGCGGCCTCTTTAATACAAAGTCCCGCCCCCTATGATAGACAGAACAGTAGTCCAATGATGGCCCAGGAGACAGGACTTCCTATTACAGAGGCTGCCGAGTAAACAGGAGATTCTCACTGGATGTAATCTAACGGCACTCATCCCACCCCCTCCGAGGAACGATAAATCCCAAGCGTGGGATTCGTTAGGGTCCACAAAAGATATATATATCTGAACCACTAGTGGGGCCGCATTAAACTGGAACGCGGGCCGCAATTGGCCCGCAGACTGGACTTTGGACATGCCTGCTGTAGGTGGACAACTGTGGCAGCCATTAATGATCTCCATCTAATAATTGTAATTTAGAGGGCTCAGCTGCCTAAAATCCAGATGTCTAAACTGCAGCCTCAGCAGTAGCTCTTGTTCATCTAAACATGCACTCCAGGACACCTAAAAATCATCTCTTGTAGTAGGGCTGCATCTGCAAGGCAGGGTTAAATGCTTGTTTATGATTAGAGAACTTGGTAAAGCACTTTTACTAACCTGATCCTCCACTCCTGCAGGCTCCTCTGCACTGCTGGATCAGTCCCTGAAGCTTGAACTCTCCTATGCTTCTGTGGTCTAAGGTCTTCTGACTTCAACAAGACCAATGCACTGCTTTTTTGCTTACTGCTGCAAGGGAATGCTTTTAGGTTTCCTGGAGTTGGGCTTTAAGCTTGCCACACAGATTTTGAGTATTTGCATTATTGGCTCAGTAGACTGCTGATGTCGACTATGAGCTGTTGACTTCAGCAGCATAGGTTGGACCTCCAATTCTTTCAGCTCTCCTCCCCCTACTGAAGTGTCCAAAGCAACTGTCTCTTCTGCATACCTAACTATCCATTGTCCCCAAATACAAGATATACATAACCCAACTGAAAGTAGCCCCAGTATAAAGCATCCAGCTAACCTTTTTCCTGCTTCTCAAGGTTTGATTGCAGATCTCTCATCCGTGAATCCATAGCAGCCATTTGCAATTCAAGATTTTCGATAGCTAAGAAAAGAGTTCACACAATCAATTTGAATGTATTATATGCTAAATAATTTTTATGTTCAGGACTAAACATTAGAATACGTTTCTACTTTTTTTTTGCTCTCGAGACATTGAGAATTAAGAGGGAACTTTTCATTCCAGTTTTCCAGTGTTTGTAGCGGGCACCATAAAATAATAACATGTCTCTAACTGACTAATTACAAAAACAAAGGAGCATTTCCACCATATTACCCAATGCAGAAACCCCCCATAGACAACTTCAGACTACCAACCATATGACTCTTTACTAAATCCAGCTATTCCATTTAACTTTTGTGGTTCCCAAGATCTGAGCATTTACCGTATGAACTGCATGTGTTCCTAGGGCTTTAACATCAGCAGTGGAAGCATACAACCACCAAAATAGGAAGAAGGGTCCTTGTACCCAAAAGTGATGTCTGAGATGTTCTGAAAAAGTTCCAGAAAGTTTCTGCTGAGGAAAGTCTTCAGTGAAGAGCCACAGAGAGAGCTGGGCTGCTGAGGCTAGTGACCCTGATGAGTACCAGTACTTAATACTGAATCAAGGCTACACTGCTACACATGGCTAGAGACCAACACTGCTGGAGGGACCACAGAGGACCATGCCCTGAAGCAGAGGAACCCACAAGGCCATGATTGCACACCACGATTGGTGAAAGACTGCTTCTCACATCCTTGCCCAGGTGGGACCTCGCTAAAGTTGCAGTATCCAGGTCTGTGTCACTATAGGACTGCAAGACCCAGTGAGTTACAAGAGAGAACTTCTAAACCCAGAATATCTGCTGCTTTGCCTAAGATCACTGCTACAGTGTTCAGAGCTTTTGATGTCACCCTCAGTGACCGCAAGAGTTGGTCTGCTCATGTAGCCAGAGTTTCAGACACCTACAAGAGAAAGAAGATCGTGTGACAGACCTCAGAGAGGTGAGAGGCCTTGGCCACCATCTTTATTATACTCCTGCTTAATGACACAGCCTCCAGGGATTCATTCTGAGGCTATGTCCCCCTTTCCTGTTGGAATTCAAAATTTCTGTTGAGAGCATTTCTACATAGCCTTGGACCCCAACACTGGCCACCATCGGTCATTAGGAGGAACTGTGATTTATAGTCCTTGAGTGTAGACTTCCTGTATTTAAGGTACCCCATAGATCAGGTCTTAAGAGGTATAGACTTTGCCCCTTCAAATCAAGTTTTGGGTTCCCTGTTTAAGAAGCTTTCATATTTTTTTAACAAACTGTGTTTTGGTTCAACCCTGATTTGATTCTGTTTACAATTGTTTATTATTATTGTTGCTGTTATTTTCCCTGTTGAACATGCTGCCCCAAAAAAATCCTTTCCTTTAGCCTTAATGTCAGAGATCGCGGTACTGCTCGAAGGGTCATTACCACCAAGAGCCAGGGAACCCAAACATCAATGGCTCTTTTAGGAGAAAGCACTACAAGTTCAGAATCTAGGTCCTAAAAATAACTTCCATCCATCTAAATGGAAATGTAAAGCAAGAAGCATGAAGACCTCTGCGGTAATCCTCAGGAAACACAAAGAGGGAATCTAATTGTTTGCCAGAGAAGGAAGCTTACCTTCTTTTAAAGTGCACTGCTCCCCAGTCCAATAAAGTTTGGGACACCCATGCCCCACATTTAGAGAGAAAATTTCTTTAAATGTTTTGGAGCAGGACTTAAGGAAGGAAGTACAATGCTCTGGGTATGATGAATAGCAGGACCCACCTTTGGGAGGAAGGAGGCCTTAGACCACAAAACAACTTTGTCCTTTAACATGACTTTTGGTGCCTCCTTATTGGCTGATGTAGGCCAAGGCCATGTCTGACTTGATTCTCATCTGGTGTCTTCGCAATAGAGGAAACAACCGAGTTGCTCTTAGATCTGGAAAGTTAATGGGAAGGTGAACTTCCTTCTCTGACAAAGTGCACTGAGCATCCAGAATTGCTCCCCAGTACAAAAAAGTTTGGAACATTTACAACGGTCCCAAAGCATAATGTTTCTACCTTCGTGCTTGACTGTAGGGATGGTGTTCTTAGGGTCATAGTCGGCATTTTTCTTCCTCCAAACACGGCGAGTCAAGTTTATGCCAAAAAGCTGAATTTTGGTGGAAATATTATGCTTTGGGGCTGTTTCTCTGCTAAAGGTACAGGCTGACTTTGCCACATTGAGGGGCCAATGGACGGGGCCATTGTAAAATCTTGGATGGGAACCTTCTTCCTTTAGACAGAACACTGAAGATGGGTCGTGGATGGGTCTTCCAGCATGACAATGACCCAAAACATACTAACAAGACAACAAAGGAGTGGCTCAAGAAGAAGCACATTAGGTCATGGAGTGTCTCTAGACCTCAATCCTATAGAAAATGTATAGAGAGAGCTGAAACTTCGAGTTGTCAAGCGACAGCCAAGAAACCTTAAGGATTTAGAGAAGATATGTAAAGAAGTGTGGACCAAAATCCATCCTGAGCTGTGTGCAAACCTGGTAATCAACTACAAGAAATGTCTTACCTCTACGCTTGCCAACAAGGGTTTCTCCACCAAGTACTAAGTCATGTTTTGCTTGGGGATCAAATACTTATTTGACTTATTGAACAGCAACTCACTTTATAACATTTGTATCATGTGTTTTTTGTGGATTTTTGGTTGATATTCTGTCTCTACCATTTAACCACTTCAGCCCCAGAAGGTTTTACCCCCTTCCTGATCAGAGCACTTTTTACAATTTGGCACTGTGTCGCTTTAACTGCTAATTGCAATGTTGTACCCAAACAAAATTTGTGTCTTTTTCTTGCCACAAATAGAGCTTTCTTTTGATGTTATTTGATCACCTCTGCAGTTTTTATTTTTTGCGCTATAAACGGAAAAAGACCGAAAATTTTGAAAACAAAATGATATTTTCTACTTTTTGTTATAAAAAAATCCAATAAACTCAATTTTAGTCATATATTTTGGGCCAAAATGTATTCAGCCACATGTCTTTAATGTCAATAAGCGTATATTTATTGGTTTGCGCAAAAGTTATAGCGTCTACAAACTAGGGTACATTTTCTGGAATTTACACAACTTTTAGTTTATGACTGCCTATCTCATTTCTTGAGGTACTAAAATGGCAGGGCAGTACAACCCCCCCCCCCCAAATGACCCCATTTTGGAAAGTAGACACCCCAAGGAAGTTGCTGAGAGGCATGTTGAGCCCATTGAATATTTTATTTTTTTGTCCCAAGTGATTGAATAATGACAAAAAAAAAAATTTACAAAAAGTTGTCACTAAATGATATATTGCTCACACATGCCATGGTTATATACGGAATTGCACCCCAAAATACATTTTGCTGCTTCTCCTGAGTACGGGGATACTACATGTTCGGGAGTTTTTGGGAGCCTAGCCGCGTACGGGGCCCCCAATAACCAATCACCGCCTTCAGGATTTCTAAGGGCGTACATTTTTTATTTCAGGCCATACTACCTATCACAGTTTTGAAGGCCAGAAAATGCCAAGATGGCACAAACCCCCCAAAATGACCCCATTTTGGAAAGTAGACACCTCAAGCTATTTGCTGAGAGGCATGTTGAGTCCATGGAATATTTTATATTTTGCCACAAGTTGCAGGAAAATGACAAACTTTTTTTTCTGCACAAAGTTGTCACTAAATGATATATTGCTCAAACATGCCATGAGTATATGTGGAATTGCACCCCAAAATACATTCTACTGCTTCTCCTGAGTACGGGGATACCACATAAGTGGGACTTCTTGGGAGCCTAGCCACGTACGGGGCCCCGAAATCCAAGCACCGCCTTCAGGATTTCTAAGGGCGTAAATTTTTGATTTCACTCTTTACTACCTATCACAGTTTTGAAGGCCATAAAATGCTAAAATGCCACAACCCTCCCCCCCAAATGACCCCATTTTGGAAAGTAGACACCCCATGCTATTTGCTGAGAGGCATGTTGAGTCCATGGAATATTTTATATTTTGCCATAAGTTGCAGGAAGATGACAATTTTTTTTTTTTTCTGCACAAAGTTGTCACTAAATGATATATTGCTCAAACAGGACATGGGCATATGTTGAATTGCACCCCAAAATACATTCTGCTGCTTCTCCTGAGTACGGGGATACCACATGTGTGGGACTTCTTGGGAGCCTAGCCGCGCACGTGGCCCCAAAAACCAAGCACCGCCTTCTGGATTTCTAAGGGTGTAAATTTTTGATTTCACTCCTCACTACCTATCACAGTTTTGAAGGCTATAAAATGCTAAGGGGCACAACCCCCCCCCCAAATGTCTACTTTCCAAAATGGGGTCATTTGGGGGGGTTTTGAACCGTCCTGGCGTTTTATGCACAACATTTAAAGCTTATGTTACACATCACCCACTCTTCTAACCACTTGAAGACAAAGCCCTCTCTGACACTTTTTGTTTACATGAAAAAATATTTTTTTTTGCAAGAAAATTACTTTGAACCCCCAAACATTATATATTTATTTAAAGCAAAGACCCTACAGATTAAAATGGTGGGTGTTTCTTTTTTTTTCACACAGTATTTGCGCAGCGATTTTTTCAAACGCATTTTTTTGGGAAAAAACACACTTTTCTTAATTTTAATGCACTAAAACACACTATATTGCCCAAATGTTTGATGAAATAAAAAAGATGATCTTAGGCCGAGTACATAGATACCAAACACGACATGCTTTAAAATTGTGCACAAACGTGCAGTGGCGACAAACTACATACATTTTTAAAAGCCTTTAAAAGCCTTTACAGGTTACCACTTTAGATTTACAGAGGAGGTCTACTGCTAAAATTACTGCCCTCGATCTGACCTTCGCAGTGATATATATATATATTTTTTATTTATTTTTTTTTTGCTTTTTTTATCTTATTTTTAAACTGTTCCTTTCATTTTTTTTTTTTAAATCATTTTTATTGTTATCTCAGGGAATGTAAATATCCCCTATAGGGATATAGGCAATAGGCAATAGGTAGTGACAGGTGCTCTTTTTTGAAAAAATTGGGGTCTATTAGACCCTAGATCTCTCCTCTGCCCTCAAAGCATCTGACCACACCAAGATCGGTGTGATAAAATGCTTTCCCAGTTTCCCAATGGCGCTGTTTACATCCCGCAAAATCTAAGTCATAAAATGCTCGTAGCTTCTGGTTTCTTAGGCCATAGAGATGTTTGGAGCCATTCTGGTCTCTGATCAGCTCTATGGTCAGCTAGCCGAATCCCCGGCTGCATTCTCAGGTTCTCTGTTGGGACAGGAGAGCCAGAGAAAAACATGGAAGACGGTGGGGAGGGCATTCCCTCCCACTGCTTGAAAAAGCAGTCTACAGGCTAATTAGCTGCTAGGATTGCTTTTACATGAAAGCCGACCGCTGGCTGAAAAGAATGATACCAAGATGATACCTAAACCTGCAGACATAATTCTGATATAACCACTCAAAGTTCAGCAACATACCAGTATGTTGCTGGTCCTTGTTGGGCATATATTGTAAATTTTTTTTTCATGCAGCCTGTGGGCTGAACGAAAATAAGAGATTGATCGGTGGGTATGCCCACCATTAGAATACCTCCCTTCATCCACCCACTTTTAATGATGGGCATACATGGACCGTTTATATATGCCGAAGCATGGGGGCATCCACCCGCAAAAGGTAGGAGCAAATTGCTCCTCCGCCCCTGCTGCCCCCATGCTTCGGCATATATGCTCTTTTTTTAACTGTCGTGGTGAAATCACCTCCGACAGCGCTGGAGTCACGGCTTTATATATCATGGGAGCAAACGCTGTTGCTGTCAAGATAAATAAATCCACTCTGCAGCTGAATGGCGTACCTGAAAACAAAAAAATGGTTAACAATAAAACACAGTAAACAGTAAAGTATACAAAAATTGTATACCTATCAAGCAAACATGATAAAGCATAATAACAATAAAACATTGCAGAATAGAATACAGTAAAAAAGAGCAGAACAACAGAGAGAGAATAGAGCGAGAACAATAAAACGACAACTATTTTTGTTTTATTTATCTAATATTTTTTTTTGTGTTTTTTTTTTTTTTAACTTTTTCTTTTTTACACTTTTTTTGTAACTGTAACTTTTGTAACTGTAACTGGTTCCAGGTTTGGGTCTCTCAAAATGCGATGGCATCTTGGGAGACCCTGTGAAAGTGTTCCTAGTCAGTGCAATGCTGTACCCTACGCTAATACTCAACTAGTGTATGGTAGCGTTCAAAACATTCACCAATGCAAAGATCAGGATTGTCAGGACGGGAGGGACAATAATAGCGGGTGTCATGCCTATATCCGCGCTTGCTGCAGACACACATCTTCTTTGGGGGGCTCGTTGGGTAGGGGTACTCGGGAGGACATAAGGAAAATGCCTCTCATGCAGCCGGCTTACTGCATTTAGTTGGGGAAGGTGAGGTTGAGCACTGTCTGGAAACAGAAGGGCTCTGACTATCTCTTCCTGGAATTTAAGGAAGGATCCAGTCCGTCCTGAAGCTCTGTATAGCACATGAGCGTTCAGCAAAGCCAGTTGAAATAAATAAACAGACACTTTCTTGTACCAGCGTCTGGCCTTACGGGCAATTAGGTATGGCGCCAACAACTGGTCGTTGAGGTCCACCCCTCCCATATTTTGGTTATATTCGTGGACACAGAGGATTTTCTCCAAAACACCAGTCACCGTAGTAATTTGGACCGTCGTGTCTGCATGAAGGGAGGTAACAACGAAAACATTCTTATTATCCCTCCACTTCATAGCGAGCAAGTTATTACACTTCAAGCAGGCTCTCTCCCTCAGCCTAATCTACAAGCCGCTGGGGAAAGCCCCGGCGATTAGGTCACACGGTGCCACATGCTCCAATCTGCTGATCAAACAAGTGACTAAAAAGTGGCACGCTCGTGTAATAATTGTCCACATATAAGTGGTACCCCTTTCCGAATAAGGGTGACACCAAGTCACACACAATCTTGCCAGCGCTTCCTATGTAGTCAGGGCAGTTTGTTGGCTCTATGTGGCTATCTTTTCCCTCGTAAACCATAAAACTACATGTATAGTCTGTGGCTCTGTCACAGAGCTTCTACATATTGACCCCATATCTGGAATGCTTGCTGGGAAGGTACTGTTTGAATGACAAGCGGCCAGAAAACTTAATCAGGGACTCATCAACGCAGACAACTTGATGGGGAGTAAACAAGTCTGCAAAACGTTGGTTGAAGTGGTTTATGAAGGGACGAATTTTGTAGAGCCGATAGTATCCAGGGTCTCCATGAGGACAACAGAGTTCATTGTCATTGAAGTGCATGAACCACAAAATCTGCTCTTATCGTGCCCTGGGCATGGAGGCAGAGAACAAGGGCATATGGTGAATTGGGTCAGTGGACCAATATGACCGCAACTCACTCTTTTTAGTTATGCCCATGTTGAAGGAAAGGCCCAGAAAGAGCTTAAATTCGGAAACCGTAATTGGTCTCCTATCTCTGGCAAGGGAGGACTGGGGATGTGTTGACCAGTGTACAGATTGCTTTGGTCCACAATAGATCTATAGAGATCTTCGGTGAAAAACAGCGAAAAAAAAAATCAAGTGACGTAAAATGAACTGTTTCCACCTGAATGCCGGGTTGGCCAGTGAATGGGGGAAGTACGGGTGCTGCAGAAGTGGTGGGTTCCCAATTAAGATTGGCGAATGCAGCAGGAAGGGTACTATTGGCACGACGGGCCTGTGTTCGTCTTCTTGGTGGCAGCGGGACACTACTTGTGCTTGCCACCTCACCAGCTTGAACTGCACTTATGGGACTCACCATGTCACCACAAGATACTGCAGTGCTGGATTGACTACGACCAGGGTGTACTAGGCCGCTGGTGCTTGCCAGTTCACCAGAAGGAATAGCAGCGCTAGTACTGCTCTGCTCCATACAGGGGACCTGCGGTTCTTGCACATCAACGACAGAAGAAGAAGATTGGGGTCTGGTACGCCTGACCTTGGCAGGGATCACAACTTCGTCGTCAGAGCTATCTGTCATTGAGCCGCTGTCCTCTACAGGATCGTATTCTGAGCCTGAATCTGACAGATGAGTAACTTCCTCTTCACCATCTGTCATGCTCAGAAACGTGTAGGCCTCTTCACTAGTGTACCATCAATTTGCCATTTTGGGCTCTAAATTTAGTGGTACACTAGTGAGACTCACAGGAAAAAAAGCTCATGTCTGTTAGCGACTGATTCAAAACGCTACCAAAAAAAACTGTTAGCGATTGCAGGGATCAGGCCTGACTCTGCGAACGCTGCAGTTATGTGTGCTTAGTGTTTTGTAAGTGTCAGTGATCGATCGATACTGCACTTGAGTGGGCTGGGCTGGGCCGGGCGGAGGGGCTAAACGCAGGTGCTAGCAGGTATCTGGGCTGATCCCGCTAACACTGCGTTTTTGGGAACCCTAAACTGCTGGGGACACTAGTATAGATCTGATCGGATCAGATATTGATCCGTTCAGATATTATACCACTAAGTGAGGTGTATGCTGCGTGCATGGCTGTTAGCGGTACTGGCACTAACCTGACGTTGCCTGGGGCGACGCAGACCCTATCTGACCCTAAAACTTAACTTATATCAGGGGGTTAAACCTTTATTAGGTAATAAACGGCGGATACCCTGAAACTATAAAAAACAAACTAACTAACCAGCTCACCCATAACAGTTATACGGTGATCACTGGTGAAAGGGTTTACTAGGGGGCAATCAGAGGGTTAAAACCTTTACTGGTTAGTATATAGGGGCCCTTACGCTATAAAACGCTGACGGGGAACCTAAATACTTACCTCCCTAACTAGCGTCACCTGTGACACTAATACAACGATCAGAAAAATGATCGCTTAGTGACACTGGCGACGGGGGGTGATCAAGGGGTTAAAACTTTATTAGGGGGGGTTGGGGGGTACCCTAGACCTAAAGGGGCCTAACATTAACTGCCCTACCACTTATAACTGTCACAAAATGCCACCAATGCAATAATCAGAAAAAAAACTGCTATTGGTGTCACTGTGACAGGGGGTACAGGGGGGTGATTGGGGGGTGACTGGGGGGTGAAATGTGTGCCTAGAGTGTTCTACTGTACGTGTAGTGTTGGTGCACTTACTTGGATGTCTTCTCTCCTCGGCGCCGGAACGAAAAGACCGACACGAGGAGAGATGACATCACTTTCTCTGCCACTGTTTACATTACAGAGGCAGAGGAAGATTGTCATTCGTTGGGAGCAATCGCGAGGGGGTGACCACGAATGAGTGGCCTCCCCCCTCAGCACGGATCGCTCCCCTAACAATGCCGACCACCTCGGGCACCGGGTACGTAATTTTTCCTGCCCGTGCCATTCTGACGCAGTATATCTGCGTTAGGCGGTTGGCAAGTGGTTAAAATTCATTACCAGACCCAAAGAGCCTGGTATGGACTGGGAGGGGGGGGGGGCACACTCCGTTTTTTTTTTAACATTTTTCTATTGCCTGGCAATGCCATCATTCTTTTCTTTACATTCATCGATCAGTGGAAAAGCCCGCTGACAGATGATGACTCACGGTTGTTAAGGACAAAGCAGCTTACTGCCCGCTGCTTAACAACCAGCTATTCTTCACACAGAATTCAAATCGATCATTTTTTCGAACGATTCAAATTCTAATTGTTCTAAATTTCTAAAAAGTAGGAATTTTTTGGAAAATAAATAAACAAAATTAATTTTTTAACAGAATTCATTACTATTCGTTACAATTTTATTTGGAGATTTGGATACATTCCAATCTCTGAATAACCAAAAATTTGTCCAAATTTGTATTCGGACCGAAACAAATTGCACATGTCTAGTGAACAAGGGTTGAAGAAATTTCCTCTTTAATACCAGCTTCTACCTAACAGTTATGGCAAAGTGGGGGGGATCAGGTTAGACAAACCCTAAATTGAGTCACACAGAGGAACCCCCTTACACCACTTTCATTTCATTTAATTTTCATTTTGTTTCTCAAATCAAACTGTTGGGCTCTCTGAGCTGTACACAAGCTGCTTCAGTGTACACAGCCAGTGCTGGGCCTTTCCTTTTACAGAATGCTTTGCAATATATCTTGCATGCATATATCTTGCATGCTGATCCCTGTATCAGACGTTTAGTTGTAAAATAAAGGAATAATTTTTCAAAGGAATTTTTGTAATAGGTTTCCATATCAAAATGTTTGAAAAATAATATTAAACATCCATCAAAAAAATAAAATTAACCCAAATAGGACACAGCATTATAAACTTAGCAGAGGTTTAACCTTTCTTCATATTTCAAAGCTAAGAAAAAAACATTTTGTCTAGAGCTTTACTTTAACCTTAAAAATGATATCATCTAGATATAGTATGTCATTTAAAGCAAAAATTCTTGAGTACAATGTTCCATCCTACCTGAATTCTTGCAGTCTCCTGGTGGTCCCGGGGGCCCGGGGGGGCCCGGGGGTCCTGGTTCTCCTTGTGGTCCCGGAATTCCAAACAATTCAGGCAATTCTATTTAATTATAGCATACAATTCAGCACAATTTGAGAGTGAGGTGACCCTGGGATCACTTTAAACATAGTTACATAGTTCCATAATAGGTGAGGTTGAAAAAAGACACAAGTCCATCAAGTCCAACCTATGTGTGTGATTATGTGTCAGTATTACATTGTGTATCCCTGTATAATGCAGTCATTTAGGTGCTTCTTAGGTGTTTTTTGAAACTATCGATGCTCCCCGCTGAGACCACCGCCTGTGGAAGGGAATTCCACATCCTTGCCATTCTTACAGTAAAAAACCCTCTACGTAGTTTAAGACTAAACCTCATTTCTTCTAATTTTAAGTAACTTTTTTTTTTTTCTTTTCTTTTTTTTAAATTAACTTCTGGATTTACCAGCCCCCACACTTTAGAGCCCTTTGAAGCATTAGCAAAAGAAAATCAAGAAGGACTTTGGACTTTGTAGGCACAGTAACACCAAGTATTTATATCAAAAATAGTTTATTGAAAAAAACATATAAATAGAACACTGGTTAAAAACCAGCATCAACTTGATGAAACTCCTTATCACCCAATATCAATCAGAACTTGCAACACTCGATCAGGAGATTGTATTGTTACAGTCTTCCAACGAGAGTATAAAAACTCATGCCTTATATACCAAACGCTGGCAAGATATAAAGGACTTTGTTACCAGAATCACATTGAGACATTATTTATAAGAAACAAAATAAAATATCCAAGGATAGGCTGGCCTTCATGGAGGGCTTCGCGTATAACTGGCAGCTATCTTCCCAAAACAAAGGGTCTAGGACTAAGCATTGTACATCTAAAAGCCAGGGAAATATTCCTTATACTACTGATGATGACACAGAATCTGACTCTTCTTTGTTTCCTCCACAGCCTTCTTACAGGAAAAACAACTCTACAGCTCACCATTCTCATCAAGGAGCACGTAGGCGGGATCTTGGTGGTGTGTCTTACACACCCTACTTCAAAAAACGTCCCCCTTCAGAAACTACCTTTTCTCATGTTAGGCCCCTTTATGACACCCCTCAAACTCTAGACACAAATGGTCACCCACCAGGCAAATACCTGGGTGCAACAGCCCTACAGGCCATTCACCTTCTTAACTCACAATCACAGACACAAACTACGCCTATGAATGTGATCCCTCCCTCTACCGTAGGTGACATGGGTAGACTTTCCTTGCAGGGAGCTGCTGCTGCCGAGATTTCACAATCATCACTCTTGAACACCTCCAGCAATAATATACTTGCCACACAACTACAAACGTTTACACGGCAAAGCACTCTAGACGCACATGTCTCCCAAATTAGAAATCCCCCACCAAATTTTCAAACACCTGCCCACACACCACTCCCCACTTGAGTTCTAACCTTGACATTTAAATCTAACACCATATTCTTTCAGCATTCACCAACTAGAGGTTCTTCGATTGGGCCTTAGTTTTTGCCCCTCTATGGCAATTGATAAATATGAAACAATCAAGGACCTTTATCTTTATCGTCTTCGATCCATACAGGACAAACAAATTTCTGAACAAGTTAAAAACTATACAATGGAGGACTTTCGGGCCCTCCGTGACCTAATGCTACTACTAGACGAAAATGAACAACTAAATCAGACTGATACTCCAGTTGCCTCGAACCCCAGTCCTGAAACACTGACATCAAGAGTTGCATTTAGATGCAAATCTCAACGCTTTCCTGACCTTATGACCAACTCCAATATTTGGGCCTTCCTGATGGGAACAATCAGTGATATCAAAAAAATGGACATCACTCCCAAACATAAGAGCCTTTCTCTGGCACAGACACAAGCAATTTCACAGTTACAGAATCACCCAGATCTTATAATCAAACCCGCCGATAAGGGCGGAAATATCATCCTTATGACGAAGGCCAACTACGAAATGATGGTTATGAATATCTAGAACAATAGGGAGTGGTATATACGGATCGACTCAGCTTTAATTGACCAATACAGAATGGAATTTTTGACTATCATTGGTTCTGCCCACCAGGGAGGCCTAATTGGCCAGGAGCTTTACAATTTTTTGAATACACGCCATCCAAGATTGGCTACATTTTACTCACTTCCTAAAGTGCACAAAAACTCCATTAAACCCCCTGGTAGACCCAAAGTATCAGGCATTGGCTCCCTCACGGAAAATGCCAGTCGTTTGGTTGACTCGATACTCATACCACATGTGTTGGCACTACCATCTTATATTAGAGATACATTAGACCTTCTTAAACATATCGAGGGGATGGTCGTGCCTCCTGATGCACTGCTCATGACTCTGGATGTCGAGGCTCTTTACTCGAGCATCCCTCACGAGCAGGGCATCAGGACAGCATGTACCTTCCTTCGTGAACAAACCCACCATCGATGGGAATACTGTGAGTTTATCCTGGATTTGTTACAATTCATACTTACACATAACTGTTTTACTTTCAAAGAGTCCCACTTCCTCCAGGTACAGGGTGTGGCTATGGGCACATGTTGTGCACCCACTTATGCCAACCTGTACCTGGGGGGGTGGGAACGCACCATTTTTTCAGATGATAATTTGTCACAATTCACGAGCCAGGCACTGTGCTGGCTGCGTTTTATTGATGACATATTTGTCATCTGGTCGGGTACTACGGAAAGCTTAAACACCTTTATTGAGATTCTGAATTGTAACTCTTTCAATCTTAAGTTTACAGTCCTCAGCGATCGATCCAAAATCACCTTTCTTGACCTCACGATCTGTAAAGACAGCAATGGTTGCCTGGCCTCTACGCTCTTTCGAAAAGAGACGGCAGGCAACACTATTTTACATGCCGAAAGTGCTCGTCCGCATACCCTGATTCGCAGCATACCATATGCACAATACTTGAGACTCCGTAGAAACTGTACTTTCACGGAGGAATTTAAGTGTCAGGCCAACTTACTTCGTGATCGGTTGAGGGCAAGAGGTTACAGTAAATCCCTCCTTCGTCGGGCATATAACAAAGCATTGCGCCAATCGCACAACTCTCTGCTATATCAGAATAAGATCTCCAAACCTAGCCATACGGTAAGATATATCACCAGGTTCTCCAAACATCATGCAGAAGAACGTGATATCCTAACAGCATACTGGTCCTTGCTACTCGATGATCCCATTTTGACCAAATATGTTATCCCCACCCCGGCTATCACGTTCCGGAGGTCCAGATCTTTACGGGACAAACTCACGTCGAGCCATTACCAAAACAACCCCTTAGCCCAACATTATTCGAACGGGATCACAAGATGCGGTAGATGCCCTTTTTGCCCCTGGATTCGCACAGGCACTTGTTTTACACTACCTAATGGGGAAGTTTTTACCCCCACCTTCCACGCTGATTGCGAAACCCGGGGTGTAGTCTATCTAATGACATGTAGCTGCCGAGCTTTCTATGTAGGGAAAACCATTAGGCAACTTCGTTCTCGTATCAAAGATCATATTTTCTATTCAGGTGGGGGTAAAATGGTCACTTCAGTAAGTAGGCATCTAGACCTTTATCACAAATTCAACACCTCGGTGGTTTCTTATATTGCCCTGGCAGTGATCCCGAAAAACCCCCGAGGTGGTGATTGGGACAAACAAATACTCAGAAAGGTGACACTTTAGATAGAACGTTTGGATGCCACGCGGGCCCCAGACATTAATGAGGCTCAATCCTACAAACCCTTTCTTTATTTAAATGTATGTCTCTTCCTGAAAGATCAGTCCGGGTTCAGTATCTGATATACAGTATATAGGTTTTATTTTATAGTCATTTGCAGTTTCTCCTCATTTGTAGATGTTTATTTTCCTTTTTCCTCCCCAGTCCTGCTGTATGATTTAGGTCCTTTTAAAACTTTAAAACTGTGACTTTATAGAAAACAATATATACGAGTGTATCTGCTTATCATAGTGCATTTTTTAGCTTTATAGCTTATAGCAGTACTGCTATGAAGACCATTGATGTTTAATTTGCCTATTTGTATTTACCTAATTGTCTACATGTGTATTTCCTCTACTGTTATTCCCTGTGCTGGTCTTTCCACTGCGGCTTGGTTGGGCGCCACCTGGTGGCAGGTCTTCGGTTACCATGCGGCCGCCCAGCGTCACAGCACCTATCTCCTTGGGGCTGTAACGCTTTTAATGGCCGGTGTCTTGTCGAATACTGTCCCCCATCGGATAGTGTCCGCTCTGTACTGCGCATGCGCAGTACGGAGGACAAACGAGCCGCCGAAAGTCTCTGAAGTTCAACAGCTGATCATCAGCTGTACACGGCGCCTGCGCTTTTATTCTTACCCTGTGTCCAGGTTCATTCCCTACTATCCAAGAGAAAATAGAGTTACAATAAATAGATGCCGAGCGCAGCGAGACTGTGCCCGAAGCGTGGCGAGCGAAGCGTGGCGAGCGAAGCGTGGCGAGAGAAGCGAGCCCACGAGGGGCCCTGTTACAAAGCCAACACTAATAAGTGCCCAAGGGCAGTGTACAGCTGATGGTCAGCTGATCAACTTTGGACATTTTCGGCATCTCCTTCTCCTCCGTACTGCGCAAGCGCTGCGCCTGCGCAGTACGGGGCGGACACTATCCGATAGGAGGACAGTTCTCGTCAGAACATCGGCATGGGTCTTTCCATCTCCCAGCTGGCCATTTTTTGCTCTGTGCTGCCTGCGCCCCTCCCCTTGGTAGGCGCGTCGCCTATATCCTTGATGGCGCTCCTGGCCGAGTGGTGCGCATGCGCACTGGAAGCTTTTCGGCCGGCCCGGATGACGTCACGTCGGCTACGCCAATTGGTTGACTACGGACGGGATGGGCATTCATAACAGACGGTGTCCTGTCACTGTCTACAACCCGCTCCAACCTACGGATGGCACCACACGCTGTTAACCCTCCTCCTATGGGACCCAGGTACTTTTATCCCTGCTTAGGCATTAGCTCTATCAGGACATGCAACATTCAGTCACCTGCTTTTTTCTCCTTACTGCCCCCCTCTCTTTCGTTTGTTTATATTGTAGGCGGATGTAACTACTGTCTTTAGTATCCACACTACTGCTGGTTACTTGAAGTTCTTTTTGACAAGCATCTATACCTACCTGTTTGAACCCCATGAGGCTTTCCCATGCATAAGATACATATCTCTTTAAAGAATCAATTAAACTATTGGTGAGTTAGTTTTATGTTATTTTGTTAATTTAATAAAAAAAAACCCTATCTGCTGACTAAACTATTGAATTTAGTTCTACATTCCTTTGTAGGTCATAAGATGTTCCCTTAGATACTTATTGAATTCATACGTGTGGTGCTAATTTGCTCCGTCTGCCTCTCCTTTTTTCAAACATTTGTGGGTCGTTTTTCATGATTTGATACATATGTACACAGTAAGTACAATTTTTTTGCCCCTTTCCTTTTAAACCTCCCCCCCCCCCGTCATATCCGTTTGTGGGCCCCCTCCTCCCTACCCTTTTTCCTCTTCTCTCCCCCCTCCCCTTTCCCCTCCCCCCTCTCAGATTCTCCATTTTTCTCCCCCCCCCCGTGTGTTTCTTTTTCCCTTCGCCCTCTCCTTTCCTGGATTGTCTGTTCTGTCTCTATACATGGTCTATTCATGGATTTACAATTTTCTTACCTTGATACCCTTTGGAAACATAGCTTAGTACCATGTTTTGCACGCCCCCGTGGTGACTTTAATTGCCCCCTGTGGTTTCCTATTCATTGCCGCATTGGTCCTGCCAGCACAGGTTTTCCTTTTCTTTTTCCTCATGGTATGACTACCTTTTTGTAGCGCTTTGTATTTTGGATTTTATTGTGTGATATATTAATTATACGTTATGTATTTTGATAGCCACAACACATTTTCTGCTCCTGAAGAAGCGTTGAAGACGCGCAACATGTTGAGTACTTATGTGATATAAATTTATCATCTGCTGATTTGCTATCCAACCATCACCTCGGACCTGTCGTTACTCTGGATGGTTATCCCCATGTCCGAGCTGCTATGTATATAGATGGTTTTGTATAGCAACTGCTCTATTTAACATCTCAATGTATTCTTGTGATCTGTGGTTTTTAACCAGTGTTCTATTTATATGTTTTTTTCAATAAACTATTTTTGATATAAATACTTGGTGTTACTGTGCCTACAAAGTCCAAAGTCCCTCTTGATTTTCTTTTGCTAATATAGTTTCAGGACGTGGCACTTTTATATTCAATATGTATCCACAGTACCACTCTGTGCTATGATACATTTCCATTGCTGCATCACCCTTTGAAACATTGATTTAAAAAGATCTGTCCGGGTTCAATCACAGCAAAGGTCCTCTTTGCCAATTTGTGTAAACAGTGATATGCTGTAATATATAAATATATATATATATAAATATATATAAATATATATATATATAGATCTATATATATATATAGATCTATATCTATCTATCTATATATAAATATATATATATAGATCTATATCTATATCTAGATCTATATCTATATATATATTTATATATATATATATATATATATATATATATATATATATATATATATATATATATATATAATATATATATTCAAACTTCAGGTGGGTTACCTTCTTTTCTTAGTCCTTTAGTCAGATCACAGCACCATCAGGGTGGACTCCCAATCTTCCACCATAAATCAATAATGAAGAGAAAATGGACCGATGCTTGATGCAAATATTTCTTTTACTTGAAAATTCCAAAACATACAAAACTTGAAAGTGCAGACGTGCAAGCTACTGTACAGTATTGAGCGTGAATCGCTCTTCATCAGGCTTCTCTGGCTGTGTGTGGAGAACCCGACATCATCTTCCTCTCTTATCCCCACCCAACACATCACCCCACATGTATCAAATCTAACCATTACCATTACTGATTAGTAAAGCCTAAAAGTTTAACCCTCACTACATAAAATCAATAATAAGTGACATTACAATTCCATAAACCAAAATATTTACAAAAAAGTATCATCTTAACTTCGAGCATTCTCCAGAAGTCAACGACATCTACAGTCATCAAAACATATGCATTTATAAACGAGTAATCATTCCAGTTCTTAATAATATAATTTCAGATTTCTTAACCCATTTCAACTGGTAATTCGGTTGGCCGATTTCTCAAACGGGAATTCATTCCATTAGATCTGGAGAAGATATAGAATGTATGTATCACATATCAGATCATTGGACTACCCTGTATCCACACCCTATAAAAATAGGTATAGATCATAGTCTCTATTCATACCACCCGGGTATAGAGACTGTAATCTATTGATCCACCAAACTTCACGTTTCCTCAATTTCAAAATCCTGTCCCCCCCTCTTTTGTCACGAGGTATTTCCTCCAAAACCATAAAACGCAAATCGGTATCTCTGTGTCCCATCTCAGAAAAGTGACGTGACACAGGGAGACCTGACTGTGGATGTCGGATCGTACTGCGATGTTGTACAATACGATCCTTAATTTTCTGGGTAGTCTCACCCACATAGATAAGATTGCACGGGCATAAAAGGATGTATATCACATAAGATGTCTGACATGTGTAAAAGCCATTAAGCATTACTTTACAGTAGGTGACCGCGATATTGTGTCAATCTCGCCGCAATTCTCGGCGAGATTTGACACCTGCGAACCCCGTCGCAGGAGCCAGCGTCGAGATGGCTCACTCATCGGGAAAGGAAAACTTTGTTTTCCTTCCGCGATGAGTGACAGGCAGTGCTGACAGCTGTCTGGTATGAATCCTGAGGCGGGAACACCGTGCCAAATTTTAAATGAAAAAACCGGCGTGGGTTCCCCCCCCAGGGGCATACCAGGCCCTTAGGTCTGGCATGGATTGTAAGGGGAACCCCCTACGCCAAAAAATTGGCGTGGGGGTCCCCCCCAATCCATACCAGACCCTTATCCGAGCACGCAGCCCGGCCGGCCAGGAAAGGGGGTGGGGACGAGCGAGCGCCCCCCCCCCCCCTCCTGAGCCATACCAGGCCGCATGCCCTCAACATGGGGGGTGGGTGCCTTAGGGGAGGGGGTTGCCCTGCGGGGGGCCCCCCCACCCCAAAGCACCTTGTCCCCATGTTGATGAGGACAAGGGCCTCTTCCCGACAACCCTGGCCGTTGGTTGTCGGGGTCTGCGGGCGGGGGGCTTATCAGAATCCGGGAGCCCCCTTTAATGAGGGGGCCCCCAGATCCCGGCCCCCCACCCTGTGTGAATGAGTTTGGGGTACATGGTACCCCTACTCATTCACTTAGGGAAAAGTGACAATATAAAAAAAACACAGTACACAGGTTTTAAGAGTAATTTATTAGTCAGCTCCGGGATCTTCTTCCAACTTCAGGGGGTCTCCTTCCGACTTCTCCCGGTGTTTGGCCTCTTCTCCCGGTGTTCGGACTCTTCTCCCGGGCCCCGCCGCTATCTTCTTCCAGCTCTATTGCCAGCGAGGGGCCCGGTCTGCTGCCGCTGTCTCGCTGCCGCTGTCTTGTCGCCGCTTCTTCTCTTCTTCCCCGGTGTTGACACGACGCTCTCAGCGGCTCGAATGCTGTGTGCGAGCTGCGGAGCCATTTATATAGGCGGTGACCCCGCCCCCTTATGACGTCATGGTCCCAGCATGCGCAGGGACTCTGACGTCATAAGGGGCGTGACCTCAGAGTCCCTGCGCATGCTGGGACCATGACGTCGTAAGGGGGCGGGGTCACCGCCTATATAAATGGCTCCGCAGCTCGCACACAGCATTCGAGCCGCTGAGAGCGTCGTGTCAACACCGGGGAAGAAGAGAAGAAGCGGCGACAAGACAGCGGCGGCGAGACAGCGGCAGCAGACCGGGCCCCTCGCTGGCAATAGAGCTGGAAGAAGATAGCAGCGGGGCCCGGGAGAAGAGGCCGAACACCGGGAGAAGTCGGAAGGAGACCCCCCGAAGTTGGAAGAAGATCCCGGAGCTGACTAATAAATTACTCTTAAAACCTGTGTACTGTGTTTTTTTTATATTGTCACTTTTCCCTAGGTGAATGGGTAGGGGTACCATGTACCCCAAACTCATTCACACAGGGTGGGGGGCTGGGATCTGGGGCCCCCCTTATTAAAGGGGGCTCCCGGATTCTGATAAGCCCCCCGCCCACAGACCCCGACAACCAACGGCCAGGGTTGTCGGGAAGAGGCCCTTGTCCTCATCAACATGGGGACAAGGTGCTTTGGGGTGGGGGGGCCCCCGCAGGGCGCCCCCCTCCCCTAAGGCACCCACCCCCCATGTTGAGGGCATGCGGCCTGGTACAGCTCAGGAGGGGGGGCGCTCGCTCGTCCCCACCCCCTTTCCTGGCCGGCCGGGCTGCGTGCTCGGATAAGGGTCTGGTATGGATTGGGGGGGACCCCACGCCAATTTTTTGGTGTAGGGGGTTCCCCTGGTATGCCCCTGGGGGGGGAACCCACGCCGTTTTTTTCATTTAAAATTTGGCACGGTGTTCCCGCCTCAGTATTCATACCAGACAGCTGTCAGCACTGCCTGTCACTCATCGCGGAAGGAAAACAAAGTTTTCCTTTCCCGATGAGTGAGCCATCTCGGCGCTGGCTCCTGCGACGGGGTTCGCAGGTGTCAAATCTCGCCGAGAAATGCGGCGAGATTGACACAATATCGTGGTCACCTACTGTAAAGTAATGCTTAATGGCTTTTACACATGTCAGACATCTTATGTGATATACATCCTTTTATGCCCGTGCAATCTTATCTATGTGGGTGAGACTACCCAGAAAATTAAGGATCGTATTGTACAACATTGCAGTACGATCCGACATCCACAGTCAGGTCTCCCTGTGTCACGTCACTTTTCTGAGATGGGACACAGAGATACCGATTTGCGATTTATGGTTTTGGAGGAAATACCTCGTGACAAAAGAGGGGGGGACAGGATTTTGAAATTGAGGAAACGTGAAGTTTGGTGGATCAATAGATTACAGTCTCTATACCCGGGTGGTATGAATAGAGACTATGATCTATACCTATTTTTATAGGGTGTGGATACAGGGTAGTCCAATGATCTGATATGTGATACATACATTCTATATCTTCTCCAGATCTAATGGAATGAATTCCCGTTTGAGAAATCGGCCAACCGAATTACCAGTTGAAATGGGTTAAGAAATCTGAAATTATATTATTAAGAACCGGAATGATTACTGATTTATAAATGCATATGTTTTGATGACTGTAGATGTCGTTGACTTCTGGAGAATGCTCGAAGTTAAGATGATACTTTTTTGTAAATATTTTGGTTTATGGAATTGTAATGTCACTTATTATTGATTTTATGTAGTGAGGGTTAAACTTTTAGGCTTTACTAATCAGTAATGGTAATGGTTAGATTTGATACATGTGGGGTGATGTGTTGGGTGGGGATAAGAGAGGAAGATGATGTCGGGTTCTCCACACACAGCCAGAGAAGCCTGATGAAAAACGATTCACGCTCAATACTGTACAGTAGCTTGCACGTCTGCACTTTCAAGTTTTGTATGTTTTGGAATTTTCAAGTAAAAGAAATATTTGCATCAAGCATTGGTCCATTTTCTCTTCATATATATATATATATATATATATATATATATATATATACTGTGTGTGTGTGTGTATATATATATATATAAAACTTATTTTTTTAGATTTTTTGTAAAATTAATGAAATGTTTAAAGTGGTTCTAATGCTGATTTCACACTATCTAGGGTGACAGACAATTTACTGCAATTGTAAAACGTCTGTTACAGCAAGGACACACAAAACAATTGTTTTCTGCCTTTTATTTCAGTGGATGATACTGAATCGCATGGCACTGTTCAGCAGCACAGTGTATCGCACTGCTGTACATTGCCATGAATGAAGTGTAGTCACATATAGTTTCTACAAAAAAAAAAAAGGTAGCTGTGTGATGTGCTGAATCGGGCTTCACACTGTTCCCTATCACAGTTAGGAATAGACAGCTACCAGAGTGTCAGCTGTCTGTTCCTGTGCAAATTCACCCTACTGCATTGCCTGCATTAAGGGCCAGTTCACATCACATGCAGTCCAATGCATTTTTTTTCTGCATCAAAAATGCATAGAAAGCAAGTTATATGGTTTTCAATGGCATAGTTCACACCAGTGCTTGCAGTTCCAGAAAAAAAAGTAAAACATGCTGCATTTTTCCTACACTGGACTGTACTGGAACGCTGTAAAAAAAAATCAAAAACTCACGGGAACGCACCTAAACGCACCAAAAACGCACTGGAACACCCATGTTCTTATTTAAGGTTAAAGAAAAAAAAAAAGGGGGGGGGATGCACTGGACTGCACCAGAAAATGCATCAAAAAAGCACTGGAACGCATCAAAAACACGCATGAAAAAAAGCATCTGGAGCTCATTTCTATGGTGTGAACTGGCCCGTAGGTAAAAAATATTTAGGCATCAGTATTGCCCCCTTACCCACCTTATACTTACCTGAGTTCTCGCTCAATCCAGTGCTGTGCCTGTCTGGAGTGGCTCTGTCTTCTCTCCCCACTCTCACAGGACAGACTGAAAGCAGCAGAAGCCATTGGCTCCCACTGCTGTCAGTCAAATTCTGTGATAAGAAACATAGGGCGGGGCCAAGCCACGCTGTCTGTGTCTATGAACGCCCACATGAGTGCCCCCAAAGGAAAACGGCTTCCTATGGGGGGCACTCCCTGAAGAAGAGGAGCCAGGAGTGTGCAGCAGTGAGCCCGAGAAGGGGAGGTTTGACAGCGCAGGTATGGCATGTTTTTTTATTTAAAAAAAAAAAAACTAAAACTTGACTTTACAATCACTTTAAAACATTTTTATATTTTTTGTAAAGATAATAATTTGTTTATATGATTGATTATATATATATATATATATATATATATATATATATATATATATATATATATATATATAGTATGGGGGGACGGAAAGTATTCAGACCCCCTTAAATTTTTCACTCTTTGTTATATTGCAGCCATTTGCTAAAATCTTTTAAGTTCATTTTTTTCCTCATTAATGTACACACAGCACTCCATATTGACAGAAAAACACAGAATTGTTGACATTTTTGCAGATTTATTAAAAAAGAAAAACTGAAATATCACATGGTCCTAAGTATTCAGACCCTTTGCTCAGTATTTAGTAGAAGCACCCTTTTGATCTAATGCAGCCATGAATCTTTTTGGGAAAGATGCAACAAGTTTTTCACACCTGGATTTGGGGATCCTCTGCCATTCCTCCTTGCAGATCCTCTCCAGTTCTGTCAGGTTGGATGGTAAACATTGGTGGACAGCCATTTTTAGGTCTCTCCAGAGATGCTCAATTGGGTTTAAGTCAGGGCTCTGGCTGGGCCATTCAAGAACAGTCACGGAGTTGTTGTGAAGCCACTCCTTCGTTATTTTAGCTGTGTGCTTAGGGTCATTGTCTTGTTGGAAGGTAAACCTTCGGCCCAGTCTGAGGTCCTGAGCACTCTGGAGAAGGTTTTCGTCCAGGATATCCCTGCACTTGGCCGCATTCATCTTTCCTTCAATTGCAACCAGTCGTCCTGTCCCTGCAGCTGAAAAACACCCCCACAGCATGATGCTGCCACCACCATGCTTCACTGTTGGGACTGTATTGGACAGGTGATGAGCAGTCCTGGTTTTCTCCACACATACCGCTTAGAATTAAGGCCAACAAGTTCTATCTTGGTCTCATCAGACCAGAGAATCTTATTGCTCACCATCTTGGAGTCCTTCAGGTGTTTTTTAGCAAACTCCATGCAGGCTTTCATGTGTCTTGCACTGAGAAGAGGCTTCCGTCGGGCCACTCTGCCATAAAGATCCGACTGGTGGAGGGCTGCAGTGATGGTTGACTTTCTACAACTTTCTCCCATCTCCTGGCTGCATCTCTGGAGCTCAGCCACAGTGATCTTTGGGTTCTTCTTTACCTCTCTTACCAAGGCTCTTCTCCCCCGATAGCTCAGTTTGGCCAGACGGCCAGCTCTAGGAAGGGTTCTGGTCATCCCAAGCGTCTTCCATTTAAGGATTATGGAGGTCACTGTGCTCTTAGGAACCTTAAGTGCAGCAAAAAAAATTTGTAACCTTGGCCAGATCTGTGCCTTGTCACAATTCTGTCTCTGAGCTCTTCAGGCAGTTTCTTTGACCTCATGATTATCATTTGCTCTGACATGCACTGTGAGCTGTAAGGTCTTATATAGACAGGTGTGTGGCTTTCCTAATCAAGTCCAATCAGTATAATCAAACACAGCTGGACTCAAATGAAGGTGTAGAACCATCTCAAGGATGATCAGAAGAAATGGACAGCACCTGAGTTAAATATATGAGTGTCACAGCAAAGGGTCTGAATACTTAGGACCATGTGATATTTCAGTTTTTCTTTTTTTAATAAATCTGCAAAAATTTCAACAATTCTTTGTTTTTCTGTCAATATGGGGTGCTGGTGTACATTAATGAGGGAAAAAAATGAACTTAAATGATTTTAGCAAATGACTGCAATATAACAAAGAGTGAAAAATGTAAGGGGGTCGAAATACTTTAAATACTTCCTGTCCCCACTGTATATATATATATGTATATTTATCACATAAACACATTTTTACTCATATGAAAAATATAACTGATTTTAAAAAGTGAAAATTGATGCAACAAATTTATAAAATTCCCTTAATGATATGAATATTTATACCTCGTTGTTCCTTCTCTTTTTCTGGAGTATCGCTCGACGTCACTAAAGCCGCATGAAGAAAAAGTACACCGAAACACAACAGAGCTTTCATATTCTACAGAGGAAGAAAAAAAAAATCTTTTATTCAATTCATGCTAATGCCCCCACTCCATTATTGAATGAACTTGCCTTTGCGGATCTCAAAAAATACTACTTGTCATAGAAATTTAATAGCAAGAATGTGTTCTAAGTCATTGACCAGTTGGGGAGGTTTTTACTTTCCTGGAAACGCACCAGGAAATCTCCCCAATGTAATGGGGAATCCCCTTCTAGTTGTTGGAGAAACAGGTGTCCCTACTGGATGATCTTTTCTGTTCCAGATCTCATACCACGTTATGTCCTGGTGACGATGGCCACCATAGCAAATAGAGTGAATCTCCCGAGCGGAAATACAGTAATTAATCATTGCAGAGGATTTTACTCTTCCTGACTCTATCCAAAACTACAAATAAAGAAAAAAATATTTTTCGTTGAATTCAATTTTTTTCATAGAAAATTTAAAAATATCCTCACAATCCAAAAACTGGTGAATTGAAAAAAAAAAGATCTTAAGTAATTTTGGCAGCTGGACCTACCAATACATAGAAATACATGTATTGAGAAATAGAAGTAAGGTGCTCATTTAAATGGTACTTAATTGTACAATACAGGTACTGTACTCACCAAGGTAGACACAAGAGACCTGACCAAGGTAGACACAAGAGACCTGGAGAAGATGAAGCAGAAAATCCAAAGTGTTCATCTATATATACTGATACGTTATCTGACTATGTACATATTTCTACCTGCAAACTAAATAAATCAAAAACAGCAAATACAAACTTTGACCGCAAATCTCTCCTGAATAAAAGAATAACTCCAGTAAGCAGACCATGAGACATAGAAGATCTACAATTATTAAACTTCTGTGTGCATAACACTTTTTTAAGGATTCATGGTAATATCATAAAGCCAACTTAAAGCGGGGTTCCACCCAAATTTTGAACAATATCTGTATGTATTCTCTTCCTTGCCTAGATGCTGACATGCCGTTTAAAAAACTTTTATTTTTCTATTCTTCTTTGCACTTCCTGGTTCTCCTCCCGTGGGAGTAGGCGTGTTTCTATTCTCTCCCAGACTCCTGGGAGCTAGTCTCAGGCTTCCCAGGATGCCACTGAGCATGTGCGGGAACGAGCGGTGAATGCTGGGAGCACAGCATTCACCACATCCAGGAAATAAATGCTTGTGGGTTTCAAATGCCCACAATGAAGATGGAAACCGCCTGCAGTGAATAATATAAGTTATTCTTTCCGACGAAATCTGACACAGGCGGACATATTACACACAATATGTCAGTATGTAATGCTGAGAAGAAAAGTTTGTGAATGAACTAAAAAAAAAAAAAAAACGATAGATAGGTGGACCCCCGCTTTAAGGTTGTGATGACCTTGTTCCAATACCTCCTAAGGTTTGGTCATCTCCATAATAAATGTATAAGGGTACCCTGCACATGGTTACACCGACACACTGTGAATTCTCTCTAAGATCAGTTCTATAAAGAAAGTCAGCTGTAAAATGCACTCTATGAAGGATATAAAGCTGTGCATATGGGAGAGCAAAACCAGTTGCATGTGCTATAGTATATCTTCTCAGAGCTCCTCGAAGAGAGAAACCAGATCCTCCTCCCATCTGTGTTTGCAGGGGAGTGGAAACTTAAAAGAGAAGTAAAGAATTGTTTCTTTTCAGATTCATACTTACCTTGGTGGATGGAGCATCAGTCCGATGCTGCATCTGTCAACCTGTCAACCTGCATCTGTCAATTGGCGCCTCTGCACTGAGAACCAAAATATCAAACACTGCCAACATTGCTCGGTTTTTAGAAGTCTGTAGACTGTCAGTCACAGCTCTCTGCTCTGCCCCCTCCTCACTCACTGGAGCGCTGGGCTGTGGGGGAGGCAGGGGCGAGCCGCTGAGAGGCTGAGCCGGGTGTCAGTCCAGGCACCTCTTGGATCCAGACTGTATTGTCGTGATGACGCGGTGCCTGAACAGACATCCATGATGTCAGCAGAGAGTGGACTTCAGCCCGCTCTCTGCGGAAAACGGGTCACAGGAGTGCAAAACGAACTGCACTCCTGTGATCCATGGGAGAAGTACAGCCAAACAAGCTTTTTCTGGACTTCTCATTTAAGGAGGAATTTCATTACCAACTGTGTATACAGTATTGAGATAAGCCCCTTTGGTGGATTTAGCTTAGAGGTAAGCAGGCCATAGATGATGCAATTTTCTTTCCTGCAACCTGTGCTTGATTCCCCCATCAACACAGCTAGTGTTGATGGGGGAAACCTTCCTGTAGAGCGATTGTGTTCTCCTGGCAGGGGGGCATGGGGAGCTGTCCCTACAAGGAGAACACTGATTATTGCTAGCAGCTATAGCCACTAGCAATAATCGCATGTAAAAATCTGACATTCTGGTTGTACCCAAGTCTATTAATGGATCGACTTGGGTACAATCAGCCTGCCCATTGATGGTTCGAAATCTCGGCTGGTCCCTGATGAACTGGCCAAGATTTGAACCATCTATGGCTGACTTTAGAGTATAAAATAGGGACTCAGAAAAGAAGGAGAAAGTAGGACGTTTTGTATGAAGCACATGGCATAATTGTAAATACTGATAAAAACCATTTTTAGTCTAAGTTCGAATTTTAAGCACAATTGTTGAAAAGATATTAAAATTTCCTTCTGAATAGAGTTGAAAGAGTTGTGACTCCCACCCCCTCCAACCCCTGAAAGCCCTTAAGCAAGTTGAGTTCAGACAGCATTTCATTTGACCAAAGTGGGGTATACCTAGTGTGGCCAGTTACTGCCAGCAAGTGCCTAGCTGCCTGCCATACCTTGCACATCAAATATGAAGTGGGACATAGGGGCTGTAGAGTAAAAATAGGAGAGTCCAATGCTGCAATGGATTTTTACCAAGCACTAAAGAGGAGAGTATATTATAGGAGGACGTGTTTGGGAAGCAATTCTCCCAGCCAGCCATGCGTTGGAGTTGAGCCACAATAAAATAAGTATAACTAAAACTGGAAGTAGCAATTCATCACATAAAAATCTAGCAAGCAGGCAAAGCAGTTCAGGAGAATAAGGGGGGTAAATATACATTTGCTACAACACAACTAAAACAATTTACAGTGCAAAAAGATATATATACCATGTTTATTCACCTCTGATCATTTACAAGAGTAAAATGATCCCCTGTAGACCAGAACTGACACTAATCACACAAATGAATAAGTTGAATAATAGGCTAATAAACAGACTGAATGCAGCACCTTCCAGGAAATTTAGTGGTCTCACCAGTGACATGCATCTCTTGGAGAAAGATTTGATTGGGACTGAATGACATAAGAGTGTTAAACACAGATTGATTTAAAGGGTTTACTAAAACTGGAGAGTTCAAAATCTAGTGCAGCTCTGCATGGTAGCCAATCAGCTTCTAACTTCAGCTTTTCAAGTTAAGCTTTGACAAAAAAACCTGGAAGCTGATTGGTTTCTATGCAGAGATACACCAGATTTTGCACACTCCAACTTTAATAAATCAACCCCCATTGTCTCTTCAGAGAGACATTTGTACCTCATACATTCCAAGAAAGAAATCTAATAAAATGGGTGGACAATAGGAATGTTCAACACTGTTCATTGTAGGAGTTGGTTCTCGCATGGTCGAGAGATCATAAAGGGGAATCTTCCAAAGGTCCTCAAAGATATGAATGGGTCTGGGTTCCGTGCTGTAGTAAAAGAGTGAAAACTAGAAAACAAAGAAGAAAGGAAAATGCAACAAAAATAAATCAACTTTAACAAGACAGAGGCCAACATTACTGCTGAGAATTGCACAAGTACTAGAAGGGATAAGTGCTTAGGGATAAAAAAAAAAAACTCCACGCAGAAGAAAAGTGGAGGGTTCCCTACACTGGCAGATCTGGTGTTCTCTATTCTGCTTAAAAGGAGAAGTCCTCTACTGTACAGAGGATATAGAATGAGCTCATGAAAAATTTGAGGGAGAAAGTGTAGCAATAACTCTCGGTGGAGCTGCTGGTTTAAAGCGGGCCTGTCCTCTTATCTCTTTACCCCTCTTAAAACATTCAATCCCCTTGGCACATCTGTAGTGCAGTGTTGTAATGATATGAGTATTGACTTTAACCCACAATATACACTTATATTTATATTTACCTCTACCTGGGTGTCTGTAGCTCCACCTGCAGGAGAAATAACAACACTGCACACAAACTTCAATAATAACCAGAAATAACTTCTTTCTTTGAGCAAGTAGTATATTTATATAAAGGGTTATTACAATGACTACACTATCACACCAACATAGTGCAATAATATAGTAAATAGTTATGACAATTGGTAACTCACACAAATATACCTAATTGTATACATCTATACCAGGGAGCTCCCCCTGCTCTAAACTGTAAAGTCACTATACTTAGTAAATAAATACAGAGCCCTGTAATAAAAAAGATAGTCTTCAGTCTTTGCTAGCTAAGAACTTGTAATTGTAATCCACAAGGGGTTCCTCTTGGGTACTGCGCAGTGTAAGGTAATACACTAAGGCAGTTATAATCCGGCAGACTAAGTGTTCTCATATAAAGAAGACAAACATCTAGCATCCGCTCTTGAATACTGAAGTCTATGTAGATGTACTGTTTTCCAACTTAACTTGTTCTGTGGGACTATCAGTCCCAGTAACACTCTGTTACAGTTCTAAGTGTGTGTAGTATTAAACAAACTTCCGAGTGTCAACCCTCTCACCACACGGGATCCAGGCAGATGGATGTCTCCGTTTCAGCAGTTCTCAGTCCGTATGGAGGCACCACCACACCGTCACACTGTTCCGTTCACTAACGACCAGGAGTCCTCGGTTACCTCCCCACGGGTCTCCGGAACGATCAATTCTGCTGCTCCAGCACACTGTGATACAACGGCAGGATCCTTGCAGCTGCTCCGCTCCTTCTCAAAGTAGGCGGCAACCCTGTGGGACACACACACCCACAGAGTCCTGCTGGTAGGCCAAGCGTCCCAGGAACAAGACAGCTAAAATGGCCGCTCCTACCCTTTTATATCCTCCCACAATGCAGTTCAGTTCTCCTTTTGTCCAGGAGCATTGTGGGTGGATCACAGCTAAAGTTCTGAAGTAAACAATCAATCACTTCCATGTCACTTCACTTAATCATGAAACGTAAAAGTATTGTACCTTTTCAATTATCCACAAGATGGCACTATAACAACTTATGTACTGCATAACACACATATGGCTAAAACAACAGTTGTCAGCGCTACAAAAGTAACAGTAAACTTGCAACAAATCTGAATCAAAGCGTACACAAAACAGCAACTAGACAAAGTTCTCAGCTGTAAGAGCCTCCAGTATCGTAGATTCAAGTTACATATTGATTGAACAGAGCCCCACTGATGGAAGTAGAAATCACTTGTTATAGTGTCTATCTAACCAATTGGTGACAGCTCCTGGTGCATTGAAGAAATGGGTAGCGTCATTTACAACTACTCACAATTTAGTGGGGTAAACCATTTAGTATTGGAGATGCAAATGTTGCAGTCTTTTCTTGACTTCTTGACATTTAGCATGTTGCTTATCTACCTCTGGCAAGAAAGCCAGAAAGATCATAACTTTGGTTCCATTAAAGGAAACATCTCTAATGCCGCGTACACACGAGCAGACTTTTCGACCGGACTGGTCCGACGGTCTATCCGAAGGACTTTCAGCTGACTTCCGATGGACTTTCCGAACAAACGGACTTGCCTACACACGATCACACCAAAGTCCAACGGATTCGTACGTGATGACGTACGACCGGACTAAAATAAGAAAGTTGATAGCCAGTAGCCAATAGCTGCCCTTGCGTTGGTTTTCGTTTATCGGACTAGCATACAGACGAGCAGACTGTGATAGGAACTGGGTCCGGTGGAGTTCTGACGTAAAGATTTGAAACATGTTCCAAATCTAAAGTCCGTCAGATTTTCGACAAAAAAGTTGGCTGCAGGTCCGATGAAGCCCACACACAGTTGAATTGTCCGCCGGACTCGGTCCGTCAGACCAGTCCGGACAAAAAGTCCGCTCGTGTGTACGTGGCATTAGCTATTTGAACCTACAATAAATATTTTAAGAAACATATATAAAAGGTTGGATTGGAGATTGGAACCAAGCATACTGGAAGTGGCGTCAGTGCGGGCGAGCGTGCAGCCGCAATGCATTTTGTTTGCCATAATTAGTTATGTGGTGAGTTTGTTTTTCTCCTACACGAGTGATGGTGGAGCACGGATAACTAAGATTACCTGTCACTACACAGACTCTTTGGTTTTGGTGTTTGGACTTTTCTTTGAACATTTTTCAAAATTGTTTTGGTTTGACCATTATGAAATATTGTGTTTTTCAAGCACTGAATGTTTATTTTCATTTGATTTGAGTTAGCATCGACCTTTTATATATATTTCTTAAACTGTTTAATAGGGTGATTTATTCACTTGAAAAAGGGTCAGCTCTTTTCACATTTTTTGCACTTGTATTGCACTTTTGCCTATTATTGTTTGGCGCCATCACTTGTTAATATAATTAATAATACAATTAATATTTATCTAGTCTTGGTAAATGAGAAATCAGATAAGTAAAGGGTCCGAAGGATAAGCAGGAGGTAAGGGGCAAGTAGGAACATGGTGGGTTTGTTCTCTCAATCGTGAATAGTGATGAAAGATGCTCTTTTCCAAACATGTTTAATAGTCAGCATTCTACAAAATCAGATGCATGCTCTGGGAGGCCCACCAGTTTGATATTATTGTAACACAGGCATTTTTTGAGATTCTATGATTTCTGTATGTGGTATTAATCTTATGCATGGTTGTAGGTTGGTGCAGCACTGTGCGGCAGCAGAAAACACAGAGTCCCAGCGAAGCGAAACAGAAATATATTGCAACTGAAGTTCTGCAATACACGACAAGGCAACTGGACCAGGAAAACTCACAGCATGTAAAAGCAATCTGTCAGTAAAAGTAGGCCTTGGGTGTGCCAACAGCATCTGTCTCGAGGGGCAGAATGTGGCCTGGCCATATAGGGAGGCTTCCAGATAGGATGGCGTGTCCCTGCACTTTCCCTACTCCTTCGGAACCTCTCCCTGATATTTAGCACTTTCCTTGCCAGACGGGTGACCTGTCCCTACTTTAGCCACACACTAAATGCGCCTGAGCCAGGGTCTTAATTAGACTCTGCCTGACCCAAGATGGCCACTAGAGGCACTGGGTGGCAGCATCCAATTGGATAGCTGCCCCCTGTGACTCAGGAAACCACAAAGGAACTAAGTTCCTCTTGACTTCCTCTGCAATGCCGCTGATTTTGAGTGCCACCTGCAGTGGAGAAAGCAGATGCACCTGTCTACACGGTCACTTTCACATCTGTTTGAAAAGAGTGTACTATGTCTTGTAGCTCGCTTAGATGTCCCTCCAGTGATGAAGTGCATTCCCACGCTTTTTGTAAATCATGTCTGAGAAGTAAAATGCAGTGCAGTGAAACCCATCTCCACCATATGGTACTCTGGTTCAGACCAGTTATTGCTTAAACCCTACACCTTGGGTCAGCCAATGTCATCTCCTAGGGTGACCTGCTCACCTACATTTCCTGTTGGTCGGTGTGAGCCTCTTTACTGCTATAGCTACTGGTCTCCGAGCTTGACCCCTGACCATGACAGGGGAGTGGTGAGGAATCTCCATCCCCGTCAAGGCTGGGCTCACTAGTGAAGTTCTCTAATCTGGCTTGTCACCATCTCCTGCACTTTCTCTCTGGTGTTGCAGCCTCCATGTGGTGTCTGAGCACAGCTGCCTCCATCTTGCACACTATGTTCCACAGTGCTAGAGACCTTTTTCCTCCTTGTTATGCTGCTGGGGATTGTTGTCAGCTCAGTAGTAGAGAGAGGGCAGGAGCCAGAGAGCACTGACAGGCAAAGTTCACACTAAGCACTGGTCCTGCAGACACCAGAGCTCTGCAGCCCAAGTTTTTTAACATGAGCCACCAGCTTCATCCCCAAAAATCACATTTTTAATAAAGCTGACTTTGTACTTCAGGTGAGGTCCGCTTTTTCAGCAAAATGCAGCAAAAAAGAGAGCCGGGGGGGGGGGGGGGGGGGGAGATATTTTGATAATATGCTCACTTTTTCCCTGACTTCTACAGTGCAGGGGTTGACAACATCCTGCTACTGACCAGATCCTGGGAATGCTGAGTAGCCCAAATTTCATGAGAAGATGCTGCTGCACAGTGTAGAATCTTCATCTAGAGAGATTGGGGCTACTTAACGGTCTCTGGGATCTGGTCAGGAGAATCACATCACCGGGCCCATGCTCAGCGGGAGAAAGCCAGAGGAAAGGTAAATATATTATCTAACTCCCCACCCACATTGGGTTTTTAGTCCCTATTAACTACACATAGAGTCTTAAATATATCTTATTATTTTGAGGGGATAGACAATTTACACTGTTATACAAGCTATACACTCACTACTTCACATTGTAGCAAAGTGTCATTTCTTCAGTGTTGTCACATGAAAATTTACAAAAATGTGAGAGGTGTACTCACTTTTGTGAGATACTGTATATGATGCTGAATAGGGATGAGCCGAACACCCCCCTGTTCGGTTCGCACCAGAACATGCGAACAGGAATAAAGTTCGTTCGAACACGTGAACACCGTTAAAGTCTATGGGACACGAACATGAATAATCAAAAGTGCTAATTTTAAAGGCTTATATGCAAGTTATTGTCATAAAAAGTGTTTGGGGACCTGGGTCCTGCCCCAGGGGACATGGATCATTTCAAAAAAAAGTTTTAGAAACGGCCGTTTTTTCAGGAGCAGTGATTTTAATAATGCTTAAAGTCAAACAATAAAAGTGTAATATCCCTTTAAATTTCGTACCTGGGGGGTGTCTATAGTATGCCTGTAAAGGGGCGCATGTTTCCTGTGTTTAGAACAGTCTGACAGCAAAATGACATTTGAAAGGAAAAAAGCCATTTAAAACTACTCGCGGCTATTAATGCATTGCCGGTCCGACAATACACATAGAAGTTCATTGATAAAAACGGCATGGGAATTCCCCACACAGGAACCCCGAACCAAAATTAAAAAAAATAAATAACGTGGGGGTCCCCCTAAATTCCATACCAGGCCCTTCAGGTCTGGTATGGATATTAAGGGGAACCCCGGCCAAAAAAAAAAAAAATGACGTGGGGGTCCCCCTAAATTCCATACCAGACCCTTCAGGTCTGGTATGGATTTTAAGGGGAACCCTGCGCCAAAAAAAAACAAAACGGTGTGGGGTCCCCCCAAAGATCCATACCAGACCCTTATCCGAGCACGCAACCTGGCAGGCCGCAGGAAAAGAGGGGGGGTGAGAGAGCGCCCCCCCCTCCTGAACCATACCAGGCCACATGCCCTCAACATTGGGAGGGTGCTTTGGGGTAGCCCCCCAAAACACCTTGTCCCCATGTTGATGAGGACAAGGGTCTCATCCCCACAACCCTGGCCAGTGGTTGTGGGGGTCTGCGGGCGGGGGGCTTATCGGAATCTGGAATTCCCCTTTAACAAGGGGACCCCCAGATCCCGGCCCCCCCCCCCCGTGTGAAATGGTAAGGGGGTACAAAAGTACCCCTACCATTTCACTAAAAAACTGTCAAAAATGTTAAAAATGACAAGAGACAGTTTTTGACAATTCCTTTATTTAAATGCTTCTTCTTTCTTCTTTCTTCTATCTTCCTTCATCTTCTTCTTCTTCTTTTGGTTCTTCTGGCTCTTCTGGTTCTTCCTCCGGCGTTCTCGTCCAGCATCTCCTCCGCGGCGTCTTCTATCTTCTTCTCCTCGGGCCACTCTGCACCCATGGCATGGGGGAAGGCTCCCGCTCTTCTCCTCATCTTCTTCATTTTCTTCTCCAGGCCGCTCCGCATCCATGCTGGCATGGAGGGAGGCTCCCGCTGTGTGACGGCGTCTCCTCATCTGACGGTTCTTAAATAACACAGGGCGGGGCCACCCAGTGACCCCGCCCCCCTCTGACGCACGGTGGCTTGACGGGACTTCCCTGTGACGTCACGGGGAATGCCACAGGGAAGTCCCGTCATGTCCCGTGCATCAGAGGGGGCAGGGTCACCGGGTGGCCCCACCCCCCGTTATTTAAGAACCATCAGAAGAGGAGACACCGTCACACAGCAGGAGCCTCCCTCCATGCCACCATGGATGCGGAGCGGCCCGGATAAGAAGATGAAGAAGAGAAGAGAAGAAGAGAAGAAAAGAAGAAGATGAAGAAGATGAAGAAGAGAAGAAGATGAAGAGAAGAGCGGGAGCCTCCCTCCATGCCATGGGTGCGGAGTGGCCCGAGGAGAAGAAGATAGAAGACGTCGCAGAGGAGATGCTGGACGAGAACGCCAGAGGAAGAAGAAGAAGATGAAGGAAGAAAGAAGAAGCATTTAAATAAAGGAATTGTCAAAAACTGTCTCTTGTCATTTTTAACATCTTTGACAGTTTTTTAGTGAAATGGTAGGGGTACAAAGTACCCCCTTACCATTTCACACAGAGGTGGCCAGGATCTGGGGGTCCCCTTGTTAAAGTGGGCTTCCAGATTCCGATAAGCCCCCCGCTCGCAGACCCCCACAACCACCGGCCAGGGTTGTGGGGATGAGGCCCTTGTCCTCATCAACATGGGGACAAGGTGTTTTGGGGGCTACCCCAAAGCACCCTCCCAATGTTGAGGGCATGTGGCCTGGTACGGTTAAGGAGGGGGGGCGCTCTCTCGTCCCCCCCTCTTTTCCTGCGGCCTGCCAGGTTGCGTGCTCGGATAAGGGTCTGGTATGGATTTTTGGGGGGACCCCACGCAATTTTTTTTTTTTGGCGCAGGGTTCCCCTTAAAATCCCTACCAGACCTGAAGGGCCTGGTATGGAATTTAGGGGGACCCCCACGTCATTTTTTTTTTCATCATGGTTCGGGGTTCCCTGTGGGGAATTCCTATGCCGTTTTTATCAATGAACTTCTATGTGTATTGCCGGACCGGCAATGCAATAGCCGCGAGTAGTTTTAAATGGCTTTTTTCCTTTCAAATGTCATTTTGCTGTCAGACTGTTCTAAACACGGGAAACATGCGCCCCTTTACAGGCATACTATAGACACCCCCCAGCTATGAAGTTTAAAGGGATATTACACTTTTATTGTTTGACTTTAAGCATTATTAAAATCATTGCTCCTGAAAAAATGTCCGTTTTTAAAACTTTTTTTTGCATTGATCCATGTCCCCTGGGGCAGGACCCAGGTCCCCAAACACTTTTTATGACAATAACTTGCATATAAGCATTTAAAATTAGCACTTTTGATTTCTCCCATAGACTTTTAAAGGGTGTTCCGCGGCATTTGAATTTGACGCGAACACCCCAAAATTGTTCGCTGTTCGGCGAACTTGCGAACAGCCAATGTTAGAGTCGAACATGTGTTTGACTCGAAGCTCATCCCTAATGCTGAATAAATACATTTGATTTTTATGAATAAAGATACAAGATGATACCAATATGAGTAAAATTAAATGTGGGCTTTATATGTTCTGCTTTTCATGCGTTCCTCCTTTTGCACACCCTCCCTCTTCCTGTTTTGTTCATGCAGCATTGTTAGCTTCATTTTACCACTACAGAGGCAGGGCTCTGTAAAATCATTGTCTTCTTGCACTCCAAAAGACTGGAAAAACATCCTCTGTACTGTGCTGAGCTGAAGTAAAACTACATTGGATTCAACTTCAGTGTCTTCTTGAAGAGGTAAACTGCGTGTGGATCTTTCTAAGTCACGAAGTGCTATATTGTCCATACAGACTGGATCTTAGGAGATATGTCTTTTGGCTTCATCTGCATTTGTAGCAATGCAAATGTGCTATACTGTATGCCTAATCATGCAATGGGACTTACCAGCTTGAAAATGATGGATCTGAAGAGGCAGCCAGAGCAGAGTAAAAGTCCCACTGTTGTAATCTATTGTCACAAAGAGAACTATTCTGTATGGTTGGGATCGTGGACCCTCCATGCAGTCTGCACGCTGGATGGTGGTGTGCTTGGAGAGCACTATGTTTCAATTTGTACTGCATGTTCCCCATTAACTGGACAACATTAGACTGTGGAGGAGGAGACACTGTTAAAAAAAGGATTGTCGGAGGTGTAGTATCACTATGTACAGGCGGCACTGCTCTACAGCGTGAAAGAAACTTCAGTTCCCAGGGAGCCATGTAGCCTGAGGGAGATGTGCAGAAATGCTTAGGGAGCTGGCTCTTGGTGCCAGAACTAGGGAAAAGAACAGACGTCCAGGCTAAAGTGTTGAGCCACAGTGTTCCAGTGCGGGTTCATTAGCCATCTTCTGCATCCACAGTGTTCCAGTGCGGGTTCCTCGGCCATCTTCTACATCTCCAGCATTCCAGAGCAGGTTCACTGGAGCTCATGCTATGTACCTATGAGGGGCCCCTCTGCCATCAACATTCATGGCTGAAGCGCAGGATTGGTGAGAGGGTTGTTAACCTGCTCATACTGTACAACGGGAACTGAAACTTTAACCCAGCACAGCCTCTTCCTCCTGCTCCTTGGGCATTGCCCTTCCTGTTCAGTCTATCAAAGCATCCATCCAGAACTGCCCCGTTGACATAGAATTTCCTCTATATTTTTTTTACCTGTTCCAATTCTTCTGCAAACTAACTCCACTAACCCTCTCCCCAACAGTTTGTTCTTTTGAATTGAAAGCAGACAAAAGACACCAAACATCACTAGCAGTGCACCATCGTAAGGGCCCCAACAAAACTCGGCAGAAATAACTAACCTAAGCCTTCCCCATTCTGTATCCCTTCAATCTGTATAGATCTCACCACCCATAGTTTTTAAAGCAGAGCACCACCTAAAAAAGGAAGCTTCACTTATTTGCCTCCTCCCCCCCTCTGGTGCCACATTTGGCACCTTTTGGAGGGCTTCCACTTCCGGGTGATCTCGCTGTGAATGTTCGCTCCTTCCCCCGCCGCCACGCCATTCACAAAGCGCAGCGTGCATTGCACATGCGCAGTAGGGAACCATCTTGGAAGCTGTAAGGCTTCACTGCCATTTTCCCTTACAGGCAATGGTGGCAGCAGCACCTGAAAGCCAATGGAAACATTGGCTGGGGTGCCGACATTGCTGGATTCCTGGACAGGTAAGTGTCCCAATATTAAAAGTCAGCAGCTACAGTATTTAAAGCTGCTGACTTAATTTTTTTTCTAAAGGAGCCTGGAGCTCCACTTTAAAACCTGCTTTGCCTGTTTTGTAGTAAAGTCCTGCAGGCAGACTTGGACCCATAGTAAACAAAGCAGTGCAGTGCTAAACCCAAAAGTCCAAATAAAAATCCCTTTAAAATAAAGTTGGTAGAGAAAGGTAATCCTCTGTGATGATATAAGTGCTCAAGACAGTCCATGCAGTGCTACACATCCGTGATTCCACCACTGGCTAGCCAAACTGCTCACCTCAGCATATGGACCCCTGAACTAACAGATGGGTCAAAAACAGCATTTACCACTCTCAGTGGATGAGGAAGAGGACTTGTATAGGTAGATGGTCCCACGGTAATATAGATGGCACTCAATATTGATGATCATTTCACATGCAAATAAAAATGAAGATACATAGTGCACACTGCGTGGCTTAAAATAATAACATTTATTAAAAGTCAGGTACTCACATACACAGCACTATGCCCTAGTGCTGGAATAAAGATAAAATAACATCAAAAGATAGCGTCAGTTAGATGGTGGCTGTAGTGATGTTCAAAGACCTCCCGCACGCGTATCGTCCACATCCGGACTTCATCAGCGGTAATGGAGATAAAAGACATCACATCTATATATATAGAGCCCCAATATCTACTTCCTATAAGGTAAAAAACCCTCCCATGGGTGCCGTCCAATCAGCTCCGGCCACCGAGGGTCAAAGGTATTGCTTCCTACCGAAGCTACTAAGTCACCATAGTAACCCAGGCCTTTGCATCATGACGCCCGGTCATGTGACATTATACTCGGGAAGCAGGAAACACCTGTTGGCATGAGATCTAATTAAAACGACCGCCGTGACATCACTGATGCCGGGACGGCCAGTCATGCGACCCTACGTTCATGTTCATGTTATGTGAACTCACCCAAATAAAGAGCCCCACCTCTGATAGCCAAGCCTCCCCCTCAGGCCATCACTCAGGAGGCCGGACACTCCCATCAGCATCAGATCAAGTTAAGAGGCCGACGTGACGTTGCAGACGTCGGGACGGCTGGTCATGTGACCCTACACTCTTGTTACCAGCAGAAGCTGGAACACAAACAAATGCAGAGCACCGCCCCTAATGGCCAAAACTCCTCCTCGAGCCGTTACTATGGCAATCAGCTAAATATAGCAACAGCCATTTACTCAGCTTGCTTAGTGACATTTTAATGTGACAACCAAATGTCACCATTCGTAAAGCTATTGCCGGGCCTATGAATGGAGCAGGTTTCCAAATCACATTACATGCCCTGAGCTGAAAAAAAGGATAGGAAGGAGATTTCAAAATAAAATGGTTGGTATTAAAAATTATAGCAATAAAATCAGCACATGGAGAAAAATTCCCCATATACTATATAAATGACATCACTGCAGCCACCTAACACACCTACCCAGAACATCTGTTCACAACCCAAATGGATAAAATAACCATAATGCAGATATATGTGTCTAATGTATATCTATTCACAATCCTGATATAAAAGACACACATATTAAAAATGTAAGTATCAATATTACAGTGAAAAAATGCACCATGTACGTAATTAACAGTCTGCAATGATATGCCATACAGATATTATCTATCTCTCTATCACCATGCGCTTGATAAGCCAATCAAAGATGATACACCGTACAAATTATTATCTATCAGGTCTCATAAACCCAAAAAGACTCACAGCGGCTCAATTGTCAAATAAAGTCCCCCCCCCCCTCCAGTGAGGGGTCACTTTTTCAACCCCCCAAAATTTTAATTTGGCGGGGCTTCGAGCATGGAATAATCGAAAATGCTTGAAAAAATTGTGAGTAACCAAACCTTTTTTAATGTTATTCACATGTTCTCCTAATCGAATGTGCAGAGGTCTAGATGTTCTCCCTATATACTGGAGGCCACATTAGCACTCCATCATGTACACTACCCCTGTGGTGGAACATGTGATAAAATCCTTTATTTTATAAACTTTCTTGGTTGCTGTGGCGATAAACTCCTTACATTTTTTAATATTAATTTTAGCCTGTTTACATGGTGGACACTGTCCACAGGCGTAAAATCCTGTCAGTATATTAAAAATCCTATTTTCAAACGGAACCGGTGGATTAATAACCCCAGGGGCCAACTTATCTTGCAAAGAAGGGCCCTTTTTGTATACAAACTGAGGAAACTGAGGAAGAACTGGACCTAGCACCCTGTCCCGCTTGAGAATAGGCCAATGTTTGTGAACAACTCTTTCAAATTGTTTGTACTGAACATTGAAGTCAAGGATCATTTTGATATTCCCTGGTGTGTCCTGTTGGACTTTAGGGCAATTGGACACTAGCGTATTTTTATCGAGCGTCCGAACATTTTCTATATCTTTATCAATACTGGTCCTGTCATACCCCTTTTGAATAAAGCGGGACGCCAGTACCTGTGATTGTGAAATGTAATCACTCTCCGGTGTACAGTTTTGCCTAATGCGCACAAATTATCTCTTCGGAATATTGCACAGCCACTGAGAGTGGTGGCAGCTTCCTAGGGGGATGAACGCATTGCGATCGGTCGGCTTGAAATGATTCATCAGCCTAAAACGATTCCCCTCCATAGAGATGTCCAAATCAAGAAATACAATGCGTTCACTACTAATGTTCTAAGAGAGAACAATGTTCCTGGTGTTCCTATCCAGTTTCTGCATAAACAAATCCAGCTTGGTCCTATCTCCCGTCCAAATCATAATAATGTCATCAATATATCTCTGGTAACAGACAAGTTCTGGGGGCGTATTTTTGTAAATAGCGTCTTCCTCCCAGTGTGCCATGAATAAATTGGCCACACTGGGAGCGAACCGAGCCCCCATAGCCACACCTCTAGTCTGGAGGTAGAATTGTCTGTTGTACCAGAAGTAATTTTTTGATAGACAGAAATTTAAACAATCCAGGATGAAGCTCTTATGTCTCCTTGTAAGATCGGATGTTCTAAAAGCCCACTGCACAGACTTCAAGGCATCCTCATGACTAATAATTGTGTACAGTGAGCTGACATCCGCTGTAATTAAAAAACAAGATGATAAGTCAGGTAAGGCTTCTATAATCTGAATGATATGTTTAGTATCTTTCAAAAAGGAACTGGTTTTGGTAACCATGGGTTGAAGGAAAAAGTCAATGTATTGACCCAGTCTTGACGAGACTGAGTCAATCCCATTGACTATTGGTCGGCCAGGTGGGTTGGTACTACTCTTATGTATTTTTGGCAAACAGTATATTATTGGAGTGCGGCATGCAGATGGATCTAGATATGATGCTTCTTTAGCATTCAGCACTCCAATGTGCTTCCCTCTTTCTGTCAATGAATGTAGTTCCTCCTTAAACTCAAACATGGGATCCTTCGTAAGTTTAACATATGTGTTATAATCACTTAACAGGTTCTCCATTTCATTATTATAATATACTTTGCTTAGTACCACCAAACCCCCTCCTTTATCCGCCGGACGTAACACTAAGTCCTTCCGTTCCATCAGTGACTGAATACCCTTCTTAATTTGTTTCTAACAAGAGAGGTAAAAATAAAAAAGGTCGGGGCCATAAGGATGTTTTCTATGATTCACCATCTAGACAATACCCTTGGAACCCTCCTTATACTAATGATGAATCGCATAAAGGTCCCAATTATTTCTCAGGTGGCCATTACCCTGGTGGAAATTTTAGTGGCACTGGCCAATATGGGAGGATGGAATCTGGACAGTATCAGAATGATCATCTGAACATGTCAAGATCCATCAACCCTTATTCCAATAGAGGTAGGTTTCCCCTCCCTGGTGGGAATCCCATATCCATTCAAAATCGGTTTGCCCCTCTTCAGAATTCTGGACCTCGGGGGGGGGGGATTTTCACAGGTTCCCAAGGAGGACAGAAAGGGGGGCTACCTCAGTCCCTCCCAATCCGGGAGGAGTGGTGAATGTGGCGCCTCCTCTGGCCACCCTCGACAGAAAAAGAAAAATAACCGAGGAAGGAGAGGGGACAGGGGAACTCAAAAGAGTAAAACCCCATTAGGAGCAGGAATATATAACCTTAGCAGTTCGCCTCTAAATGAGGACGAGATAAGGGTTCTGGACAGAGGTCTTAAATATGCCCCTACCCGCAATCTAAACAAATTCCAGACATACATTAGCCTTCAAAAATTTATCAGAAATTTAAATGTAAAGAAATATTATCTTTCTAATACTACAGTTCAGACTGATTCTAACACTATGAAACCATCTGGTAAACATTATACCCTCCGTAACAAATCAGTCTTTAACCCCCCTAACCTGGATACTAAGCATGTTGACGTGTTTAAAAACATGATCGCTAAGGATCTAGAATTACTTAAGATCCGGAAAGTGAATGATCCAGTATATATTAAGAAGGGTATTCAGTCACTGATGGAACGGAAGGACTTAGTGTTACGTCCGGTGGATTAAGGAGGGGGTTTGGTGGTACTAAGCAAAGTATATTATAATAAAGAAATGGAGAACCTGTTAAGTGATTATAACACATATGTTAAACTTACGAAGGATCCCATGTTTGAGTTTAAGGAGGAACTACATTCATTGACAGAAAGAGGGAAGCACATTGGAGTGCTGAATGCTAAAGAAGCATCATATCTAGATCCATCTGCATGCCGCACTCCAATAATATACTTTTTGCCAAAAATACATAAGAGTAGTACCAACTCACCTGGCCGACCAATAGTCAATGGGATTGACTCAGTCTCGTCAAGACTGGGTCAATACATTGACTTTTTCCTTCAACCCATGGTTACCAAAATCAGTTTCTTTTTGAAAGATACTAAACATATCATTCAGATTATAGAAGCCTTACCTGACTTATCATCTTGTTTTTTAATTACAGCGGATGTCAGCTCACTGTACACAATTATTAGTCATGAGGATGCCTTGAAGTCTGTGCAGTGGGCTTTTAGAACATCCGATCTTACAAGGAGACAAAAGAGCTTCATCCTGGATTGTTTAAATTTCTGTCTATCAAAAAATTACTTCTGGTACAACAGACAATTCTACCTCCAGACTAGAGGTGTGGCTATGGGGGCTCGGTTCGCTCCCAGTGTGGCCAATTTATTCATGGCACACTGGGAGGAAGACGCTATTTACAAAAATACACCCCCAGAACTTGTCTGTTACCAGAGATATATTGATGACATTATTATGATTTGGACGGGAGATAGGACCAAGCTGGATTTGTTTATGCAGAAACTGGATAGGAACACCAGGAACATTGTTCTTTCTTAGAACATTAGTAGTGAACGCATTGTATTTCTTGATTTGGACTTCTCTATGGAGGGGAATCGTTTTAGGCTGATGAATCATTTCAAGCCGACCGATCGCAATGCGTTCATCCCCCTAGGAAGCTGCCACCACTCCCAGTGGCTGTGCAATATTCCGAAGGGACAATTTGTGCGCATTAGGCGAAACTGTACACTGGAGAGTGATTACATCTCACAATCACAGGTACTGGCATCCCGCTTTATTCAAAAGGATTATGACAGGACCAGTATTGATAAAGATATAGAAAATGTTCGGACGCTCGATAGAAATACGCTAGTGTCCAATTGTCCCAAAGTCCAACAGGACACACCAGGGAATATCAAAATGATCCTTGACTTCAATGTTCAGTACAAACAATTTGAAAGAGTTGTTTGCAAACATTGGCCTATTCTCAAGCGGGACAGGCTGCTGGGTCCAGTTCTTCCTCAGTTTCCTCAGTTTGTATACAAAAAGGCCCCTTCTTTGCAAGATAAGTTGGCCCCTGGGGTTATTAATCCACCGGTTCCGTTTGAAAATAGGATTTTTAATATACTGACAGGATTTTACGCCTGTGGACAGTGTCCACCATGTAAACAGGCTAAAAGTAATATTAAAAAATGTAAGGAGTTATTCGCCACACCAACCAAGAAAGTTTATAAAATAAAGGATTTTATCACATGTTCCACCACAGGGGTAGTGTACATGATGGAGTGCGAATGTGGCCTACAGTATCTAGGGAGAACATCCAGACCTCTGCACATTTGATTAGGAGAACATGTGAATAACATTAAAAAAGGTTTGGTTACTCACAATGTTTCCAAGCATTTTCAATTATTCCATGCTCGAAGCCCCGCCAAATTAAAATTTTGGGGGGTTGAAAAAGTGACCCCTCACTGGAGGGGGGGAAACTTTATTCGACAATTGAGCCGCCGTGAGTCTTTTTGGGTTTATGAGACCCAAGTGGGGGTACCCACGGGACTCAATGTCGAATTCGACTTAAATTGTTTCATCTCTGATAGATAATAATTTATATGGCGTATCATCTCTGATTGGCTAATCAAGCGCATGGTGATAGAGAGATAGATAATATCTGTATGGCATATCATTTCAGACTGTTAATTACGTACATGGTGCATTTTTTCACTGTAATATTGATACTTACATTTTTAATATGTGTGTCTTTTATATCAGGATTGTGAATAGATATACATTAGACACATATATCTGCATTATGTTTATTTTATCCATTTGGGTTGTGAACAGATGTTCAGGGTAGGTGTGTTAGGTGGTTGCAGTGATGTCATTTATATAGTATATGGGGAATTTTTCTCCATGTGCTGATTTTATTGTTATAATTTTTAATACCAACCATTTTATTTTGAAATCTCCTTCCTATCCTTTTTTTTCAGCTCAGGGCATGTAATGTGATTTGGAAACCTGTTCCATTCATAGGCCTGGCAATGGCTTTACGGATGGTGACATTTGGTTGTCACATTAAAATGTCACTAAGCAAGCTGAGTAAATGGCTGTTGCTATATTTAGCTGATTGCCATAGTAACGGCTCGAGGAGGAGTTTTGGTCATTAGGGGCGGTGCTCTGCATTTGTTTGTGTTCCAGCTTCTGCTGGTAACAAGAGTGTAGGGTCACATGACCGGCCGTCCCGATGTCGGCGACGTCACGGCAGCCTCTTAACTTGATCTGATGCTGATGGGAGTGTCCGGCCTCCTGAGTGACGGCCTGAGGGGGAGGCTTGGCTATCAGAGGTGGGGCTCTTTATTTGGGTGAGTTCACATAACATGAACATGAACGTAGGGTCGCATGACTGGCCGTCCCGGCGTCAGTGACGTCATGGCGGTCGTTTTAATTAGATCTCATGCCAACAGGTGTTTCCTGCTTCCCGAGTATAATGTCACATGACCGGGCATCATGATGCAAAGGCCTGGGTTACTATGGTGACTTAGTAGCTTCGGTAGGAAGCAATACCTTTGACCCTCGGTGGCCGGAGCTGATTGTACGGTACCCATGGGAGGGTTTTTTACCTTATAGGAAGTAGATTTTGGGGCTCTATATATATAGATGTGATGGTTTTTATCCCCATTACCACTGATGAAGTCCGGATGTGGACGATACGCATGCGGGAGGTTTTTGGACATCACTGCAGCCACCATCTAACTGACGCTATCTTTTGATGTTATTTTATCTTTATTCCAGCACTAGGGCATAGTGCTGTGTATGTGAGTACCTGACTTTTAATAAATGTCATTATTTTAAGCCACGCAGTGTGCACTATGTATCTTCATTTTTATTTGCATGTGAAATGATCATCAATATTGAGTGCCATCTATAGATGGGACCATCTACCTATACAAGTCCTCCTCCTCATCCACTGAGAGTGGATATACAAGTCCTCCTCCTCATCCACTGAGAGTGGTAAATGCTGTTTTTGACCCATCTGTTAGTTCAGGGGTCCATATGCTGAGGTGAGCAGTTTGGCTAGCCGGTGGTGGAATCACGGATGTGTAGCACTGCATGGACTGTCTTGAGCACTTATATCATCACAGAGGATTACCTTTCTCTACCAACTTTATTTTAAAGGGATTTTTATTTGGACTTTTGGGTTTAGCGCTGCACTGCTTTGTTTACTATATGTTCTTTGAGGTTTTTTATGTTTACCTTCAGTGTTCAGCTGCTTGTATCTTTGAAATTTGGATTTTTTGCGCTGACTTTATTATATTTATTACTGAGACTTGGGCCCAGCAGGGTCACTCCAGGGTTCTGGCGGCAGTGTATCCTCCCAGGGTTTATACTATCCTAATTTTTCACTCTTGGTGACCATGCCTTATTCGGGTTTTTTTTGCCTTCCTCTGAATCAACTGTGGGTATAGGAGTCTGCATATTGAGGTTTTCTATTTGTGCATTTTTTTTTATTTTTTATATGTTGGTTGAACTGGGTGGACTAGTATCTTTTTTTTTTAACCAGATTAACTATGTAACTATGTAACCCTGCAATAGTTTAATTCAGTCGAGTCATATGGTAAAACCTGGGCCCAGTTACCACTGGTGTTGCTTTCTATATGCAAGTTTGGTATATAATTACTCTGTATAGGAACAGACTGTTGATACAATTTGGACACGGTTTGTATTACCTCGCTTCTATTTGACCAATCCATTTTCCAAGATACATAGACATTGATTTACTAAAACTGGAGTGTGAAACATTTGGTGCAACTCTGCATAGAAACCAATCAGCTAAAAGGTTTTTTTTGTCAATGCTTAATTGAATAAGCTGAAGTTAGAAGCTGATTGGCTGTCATGCACAGCTGCACCAGATTGTGCACTCTCCAATTTTAGTAAATCAACCCCATGATGTTGATTTACTCCGGTGTTGTTCTTCTCCACTGTACCTTCTCTGCAAGTACTGTAATGCCCCGTACACACGGTTGGATTTTCCGATGGAAAATGTGTGATAGGACCTTGTTGTCGGAAATTCCGACCGTGTGTAGGCTCCATCACATATTTTCCATTGGATTTTCCGACACACAAAGTTTGAGAGCAGGATATAAAATTTTCCGACAACAAAATCCGTTGTCAGAAATTCCAATCGAGTGTACACAAATCCGACGGACAAAGTGCCATGCATGCTCAGAATAGTAGCCACGCACTGCCCCGTTTATAGTCCCGACATACGTGTTTTACTGCGTTTAGAACGATCGGATTTTCCGACAACTTTGTGTGGCCGTGTGTATGCAAGACAAGAAAGACGTCTTTTACGTTCAAACGGGCCAGGTCCATCAAAGATAACTTGGTATCCAGTGAGTATGTGGAGGGAGGGGCAGGAAAACGAGATCCATGTAAACGTGCGGGAACTTTCCGCTGTGGCGGATGCCCGTATTGTCAGTTTATGAACACCAAACCCAATATAAAATTACCTGATGGCAGCAAATACACACCAAAACATTTTGCTAACGGCAAAACAATTGGTGTGATATATTTACTTATGTGCGACTGCGCAAGCTACTATGTCGGTAAAACAAATCAGGAATTCTGGCGGAGAGCCTACCGCCATATAATTTCTATGAAAACGTGTAATCCCAGTTTACCACTGGGCAGACACGTCTCTAATTTTCATTGCGGTGTATTTCCCAAGTTGTCCTTCCTGATTCTGGACCGGGTCCATCCAGGGTTACGCGGGGGGGACTGGAACAAAATCCTGCTGCAAAAAGAACAAAAGTGGATTTTTCGTCTCCAGGCCATCAAGGCACCAGGCCTTAATGATACCACGTCCTTTAGACCCTTTCTAGAGGGCTTTACCTCAGGTGGGTCTGAGTGGGAACCCCCTGATGTGAATACCCCCCTTTTTCTATAGAATTATCAGCACTTGGAGAGATTTGGAGAGCTAACAATTATCTGTAGTTGGATAGGGACGGTGATAGAAATAAGCAACAATCCTTTCTTTATGTCACTACTAGTGTATTTTTCCATATAGATTATGTTTATTAACACGCTGGTAGCTATATTCATTTTCAAAATATTTCTCTCCCCTCCTTTTCCTTCTAGTTACATGTTATGCTTGCATTTGTTTTCTTTCCCTTATTGTCCTTTTCATGTGGCCATCCATGGGTTAATACTGCATCATTTTGCTTTATATTGAGGGCTGAGGGTGTATGTGCCATCGGGGATGCTGACCTGGGAGCGCTGTGGCGTGGGGGACCTCTTCTGTCGGCACTCGGATCTGACACTCGGCGCACGGGGGCCGAAGCTGCCACGCTTAGCCTGGCAATGCTCGGCCTCCACACACATGATCACCTATGACCAGGATATGCTTATCCCGTTGTCATGGCGATATGCGTGCCGCGGGTGCCTGACGCGGACATCAGTCCCCTCCCAGCATGGGTCCTGTCTCCCTTCCAGGATGTGACGTATAACGCTCCTGGATTGGACCCGTATGTGGGGTGGGGGGGCTGGTCTGCGCGCCGGGGACTCGGAGGGCGGCTCCTCCGGTTGGCGATGACGCTGCTCCTAGTGGAGTCAGCTGTTTAATATGTGCTCTCAATTAGTAGCACTATTTAAACCACACATCAGACTGTCAGCTCACACACTGGGAGGACATTGAACCTATGGTGCAGCTGCTATGACTTGCTCAAGGTAAATAATACAGATTTTCTCTTTACATGTACAACTAAGCTTTACCTGGAAAGGTCTATGGAGTTGCAGTATGTATATACATACTGAGCACCGGTACTGCTTATGGAACTTATAGATACTATTATACCCTATGCTCCTTGATATATCCATGAGCCTCTATCTACCATTGGGACATATGCCCCCTTTTTGTGTCATTGTAGCTGCTGAACATAGGCGCTTCTCTGCGATACTTTCCTGAAGTGTGGTATCTAAGATCAACCAGCCATTATAGACAACACTTCTATGCGAGTCAGCATAGGGACCAATCCTTCACTATGCACCAATAGGTACGTTTAGAGGATTCCTGCAAATGTCTGCCTACAAGAGAAAAATACTTATTTGAGCAATAATTGTTTATTATATTATTTTTTCCTTTTTTCTTTTTTGTTTTTCTCTCTTACTGTTAGTCCAGAGTACCTCATATAGTCCCCATAGCTGGGGTCAGGAGTCAGCTTAGAGACAATCCTAGTCCTCACACGACAATAGGTATGTACAATAAAATACTCATTAGAGCCCCTCCTCTCAAATTTATTAGGGGGAATCTCTCAATTAATAAACTATTAAAGCACCTCTCTGAGACCATTTTTCTCCCTTATACATACCTTATTTTTTGGTCTCCAGCTGATTAGATAATTTCCAACGCAGCTGACGGACGTGACTCCCTTTGTGTATGTTCCTGACCTGCTGGCGGTCTTGGTTTCGCGGCAGCGGCGCTATTACTCGGGTTTGGACCCCGGTGGCCAACCATTCTCTCCCTCCCCTATGCCCAATTGGATGTCATATGATGTTGATCTCACAATAGCATGGTTAGAACATTTCTCTGTTACTATACCACATTCTTACTATGTAAATAGTTGTATATATGTATTATTCTTGATATATAACATTTTCCATTGTGTGTTCTTTCTGTCTTTTTTCTACAATATTGTTCCTTAGACAGATATACACTTCACCTCCAGCCCCTGAAGAAGAGGTTGCAACCTCGAAGCGCGTTGGTCCTGCACTGTCAATTAGCTCCTTGCTGATACAGCCTCAGTGGGGTTATGTGTAGTTCTGTCGACTTGTCGTGTATATCCTGGTTGTATTATCATTATTTGTAAATTTTGGCATCCATTTTGCTTTTATTCATTGCTCTCTATTCAGTATATGTCATACTTTTAATCTGTGATATAATAAAATTTTGATATTTTTTTATACTTTCTGCTATATTTTGTTTGAGACTTCTGCCCTTTAAAAAGCCTCCTTAAGAGGAAAAAATCTTTTAGTGTGTGTGTATGCAAGACAAGTTTGAGCCAACATCTGTCGGAAAAAATCCTAGGATTTTGTTGTCGGAATGTCCGAACAAAGTCCGACCGTGTGTATGGGGCATAACTGTCAGAGTGGTAGAGGCGACATTCCAACCAGTCAGGATAGTAACCAGCTACAGAGGCCTTATCAAACTAGTGGCTCCTAAGGGGATGCATCACACTAGGAATTGTCTTTGCTAGCAATGGGGGTACACTAGGAATCCTCTCTGCTAGGAATGAGGGTACACTAGGAATCTTCTCCACTAGCAATGGGGGTACACTAGGGATCTTCTCTGCTAGCAAAAGAGATACACTAGGAATCTTCTCCACTAGGAATGAGGGTACACTAGGAATCTTCTCCACTAGGAATGGGGGTACACTAGGAATATTCTCTGCTAGGAATAGGGATACACTAGGAATCTTATCTGCTAGAAATGAGGGTACACTAGAAATCTTGTCCACTAAGAATGAGGGTACACTAAGAATCTTCTCCACTAGGAATGGGGGTACACTAGGAATCTTCTCTGCTAGGAATGAGGTTACACTAGGAATCTTCTCCACTAGGAATGGGGGTAAACTAGGAATATTCTCTGCTGGGAATAGGAATAAACTAGGAATCTTCTCCACTAGGAATGGGGTTACACTAGGATTATTCTCTGCTATGAATAGGGATACACTAGGAATCTTCTCTGCTAGAAATGAGGTTACACTAGGAATCTTCTCCACTATAAATAAGGGTAGACTAGGAGTCTTCTCCACTAGGAATGGGGGTACACTAAGAATATTCTCTGTTGGGAATAGGAATACACTAGGAATCTTCTCTGCTGGGAATAGGAATACACTAGGAATCTTCTCCACTGGGAATGGGGGTACACTAGGATTCTTCTCCACTAGGAATGAGGGTGCACTGGTAATCTTCCCAGCTAGGAATGAGAGTACACTAGTAATCTTGTCTGCTAGGAATGATGGTACACTAGGAATCTTCTGCTAGAAATGACGGTACACTAGGAGTCTTCTCTGCTAGAATGGGGGTACACTAAAAATCTTCTCCCCTAGGAAAAACAGGGGACACTAGGAAACTACTTGGACCACAGGGTTGCCAACCTACCAAAGTAAAATTTACTGAAACGACACCAAACATTTACTGACTAATTTACTTACTAAAAACTTATCCAAAATTAAAGTTTTCAGTGCAAATTCAGTATTAAAGCTACAAATAAATAGCACGTGCAATCAGCAATGTAGACCAAAAGGCAAAAAAAAAAAAAAAACACAGCAGTTTTGTCACCTCTGTCCAATTGGAGAGGTTTCCCTTTCATTTCTGTCCCATAGCCACCAGCCCACCACAGAAAGTGAGGTGAAATCCCAGGTAGCCACCAGGATCACCAGAATGAATGGCCCCAGTTCGGAAAGTCCCCTCTATTTCTGTTCTGGATTTTATTTTACTTTTGGTGGGAAGAGCAAACAGGCCAAATAGAGGGCGCATCTCCCCAACTGGGGCACAGACATCAATAAACAACTGACATTTCAGTTATATATAAGCTGGCAAAGAGACAGTAATGCATCTGTAAAATAATAAGAAAGAAAGTACCTTGGGGCAGCGTTCAGTGGAACAGGTGTTCCCATATGAAAGTTTCCCCTTACCACCTGTTTCACTGACTACTGTGAATTTTTGGGAAATTTGTCACTTTCTGCTTCTGTGACAATAGGCAAAAGAGTAAGGATGAACCTCCCTAGCATGATGACAGCTCCACTTCCAAACACTGAAGCAAAACAAAAGCAAAATTAGGCAAAAGACACATAGACAAACACTAATGCCGTGTACACACAAGCGGACTTTTCGACCGGACAATTTGACCGTGTGTGGGCTTCATCGGACCTGCAGTAGACTTTTTCAGTCTAAAATCTGACGGACTTTAGATTTGGAAAATGTTTTGCCGCGTACACACGAACTGACTTTTTTGAGCGGACTGGTCCGACGGACCGAGTCCGGAGGACAATTCGACCGTGTGCGGGCTTCATTGGACCTGCAGCGAACTTTTTCGGTCGAAAATCTGACGGACTTTAGATTTGGAACATATTTAAAATCTTTACGTCGGAATTCCACCGGACCCAGTTCCTATCGAAAAGTCTGCTCGTCTGTATGCTAGTCCGCTGGACGAAAACCGACGCTAGGGCATCTATTGGCTACTGGCTATCAACTTCCCTATTTTAGTCCGGTCATACGTCATCACGTACGAATCTTTGGACTTTGGTGCGATCGTGTGTAGGCAAGTCCATTTGTTCTGAAAGTCCATCGGAAGTACACCGAAAGTCCGTCGGATAAACCGTCGGACCAGTCTGGTCAAAAAATCCGCTCGTGTGTACGCGGCATTAGCCCTGGTTCACAATAGTGCAAATTGAGGTGCAACTTGAGTTACACAGAATTGCATGACAAGGAAAATCACATTGTATTCAATGATGCCCATTTACATCAGAAAAGGTTCTGAACTACTTGTGTGCAACTTCTGTGCAATTTTGGCCTCATAGAATAACCAGTGAACAATTATTGTAGCTTTACTGTTGTCGGAGAGGTTACCTTACTGGTCGTGGTGCTGGTGCACGCCGGTGTGTGCCAGTGCGTGTTGGCGCGCGCATTCCTGTGCGTGCTGCTGTGCATAATCCTGTGGGTGCTGGTCTGTGCACTAGCGTGTGGGTGCGTGCGTGTGCGCGCGCACCTGTGAGCATCAGTGTGCGCACGTGTGCAGCATTTGGCGCCAACTGCCTATTTAGGTCTGCCGTGCACTCTGTTCAGTGCTGTCTGATCAACAGCTCCCTGTGCCATAGTTCCCATTGCCTATTCCTGTGTTCCTGATCTCCTAATGACCCGGCTTGCCTCTTGGATTCTCCTGACTTCTGCCTGTACCTGACCTCGGTCTGTTTGACTCCTCTTCTACCTGCTACTGTTTTACCTCTGCTGCCTGCCTGTTGCCGAACCCTGCCTGTACCTTGACCTGCCTGCTCTGCTCCGGCTCAGCATCTGTTTGCCTGTGTTCCAGACTACTGACCTGCTGCTTGAAGATCATCTTCCTTCCAGCACCTGGATCCAACCACCAGGCTCTCATACCTTTCCGCACTCCCGTGCCTCCTGTCTACTCTACCAGGGGCCACGAGTCGGACTCGTAAAGGAGACCACCCTCTGCCCAAGCGGACTCACCGGTCTGGTAAGTGGAAGTCTAACAACTGATAGGGGGGCGGCTGATCTGTATAGAATCATGTTAATATGCATGATTCTGCATGTCCGTGTAGGGATAGGGCATGCTGCTTTTGCTGTAATCAGTCATAAATAAACACTTATGCCCCGTACACACGGTCGGACTTTGTTCGGACATTCCGACAACAAAATCCTAGGATTTTTTCCGACGGATGTTGGCTCAAACTTGTCTTGCATACACACGGTCACACAAAGTTGTCGGAAAATCCGATCGTTCTGAACGCGGTGACGTAAAACACGTACGTCGGGACTATAATCAGGGCAGTGGCCAATAGCTTTCATCTCTTTATTTATTCTGAGCATGCCTGGCACTTTGTCCGTCGGATTTGTGTACACACGATCGGAATTTCCGACAACGGATTTTGTTGTCGGAAAATTTTATCTCCTGCTCTCCAACTTTGTGTGTCGGAAAATCCGATGGAAAATGTCCGATGGAGCCCACACACGGTCGGAATTTCCGACAACACGCTCCGATCGGACATTTTCCATCGGAAAATCCGACCGTGTGTACGGGGCATTACTGTTTAGTAGATCATGTTAATCTGGTGGTGGTGGCTGTAGAACCATACAGTTGGCTTCTCAATGCATTGACTGTATGGCGTGGAGTTTAATATCTAGTCAGACCGTCACAGAACACTTCCAGACTTGGTGCAGTTAACTTGCTCTTATGTGGGTGCTGGTGGCAGTGGAAGTGGAATTGGCTGGTCAATAGCAGTGGTTTCAGTGTGAGTCCAGTAGGGATGGGCTTTATGTTCGGGTCAAACATGAGTTCGACTCGAACATTGGCTGTTCGCCCGTTCGCCGAATAGCGAACAATTTGGGGTGTTTGCGGCAAATTCGAAAGCCGCGGAACACCCTTTAAAAGTCTATGGGAGAAATCAAAAGTGCTAATTTTAAAGGCTTATATGCAAGTTTTTGTCATAAAAAGTGTTTGGGGACCTGGGTCCTGCCCCAGGGGACATGTATCAGTGCAAAAAAAGTTTTAAAAACGTTCGTTTTTTCGGGAGCAGTGATTTTAATAAAGCTTAAAGTGAAACAATAAACGTGAAATATTCCTTTAGATTTCGTACCGGGGGGTGTCTATAGTATGCCTGTAAAGTGATGAATGTTTCACGTGTTTAGAACAGTCCGAGTGCAAACTGACATTTCTAAAGGAAAAAAAGTAATTTAAAAGTACTAGCGTTAGCGCAGGCTATAATGAATTTTCGGTCCGGCAATACACATAAAAGTTCATTGATAAAAACAGCATGGGATTTCCCCACAGGGGAACCCCAAACCAAAATTTAAAAAAAAAATGCTTGGGGGTCCCCCCAAATTCCATACCAGGTCCTTCAGGTCTAATTCACCCTCCCCCCTCAATCCTAGTTTAAATACTTTTCCACCCTTCCTATAAACCTTTCCCCCAGCAGAGTAGGCCCCCTTCTATTTAGGTGCAAACCATCTTTAGCACATAGGTTGTACCCCAATGAAAAGTCAGCCCAGTGCTATAAAAACCCAAATCCCTCCTTCTTACACCAGGTCTTTAGCAATGCATTCAGCTCTCTAATCTCCCTCTGTCTTCCCTGTGTTGCGCATGTCACAGGCAATATTTCAGAGAATCTCACCTTGGAGGTTCTTCCCTTCAACTTGCAGCCTAGTTCATTAAATTGGTTCTTAAGGAGCCTCCACCCGGCCCACCACATGCCGAACCCTGGCACCAGGGAGACAGCAAACCATTCGGTTGAGGCGATCCTTGCAACAAATTATTCTATCAGTCCTTCTGATTATAGAATCCTTTATTACCACCGACTATTTAGGCCTACCTGCACTACCCTTACCATCTCTACTAGATGGGCTGCTCTCCCGGCTGTTAAGGGTAGCAGTGACATCTAGGGCTGCCACCTCTGAGATTGCCACATTTAAATTGACTCACAGTTGCAATTCCTGGAACCCGTCTATTGAAAAAAAAATAAAGAAAAAAATGACGTGGCGTCCCCCCCTCAGTTCATTCCAGACCCTTATCCAAGCACGCAGTCTAGCAGGTCAGGAAGGGGGGTGAGCGAGTGCCCCCCCCGAACCATACCAGGCCACATGCCCTCAACATGGGGGGGTGCTTTCCCCCCTCCTAAAGCACCTTGTCCCCATATTGATGGGAACAAGGATCTCTTTGCTGCGACCCTGGGCTGTGGTTGTGGGGGTATGCAGGCAGGGGGCTTATTGGATTACAGCCCCCCCCCCTATTTTAATGAGTATGGGGTACCTCTACCCATTTACCAAAAAAGTGAAAAAAGTAATAAAAACACAGAGACAGTTTTTGACAATTCTGTTATTGATAAAAATAAAAAAACAATGTCCCCTGATGTAAATTCATTGTCAATCACACCGCCCGCTGCACCCAAAAAAGGAAAAAAAAAAACACTCTGAACTCATTGACAGCCGACCGTCGAATGCCCCCTCGCCTTTTGACAGTTCTTACTGCATATACAGTAGGTGAGAATGGAGCAACCTGGCGATGTCTTCTGGGGGCACCTCCTCCCCTTGTGATGTCACGACCCTTTCGGGTCTGGTATGGATTTTAAGGGAAACCCCACGCCAAAATGCAAAAAATGGCATGGGGGTTCCCTTACAATCCATACTCAGATGGATTTGGTATGAACTGGGAGGGGGATCCCACACTGCTTTTTTTTAACAATTTTTTTAATGGCACATTTTTTTTATTCCGCTGTCAGCAGGGAAGCCCATCGACAGCTGATGATTTATCAGTTGTTAAGCAGTCTGCAGCCGTCTTCCTGTCCCCACTCCCTAACAACCAGCTTTTACTACGCCCTGATTGGGCAAAGCTTTGTGCAGCGAGCAGTACATTGCAGGGTGTTCAGAGGAGCGAACATCCTCCAAACACCCTGCTAATTCGGGTGTTCAGTGAATGGGGCAAACAGCCAATGTTCGGTCCGAGCTCCAACTCTAGTTATAGCTGTAGATTGAATCTAAAGACTGGCAGTGGGATGCTTCATGAGTTACAGCAGGCAGCAGTGGTGCTTGTAGGTAGGCAGCTGACCATGTCCTTCATACAGTTAATTTGATCCAAGGAGAGAGGTAGATGGCAAGGCACTGGCAGCAGTGGAACAGGCTGGTCAATAGCAGTGTTGTGTGATTGTGAGTCCAGGAGAAGCTAACGGCACAAAGAAGGAGAAGGCAAAAAACCCTAGAATAAATTGTAATTCCAGCTAAACCCACCCAAAACATTCTCAAATTAGAAACATTGCCCTCAGGGACACAGACACTGCTCCATTGTCCCCAGAGAGAGAGAGAGACACTGCTCCATTGCCCCTAGACCAGAAAGAGGGACATTGCTCCATTGCCCCCCAGACTCAGAGAGACTGCTCCATTGTCCCCAGAGCCCAGATTTCGAGACTGATCCATTGCCTCCAGGCCCAGGCTGAGAGAGACTGCTCCATTTGTTGCCCCCAGACTGAGAGAGACTGCTCTATTGCTCCCAGAGTGAGAGAGAGAGAGAGAGAGAGAGAGACTACTCCATCACCCCAGAGAGAGAGGCTGCTCCAGATCCCCGAGAGAGAGAGAGAGTGCTTCAGTGCCCCCAGAAAGAGTGCTCTCTTTCCCCCAGAGAGATAGAGAGAGTGCTCCATTGCCCCAGAGAGATAGGGAGAGTGCTCCATTTCCCCCAAAGGGAGAGAGAGAGCGACTGCTCCATTGCCTCCAGGAAGAGAGAGTGCACCATTGCCCCCAGAGAGAGAGAGTGTTCCATTCCCTCCCCCATAGAGCGAGTACTCAATTGCCCACAGAGAGAGAGACTGCTCCATTGTTCCCAGACTCAAAGAGACTGTTTCATTGCCACCAGAGAGAGAGAGACTGAAAGACTGCTCCATTGCCCCTAGACCTAGACAAAGTGAGATTGCTCCATTCATTGCTCCCAGACAGAGAGACTGCTTCATTGTCCACAGAAATAGATAGTGCTCCACTGCCCACAGAGAGAGAGAGAGTGTTCCATTGCCCCTACAGTGAGAGTGTTCCATTGCCCACAGAGAGAGAAAGAGAGACTACTCCACTGCCTCCAGGCCCAGACAAGGAGAGATTGCTCCATTCATTGTCCCCAAACTGAGAGAGACTGTTCCATTACCACCTGAGAGAGAGACTGAAAGACTGCACCATTGCCCTAGGCCTAGACAAGGTGAGATTGCTTCATCCATTGTCCCCAGACTGAGAGAGACTGCTCCATTGCCCCATAGAGTGAGAGTGCTCCGTTTCTGCCAGAGAGAGAGAGACTGCTCCATTGCCCAAATACCATTACTGATTTACCGATGAGAGAGAGCTGGCTTCTGGGCAAACAGTGGGCAACTGTTGGCACGCTCGGCAATAGGTGGCTGTAAGAGACAGGAAGGGAGACTGGCAGTGGTGGCAGACAGAGGCAGCATGGCGGGCAGAAGCCGGGGGCATGTCTGTCCCCTCTGGCTCTTGGCAAAGGAATGGCAGCAGGTGGGAAGAGGCGCATCAGTTGTTGATGTCACACCACATGCAGGTCACACAGCACAAACGTGCACCCTCCTGGACCCACCCCACGGCCACATGGCTGAGCACTATTCAGCTGGCTTCGGAACCGCACATGTACAATTTCAAAGCCAACCGCAGCCACCTTTTTTACCGGCGCTTGTACCTGGACAGGTAAATTTGCAAGTTGTTGGTTACCCTGAACACGAGTTGTTGTTCAGGAAAAGCCTTAGGGAATGAGCCCAGCATATAGGCAGGGTTCACTTTTTTAGAACATGTTACATGTTCTACCCAGCAGGTGGTGGAATCTTCTCCCCGTGACCACTGTCACTTTTTGAAAAGAGTAGGGTCGTGCGGGGCTCCGCCCACACAGCCGCATCATTCATTTACACTTTCCCATGGATGAATGCACTACAAGTTCCGTCATCCACCGTGGCTTGTTCTGAATGAACTGTGGGGGTGCTGATGAGCGATCTCGTAGTTCATTCTCAAGCCCTGCAGGGCTTGTCTGCAGAAGCCTGACATTGCACCCTGATCCACTAATCACGGGTGCAATGCTTTCCAGGCTCCTGCAGAAAAAAAATAATAAATGCACATTTTTTTTTGGCAAAAATGTGTGCATTAATTTATTTTTTTTTCTGGAAAGGTGAACTTATCATTTAAATTAAAGGAAAGATGGCCTGGCTAGGCTGAGTGTGCAGCAAATTGAATCAACAACGGGTACTCATTCAGTCTTGAACATAAGTCTTATGGGAGAACAGGTAACAGCAGAACCTTACAAGTTAAAGCCATGGAACTACATGTACCAGCATGCCTGCTGATCTTTAGGAACAGAGGAGACAACAAAGCTACAGATCTGCCACATCTACTATATACATACTAGTATGATGACTGACCTGCACCTATTATCTGATCTGACTTGTAATCTGCAAACTAAGTCAAAACCAAACTTGGACTTGGATTTTTCAGCAGCTACCGGTTCAAAAAAGTTAAAAGTTTCCAGAGTTACCGTAAGGGCCTATCATAACAGTTTCCAGTAAATCTACATTACAACATTTTTGTTTAATCTTTCGTTAAAGTGAGGTTAATAAATTACAAATAGACTTCAGTAAATTTGACATTGTGAAAATTGTGTTTAATTTATTGTAATGCACAAATAATCTAATTTTGATCAACTAAACAACGTATCAGTCTTGTACGTTTTTTGCCCTTCGTGTCTCTTTGGGAAGATTTCCTATTTACTTTCTATGGCAAAGATACAATAGGAAGTTAGAAATATCCTCTCCAAACTGCTCCTTTATTAAGTTGATACTGAAATGGTGTTCCCATTTAAAAAATTACTTTGTTTTTACTTAAATCTGCAAAAACAGTATATAGATTCTTAAGTCAGAGAGATTGAAGAATAAAATAGCAATGCCGCCAATTTTTTTAACCACTTCAGGTTTATCCCCCTTCATGACCAGGCCATTTTTTGCGATACGGCACTGCGTTATTTTACCTGACAATTGGTCGTGCAAAAGCACTCTTCCGGTGTGATTTGATCACCTCTGCAGTTTTTATTTTTTACACTATTTTGAAAAAAGAAAATATCTTTTACTTTCTGCTATAAAATACATCCAATAAATGAATGTTAAAAATCAAATTTCTTCATCAATTAACCACTTAGCAACCAGCCCATAGCCGAATGACGGCTACAGTGTGGTTGCTTAACCATGGGAGAGCGTACTATGACGTCCTCCCAGAATCTCGCGCGCCCCCTGCAAATGATGGAGCGACCACATGTAAACAAACCGGCGTCATGTCATGACTCCAATTCCTCCCTCCCCTCTGTGTACCGATCGGTACAGTGTGAGAGGAGAGGGGGAGAGATCAGATGGCAGCAGCGCTGTAGGCTGGATCTGTAGTGCCCACAGCGCTGCTCTGTTACAAATGCAGTCACATCCAGCCATCCATCCATCCATGCTCAGCCATCCCTCCATGCTCAGCAATACCCCGCAATACCCTGCAATACCCTGCAATACTCTGCAATACTCTGCAATACCCCGCAATACCCTGCAATACTCTGCAATACCTCGCAATACACTGCAATACTCTGCAATACCCTGCAATACTCTGCAATTCCCCCGCAATACTCTGCAATACTCTGCAATACCCTGCAATACTCTGCAATACTCTGCAATACCCTGCAATAACCAGCCATATCATGCAATACCCTGCCATACTCTGCAATACCCAGCCATACCCTGCAATACCCAGCCATACTCTACAATACCCTGCCATACCCTGCCATACTCTGCAATACCCAGCCATACCCTGCAATACCCTGCAATACTCTGCAATACTCTGCAATACCCCGCAATACCCTGCAATACTCTGCAATACCTCGCAATACACTGCAATACTCTGCAATATCCTGCAATACTCTGCAATACCCCGCAATACTCTGCAATACCCTGCAATACCCTGCAATACTCTGCAATACTCTGCAATACCCTGCAATAACCAGCCATATCATGCAATACCCTGCCATACTCTGCAATACCCAGCCATACCCTGCAATACCCAGCCATACTCTACAATACCCTGCCATACCCTGCCATACTCTGCAATACCCAGCCATACCCTGCAATACCCTGCCATACTCTGCAATACCATGCCATACTCTGCAATACCCAGCCATACTCTGCAATACCCTGCCATACTCTGCCATACCCTGTAATACCCAGCCATACTCTGCCATACTCTGCAATACCCAGCCATACTCTGCAATACCCAGCCATATTCTGCAATACTCGTTGATACCCAGCCATACTCTGCAATACCCAGCCATACTCTGCAATACCCAGCCATACTCTGCAATACTCGGTGATACCCAGCCACACTCTGCCATACCCAGCCATACCCTGCAATACCCTGCCATACTCAGCCATACCCAGCCATGTGCAGCCATGCTCAGCCATACTCAGCTTTACTCGGCCTCTGTATGTGGCCAAGCTGTGGAAGTCTCACACATGTGGTATCGCCGTACTCAGGAGGAGTAGGAGAATCTATTTTGGGGTGTCATTTTTGGTATGTACATGCTATGTGTTAGAAATATTGTATAAATGGAAAACTTTGTGTTAAAAAAATGCGTTTTAACCACTTCCCGTCCGCCGGCCTTCATACGACGTCCTTGAATTTGTGTGGGGATATCTGAATGATGCCTGCAGCTACAGGCATCATTCAGATATCAGCTTTTTCAGCCAGCGATTCCCTACACCATAAGAATGATCATAGCGGCTGTTCCACTGCTTGATCGTTCTTACGGGAGGCGAGAGGGGACGCCCTGCTTCTACCGACTAACTGCTACGATCGAAGCCAGGATCTTTTTTTTTTTTTAATTTCAGACTTCCCAGCCTAGAGGTGACATGTGGGGTCTTATTGACCCCATATCTCACTGTAAAGAGGACCTGACATGCCATATTCCTATTACAAGGGATGTTTACATTCCTTGTAATAGGAATAAAAGTGATCAAAAAATTTATTTTTTGGAAAAAAGCATCAAACTAAAATAAATAAAGTAAAATGAACAATAAAAAAAAAAAAAAAAATTAAAGCGCCCCTGTCCCTGTGTGCTCGCATGCAGAAACAAATGCATACGTAAGTCCCGCCCACATATGAAAACGGTATTCAAACCACACATGTGAGGTATCGCTGCGATCGGTAGAGCGAGAGCAATAATTTTGGCCCTAGACTTCCTCTGTAATGCAAAACATGTAACCAGTAAAAAATTTTAAAGTGTCGCCTATGGGGATTTTTAAGTAGCGAAGTTTGGCGCCATTCCACAAGCGTGTGCAATTTTGAAGGGTGACATGTTAGGTATCTATTTACTCAGCATAACTTCATCTTTCACATTATGCAAAAACATTGGGCTAACTTTACTGTTTTGTTTTTTTTAAAGCACAAAAAATGCGTTAGAAAAATTGCTGCGCAAATACCGTGCGAGATAAAAAGTTGCAATGACCGCCATTGTATTCTCTAGGGTCTTTGCTAAAAAAAATATATAATGTTTTGGGGTTGTATGTAATTTTCTAGCAAATAAATTATGATTTTTACATGTTGGAGAGAAATGTCAGAATTGGCCTGGGTGCTCCAGAACGCCTGAAGGTGCTCCCTGCATGTTGGGCCTCTGTATGTGGCCACTCTGTGTAAAAGTCTCACACATGTGGTATTGCCATACTCAGGAGTAATAGCAGAATGTGTTTTGGGGTGTAATTTGTGGTATGCATATGTTGTGTGTGAGAAATAACCTGCTAATATGACAATTTTGTGAAAAAAAAAAGAAAAAAAATCTTGATTTTGCAAAGAATTGTGGGAAAAAATGACAACTTCAAAAAACTCATCATGCATCTTTCTAAATACCTTGGAATGTCTTCTTTCCAAAAAGGGATCATTTAGGGGGTATTTGTTCTTTTCTGGCATGTTAGGGTCTCAAGAAATTAGATAGGCCGTCAGTACAGGTGTGATCAATTTTCAGATATTGGCACCATAGCTTTTGGACCCTATAACTTTCACAAAGACCAAATAATATACACTGATTTGGGTTATTTTTACCAAATATATGTAGCGGTATAAATTTTGGCCAAAATATATGAAGAAAAATTACTGATTTGCAAAATTTTATAACAGAAAAAAAGAAAAATGCATTTTTTACAGAATTTTTGGTCTTTTTTCTTTTATAGCGCAAAAAATAAAGAACCCAGCGGTGATTAAATACCACCAAAAGAAAGCTCTATTTGTGTGAAAAAAAGGACAAAAATTTCATATAGGTACAGTGTTGCATGACTGCATAATTGTCATTCAAAATGTGAGAGCACTGAAAGCTGAAAATTGGTCTGGTTATTAAGGAGGTTTAAGTGCCCAATGGTCAAGTGGTTAAGGCCAATTTGTCTTCTGCTACATATTTTTGGTAAAAAAAAAATCCCAATAAGTGTATATTGATTAGTTTGCACAAAAGTCATAGCATACCGCTCTAAACAATAAAAAAAGTGTTTACAAAAATTATATGTTTCAAAAGTAACAAACACAAACAGGTAAGTAAATGAATAAATAAAGTCAATAATCCAAGTGCCAATATATTTGATAGTTCATCAAACGTGATAATGAATATACAATGGTTTCTCTAAAGAAAAGTGCGTCTCCTTTCAACAGCTATTAGGTAAGTATCCTACTCACCGGACGGAATTGACACCCATGACAGGTAGTCAAAAACAGCAAACAGCCAAGGATCCAGAGACAGCAGCTCAAGGCAAATATGTTCCCTGAATGGATATTGTATGTCAACCAAAAAGAAGAAAACTAAAGCTCCTCATAGTGCAGTAACATTAAAAAGCATGTTTATTAAAACTACAGATTGCATTTACAAAATAGAGATGAAAATCATGCCCATAGAAAATGGCAGGGATGCTGTCCGCGTTCCACCTGCATTCCAACTGGTGGCGGAAGTGACGTAGCACGTATCACGGGATCCAATGCGTTTCGTCAGCAGCATCTGACGTCATCAGGGGTCACGTGGATAGGATTGTGTGTGAAACCTCCCTGCTGTCAGGTCCACATGACATATGGACCTGGCAGAAAAAGGGTTAAATGCTTTAGTTTTTGCACACTTTTTTTCACAAAATGTTCCTTTTTATCACACAGTGGACCAGAAATCCCCTATGTGATGTTAATTGGTTGTGACAGTAATTCTTTAACCATTGAATCATTATACACCCTCTTTATGACCAGGCCATTTTTCAGTTTTCAGCATTGCCATCCCTTGAATGACAATAACTCTTTTTTGAGACAGATAGAGCTTTGTTTTGGTAGTATTTAACCGCTTTTGCCCCGGAAGGTTTACCCCCCTTCATGACCAGGCAATTTTTTGCGATACAGCACTGCATTACTGACAATTGTGCAGTCGTGCAACATTTTACCCAAATAAAATGTATGTTTTTTTCCCACAAATAGAGCTTTCTTTTAGTAGTATTTGAATACCTCTGCGTTTGTTATTTTTTGCGCTATAAACAAAAAAAGACCGAAAAGTTTGAAAAAAAAAAACAATATTTTTTACTTTCTGCTATAAAATATATCCAATAAAAAAATGTATAAAAATCGAATTTCTTCATCAATTTAGACCAATCTGTATTCTGCTACATGTTGTTGGAAACAAAATCCAAATAAGTGTATATTGAATGGTTTGCACAAAAGTTATAGCGTCTACAAACTATGGGATATTTTTATGGAATTTTTGTTTACTTAATTTTTTTACTAGTAATAATGGCGATCAGCGACTTATAATGGGACTGTGACATTGCGGTGGACAAATCGGACACTAAGTGATACTTTTGACACTTTTTTGGGGACCAGTGGCACTAATACAGTGATCAGTGCTAAAAATAGGCACTGTCACTGTACTAACGACACTGACAGGGAAGGGGTTAACATCAGGGGTGATTGAAGGGTTTCATGTGTCCCTGGGGGAGGTGCTTGTACTGTGGGAAGACAGAGATCTGTGTTCCTGATTAACATAAACACAGGATCTCTGCCTCCCCTACTAGCAGAACGGCAATCTACCTTGTTTACATGGGCAGACGGCCTTTCTGCCTCTGTTGGGAACAATCGGCGGCCATGGCAGACAGCGGGTCGTCCTAGACCTGGATGTGCAGAATCACGTACTGTATCTGTACATGATTCTGTGCACAGGAGCCACCACCCTGCAGTAAGTGTACGTGGGACAGTCCGCAAGAGGTTAAAGCAGATCTTCACCCTTAAGAAGGACTTCTGTCTTTTCCACCCCTCCTCTTCTTTGTTATCTGATTAGGGCTGGTGGGTTTTTTTTATACAATTTTTTTTTAAAGAAAAGAAGTGTCCCCCCCTGCACCTTATTTGCCTAGGCAAACAATGTGCACTGTCCTCCCTTTGCCAATTGGGATATCATAGTTGCCAACTGTCCCGGATTTCCCGGGACATTCCCGGGACTTACACTCCATTCACAAATTTTTTGTGTCCCGGGAAATGTCCCGAAAAATACGGTTTTTGATTTTTGCCGCCGCCGCCGCTAGAGGTCTGCGTCTCCGCCAGCCGCCATCTTGAAGAAGCTTGAAGACGGCTGGGGGGGGCTAGACGGAGCTCCTCCGACGCCGCCCACCCTCCGCCCCGCCTCACTCCGCCTACCCCCGCCCCGCTGCCAGGGAAAGGGGCGGGGGTTTTGCCATGCATGCGGTATTCGAAAAGACCGGCGGACACCTCTGAGGTAGGGGAGGGGGGGCGCACGCCGCTGTGGGAATTTGTAAGGGGAGCTCCACTGGGGGACACCTGATGTGAGGGGGTGGGAATTTGTAAGGGGAGCTCCACTGGGGGACACCTGATGTGAGGGGGGGCTCCACTGGGGGACACCTGATGTGAGGGGGGCTCTGCCGGGGACACCTGATGTGAGGGGGGCTCTGCCGGGGACACCTGATGTGAGGGGGGCTCTGCCGGGGACACCTGATGTGAGGGGGGCTCTGCCGGGGACACCTGATGTGAGGGGGGCTCTGGCGGGGACACCTGATGTGAGGGGGGGCTCTGTCGGGGACACCTGATGTGAGGGGGGCTCTGCTGGAGACACCTGATGTGAGGGCGGGCTCTGCCGGGGACACCTGATGTGAGGGGGGGCTCTGCCGGGGACACCTGATGTGAGAGGGAGCTCCGCCGGGGACACCTGATGTGAGAGGGAGCTCCGCCGGGGACACCTGATGTGAGGGGGGGCTCTGGCGGGGACACTTGATGTGAGGGGGGGCTCTGGCGGGGACACCTGATGTGACGGGGGGCTCTGCCGGGGACACCTGATGTGAGGGGGGGCTCTGCCGGGGAAACCTGATGTGAGGGGGGGCTCTGCCGGGGACACCTGATGTGAGGGGGGGCTCTGCCGGGGACACCTGATGTGAGGCGGGCTCTGCCGGGGACACCTGATGTGAGGGGGGCTCTGCCAGGGACACCTGATGTGAGGGGGGCTCTGCCGGGAACACCTGATGTGAGGGGGGGCTCTGCCAGGGACACCTGATGTGAGGGGGGCTCCGCCGGGGACACCTGATGTGAGGGGGAGCTCCGCCGGGGACACCTGATGTGAGAGGGAGCTCCGCCGGGGACACCTGATGTGAGGGGGAGCTCCGCCGGGGACACCTGATGTGAGGGGGAGCTCCGCCGGGGACACCTGATGTGAGGGGGGGGCTCTGCCGGGGACACCTGATGTGAGGGGGGGCTCTGCCGGGGACACCTGATGTGAGGGGGGGCTCTGCCGGGGACACCTGATGTGAGGGGGGGCTCTGGCGGGGACACCTGATGTGAGGGGGAGCTCCGCCGTGGACACCTGATGTGAGGGGGAGCTCGCCGGGGACACCTGATGTGAGGGGGAGCTCCGCCGGGAACACCTGATGTGAGGGGGAGCTCCGCCGGGGACACCTGATGTGAGGGGGGCTCTGCCGGGGACACCTGATGTGAGGGGGGGCTCTGCCGGGGACACCTGATGTGAGGGGGAGCTCCGCTGGGGACACCTGATGTGAGGGGGAGCTCTGCCAGGGACACCTGATGTGAGGGGGGGCTCTGACAGGGACACCTGATGTGAGGGGGGGCTCTGCCAGGGACACCTGATGTAAGGGGAGCTCCACTGGGGGACACCTGATGTGAGGGGGTGCTCCGCCAGGGTCACCTGATGTGAAGGGGAGCTCTGCCGGGGACACCTGATGTGAGGGGGGGCTCTGCCGGGGACACCTGATGCGAGGGGGGGCTCTGCCGGGGACACCTGATGCGAGGGGGGGCTCTGCCGGGGACACCTGATGCGAGGGGGGCTCTGCCGGGGACACCTGATGCGAGGGGGGGCTCTGCCGGGGACACCTGATGCGAGGGGGGGCTCTGCCGGGGACACCTGATGCGAGGATGGACTCTGCCGGGGGCAGGCGACGTGGCTAGTGACACGCTCAGGGCTCCCACTGATTCTGCATTATGGTGAGTTGAATAATTTAATTTTAGATTACAATGTAATAATAGAAATACTGCACTTCAATCATCCTGACACCATAACAATCATGGTGCCGGGATGATTGAAGTGCTAACACCAGGTGTTTGGAGTATCTTTATCTGCTGATTGTTAAACTTTCTAGAATACACATATTTTTATTGTGTAGGATCTGGGGCTGCTGTCCCGTCATTTCCCTCTCCCCCTCTCCCCCTTTCCCTCTCCCCCTCTCCCCCTCTCCCCCTCTCCCCCTTTCCCTCTCCATCCCTCATTCATCTCAGACTCTAACCACACCCTCTTGAGCCACGCCCATTTAAGTCACGCCCACTATGACGCGTAAACCACGCCCATCCTTCGACGCGGCGCGCTTTGCGCGCCGCACTTCTGTTTTTTTTAAATAAACCACGCCTACAAACGAATGCCCCGCCCCCTAATTATTGTTAAAAAAAACGATAGATAGGTGGACCCCCGCTTTAAGTACTGAATACGTCACCATTTTTCTAGGTAAATATATTTCTAAAGTTGATATTGACATGAAATGTTGACCACATGTCGGTAACAACACATGCAATCCATATATACAAAGAAACTAAAACAAATATGTTCAGAAATTAAGTTATGTGTTTAGCAATAACTCACGGTGGAGCTGCTGATTTATTACTGGACCTGTCCTCTAATCTTTTCACCCCTCATAAAACTTGTTCTTCTCCCCTTGGCACAACTGTAGTGCAGTGTTGTAATGACACTAATGCCAACTTTAGCCCACAATATACACTTATACATATATTTACCCCTACCTGATTGCTTGTAGCTCCACCTGCAGGAGAAATAACAACATTGCACACCGACTTCTGTAATAACCAAAATAACTTCTGTTTTTACTGAAATGATATACGTATATAAAAGTTATTACAATGGCTACACTATCACACCAATGTAGTGTGACAGTATAGTGAATAATTATGACAGTCTTTGTAATATACACAAATATACCTAAATATATATATACACTAGGGAGCTCCCCTGCTTTAAACCGTAAAGTCACTATCCTTTATAACTAGATGCAGGGCCCTGCAATAGAAAAAAATAGTCCTGACGTCTTGAATCTTCTTTAGCTATGAATCAGTAATTGTAATCCACAGAGAGTTCTTCTGGAGTGTTGCGCTGTGCAAGGTGATACACAAAGGCAGTTGTAATCCAGCAAATTGATTAAGTGTTCTTATTTGAAGAAGACAGAAATCCAGTATCAGCTCTTGCATATTGAAGTCTGTGTAAATGTAATGTTTTCCAACTCACTTGTTCCGTGGTTTTAAATGTGTGTAGTGTTAAACAAACTTCTGGGTGTTAACCCTCTCACCGGACAGATGGGTGTCTCCGTTTCAGCAGTTCTCAGTCCGTGTGGAGCCCCAACCACGCTGTCATGCTGTTCCGTTTTCTAACGACCAGGAGTCCTCAGTTACGTCCTCCACGGGTCTCTGGAACGATCACTTCTGTTACTTCAGCACACTGTGATACGATAGCGGATCCTTGCTGCTGCTCCGCTCCTTCACAAGGTAGGCCGCAACCCTGTGGGACACACACACCCACAGAGTTCTGCTAGCAGGCCACGCGTCCCAAGAACAAGAGACCTAAGATGACCGCTCCCAGCCCTTTTATATTCTCCCCACAATGCAGTTCAGTTTTCCTCTGGTCCTTGAGCATTGTGGGTAGGTCATAGTTGATGTCCAGAAGTAAACAATCAATCACTTCCATGTCACTTCTGAAAATCTGAAAATAATGAAAAAAAAAAAAAATAAATAAATCCTTATAATTAGCCACTAGATGGTGCTTTATCAACTTATTACCTTTACAACAATACATATGACTAGAAACAAAAGTTGTCAGCGCTACATGTGTAAAAAAAAATGGAATGACACAGGGAAAAAGTATTGAACACATGAAAAAAGGGAGGCACAAAAAAACATAGACAGCCAAGACACCAGCTGATATCTATCGGTAATTAGTGATTAGTAATTAATATGCAACCAGTTCCTCTTTCAGCACCCATAAACAGCTGTCAGCAAATAGCAGCAATCCCCCGTAAGTAGCCACTCTTGTAGCAGAGAGAAATATATATGAGAAGGGACTCAGTCACTTTGCAGATTTCAGCCACTATCAGCAAATGTTAACAAACAGTGGCGGTTATCAAGGAACAGCAGGAACTATCAGCAGACAGGTTGATCTTCAGCCAGTAGAGATGACGGTCCGCAAATAGCAGCAATAGCACTTTTCAGCATTTGATTGGCAAGCAATGACAATTGTCCACAGCTCTCTGCAATTTAAAAGTCAATGTCAACAGTTAACAGTGAACTTTCATTTCTTCCTTTCTGGGGCCCAAAAGACCAATATAGGTGAATAAAAAAGTGTTATGCCCCGTACACACGGTCGGATTTTCCGATGGACAATGTCCGATCGGAGCGTGTTGTCGGAAATTCCGACCGTGTGTGGGCGCCATCGGACATTTTCCATCGGATTTTCCGACACACAAAGTTGGACAGCAGGAGATAAAATTTTCCGACAACAAAATCCGATCGCGTCAATTCCGACCGTGTGTGGCCTGTTCCGACGCACAAAGTGCCACGCATGCTCAGAAGAAATTCCGAGACGGGACAGCTCGTTCTGGTAAACTTAGCGTTCGCAATGGATACAGCACTTTCGTCACGCTGCGATGTTCAAAATGGTTTAATACAGCGCACTCTCTTCTTCTTTATAATGTGACAAGAATTAAGTAGTTTTTCTGCTCATATTCACACACACTTCTCACAAAGTTTTATTTGTGTTTTTTTAGTGGGATTCCCTAAATATATTGTTATTAGTTGTCACATCTGACATTTTTTTTTTTTTTTTTTTTTTGTATTTTCAGCCTTTTTTTTTCTTTAATGTTTGGATTTTTTCCAAGGTTGATCTTTGTTCAATGTTATTTTTATTTTTACTCCAGAATATTTTTGTGTGTGTTTTGTGTGTCAAGTTACCCCAACACCATTGATATCTTTTATTAATCTCCAGGAGATTGTTTGGTGTTGGTGTCCCTTGTTCATTTCACATTGTATATTTGAAATGTATCTGAATCCTCACAAACCAACTGTCATTTTTGAAGTAAAACACATAGGAGAGTATAATTCAAAACAAAAATCCTTTATTAAGGGATCAGAACCAAACAAAGAGGAAGGCAACACTGGATCAACAAGAGAAATTAGCGAAGCCTGGGACCCCCACGGCAGACATCGATTCTTGAACATCAAAATTGGTGGCCTGAGGAGTCCATATGTAAGGGAGTTCAGTCTGGTCCAGAATTCACAGAGATCCGGATAGCAGCAGATGACATCTGTGTCCCCAAACTGTGGTACCACAAGAGGCTGCATTTTTTGGCCGACCAGACTGGATCCAGGGTCCTCACTTTCTGGTCTTCCTTTCACGCTTCCCTCCCGGCTGTGGCTGTGCAGTTGGAGATGTGGCAGGAGGAGGAGTAGGACCTTGAGGAGGACTGGGAGGACCTGGAGGAGAGGGAGGACGAGGAGGAGGACCTGCAGGAGGAGGAGGAGGACCATCACAAAGGTGTGTCTGAGGTGTAATTTGGCCCCTCATACCTTTCTCAAGAGCCTCCAATATGAGGGCCTCACACATTACTTGTTGGCCCTCCTCCATCCTCTGCATTTTATATGCAATGACGGCAGCAATGTCCTCCTCCACGGTCTGTCGTGCTCCCAGGACCTCTGTAGCCCTCCAAAAGAATCCTATAGCAGCCTCCTCTAGGGCACTCCTCCTACTGCCACTTTCTGTTTTCAGGGGGGGTGGAGGGACCTGCAGATCAGCCAGCCGGCTCGGCCCGGCCACCTCCTGTCTGAGACTTCCCTGTGTATGAAAAAGGGACATGGTTTTAGTTGTTGCTTCATCAATCACAATCCTAAATTAGTACTCCCAACTAACATCTAGTTAACATCATTGATTGGACAAGCAGAAATATTTAGAGGAATGCTATACCTGGCTCAATCTGGGCTCCTCCACATGTGGCCTGGAAGGCCCAGGTTGGGCGTCAGAAGCCTCAGCCGGGGGGGAAGGAAGCGTGGAAGGAAGACTGGAGAGGGATGACCTGGGTTCAGTCTGGCCTGCCAGAAAATGCAGCCTGTCGTAGTACAACATCCTGGGGACATAGATGTCATCTGCTGCTCTTGATCTCTGTGAATCCAGGACTTTCTTGCGCTCCCTTAGATATGTGCTCCTCAGGCAACCAATTAATATCTTTAAATAGGTGATGTCTGCCGTGGGGGTCACCTGTTTCACAATTACCAACAATTGCACCAGTGCTGCCTTCCTCTTTGCTTGGTTCTTGTAATGAGGGTGTTTAATCTCCCACAGATAGGGCAGCTCACTTAACATATCTACGAATACTGACATGAAGTCATTATCTTTGAGTACCATATCCATGTTCACTGCAAGACACAACACAAGACAAAGCCTAATGTCAAACAAAACTCTCCTAATCTTTTACAATATAGGCCTCAATGTAGAAGCAGTATAGGCACAAGTTTGTCTCTTACCTTCGTTCTTACGATCGGCGCCTCCAATGCTCCTTCCTCCGCTCACAGATCGTACGTAATACACACGCGTGTTACGCTTTATATACACTGCGCATGCGTGTAACTCCGCCCGCCCCTGATGTTCTTTCTCGTCTATTCCCCACCCCTTTTCGTTCGGCGCAGTGGGTGAAGAGCACATGGCGGAGTCACAACAGGTGCGTGATAATTGCAGGAACGAGGAGGAGGAGGAGGAAAGCCCGGATCCAGGCACGTCCCGATCCAGAAGGAGACGTTTTAAGGCCACAAATATGTCCTTTGGGGAGATGTTGGAGATGGTCGACATCATGAAGAAGTCCGACTATGACGGAAAATATGGGCCTTACCCCAACCCGAACATCCGAAAGGCCAAGATCATGGCGAAAGTGGTCAGGAGTCTTGAGAGGAATTTCGGGGTCTGAAGATCAAAAGATCAGCTCAGGAAGCGGTGGTCGGACCTGAAATTGAGAGAGCCAGAGCAGTACCGAAAGATCCAGAGAGTGCTGCAAAAAAGTAAGTAGTTGTGCTGTGTTCCTATTCTTTCTGTCTTTATTCCGTTCGTTCTGCTCCATATGCTTTTAGTAATTGTAACGTTTAAAAGGGCAACTTTAATGTTCATGGGCCCATTATTCGTTCGTATCAAACATTTTTCTTTGGGCCTCTAAAACACCATTGTTTAGGCCATATGCATTTTCCCACATTTTTTTGGGCCTACTTGGATGCCAAATATTTGTTTGTGTAGATGGGTTTGTTACTAGAATGAAATGCAAACTAGATTGTGTGTAAGGAGAGGACACTGAGCAGCTGTTTTCACATCTGGACACTGGAGCACTAGTGTGGGACCCCAGAACACCCTTTTTATTAGGGGGCCACACAGGTGCTCCAGTGTATACTATAGGAGGGGCTACATCTGTGAAGCTTGTACTAAACAGGTAAAGTATTGCAGCTTGACAAAGGCCAATAAAAAATATACATCTTGGAACTCTGCTAAAATAGACAATTGTACCCCACTTCCAAGCAATGTTTCCTATTTCTAGTTCTGCCATCAAATATCTATGTGCTAAGTATACCATTTTTGTTTTACATAGGGGAGAAAAGCCTCGGAGGACACCCCTCATCCCAGGAGACCAGAGACCCCCCACCTCTGGAAGAAGGGGAAATACCGCAAACCCAAGAAGAAGAGCAGGAGGAAGAAGAAGATGTGGTGGAGATTGGCACCACAACAGGTGAGTGTCTGCGACCACAGGCTCAGGTAAACGAGATGGATGGTGGCAGATTTTTGATGCCTATTCTTGTTTTCTTTATCTCTTTTTAGGTGATCGTGATGTGAGGGAGAGAGAACGCTTTACTTCTGAAAGTGCCCAGATCCTCATCGGGGAGATCAGGGGGTGTAATCTCGAATTGCACAACATACAGCAACAAATCAGTGATGTTATTAAAAAAAATAATAACATCATTGATGTTTTGGGGCGAATTTAAAAGGCCACAAAATCACCTTTTTGGATTGTGGTCCAATCTTTAAAATATTTTTGCAATGTTTTGAAAAGCCAAATTTGGAGGATGCACACAGTGTGCCAACATGTGCTATCTGCCAACACGGGAGATCAATGGACGCGTTTTGGGGGTGCAACACCTTCCTCAATTATAAAGTAGCGGTGAGGAAGGGCTTGCTCCCCCAAAACACGTCCCTTGATCCCCCCTGATGGCAGATAGCACATGTTGACATTCTGAACTTGGTGTGCATCTTCCAAATTTGGCTTTTCCAGGGGTGATTTCCCCCCATCTGAACGCTATATCAAACACAGTTCCTAAATACTGATGTCTAATATAGCCTTCAGGTTTTACCATATGTGAACTTTGTAAGTTCAATTTTTTTGGCTTTCTTGTTGGTTTTACACAGGCCTGTTTTATCAGAAAAAGACATTTCAATTTTTGATAATGCTACAGCAAAAATTGTTATACAACAAACATGTTGGTTCGTTTTAAAAACCTTTGGTAAATGCACATGTGATTGTGCAGCTATAAAAAAGATGGTTACTCAAGAATGTGTGGATTATTGTCTCAACGCTACAACACTTTTGGGGTGATGTAATTGCTGTTTTATGCAAACATGGGGGTTATTTCCTAAGGGCAAATACACTTTGCACTACAAGTGCAGTTTCAGTGCAGTTGCAAGTGCACTTGTAGTGAAATGTGTTTTTGCATTTAGGAAGTACCAGCCAACAGTGTTTTTTATAAGGTTACCCAATCACGACATTTTCTGCACTCAACACATTTCTGTCAGGGTCAGCTAAAACAAACACAAGCAGTAAATGTCCACAAAGAATGGTTTCACAGATTGTCTGGCATATTGATAGCCCCCCTACCCGCAAAGAACTCCAGGTAGCGTAACCGGACATCACGGGCATTCAGGGAGGGCAAGCCAGGACGGCCACTTTCAAGCGCCGTCAGTGTTGATGGATTTGGGACTCCGACCTCAGGCCCAACTGAGCCAGCATAGTTGGCTGAATGTTTTCTTAAAAAATTATGGAGAACACAGCAGGCAAGTATTATATGGTTCAGTTTATACTCCGCCATATGGATGGGTGTCAGAAATAATCGGAACCGGCTGGTCAGGATTCCAAATGTGTTCTCCACCACTCTTCGGGCTCTGGCCAGCCGGTAATTAAAAACCCTCTGTTCCGGGGTGAGGGTCCTCATCGGGAATGGCTGCATCAGGTGGTCCCCCAGCGCAAACGCTTCATCAGCAATGAACACAAATGGGAGACCTTCAACATTGTCCTCTGGAGGTGGCAAGTCCAAGCTGCCATTCTGGAGACGCCTGTAGAACTCCGTCTGGGCGATGACTCCACCATCGGACATCCGGCCATTCTTCCCCACGTCCACATACAGGAACTCGTAATTAGCCGACACCACTGCCAACATCACTATACTATTAAACCCCTTGTAATTATAATAGTACGACCCCGAGTTGGGTGGTGGGACGATGTGGACGTGTTTCCCATCAATTGCCCCTCTGCAGTTAGGAAAGTCCCACCGCTGGGCAAAGTGGGAGGCCACAGTCTGCCATTCCTGTGGTGTTGAAGGAAACTGTTGAGGAAAAAACAATAAACATGACTATTTTTTCACAGAAACATGGCAAGCAGATTATACACAAACATTATGGGGCAACCTCCAGATAGCATTTATTAAGGGGAATTTAACAACAACAAAGTATAAGGTACAACTATCATATTCCCCCTCCCCCCCTCTCATGGGCCATTTCTAACATTATAGGGGGGGGGGAACTCTTGGACAGGTAACCCTCTTCACTTCATTGAGAGATGAATGCCTAAATAATGGGTATTACTTGGAACAGCCCCTCCTTAGTTACACTATTGGCAGACCACTGGACAGGTAAGAAGTGTCTGAATACAAAGATATAAATACACACTGTACACATTTGAGCACATTTGAACATTCTGATATTACCTATCAAGATAATAATAGGATACAAAAACTTTAAACAGTACCATTGGAAAGTATACAGGCAGGCCTTTGCACTACATGCTTTGGGGAATTCATCCATAAATCTGACCAGTAAAGAGATGGGTATAGTGTGTATGGGTTTGGCAAAGTCAGCAGATAGATGATTGAGGATAGATAGAGAATTGGGATCAGCTGACTTAGCAGTTGGGGGGAGGGAGGGTTACCAAAAATTTGGGGACACCACAAAAAAAAGCCTCTGGCACTCTGCCTGAATTTAAATCAAAAATAACATTTCCAAACATTTTAGGGGGTGTTTGGGGTAAAGCACTACTATGAAGCTGATAAAATACATTGTTAAGTGACTACATGAGGTGAATATAGGGCAGGAGACACTATGCTGGGGAGGTTATTGAAGGGCAAATATGTATGAAGGACATAAAATAATAATTACATAAAAATCCAGCATGCATGAGAACAAAGGGGACATTCACAGCATATTACAATCATGGTAATTAGGGAATGTGGAAAGAAATACAAGATATTAGCAAACATTCAATACAATAAAATGTGATATTAAAGGATAAAAATCTTACCTTTATATATTCCTTCTGCAGGACCTGTATGATGGCAGAACAGGTCTCTGGGATAATGATATCCAGAGCCTGGGGGGAGATGCCTGTCGAGAACTTCAAGTCCTGCAGACTTCTCCCTGTGGCCAAATACCGCAAGGTAGCGACCAACCTCTGCTCCAGAGTGATGGCTTGCCTCATGCAGGTATCCTGCCTGCTGATATAGGGGGTCAGCGAAGCCAACAAACGGTGAAATACGGGGTCCGTCATCCTGAGAAAGTTCCTGAAATCATCAGGATTATTCTCACGGATCTCACGGAGCAAAGGCATATGAGAGAACTGGTCACGCTGAAGCAACCAATTCTTGGTCCATGAACTCCTCCCCACCCTGTTCATGGACTGGACTTGTGTCAAGGTCAGGACAACAACACCAAGCCCCCGCACAGCACGAACTCTACGAGGAGTACGCATACGAAACATGGCTAGAAAACGGTCAGCTGCTCAGAACGAAGTAACAGAATGCACTGAAGAACAGCAAGGCCTGTGAAGAGCGACCTGAAAAACAGCAACGAGCAGGCAAGATCACACAGAAAACTCTGATACGAACTGACTGCACGCACTGAAGAGCAGATACAAACCCACAAGCACAAACTAAACGGCAGAAAACGATCTGAAAGCCACGAGTCTGAAAAAGCGCGAATCGTCTCTCACCAAACTTTTACTAACACGAGATTAGCAAAAGGAGCCAAAAGGGTGCCGCGCTTGGTTCTGAACTGGCCTTTTCTAGTCTCGTCGTACGTGGTGTACGTGACAGCGTGGTTGTCGATCGGAAATTCCGACAACTTTGTGCGATCGTGTGTAGGCAAAACAAGTTTGAGCCAACATCCGTCGGAAAAAATCCTAGGATTTTGTTGTCGGAATGTCCGAACAAAGTCCGACCGTGTGTACGGGGCATTATAGTACTCTCAATGCTATTTTAAATGCAATAACCAGTTCTTTTTTCAAATGGCATTTCTTCCTCTCTAAAATACATAGAAGCTGTTTAGATGGATAAAAAGCTTTATAGTGCTATCAGTGATAATTTAATATGCAAACAGTTTCCTTTTTCAGCAGTCATAAACAATTGTCAGCAGGTAGCAGCCATCCTCAGTAAGTAGCCCCTCCTATTGTGGAAGGAAAAAATGTATGAAAAGAGGCTCAGTAGCTTTGCAAGTTGCAGCGACTATCTGCAAATGGTAACTAATGCAGCGTACACACGACCGGACTTTCTGGCAGAAAAGGTCAAACGGAATCATTCCGTCGGACATTCCGGTCCTGTGTGGGCTTCATCGGACTTTTTCTTTCTAAAATTCTGACAGACCTAGAAATAGAACATGTTTCAGGGGCGTGGCTTGGTGGGCGGCTTGGATGGCAGCATAGTGGAGGAGCTCCGGCAACCACACAGACTTCTCGCCTAATAACCCAGCCTTGAGACACAAATGCCGAGCAAAAAGCTTTACAGCACCCCACAGAATCGTTCCCGAAGTGGGCAATCATCATCCGCTGCGAGGAATATCACAGAGTTGTTTAAACAGAAACCTGCAGCGGGCCGCAGCGTTGCGCCAAATGTGATGTGATGGCGCCGACACAGTACCATGAGGAGGAGTGCAGCGGTGACTCAGACTCGGCCGAGGAGGAAGCAGGTTGGGGGAAATCTAAATCAGACAAACCCCTGACTTATGCAGACATGTCCTGCTTTACAGCAGACATTAAGTCCACATTCTCAGCCGCAATTATAGACTTAAAAACAAACCTGGTGGTTCTCACTGAGAAGCTAGCAACCACAGAGCAAGCAGGAAGACAGAGAGACAAGGCAATACACAGGTTTGACAAGGTCTCCATCTCTCATGCTCAACATCTTATAGACATGAACAGGCGCTTGGAGGACCTTGAAAACAGGGGCAGGAGGTCCAACATCAGGGTGAGAGGGATCCCAGAATCCGTTGACACAGACCAAATTGTCCCTGCCCTCCAAAGAGTGTTCAATAGCCTGTTGGAGAGACAAGAGGACACAGAGATTGAATTCGTCCAGGCACATAAGGCCACCCAGACCAAGGGGCCCTGACATAGGCCCGCCAAGGGATATAATTTACTGTCTCCAGAACTTTCAATTGAAGGAGGTTATAATGCGAAAAGCAAGGAGAAATGAAAGAATCGTCTTTAACGGAGAAAATATAATGCTCTTTCAGGACTTGTCTCAGAATACTCTTAAAAAACGCAGGGCTCTGCATCCCCTACTCGACAAGCTGAGAGACAGAGATTTGAAATACTCTTGGCGCTTTCCCTTCGCGCTCGTTGTATCTTCTAATGGACACCAGCATATATTACGCACCCCGGCAGAACTCCCAAACTTTTGCGCTGGACTAAGGATGGACTTTGTGGATTTGCCAGACTGGTATGCGGATTTTACTTTACCTCCGACGAATCCGACACATTCCCCACTTTCCACACCTGAGAAAAGGATCCCTAAGAAAATGAGGCATGGTAAAGCAGGAGGTTCCAAATCGGGCACTCCAAACCCGAGATCCATGCCATCATGGGACCAAGCTGAGGGATAGATGGCAGTCAGGCCCACATCCCATTAATACTGTGGGCATACAGTAGTTGTGCTAAAATTTAACAAAGGTTCTCTCTTTTTCCCTCAGCACCGGATTTCCTTATCCACAGGTCTGCCTTTCATATATCAGGCTCTCGACCACGGACTTGGTCACTACCCCACCCAATGATAATTTGTTACTGCTTAGATACAGGCCCTTCATTGCCAGTTATGTTTGCAGTTATGAGATGGCGGCCAATATCCGGGGAAGTTGTCACGTGCACTAATAGCAGTAGCATTTGCACACATCTGTTCTTGGTACTATGCCATAGTAGCTGTTTGAAGTCCAGCTTCGCCTATTGAATGTGTCAGGGACGGGGGTGGGACGGTTGTTAGTTCAGACACCTACAAGGGGGTGACCATGGCGGGAGCTGTGTTGGGGCATTGAAACCATTGAGCAGCGTCTTGCTTCCTAATGGAAGAGGATGACTCAGTGACTCACAAGTTAGTGGGGTGCCGGGTCGTCGAATGGTTGGGTTGATTAACAAAGTTTATACAATTTTGCACTTAAGGCTGTGTATTGCCTAAAGGCATGTTTTGCCGTATTATTGTAATTTCTATATTTTTTGTTCTTTTCCTTTTGTTTTGCATTTTTGTGTTCCTCGGCTTTGCTGGCCAATTCACCAAGTGGCCGCCTCCCTCTTCCCCACTAAGTGACCTGGTCACACAGTAGTGTCCCAGAGTCACCACAGTCTGTCTAGATAGGGCTCTATCTAGAAGTTTATCAAAACCCTCTTTTTCCTATATCAGTTTATTTTCTTTCTCTATTAGGGATAATTCAGCCACATTGTTCACTTGATAGCAGAAGCTAATTGACCTGTCAGTGTTTCTTCCAGGCATCTCGTCACAACTCCACTCCTGAGCCTGCATCATGGCCTACGCCTCCTTGGGCCGCAACCCTAGGGTGATTTCACACAATGTGCTGGGACTGAACATCCTGGAAAAGCGCACCACGCCGCTCAGGGAAATCAAAAAAGGTAAACCACATTTTGTGTTATTACAAGAGACACATTTTAAAACTCACAAGAGACACATTTTAAAACTCACCATGTGCCAAGACTCACCGACTCAAATTTCACTAGGGCGTTTCACGCCACCAATGACCATAGAGAATCCAAAGGGGTTTCAATATTGGTAAGTAAGGATGCGCCCTTTGAACTGACAGAACAACTGACAGACACAGAGGGTAGGTTTCTTTTTTTAAAAGTAAAGTATGGAGGTGCACCCATTACAATAGTGAATGTCTATTTTCCAAATAAGGCACATTCAACCTTCTGCAAACATATAGTACAACGGCTACAGGGGTTTGCGGTGGGGTGTCTGATACTGGGTGAGGATTTTAACATCCCATTGAACCCACTGTCGGATACCTCTAATGGCTGCACCAGCATCAGATACAAGACACTCAAATACATCAAATCACTCTTACACTCTCTTCATTTGATAGACTCATGGAGATTCCTTAATCCAGATGGCCGAGACTATACATTTTACTCAATCCCACATGAGAAATATACACGTTTAGACTATCTTTTTATCACTCAGAATGACCTTCCTATTTTAACAGACGCCCACATAGGGATACAATCAATCTCAGATCACTTGCCAATAGCCCTTACATTGGACTTGACCAGGAGGCCCACGAAATCTCAGACCCGGAGACTTAACTCTTCCATTCTTACTGATCCAATTCTCCTGCCCAAACTAACGGCCTCCCTCAAAGACTACTTTGAACATAACTACACCCCAGAGATGGACCCACTAGTTATCTGGGAGGCCCACAAATGCACTATCATGGGGGAACTGATGAAAATGGGAGCTCCCCGCAAACGGCAAAGAGAGAAAGAAATAAAGCAATTGACAGACCTAATCCACAAATTAGAATCCCTACACAAACAATCCCTATCATTCAAATACGCCACAGAGTTGCTAGAAGCCAGAAAGACTTTGCAGCACATTTTAGATACCAGAACCAAGTGCTTTTTGTTCTTAAAAAAAAAAAGCTATACTATGAATCGGGCAACAAATCAGGGAGGACATTGGCAAGGGCTCTCAGGGAACACACGCATAGCAACATAATTATGGGCATCAGACGAACAAACGGTTCACTGGATGTTGCTATGGAAGCAATTGCAAAGCACTTCCACACTTTCCACAACACTCTCTACAACTTACCGCAGCAACACCGACAACCAGGTATGATGGGAGACAGGGTTCAGATCGTAAGAGATTTTCTCAACAATAGCGGAATTCCCTCACTAGATGATTTAGACGCCAACTCCCTTGAAACCCCGATAGACTCAAATGAGATTAGGAATGCTGTCAAGCATCTGAAACTGGGCAAGAGCCTGGGTCCGGATGGATTCACAGCTATTTACTACAAAACTTTTGTGGATCTCCTGATGTAACCGTTGGCAGCGGCCTTGAACTCCTTGTCCCAGCTCAGAGGGGTGACTCCAGACTGGCTTTCAGCCTACATAACGGTTACAGCAAAACCAGGTAAGGACCCCTCTGAGTGTGCGAGCTATCGACCTATATCCTTACTAAACTTGGATGTAGAAATCTTTGCAAAGATACTTGCCGGCAGATTGGGGCCCTACCTGCATAAATTGATAGGTCCTGAACAAGTGGGATTTATGCCAGGCCGTGAGGCTAAAGATAATGTAATTAAGTCTTTGCTCCTAATCCACTCGGCTAGATTGAACAACGTCGAGGACCTTCTCCTGTCCACAGATGCGGAGAAGGCCTTCGACCATGCGGCATGGGATTATATGCTAGCCACGTGTGCCATGTGGGTTTGGGCTCCAGGATGTTGGCATGGATCTCAGCTCTCTATCAAAACCCCACTGCCAGGTTGAAAATCAATGGCACGCTATCAGAGAAGGTTCACATCACAAACGGCACGTGACAAGGCTGTCCTTTATTGCCTCTCTTGTTCATTCTATCTTAGGAACCGTTTATTAGAACAATAAATGCTGACCCCTCTATAAATGATTTTGCGGTATCGGACAGGGAGTTCAAGGTTGCTGCCTACACAGACGACCTGTTATTTTTCTTGACTTAACTTCTTGTCACGCTGCCCAACTTAAAGTGGAGGGCCACCCTAAAAAAAAAAAATTACATCAAAAATCTTTAAAAAAATTTTTTTTTAAATGTGAAAAAAAAAAATTTTACTTACATGAAACCCTTGTTACTAGGCAGTCTTCCTAATTTGTCTCTTCCTATTCCGCTGCATGTCCTGCTCCTCGGTGTGCGGCCCCGTTGCCTTCTGGGAACTGTGTGTGTTCCCAGAAAACCACAGGCCCATTCACAGAGCGCTGCGCCGCTCGCGAGTGCGCAGTAGGAAACTGGCAGTGAAGCTGCAAGGCTCCGCTGCCTGTTTCCCTTACTTAGGATGGCGGTGCCAGGTCCCGAGAGCCGAGGGACGGGTCGGCCTCGGGCAGCCAACATCGCGGGCACCCAGGACAGGTAAGTCTACTTATTTAAAGTCAACAGCTACAGTGTTTGTAGCTGCTGACTTTTAAAAAAAATTATCCTGGCCGGAATCCCGCTTTAATTAAAGCGTTCGCACATTACGGATATGTATCTAACTTAAAGATAAATTACTCTAAGTTGGAGGCTATGAATGTGACTTTGCTGGACCATTCCCTGAAAAGCACTATGGAGAACTCCCCCTTCAAGTGGGACTCTAAGTCCTTGAAATACTTAGGCATTAAATTGACACCACAGATCCACTCAATTTATGACCAAAACTTCCCTCCACTACTTAAAAACATCGAGAAAGACCTAGACAAATGGCACACCGGTTTCTTTTCGTGGTTTGGATGTGTGGCCATTATCAAAATGACCGTTCTCCCCAGGATCCTTTATTTATTGCGCACCTTACCAGTCAAGCTACCCCGTAGCATGTTTAATAATCTGTGCGCAATGCTCATGAGGTTTATCTGGGCTCACAAAAAATCAAGAATTAAGTATGAAACTCTACTTAGAATAAAGGATCATGGGGGGTTGGGACTACCCAACTTTAGGGATTAAATTAGATAAAAAACAACCAAGCGCTGTAATGGACACACAGTAATGTATATGACTAAACTGAATGAGTGAAAAGAAGAGAAATACAAATATAAATATACCTAAGCGAATATTTGGATTGAACGATAAAATTAAGCTGCTGTCAATCAAACAGAGATCGGAATCCCATATAATTTAAAGATGTATAAAGATAAAATTGATGCGCTCTAATGCACCGTTCAATCAATGTGAATCAATGAAATCATACTAAAATGTGATAAGATGTATGTGAACATACTGATATGAATTAATTATAAGAAAAAAAAAATTGTGTGCAGATACACTGCGAGTATAAACTAAAAAATGTGCAAATCCACTAAAAATTGCTAAGATAGTGCAAATTACTCCAAACAAAATACCACAAGAATAAAAATCAATAAATATATAGAAATGTGTGCAAATATGCTGAAAAAGAATGCACACAGAACTTGTGCAAAAAAAGAAATATGTGCAAACTCTCCAAGATAAGTGTTAGTAGCATGTGAGTGCGTGTACAAATTCCTAAATACTTAATAGAAATTACTTAATAGAAAAAAATCCCTGTGACATACACTATAACTCCATAATGATAATAAAATGCATAAATAAATAAATCAATAAATAACGATTAGTGAGTGTCGGTGATATATGTATAGAGTGCCGATTAGATGCACATAAACATGGATAATTTAGTTCATGAGATGGGATTGATGGCTAACACAGCTGTTCATTCCTCAATTTAAATTCCTGCAATGTTTATATATTCACAATAATGGAAGTTTCCACCACAGCTGCAAATGATAAATTCTCAGTGCCAGATGATTATGAAAGAGAAACAAAGAAACAGAATCATTGCGCAATGTAACCAAACAAAGTCCACAAGCAAAAACAGCACAGTGATAAACTCACGTGCGCCCGATTGTGTTAAGGCATGCAGATAAGCAGATCTCAGTTGCCGCTACGGACGAGGCTTGTCAGACAAGCCGCTGCTGCTTGATACAATGTAATACAACACAGCCACGTCCTAGGCTCCTCCCACGCAATGCGTCACTGACACATGACTTTCTCAAGGATAAAGCCTGAGATGCCAGCGTCTCCGTATAAAAGCATTCAGGTAACCATAGTGACGGCGCTATGATCATCGGATCATCACACTGCTTGCTGCTTCTGATTGCATGTGTATATTTGTATTAAAACCTATATTTAATCATTACATCCTAAAACAATTTATAATAACAAGATACAATTACAAGTTATATGATACAATTAAACATAAGAAAAATAACATAATGAGAGCCTATGTTCATATAATGATGGACTCCCTCAAGTGGTGCAGGGTAGTATTGCATACTTCTAAGTTTACAATGTGGTTGATTTCTCCAAATGCCGAAGGCTGATGTTTTCACTCATAGTGTTGCTCCTTACTCAATGGTATAGATTACAATCAATGTAATAATATCACTCTATGTCTTTCATTTATGAATTAATCTGGTGATATTTCTACAGAATATAAAAACTTTATCTAGAGCATAAATAAATCACATTATAAATACATGTACCAGTACTATATGATTAATTCCGGGAGAAAACCAATTCATAATTATATATTATTAAAAAGTTAAAAATATGTTACATTGAAATATATGTATAGGTAAGACAAAAATTAGAAAAAATTAAAAAATGTAAAACATATATTTCTAAAATATTAAAACATTTAAAAAAATAATTTATTTATATAACCCAATTAAAAATAATAAATCCCATTGTGACGTGCTCAGTAATCTGTTATGAAACAATTGATATCGAATCCAATATTGAGGCCTTTTGGCGCAAGGGTACCCATCTCATATATCCATTTTGATTCGGTTTTGCTCAGTTCTCTGATCTTATTTGAGCCCCTCCAATGGGGTTTGTATCTCTGAATTGCCCAAAACTTTAGCTCTGTGGGGTCACTATTATGGTGCGTAGCAAAGTGTTTGGACACACTATGCTTCGGAAAAGCTTTTTTTATGTTTTGAATATGTTCCCTTATTCTTTTTCACACAGGTCTTTTCGTTCTGCCTATATATTGCAGTGAACACGAGCATTGTAGGACATAGACTACACCTTCAGTCCTACATGACATAAAGTCCTTAATGTCATATTCTTTTTTGGTGCTAGTAGATGTAAATTTATTACATTTTTGCCCATTTTGTTGGGTGTTTTTGCAGGCATAGCACCTCTTGCAAGAAAAGAACCCTTTCCCCTGAAAAAAGATAATTCTGTTACACGTTTGGGTGGTTCTGGTACATTTTTTGCTATCAGATCTCTTAGCGTTGGTACTCGCCTATAAATGAAGCGTGGTTTGTCAGGTAGAATGTTGCCAAGAGTGTTATCTGTTTTAAGAAGAGGCCAGTATTTATTAATAATTTTTTCCATTTTTTTATGTTGTGCACTGAAGTTCATTATCAGGGGTATATCATTATTAATTGTTTTATTATCTTTAATTTTATCATGAATGAGTACATCTCTTGGAGTTTGGTTAACTTCTTCAATTTTTTCCCAAATAAATTCTTTACTATATCCTTTGTCTTCAAACTTCTTCCCCATCCATTGTGCTTGTGTTAAAAATTCCTTATTATTAGAACAAGGAAAAGGAAGGGGAAAGAAATTGCGCTCGGTGTTCAATTTAAAAAGTGAAAAAGACGTGAAGTGAGTCCTGCAGCTAAAACACAATAACCCCAATACAAGGGCACACAAACTAAACAATATATAAAACAGTGTAGCGCTGGACTAATAAGAATACGCATATATAGAGGAATGTTCCGGAGCTCCGGGAGAGGATGAAAGTTGCCGTCTTCCTGTATTTTGCACTTAGTGACGTTTCTGAGGGGAAAGCAAGAAAAGCTTAAGGTGGTACACTGCTGGAGTAGCAAGGTCATGTCAGAGTACACATTTTACCCGGAACAGCCATAAGGATCGCACAGAGCAGAGGAATGGAAGCACTTTTGAAGTGAACATCATTCGCCCTGAGGCACCCACTTTGTCGCTTGGTACCCCTGTAGGGGTGATTATTTCTGGTGAGTGGGGTAGCAGAGGGGGGAGAGGACTTCAAGTCACCTTATGAAAAAAATCGCACAGAAGTCACTACGGTGTACCCTCTTGGATGAAATAAACAGCATTTTCAGCTGAACTCTGTTTTCCTCACCTGGTTAACAATATTTGTTCTGCATGGATTATATATATGAACTTTTTTAACCATACTACTTGTTACAAACAAAAGAAATTTGAATTACTTGTGAGTCCAGCCCTCTCATATTCCAAATGATGATTGGTACTTCAGCCATGTTGAAAAAAGACATACATGGGCTATAACGTATACACCCGCCCATAAGTGGTTGTATCCGAAGGGGGCCAGCAAACATGAAGCTGTAACTGACTTAGTGATGACAAACAGTCTTGAGGTGCAGTGCAGATGTGTGACATCATAACGAAAGCCCCTCTTGGCTTGCCATAGGAATACTTGGAGAACACCTGAAAATCATTGGCGAGGACACCATCTGGATTCACACATCCCTACTGAGCCTGTTTTGACCCCCCTGAATAAGGGTGGTCGCAGGCTGTCCGGTAAGCCTCCAACTTTAATCCCTTGGTGGTGGGCAACAGCTGCGGTGGAATATTGAACCAGAATTTGTGTTGGAGTGTCACCACGTTTTGGGACTTTTGTTCATAACTTATTGGGACTGTCTTAATTTATTTATTTTAATTTTTCACTTTCATTGTGATCATTAAGCATAAGGATCAACTAACAATACATAAGTGAACAAAGTTCCTTATCACATGTTGATGTAATTTCAATTTTTGCTGCCACATTGGTCCACATAATTTATTTTAAGTTCACCTTTTTTGTATACTTTTATATCAATTTTCGTTTTTTGATATACGTAGGCGCACTTGATTAATTTTTAGTGTCACAATACACGTATATAGACACTGGATTGTTCTAGATTAAGTGGTATATGGTTTCTTTCGCATTTACTTACACATTTATAGGTCCTGGTTCACTCGCATACACTAATATATGCGTATTCTTATTAGTCCAGCGCTACACTGTTTTATATATTATTATTAGAACAGTTTCTTCTGAGACGTATAAATTGTCCTTTAGGGATATTAATTAAGCAAGGTTGATAATGGCAGCTGTCAGTAGGTATGTAGGTATTCCTTTCAACTGGTTTGAAGAACGTTTTGGTACTGATGGAATTGTTGGTGAGCTGTATTTCTAGATCCAGAAAGTGGACTGCTTTATCACTTATCTCATATTGAAGTTTAATATTTTTTTGATTAATGTTTATTCGGTTGAAGAACTGGACTAGGCTTGGTTCATCCCCTTTCCATATTACTAAACACTCATCAATAAATCTTTTGTATAGTACCATACTCTCTGGAACATCTGAGAAAATGTCTTCTTCCTCCCATTTGGCCATGAAAACATTGGCTACACTTGGGGCATATTTGGCTCCCATTCCAATACCAGTTAATTGTCTGTAATATTTTTCATTGTACCAAAAGTAATTGTGTTGGATTCCAAAGGCTAGACTTCTTAAAATTAATCTTTTTAGTTTTGAGATAAGGTTACTAAATTTATCCATAGCCCATTTGGAAGCCTCTATCGCGTCACTGTGATCAATTACTGTATACAGGGAAGCTACATCAGCTGTTGCAATAATGTATTTCTCTCCTGGTTTTAAAACCAGAGTTTCCAATATTTGTATTGAGTACTGTCCGTGATACTTTTTTATTTGCACTAACATACAATTTTTCAGGACAAGCTTTCGGGGTATGTCCCCTTCTTCAAGGTCCAAGCAGTACTGATTCACAAATTTTTAAGCAGAATGTTAAAGAAGAAGAAGAAAAAAAAAAAGAGAAAACCAAACACATACAAATCAATGGTAATAAAGATAGCAGCAGAGTTAGTGAGATAAGACAGAGGGAGAGCTAGGGGGGGATGCAGGGGGGATACTAATCACAGAGCGGTCGTAAAACTTTAGCATAATGTGTAAGGAAACCAATATCTAAATTCAGGCCATTATTCTTCGTGTCAAAAAGAAGTATCATTCTTAGTTCAAACGTTTTCCTTTCCTGGATAGTTCTGAAATTCCCTTTAATACGGCTACAATCAAATCAATATTTGTATCAAATGTTTCATATCTCTGAGGTATGCTCTGGTTTGAGGTACTAAGGGTTGCAAAAATTTATCAACATATTCTCCCAATCTGGCGTTAATTGACTGTATGCCATTTATGATGGGTCTCCCTGGCGGCTGTTCTACATTTTTGTGTATTTTAGGCACCGTGTAAATGATGGGTACTCTACAGGTGTCCGGTATTAGGTATTTTGATTCTTTTTTGGTTAAGACTTTCTTTCCAACTCCTTTCAAGATTAGATCTGATAGCTCCCATTTATATTCCCTTGTTTGGTTCCCTTTAAGTTTAATATACGTATTAGTGTCACTCAGTTGTTCTAATAATTCCCTGTTGTAATATTGTTTTGACAATATGACAATTGCTCCTCCTTTATTGGCTGGTCTCACTGCAATTTCCTTATTTTGTTCTAGTTGTTTTATTCCCATTTGGATGGTTTGAGATTCATACTTTTTTTGTTGTATTTTAGTTTTTCCAGCTCTTGTGTCACCATTCTATTGAACACTTCAATGTGTTCATTGTTTGGAACAGGTGGGTTAAACAATGATTTATTTCTCAGACTGCTGTAGATAACTCCCCCTGTGGTTTCAGTCTCCATGGTGTGTATGATGGGGGGCTTTGATAACATATCTTTTTTAATGTTGAGTTTTCTGAGGTATTTTTGAATATCAACATACATTTTGAATTTGTTTAAATTACTCGTGGGGGCAACTTAGGTCACCTTCCCACAACAAACCACTTTTGGCAAGAGATTGCTATCATCAATCCAAAATTAAAGATCTTGTCACTCTTAAAAAAGACAATAACCTGCCTGACTTACCTTTCTGGGTGTATTTACAAATTTGTAGCTATCTTCACAGTAATGAACAATTAGGCAACTTTTCCAGACCCTTGACAGAATTTGAGTCGGTGTTTCACACGGGTGAGCTAGTGGGCAAAACAACTTCAATCATCTACACCTGGCTACAGAGGGGAAAAAAGCAGATGGATGACAGACTCAGGAGGCAGTGGTCAGAGGCACTACAGGTAACACCCAAACAATGGCAGAACGCATATATTTTATCACATAAATGTTCCATAAGTACTAAAGTGCAAGAGACCGCTTACAAATTGTTGACACATTGGTATCTCACACCAGCGAAACTACACAAATGGAATCCACAAGTAACTGATCGATGCTGGAGGTGCATGGGAGATATGGGTTCTTTATTTCACATCTGGTGGCAATGCCCCATAATCACTCCATTTTGGGACAAAGTGATAGATCTGATCATTCTAATCACAGGGACCTCATTACCACTTGACGCTGCATGTTGCCTGTTACACATATCAAAATGGCCCCTAAAGAAATACAAAAACTCTCTTACAAAACACCTCCTAAATGCAGCGAAATCTCTTATTCCAATTCATTGGAACTCCCCCCGGGTTCCAACTGTGGCAGAGTGGCTTCACAGAGGCGCAGAAATCTATGAAATGGAGGACACCCTAGCTCAATCCAGTGAACAGGTTAAGAGGTTTCATGTGACATGGCAACCCTGGACTGTTTTTAAATATTCTAGGACCTTTGCAGACATCACAGTCAACAAATAGTAGGTTTGGGTCTTGGCTGGGAGGTCTGCAAGCGATGATAGGTCCTCCTGGTATGCCATGATGGTGCTGAACGGTGTGGCTGATCCCCATTCTTCTTTTCATTTCTTTCTCCCTTTATATCTTTTTTCCACAAGAATGACAGACAAGTCAGGGTTCATCACTTACTAATTTCATATGTTGTTTCCTAGGCTAAACACATTGAGTCAAGAAAGAAATAGTGTGATAGTTTTCATTATAAAACATTCTGATTGTCATACCAGCTATAGCATATAAACACCTCTTTGTTAGAATATGTCTAAGTTAAATATACATATCTTGAGAATTATTCAGTCTACCTTGTATGGATACTTGTTACAATTGTTGTTACTGATTTGTACTGATTTTTCATTTCAAAAAACTTCTTGTAATGTTAAAAAAAAAAAACATTTTCAAATCTTTCCAACGGAATCAGTACCTATCAGGAAAACCGCTCGTCTGTATGCGATTCCGACGGACCAAAAATGATGCAAGGGCAGCTATTGGCTACTTGCTATTGAATTTCTGCCTTCTAGTCCCGTCGTACGTCATCGCATTCTAAACGATCAGACTTTGGTGTGATCATGTGTAGGCAAGTCCGTTTCAGCGGAACTCCATCAGAACTCCGTCGGAAAAACCATCGGAGTCTATTCTGACGAAAAGACCGGTCGTGTGTACGCGACATAACAGTAGCAATTATCAAAAAACAGCAGGAACTACCGGCAGACAAAAGTAATAATAGATGTCTGCAGATAATAATGTATAAGAAGAGACTCAGTCGCTTTGGAGCCTTATGCCCCGTACACACGAGTGGAATTTCTGTTGGAAAAATCTTGGATGGTTTTTCCGACGGAATTCTGCTCAAGCTTGGCTTGCATACACACGGTCACACAAAAGTTCTCTGAACTTTTGAGCATCAAGAACGCGGTGACGTACAACACTATGACGAGCCGAGAAAATGAAGTTTAATGCTTCCAAGCATGCGTCGAATTGTTTCCGAGCATGCGTGTTTTTTCTGCGGGGTCGAAATTGCATATAGATGAACAGAATTTCTGTCAAGAACTTTTTCCGTCGGAAAAAATAGAGAACCAGCTCTCAATCTTTTGCTGGCGGAAATTCAGACAGAAAAAGTTGGATGCAGCATACACACATTTGGAATATCCGACCAAAAGCTCCAATCACACTTTTTTTGACGGAAGTTCCGACCGTGTGTATGCAGCATTAGGCGACTATCCACAAATGGTAACAAACAGTGGCAGTTATCGGAAAACAGCAGGAACTATCAGCAGGCAAGATAATCTTCAGCCAGTAGAAATGAGTGCCTGAAGATAGCAGCAACAGCACTTTTCAGCATTGATTAGCACGTGATGGCAATTGTCAACAATTCTCTGCGATTTAACAGCCAATGTCAATTTTTAACAACAAGCCTTCATTTCTTCCTTTCTAGAGCCTGTAAGCACTATACAGGTGAAGAGAGAGAGAAAAAAAGAAAAGCTTTATAATGCTCTCAGTGCTATTTTAAGTGCAGTAGACAGTTTCTTTCTCCAGTGGCATTTTCTTCCTCTCTAGGATACTTAAAAACTGTTTAAAAGGATAAGAAACTTTAGTGCTCTCAGTAATATTTAATATGCAAACAGTTCCTTTTTCCAATCGCATTTCTTCCTCTCTGAGTCAAACATAAAAAGCTATTTAGGTAGTAAGAAAAAACTGAAAAAAGAAAAAAGTGCACTGTCACTTTTTGAAAAGAGTAGGGCTGTGCGGGGCTCCGCCCACACAGCCACATCATTCCATCACACTTTCCCATGGATGAATGTACTACAAGTTCCGTCATCCATCGTATCTTGTAGTTCTGAATGAACTGTGGGGGTGCTGATGAGCGATCCCGTAGTTCATTCACAAGGCCCGCAGGGCTTGTCTGCAGAAGCCTGACATTGCACCCTGATCCACTAATCACAGGTGCAATGCTTTCCAGGCTCCTGCAGAAAAAAAATAATAAATGCACATTTTTTTCGGCAAAAATTTGTGCATTTATTTATTTATTTATTTCTGGAAAGGTGAACTTATCCTTTAAATTAAAGGAAAGATGGTCTGGCTAGGCTGAGTGTGCAGCAAATTGAATCAACAACAGGTACTCAATCAGTCTTGAACACAAGTTTTATGGGATAACAGGTAACAGCAGAACCTTACAAGTTAAAGCCATGGAACTACATGTACCAGCCTGCCTGCTGATCTTTAGGAATAGAGGAGACAACAAAGCTACAGATCTGTCACATCTACTATATACATACTAGTATGATGACTGACCTGCAACTATTATCTTATCTGACTTGTAATCTGCAAACTAAGTAAAAACCAAACTTGGACTCCAAGATTTTTCAGCAGTTACTGGTTCGAAAAAGTTCAAAGTTTCCAGAGTTACCGTAAGGACCTATCATAACAGTTTCCAGTAAATCTACATTACAACATTTTTGTTTAATTATTTGTTAAAGTGAGGTCAATAAATTAGAAACAGACTTCAGTAAATTTGACATTGTGAAAATTTTGTTTAATTTATTGTAATGCACAAATAATCTAATTTTGATCAAATAAACAAAGTCTTGTATCAGTCTTGTAAGTTTTTCTCCCTTTGTATCTCTTTGGGAAGATTTCCTATTTACTTTCTATGGCATAGATACAATATGAAGTTAGAAATATCCTCCCCAAACTGCTCCTTTATTAAGTTGATACTGAAATGGTGTTCCCATTTAAAAAATGTCTTTGTTTTTACTTAAATCTGCAAAAACAGTATATAGATTCTTAAGGCAGAGAGCTTGAAGAATAAAATAGCAATGCCGCCAATTTCTTTAACCACTTCAGCCCCGGAAGGTTTACCCCCCTTCATGACCAGGCCATTTTTTGCGATACGGCACTGCAATATTTTGCCTGGCAATTGCGCTGTCATACAAAGCTCTCTTTTGGTGGTATTTGATCACCTCTGCGGCTTTTATTTTTTACACTATAAACAAAAAAAGACTGACAATTTAGAAAAAAAAAAAAACAATATCTTTTACTTTCTGCTATAAAACACATCCAATAAATAAATGTTAAAAATCAAATTTCTTCATCAATTTAGACCAATATGTCTTCTGCTACATATTTTTGGTAAAAAAAATCACAATAAGCATATATTGATTGGTTTGCACAGAAGTTATAGTATACCGCGCTAAACAATAAAAAAATGTGTTTACAAAAATTATATGTTTCAAAAGTAACATACACAAACAGGTAAGTAAATGAATAAATAAAGTCAATAATCCACAACCAAGTGCCAATATATTTGTTAGTTCATCAAACGTGACAATGAAAATACAATGGTGTCTCCAAAGAAAAGTGCGTCTCCTTTCACCAGCTACTAGGTAAGTATTCTACTCACCAGATGGTATTGACACCCATGACAGGTAGTCAAAAACAGCAAACAGCCAAGGATCCAGAGACAGCAGCTCAAGGCAAATATGTTCCCTGAATGGATATTGTATGTCAACCAAAAAGAAGAAAACAGAAGCTCATCATAGTGTAGTAACATTAAAAAGCATGTTTATTAAAACTACAGATTGCACTTACACAACAGAGATGAAAATCATGCCCACAGAAAATGGCAGGGACGCTGTCTGCGTTCCACTTGCGTTACAACTGATGACGGAAGTGACGTAGCACATATCACGGGACCCAACGCGTTTCTTCAGCAGTGTCTGATGTCATCAGGGGTCATGTGGATAGGATTGTGTGTGAAATCTCCCTGCTGTCAGGTCCACACGACGTATGGACCTGGCAGCAAAAGGGTTAAATGCTTTATTTTTTACACCTTTTTTCACAAAATTTTCCTTTTTATCACACAGTGGACCAGAAATCCCCTATGTGATGTTAATTGGTTGTGACAGTAATTCTTTAACCACTTGAATCATTATACACCCTCTTCATGACCAGGTCATTTTTCAGTTTTCAGCATTGCCATCCCTTGAATGACAATAACTCTTATTGGAGACAGATAGAGCTTTGTTTTGGTAGTATTTAACTGCTTCTGCCCCGGAAGGTTTACCCCCCTTCGTGACCAGGCACTTTTTTGCGATACGGCACTGCATTACTGACAATTGTGCAGTCGTGCAACATTTTACTCAAATAAAATGTAAGTCCTTTTTTTTCCCACAAATAGAGCTTTCTTTTGCTGGTATTTGATCACCTCTGCAGTTTTTATTTTTTGCGCTATAAACAAAAAAAGACCGAAAAGTTTGAAAAAAAAACAATATTTTTTACATTCCGCTATAAAATATATCCAATAAAAAAATGTATACAAATCGAATTTCTTCATCAATTTAGACCAATCTGTATTCTGCTACATGTTGTTGGAATCAAAATTCAAATAAGTGTATATTGAATGGTTTGCACAAAAGTTATAGCGTCTACAAACTATGGGATATTTTTATGCAATTTTTATTTATTTCATTTTTTTACTAGTAATAACGGCGATCAGAGACTTATAATGGGACTGCGACATTGCGGCGGACAAATCGGACACTAAGTGACACTTTTGACACTTTTTTGGGGACCAGTGGCACTAATACAGTGATCAGTGCTAAAAATATGCACTGTCACTGTACTAATGACACTGACAGGGAAGGGGTTAACATCAGGGGTGATCAAATGGTGTAATGTGTCCCTGGGGGAGGTGCCAGTACTGTGGGAAGACAGAGATCCGTGTTCCCGATTAACATAATCAGTACAAATTAATATCATCTGGTTCAGTCTCAACTGATGGCCTATAAAAAGGTGTCTCATTACCAAGGTGTCACACAAGAAACATCTCAAGATGAGTAAAAGCAAAGAGCTCTCTCAAGACCTTTGCAACCTTATTGTTGCAAAACATACTGATGGCATTGGTTCCAGAAGGATTTCTAAACTTCTGAAAGTTCCAGTGAGCACTGTTGGGGCCATAATCTGGAAGTGAAAAGAACAACATTTCACCATAAATCGGCCACGACCAGGTGCTCCCCACAAGATTTCTGACAGAGGAGTGAAAAGAATTATCAGAAGAGATGTCCAAGAGCCAAGGACCACTTGTGGAGAGCTTCAAAAAGACCTGGAATTAACAGGTACAATTGTTTCAAATAAAACAATAAGTAATGTACTCAACCGTCATGGCCTGTATGCACACTTACCATGCAGGACAACATTGCTGAAGAAAAAGCATGTTGAAGCTTGTTTAAAATTTGCTGCACAACATTTAGACAAGTCTGTGAAATACTCGGAGAATATAGTGTGGTGAGATGAGACCAAAATGGAACTCTTTGGATACCATAATACACACCATGTTTGGAAGTCAAATGGCACTGCACATCACCTCAAAAACACCCCCATACCAACAATGAAGTTTGGAGGTGGGAACATCATGGTGTGGGGCTGTTTGTCAATATATGGCACTGGTAAACTTCATATCATTGAAGAAAGGATGAATGGAAAAATGTACCAAGACATTCTTGATAAAAGATGAAATGAGGGTGGACATTTCAGCAAGACAATGATCTCAAACTTATTTGTTTTGGTTTCTTTGCATGTATGGATTGCATGGGTTGTTACGATATGTGGTGAAAATTTCAAGTCAATATGTACCTAGAAAAATGGTGATGTGTTCAATACTTATTTTACCAGCTGTAAATAGTCAGTATGGCGCTGCAGTTCTCTACTTATTCCACCAGGTGGTGGGAAAGTATCTGAAACAACACAAAGGCAGCCAAAGCACACATCCGCCCTAGTGTAACACAGTTTATTTAGACCAGTATGGAAAACTTCACCCAATGCACTCACATTTTATAAGTAAGATAAGCATGTCAGTGTTCTTAATCCACTGTCCTGGATGGCAGCTGCAAGATCCAGATGGAAGGCAAGATCCCTGAGGAGCTCTGACAGCCTGAGATCACAAAGACTGCCTTAGCCAGACACCGGCTTGCCTATTCCACTGCGCATGCGCAGCGGATTCAGCTCTGTAGGATGCCAGCACCACACTCCATAGGATGGAACCTGCAACACGGGGGAGAGTGGAAGGAAAGAAACACATGTCAGAGTTGCAATGACAAATGCATTTCGGAGGACATCAGCAGGACTGTCCTCTGTGCGTCTTAGTGAAGAAATGTTGCATGGTAATGCAACTACAAACAATATGGAGCAAAGCCTCAAGCTTTAAATATAGGCAGATAGTGCTGATGAGGGTTTCCAGCACATGAAAGTGACTAAGTCACAGTAGAGACAGCGGAGACAGCCCAGAGGCTGGAAATCCATGTCATTCTCAGGACCAGGAACAGCAGCAGGATGGGGCTTCCTCCAAGCTGTATGGTGAGAAGTAGAGCATGGAGCTTATGTGTGTAGCACTATATGGATAACGTATGAAGTCAGCACTCAATCCCTCAGCCTGCAGTACAACCAGTGGTTGTGGTAAATCTGAAAAGGTGCCCAATGGGGCAGACATTGAGGTAGCTCCCAGTACTTCAGCCCAACTGGCAGTGAGTGTTCAGAGAAAGGGACTGTGCCATGGCTCTAGACCTGAAAAATACTAAAACAATAGTCATGTCTGGAAAGCACTGCAATACAGAGCTCAGTTCCTGAATGTCACACTCAAGGCTGATCCAAGTCCAGTCTAGCATGGTCCAGCTAAGGGCTCCAAAGCTAGGCTGAAGAAATGCCAATCCAGATAGCTGTTACATAGAAAGACCAGCTTGAGCAGCAACATCAATGAGGAATCTTAATAGAAGTCAGTTTTCAGCCAAAGAAAAGCAATCAACCTCCCAGGGTCTGTGCATAGATTTTTGTCTATTTAGATGAAGGTGCATTTTGCTGCTAAAGAAAATATCAAGAATACTTAACTATAGGTGCTTTTTTCCGCCATGGAGTCCCGTTTACTCTTATGCAACATGGCACAGATAATCAGGGCCAGACACTTGCCTCGTGGCCGCTCCGGGTGAGACTAAACCCATATAGGATTTGGCTGTGGTAATATAGAACTTGAAAAGCCTACCCCCAGCCAACTCCCTTGGCAATATGAGGACTTGACAGTTAACAATAACACTCGTATGGTATATGGTAAAGCTATGCTTATATCCTTATATGGCTCCTTCACCAGGATTTGGAGGCCTAGGTTTCATTAGTGAGCCATAATATGAACCAAACAATAATATAAAATATACCGTTTCCCCATCACTCCGCCCCCTGGCTCACAAATATCATATAATGCCTTCAACTTGTAATGATGAAGAAATAATACATTTTATAATCTTCTGGCGGAGATGTTAAAATCGGTTAGGCCTCAAGACAAGATAGATGGACTAAAGGTCTCTGTTAATTCATTTGTTTTCCAAGTTTTCAATGGATCAACCATTTTTTAGATTATAAAAACCTTGTGTTGAAACTGATTTGCCTGAACAATAATGTCCCGTTTCACAAAACAAGAAGATATTTACCTGTCTTTGGTGGGTAAATAAAAGCGACAAACACAGCTATAGAAAAAAAGGGTTATACAGACTATTATCACATAAAAATCACCCTTGTCTAGCAAAACCTATTGTGTTAGATTTTAAGAGCTGTGTAGATAGCTAATCCATCTCTAAATAACCATTGAGTCTGTCCAAAGTTCACTTCAAATGGTGCAGTCAGTATTATGTTTAAAATACATGTGATTATAAGTCATTCAAATTATATATTATATTCCAGGTTACAGACACGATTCAAATTTTAGTATCTACTGACCTAATGATAATTCAGTTATAAGGTAAAAATATAAAGGTTGTGATTTAGGACAAATTATAAGTATAAATGGTTAAGATGCCAATCAGTATTATGAAAGACATATGAATCGTGATTATAACTGTATAAAAATGTACACATAGCATGTGTTTTTAGATAAACAAATATTCATCGGATATACCAGAATTATATATTTATCCATATAGATAATCATTTTATGTGATATTGATTAATATATATATAACATTTGTATTTCCTAGATAGACCAGTCTTTATAAGATATACATCTATCTATCTATCTATCTATCTATCTATCTATCTATCTATCTATCTATCTATCTATCTATCTATCTATCTATCTATCTATCTATCTATCTATCTATCTATCTATCTATCTGTCTATCTATCTATCTATCTATCTATCTATCTATCTATCTATCTATCTATCTATCTATCTATCTATCTATCTATCTATCTATCTATCTATCTATCTATCTATCTATCTATCTATATATATAGATATATAGAACCATTTTATGTGATAGTGATTAATCAAAATTATACTGAGTGTATTTTATATTAGACCAGTTACCAGAATACTTAAAGATAAATATTCTTATCACCAAAATACAAACAAATACACATGATGTAAATAGTACATTTTATTTAAAAGATAGTTCAGAACACATTTTTCTGCTCTCAGACATGCCTAGTGGTTGAATGTGATATTACCTGAAACTCACTAAAAAGTAACTTATTAGATTTCTTTACCAATGTAAAAGAAGCCATACCTTTTGGGCTGAGCCTATTATAATTTTTATGATCTTATTGTCTAGGATGGTATTAGGGGGAGGAGAGATGCCATGAGGAGGGCTCAAGAACATTCAGAAACACCTGATTACCATCAATCATACACGCAGACACATACACCATTCATCTACTCACAATTGTACATTCATGAAGATGCCTGAACACCTTATGCTTTGGAACACAGAGGTCGCAAGAAGTAATTCCTCTTTAAGAGTATCCATCTTGAAAGCCACGGCAGCCATTCTAAAAACTCTGGTAACCAGTAAAGTATGAAAGATTAGTAGCTTTTCGTCTTTAAAGAGCTGCTGTAGTGCTGTAGAGTAAGGACATTACTTCTTGTCCAGGGAGTTAAATTCAGATTAGGTATCATGATTTCCAGAGGTAAGGCTATTGATCTGAGTACTGGAGTGGAAATTTAAAAGACAATAGTGAGGTCCAAGCTATAGGGGATGCCCTTATATACATGGTGGGTCAAGGTCTGGTATTTAGATTGTATTGAGTTTAGGAGGAGAAAGTTAAGTGGTGTAAGTGGGTGAAATGATGGAGGTTCCATCTGCAACCACATTTTTTCCCTGGTTGGGTTCCACCAGAAATATATCTGGTTGAGTAGGTGGCAAAGTAATATAGGTGTATATGAGGGAGAACGGCTCCACCTCTTTTCAGTGGTCTATGTAGGAGGTGAGAGAAGCACCTAAGGCAGTTAGATTCCCAAATATATAGATTTGTTTGTTTTTGGACAGTAATAAAAAACTTAGAAGGGAGTGGAATAGGAAGAGTAGAGAATAAATATAGTAGCTTAGTATGAAAATTTTAACCGCTGCGATTTGTCCCATTTTGGACATGCCAAAGGATCAAAAGGACAGTAGATCTTTGGGTAAGGATTGAATTAATGGTCTGTGATTACATTCAAATAATTGGGTGGTTGAGGGGGTAAAATTAATGTCTAGGTATGGGATGGATAATATCCTAATACATGGATGGATAATACCTTATTACATGTGACTATTTTGCATTCTGTTGCACTATTAACTGCTTGCTGCCCGCCCACCATCAAATGATGGTGGAGCGGTGCAGCTCTTGTTCTGTGATGATGTCATATGCCGGCATTCCAGAACTACCGCCCTCGCGTGCCTGCGGGGGCACGCGGTGCCGCGATTGTGGCTGCGCCGTGTTGCTAGGACACGGCGTGACCCCGATCTGTGTAAAGAGCGGCTCTTTAACCATGTGATCCGCTGTGTCCAATCACAGCCGGTCACATGTAAACATGGGGAAGCCGGTAATTGGCTCTCCTCGCCTCACACTGATAGAGTGTGTGGCGAGGAGAGCCGATCAGCGGAATCTCCTCACAAGGGGACATGTAGGAATGTAATCAGGGCACTGATCATCAGTGCCCTGATTACAATAAAGAAAAAAAGCGTCACAATACAGTGCCCACCATTGTCCACCAATGCCAGCATACAGTGCTCACCAGTGGCAGCAATCAGTGCCCACCACTGCCCACAAGTGCCACCAATCAGTGCCCATTAGCCATGCCAGTCAGTGCTGGCAATCAGTGCCGCCTATCAGTGCTGCTCATCAATGCCCGTCACTGCTGTCCATCAATGCCCATCAGTGTCGCCCATCAGTGCCACCCATCAATGCTCATCAGTGCCCATATGTATCGCCTATCCATGCTGCCTATCCATGCCCACCAGTGCCACCTATCAGTGGCCGCCACTGCCGCCTGTCAGTGCTCACCAGTGCCACCTATTTATGCCCATCAGTGCCACATATCAGTGCCCATAAGTGCGGCATATTAGTGCCTCCTCATCAGTGCCACCTCATCAGTGCCCATAAGTGCCACCTTATCAATGCCCACCAGTTCAGCCTATCAGTGCCCATCGGTGCCGCCTCAACAGCGCACATCAGTGAAGGCGAAAAGTTACTTAGTTACAAAATTTACTGACAGAAAAAAAGTAAAAAACATTTTTTTTTTCAAAATTTTTGGTCTTTTTTTTTGTAAAAAATAAAAAAAAACAGCAGTGACTAACCACTTACCAACCGCCCCATAGCCAAATGATGGCTGCAGGGCGGTTGGATAACTCTGGGATCATGTCATATGACGTGATTCTAGAAAACTGCTCGGATCACGGTAAACAGCCGCTGATTGTGGCCGTTTACTATGTGATCGCTCCGTCAAATGACGGAGTGATCACATGTAAACAAACCGGCGTCATGTCATGACGCCAGTTCCTCCTCCCCTCTCTGTACCGATCAGTACAGAGAGGGAGAGATTGGATGGGAGCCGCGCTGTGGACTGGATGTGTAGTGCCCACAGCGCAGCTCAGTGGTGCGTACACGGCTTTCGGATGTTATACCGGGATGATGCCCGCAGCTGCATGCATCATCCCAGTACCGTTTTTTAGAGCGGGCGATCAGCTATCCATATATAACAACCGATGTGGCTAAAAGCCGCTCGGCTGTTATACCGGAGGAGCGGGAGGGGATGTCCCTACCAATCGATCGGGAGGCCCGGTGACCAATTGCCTGCCTCCAGTGGCTGGGGGCGGGCTGGAAAGAAGCCGTGGGCAGCTTCGTTCCAGCCTTCTGATTGTAAACACGGAAGCGATGTCATGATGTCACTTCCGTTTATTCAGCTGCCAATGGCGCCGGTTTTAAAAAAGTATACAGTATTCAGAATCGCCGTTTTCGGCGATCTGAATACTGTGAAGTGCAAAGGAGGGATCGGGGGTCAATTTCTAAATATAAAAATAAAGAAAATAAATAAGAATTTTTTTTTTTTTTTAAAGCACTCCATCCCCGCGAGCTCGCGCAGCAAAGGAAACGCATACGGAAGTCGCGCCCGCATATGTAAACGGTGTTCAAATCACAAATGTGAGGTATCACCACGATCGTCAGAGCGAGAGCAATAATTCCAGTACTAGACCTCCTCTGTAACTCTAACCTGGTAACTGTAAAAAAAATTAAAGCGTCGCCTATGGAGATTTTTAGATACCATAGTTTGTCACTATTCCACGAGTACGTGCAATTATAAAGTGTGACATGTTTGGTATCTATTTACTCGGCGTAACATCATCTTTCACATTATACAAAAAAATTGAGCTAACTTTACTGTTTGATTTTTTTTTAAATTCATGAAAGTGTCTTTTTCCCAAAAAGTTGCATTTAAAACACCGCTGCACAAATACCAATTGATAAAAAATATTGCAACAATTGCCATTTTATTCTCTAAATTCTCTGCTAAAAATATATATATAATGTTTGGGGGCTTAAAGTAATTTTCTAGCAAAAAATATGGATTTTAACTTGTAAACACCAAATGTCAAAAATAGGCTTAGTCATGAAAGGGTTAAATCTGCAACATTGATTTCTGTCATAGCAACACCACTTGCAGCAATAAGAGCGTCTGGTTTTTCTGCATGTTGTTTCACTTTTATCTTTGCTGAGCACTGCGCCTGTGCGGAGGGTACCTCCATCATTGCACATTCGGCTTTTGCATGTTTGGAGGATAACTCCATTATGGCTGCCTGTGCACCCTGTAATTCCTCCCTAAGCAGTGTGATAACACGCAAATTCTCAGCCTCTCTCTGTCCTAAAGATGCAATATATTGTTCCTTCAACATGCATGTTTTCTCCAACTCATCTAATCTCTGTTCCAATATGCATTTCTCAGTCACTAATTGTTGAATGTGATCAGCAACATTTGCATCTGCTTTTGCAACCATTGCCAGTATATTCTCTGTTACACTTTGTACCTGTTCAAATAATTGTTTCCTCTCACTATACCAATCTAATTCTTTTTGTTCTGCAATGTCTTTTATCTTCAACAACATGCATATAATATTGGCCATTTTTTGCTTCTCGCCTTTTTTGGAAAACTTTTTATACTCTATGGCATCATTATAAGTATTGCATTGTTTTAATAGATCATTGTATTGGTGTGTTAACGCATTCTTTTGTATAGAATCAAATCTAACACAGCCATACTTGTCAACAAAGTCTTCAGTGGCTTCCATTGATATGCTAATTTGCACCTTAGCCTACCCTGAAGCTCGTCTAACCTGTTTTTACAACAGTTGCTTACAATGCATACAGACACACAGACAGATACAAAACACACACAGATAAAAGCTGTTTAAAAGCTATCTTTTTACCTGTAGTCCCACAACCAAAAAAAAAACAGATACCAAGCCATTTAAAAACAAATTTGTTCCTTGCAGTTCTACAGCCTACAAGACACAAGGCACACTCTTAGTCAATGCCTTACTATATTACCATTGATTTTTAAACCCTTTAGATTGTAGGCCACATTGAACTTCTATTGGAACAGAGAGCTATTTCACACTCACGTGGGGAAAAATAAAAGTAAAAAACATAAAATAAACTAGTAATAAAATGAAAAAAAAAAAATAAAATTAATTAGAAAATTTAAAAAATAAAAACAAAAATCTATATTTCTCCCACTTTTTCCGCAAAGATGTGGTGTTTATCCTGTCAATTTGCAGGCTACATCAGAACCAGGGATGATCAATCCCTCACTCACCAGCACCGTTGACTGGTTACAGGCCTAAATCACATTAACGATACAAACATATACATATATCAGCCAAAGATGTCACCAGGTTATACGCGTCCATCTCCCTGATGAACTATTTCACAGAATCTTCATGACCATCCAAACGTGGTTTCAGAATTCACGAGCCAGCGCCAGTCTTGTCCACACTAGAGATGATTTTCAGTTCTGGGTGTATTTGAGGATTTACGCTTACAGGGACTCAAGACAAAAAATACATTAGGTTTTTGTGGGTCCTGTGTAAAAATAAAATTCACACGCTCTCTGGGGTGCCAAATGATGTAATGGGTGCAATATTATACAATCTAATATATCCTATATAACTATTGCATACATGTATTAATTTGTCTAATCCCTATAGTTTCTAATCTGTAAGAGTCTGATAAGCACAATGATATAACAAACACCTCTGCTTAGTAAACAAGTTACATTTATTTCCCAATAAAATAGGAATGTACTAAAACAGCAGAATTAGGAAAAAACTAACATAAAGGTATTACAAGAAATTGCAATGTTACAAAGCTTACAATAAGAACACAATACAAGGCTTATACTTAACACATCCTATAGGCTGGTCTCCAGGTGTTGAAAAAGGGAGCTCTGCTTGCAAACATTCCTTTTTCACAAACACACCTCATCCAAACCCCCTCCCATTGCCTGCCCAACTTTGCTTTTGGACGAATCACAGTATCTCTGGGGCATTTCCTCAACAGGTTATATCACTGACCGTCTTGCCATAATTGGCCGTTGGGGGCAGTGTTTGTCCATGAACTGCCATTATTCGACCGGAGTCAACTTTTGCAGATATCTGGGTCCTTGATCTCCTGTATCCCAACTCATTTATCATCCTTGTCAGTTAGGTTCTCTTTGAAGTTCGCTTGCAGAGCAGCTAATCAGAAAATTCTCATAGACAGGTCGGAGCCAGCATTGTCATACGCAGTTAGAAGCTTAACGGGCTACATTCCAACCTCGGGGGGCAGCATCCTGTCCTCCCGGAAGTGTGAAACTCTCCTTCTTTCAAAAACCATGGGTGTCTGGCTTCTCTTGGGAGTAAAGAAACATATGTACAAAATCCAGAAATCTGGTATTCATGTTGAATTCCAACACAACCAAAGCCCCCTTAAAGGAACAGGAGCACACTGGCCACCCAGCAAGAGCACAATGGCAGTAAAGGTGCCCAGTGTGTCCCCGGCCCATATATACTAGCAGTAACAAAAAACTGGCCACTGCCCCCACCTATAACTGGCCTTCACAGCAAGGAGCACATGGAGGGGCATATACATGTAAGACAAAAACAATTCCATAGCTCAACTCACCAACCAGTCTGCTGACGAACCAAATTACCTGTCTAACCGTCTGTTAAAAGCAGGGGTTTAGTTAGCACACATTTGCAAACGCATGTGAAAGCTGCAAGGCCTCGTCACGACACCCTGTGTTGCTTTCAGTCCTAACACTACAAATTTATAAGTGTCTCCACAGTGGAGCACATGCATGGAATGGATAGATTTGGGGCAGGTGAGCCTGAAGGCAGCCCAAGCCCCCTTAAAGGAATAGGAGCACACTGGACACCCAGCAAGAGCACAATGGCAGCGAAGGTACCCAGTGTGTTCTATAACAATGACAAACAGGAGGGGAGAAAGGGGACAGCCCTGCCGAGTGCCATTGGAGATATCGAAGGGCTCAGAGGCAGTGCCATTTACTAAGACCGAGGCTAAAGGTTGGGAGTATAGAGACAGCACCTTAGAGATAAAGGTTGTTCCTAAGCCTAACTGTTCTAATGAGAGTCGGAGGAATCTCCAGTTGACTCTATCGAATGCTTTTTCAGCGTCGAAGGAGAGGAGACAGGCTTTCAGGTTTTTGCGTTGATTAAAGGAGATGAGGTGAATAGTTTTGGTGGTATTGTCCCTTGCCTCGCGAACCGGGACAAATCCCATTTGGTCGTTATGGATCACTCCAGGGAGTAGAGGGGATAAGCGGTTGGCCAATACCTTTGCAAACAGTTTAAGGTCTATGTTGAGCAGAGATATTGGCCGGTAGCTGCTACATTGAGATGGGTCTTTGCCTGGTTTGGGTAATATGGAGATATTAGCGCACAATAAACCTTTAGGTGACGGGTGGGAGTCGTCTATGGTATTGAACGTCTTAGTCATAAGTGGAGCTAGTTGAGGGGAAAAAGTTTTGTAAAAACAGGGGGTGTACCCATCTGGGCCAGGGCATTTGCCTATCTTCAGATCTTTGATGGTGCCTAGAGATTCGGGTGCAACCAGAGGTTTGTCTAGTTCTTCAGCATCTGGTGTGTTGATAGTGGGTAGTGCCGTTTCCATAATGTAGTCTCGCATTTTGTCGCTCGAGGAGGTGGTATGTGTGTTTGGGTTTGTGGACTGTAAGTTGTAGAATTGGGAGTAGTATTCCCGAAAGGCAGAGGATAAGGCCTTTCGTGTTGAACGTTTTATTTTGATTGAGATGTGTAATAAAGGGAATGGAGTATCGGGGTGGCCTAGGGTGGAGGACCCGTGCCAGGTGTTTGCCGCATTTGTTTGCTAAAGAGTAGTGATAATTGCGTGCCCTATCTCAAGCTATTAAGGAATGTGAGTCTAAAAGTTGGAGTAGGTCTCTGCGGGCATTCGACAATCGGACAAAAATGGCAGGGTCTAAATCTCGTTTGTATAAAGGTTTGAGTTCTGCTATAGTGGAGAGGAGACGACGGATATCATCCGTTCGTATCCGTTTGAGGTGGGAGCCGTGTTGTATAAATACGCCCCGAACCACGCATTTCAGGGCCTCCCATTGAATAAGGGGGGAGGTAGTATCTAAGGAGTGGTGGGAGATAAAGTTCTGAATGGTTTTGGAAATGTCCGCTACACAGACGGAGTCCCGTAATAAATTGTCATTGAGCCTCCATTGAGTACCTCTATGCGATGTTGGGGGGCGTGCAAGGGTCAAATAGACCGGGGCGTGGTCAGACCAGAGTAGGTGACCCAGTAATGCCTGGATGGGGGTATCCAGTAGTGATTGGAATATTAGAAAGTGGTCAAGTCTGCTGTAGGAATTGTGTGCTGCTGAATAATGGCTGTAATCCCTCTCTGTGGGATGCTGGACACGCCAAACATTCACCAGGTGGGAAGAATGTAGTAGGGCTTTGATGTGTGTCAGTGTAGAGGATGGAACAGAGGACTTAGCCGAGGATGTGTCTGCAGACGGGGACATGGCGATGTTGAGATCTCCACCAATGATAAAACAGGGACCCCCGAATGAGGTGAGAATGGACGAGAGAAACCGAGCCTGAACCACGTTAGGTACATATATGTTGGCCACTGTGAAGAGAAAATTGTTTAGTTCCAGTTTAAGAAAGATGAAGCGACCAGTAACATAAACAAGAGAGTCTAGGACCTCAGGCTTAAAATATTTATGGAAGGCGATGGATACTCCCTTAGATTTGGCCTGGGGGTTAGTACTGTGGTACCATTGTGAATAGTACCTGTTGTGTAGGGCGGGTACGAAGTCCGTACGGAAGTGAGTTTCCTGTAGTAAAAAATTTTTGAGCACTTTTTATGAAAGTGATAGAGAATCTGGCTCTGCTTTTCCGGTGTGTTAAACCCCCTGCACTTGAAAGATGCTAAAGCAATCGGGCAAACAGAAGCCATGATATAGTCAGGTGCCGGGGGGGGGGTTTGGGGAGGGGGAGAAGTTTGACACGTCGGGTATCTCATATGTCAGCAGCTCTTGGAGATGAAAACAAGGCCATAGGAGGCCCAGATAGGGAAAGAGAAAAGATGTAGGCAGGGGGAAAAGAGAGAAAAGAGGGGAAAGTAGACAAAAAGAAAAAGAGGAAGAGGGGGTGATACAGGTCAGTAGGACCAGGTTAATATATAAGCACTTGGTTCGGTCGTGGTCGTCAGCCCCACATCTGATAATAGTAAACAGAAATGTCAAGGAAAATTCACGGTGGATAAGTGTGGGAAGAGGACCACTATATCAAATTTACAAAAAGTTGAACATAAACAAAAAAGGCCACTAGGTGGCTCCAAAAGACTGTAAGTAAAGGATAAAAAGACCTTACAGTGTGGCATACAGCTGTATATCAGTCAGTGTCCATAGTGACACTGAAAAAAGAAAAACCCCTTTAAGGGGGGGTGCAGGGGAAACTTGCTGGGCAGAGTAGCCCCCTGGCCCTCGGCTCCACGGGGAATCAAATAAGAAACAGAACCAATAGGCATAAATCACAACATTAAAATGGTGATGCATTAAATTGGTTATGAACGGGTTATAGGAAACTCAGGATTCAGGAAGGCATATAATATGGCTTAGGGCGAGCATAGTATAAAAATCATAGGTGGGAGGTGGAAGCAAAATGGAAACATGCACATTAAAGCTGCAAAGAAATAATATATGTTAACATATATCAATATGAGCTAGATAACTTGAGCAACCTGGAACAAATGTAATGGGGTTAACAAGAGTAAAACAATTACAGTAGTCCAGGGCTTAGGGTGAGTAAACCGTGAAGAAAACAGTAACAGTAATGCGATGAGGAGATCAAAATAGGCCTCAAAGACTGTAATAGTAACATGTATACGGGGGGGGGGGGGGGGGGCAGACTGTACTAGGATCGTGTCTGCATCAGCCCTGTGTTGTCACAGGGGAAGACCCTATGAAGGCAGAGAAAGTGAAGCATCAAATTCGATCAGTCCGGGTTCAATCGTTGGGGTCCCATTGAGGCAAAGGCTTAGAATTGTGTTTGTGACCCTGCTTCTGCCATTGTGGGGCAAAGGGTAGGCCAGGGGTAGTCGGTGTGAACGGCCAATCCGGAATAGACATCTGTGGAAGTTCCAGTATACTGAGAAAGGACGGCAGGTCTCCTAGTGTGTGGAAGATGGCAGTTTTGCCCTCATGGTGTACTCATAAGTGGAAGGGAAACCACCATTGATATTTCAACTGTTTAGATTGTAAGAGCTGTGTAAGCGGTTTCAGTGCTTTACTCATCGCCAGTGTCTGACGGGACAGGTCTGGGAGAAGCATCACGGGGGTGTCATTAAAGAGTATGGTGTCCTGCGAGCTAGCAGCTCTCATGATGTCCTCTTTGATCTTATAAAAATGGACCCGTCACCGGGTGTCTCGCACAAAGGAGGGGCCCAGGGTCCGCGGGCCTGAGGTTCTGTGAACATGGTCCAGCTCAATGGGGTCATCCTTAGGGCACTGTAGCAATTGATTGAAGATGGCAGTCACGGCCACAGGCAGGTGTTTAGCGTTTACAGACTCAGGAATCCTGCGAATGCGGATATTATTACGACGATTACAATTCTCTATGTCTTCCTGTTGGTATGCGAGTTGCTGCAGCATGACAGTGTGGATGTTAAGAATTTTGTCATGTGCCTGCACTGCGTTGCTGAGACTGTCTGTGGTAGTGTCCATGTCCTCAAAGCGAACACCCATATCCCTCTTGAGGTCAGAGATCTCTTTCTTATAGGCTTTCTCTATCCTATGGGCACAGTGTTCAAAGTCTGCTTTAGTGGGCAGGGATCTGATGTAACTGTGCAGGGAACAGATCTGTGACTCCATATCCCAGCCTTCACCTGAGCCCAGGGAGGCATTAGAGCGGCTTCTGGTGAGCATAAAGTCAGAGTCCTCAGGGAGGGGGCAACGGCTGTGAGAGCTCACCTGTGAGTGCAGGGATGATTCGGAGCGGGCCGGGGACGGAGGTGCCAGCGCCATCTTGGATTTAGAATGGCGCTGTGTAGCGGCCCGAGATCGGGCAAAATAATCCTCCAAATCACCTCCTTTTCGGTTCCCACAGGTGCCCTTCTGTGCACGGTGCTTATCTTTCCCCATATGCCAAGTTTGGGTGAGTTTCCTGGTGTTATATGGTCTGTGGAGCCGAAGGACCTGGGAGCTGTGAGGAAACACGTTTCACTGCTCCATCCGGCAAGCCATGCCCCTCCTAGTTATTTTATTTAATTTTTTATTTTGACCAACGGGGTTAAAAAGGAATTGGAGATTTGTAATTTTTATTATGTTTTCTTTTTATTTTAAAGTGATTTTTTTGATGATTTATGTTTTAAGATTTAGGAAAAGGCAGAAGTGATGCCAGAGTATTTAAAATTAGGACCGTGACTTTGTATAGCAGTGACGGTCAGAAAAGCCCCTCGCTGACTGTTATAGTACTACTGTGCTATTGTATGTGCAGGGATGGAGAAAAAGGGAAATGGTTTTAGGCTGAATAGACTTTGTGGGAAAACACAAAAGTAAAGCTAATTAATTATCTGGACTGACTATATTGATGGTAGGACATGATCAGGGTAATAGTGGCTGGTAGGGCCTTTTCTGGCACTCCTCTCCTACATGTAAAAATCATAATTTTTTTGCTAGAAAATTACTCAGAACCCCCAAACATAATATATGTTTTTTTTATCAGACACCCTAGGGAATAAAATGGCGGTCATTGCAACTTTTTATGTCGCACAGTATTTGCGCAACAATTTTTCAAACGCCTTTTTTTGGAAAAAAAAACTGTTTCATGAATTAAAAAATAATAAAACATTCAAGTTAGCCCAATTTTTTTGTATAATGTGAAAGATGAGGTTACGCCGAGTAAATAGATACCCAACATCTCATGTTTTAATATTGTACGCAATCATGGAATGGCGCCAAACTTCGGTACTTAAAAATCTCCTAGGCAATGTTTTAAAATGTTTTACAGGTTACCAGTTTAGAGTTACAGAAGAGGTCTAGTGCTAGAATTATTGCTCTTGCTCTAACGCATGCGGTGATACCTCACATGTGTGGATTGAATGGCCTTTACATATGTGGGCGGGACTTATGTGTGCGTTCGCTTCTGTGCATGAGCTACTGGGGGCAGGGTGCTTTTTTTAATTGCTTATTTTACTTTATTTTTTTTATTTTTACATTTTCTCTTTTAATTTTTTTTTTGATCACTTTTATTCCTATTACAAGGATTGTAAACATCCCTTGTAATAGGAATGGTGTGTGACAGGTCCTCTTTATGGAGAGGTGTGGGGTCAATAAGACCCCACATCTCTCCTCCAGGCTGGAAAGCATGAGATAAAAAAAAATTCACGATGCTTTTCAGCCGCGATCGCGGCTTTGTTTACAAGCGCGGTCCGGACGTGACTTCATAACGTCGTGTCGCTGTGATCATTCTTATGCCCCGTACACCCGGTTGGATTTTCCAACGGAAAATGTGTGATAGGACCTTGTTGTCGGAAATTCCGACCGTGTGTAGGCTCCATCACACATTTTCCATCGGATTTTCCGACATACAATGTTTGAGAGCAGGCATAAAATTTTCCGACAACAAAATCCGTTGTCGGAATTTCCGAACGTGTGTACACAAATCCGACACACAAAGTGCCACGCATGCTCAGAATAAATAAAGAGATGAAAGCTATTGGCTACTGCCCCGTTTATAGTCCCGACGTACATGTTTTACGTCACCGCGTTCAGAATGATCAGATTTTCCGACAACTTTGTGTGACCGTGTGTATGCAAGACAAGTTTAAGCCAACATCCGTCGGAAAAAATCCTAGGATTTTGTTGTCAGAATGTCCGATCAATGTCCGACCATGTGTACGGGGCATAACGGTGCACAGAATCGCCTGCTGAAAAAGAGGATATCTGAATGATGCCTGTAGCTGCAGGCATCATTCAGATATTCCCACTGAAAGTCAAGGACGTCATATGACGGCTTTGGGCTGGAAGTGGTTAATGTCCATGTCCCCCAAATCTCCAAGTCTAAACAAAAGCTGATCCACTTTATTCTCCTTGGAGCAAAGCTGACTATAGCTAGGGCCTGGAAACAGCCCAAGATTTCCTTAGAGGCAGCACAAAGCAAGATCTCCTGGATTATGTCCCAAGAAAATGTATCCTAACAGACACAACCCAGAAATTTGAAATTGTCTGGGAACCTTGGGCCCTATTTGTAGGCATTTTGTTTACTCCTGGTGATCTCCTCAACCAACCTGTATTCACAAACTAAGGACTGGCTCATATTTTTTATCCTCTTCTTTCTCTATCACCTCCTTGTCTTCCTTTCTTTTTTTTTTTTCCCTTGTCAAAAGAAGTTTATTGAGTATACAATGTTATAAAGATACATAAAGATACATAAAGTAAGTTTACAAGGATCTATAAAGTAAGCTCATTGTTTTACAGTAGGGTTTATATAGGTAAATATCATGAAATTTCAAATATTAAACATTGGGTTCACGTAAACCTAAATTAAAGATATATATCATTTCCTTAGTTACTTTTGTAGGTATTTAAAAGATTTATACCTACTATACATATTGTTAACAAGTAGAGTGTATATAGGTCAAATAAATTCTGATAATGAGCTTTAATCGTAAGGTGGAGAAAAGGAAAGAGAAAGAAGAAAAAGGGTTGAAAGGTAGAGGTATGGTCCACAAGGTTGTCCCGCTCGTCAGTTTATTATTCTTTTTAGTTCTCTTTGAAGCCTTAGAATGGGTGTCTCTGTAAGTCATTTAATCTGTTACCATGGCAACAGGACAGAGTCATTGAAATTTGACAGGAACTGTTGTTTTATCCAAGGATGCCAAAGTTTTTCAAATTTTGGAATTTGATTTTGATCAATGGCTACCATCTTAGCATGGGACATTGTATTATTCATTCTGTGAATTGTTTCTGCTAGTACCAATGTAGGAGATTTCCATGCCTTGGCCACTGTTTGTTTTGCAGCCGTTATTAGTTGGATCATAAGTTTGAATTGAGAGAGTGTTAACCATTCCGGTTTTAGATTAAGTAAAGTTAAATATGGATCTGGTTGTATTATTTTTTTAAATATTTTAGATGCAATCACGAAGACTTCCTTCCAGAAGGTTTGGATTACTGGGCACGTCCACCATATGTGTAAATATGTGCCTATTTCTGGGCATCCTCGAAAACAAAGAGTTGAGGTATTAGGTGAATATTTTGCCACTCTAGCGGGTACAAGGTACCAGCGAGTTAGGACTTTATAATTTGTCTCCAGTGCTAAGATGTTGGGTGAAGATGACTTAGATGTGAGCCATATATTAGACCAGTCCGTGTCTTCTAAAGTTCGTCCCAGGTCCTCCTCCCACCTCTGAACGTAAGAGGGTCTATTAAGATTTGCTACTCCATATAATTGATTATAAAGTGATGAAATTGTACCTTTAGCAAATGGATCTTTTGTACAGATTGATTCAAAAATGGATAATTGGGATAATGGTGTATCCCCCTTTAGGAATGGTGTATAGAAATTTTTGATTTGGAGATATCTAAATATCTCAGAGTTTGGTAGATCATATTTTTCTCTAAGCGATGGGAATGAAAGGAATGATTTAGATGCTATGAAGTCATTTAGTGTCTGAATGCCTGATGTTGTCCAAGCTTTAAAAGAATTTGGGTAGATCCATGCCGGATAAAAGGCCGGATTTCTGATAAAAGAAAGGAGAGGATTGTGTGGAGATTGTAACTGATATTTGGTTTTTAGTTTATCCCAGATAGATAAGAAGTGTTTAGTTATGGGATTATGAATTTTAAAGCGGTCTTTAGGATCAAGCCATAATAAATTTGATATTAATAGAGGGTCATTTTCTGAAGCCTCTATAAATACCCATAATGGGATTTCCTGTTTTGCATGGTATTTGGACAGACTGGCCAAATGTGCTGCTCTGTAGTAGTTAGTAAAATTAGGGTATCCCAGGCCTCCTTTATTTTTGGGAAGATGTAGTGTGTGTATAGGTATACGTGGTTTAGAAGAGCCCCATATAAACGAAGTTGCTCTTTTTTGTACTATTCTCAAAAAATAGGAAGGAATTGGAATAGGGAGGACTCTGAATAGATAAAGCAATTTGGGTAGAATAGTCATTTTGATTGCATTAATCTTCCCTATCCAGGATAAAGGAAGTTGCGACCATTGTTTTATTAGATTTGTGATCTGTCTTAATACAGGAGGATAATTGGTTGAGAATAAGTCAGAATGAGATGCTGTTAAATGAATTCCAAGATATGGGATTGATTTTTCTGCCCATGTGAATGGGAGTGCAGCCCTAGCCGGGATCAATTCCATGTTTGTGAGTGAAATATTAAGCACTAGGCATTTCTTAGGATTAATCATAAGGTCGGATAGGGCTGCAAATCCATCAAGAGCTGGTATTAAGTTAGGACCAGAGACCTGTGGTGATGATAGAAAAAGTAATATATCGTCTGCAAATATACATAATTTGTGTGTAATACCTCCTACTTCAATGCCAGTTATAGTTTGGTTTGTTCTGATGTATTGGGCCACGGGTTCGAGTATAAGGGCAAATAATAAGAGAGATAATGGGCAACCCTGTCGGGTACCTCTTTCGATATTAAAGGCTTCAGATTTGTATCCAGCATATTTTATATAGGCTTTGGGTTTATTATATAATGCTTTGATCCATGTTAAAAAGTGGGGTCCAAAACCCCATTTTTGTAATGAATATTGCATATATTGCCAGGATACTGTGTCAAATGCCCTCTTAATATCGAGAGATAGAAAACATAAAGGGATTTTCCGTTTTTTAGCAATATGTGCCAATAACACTGCCCTGCGTATATTATCGCCTGCCTGTCTATTTGGCATGAAGCCTACTTGATCTCTATGTATTAATTTTCCTATAATGCTATTGAGGCGTTTTGCTATTATTTTTGCTAATAATTTAATATCGAGGTTTAACAGAGAGATAGGCCGATAATTCACACAGGAAGTATCATCAGAAAGGGGCTTTGGGATCATACAAACAATTACCATTAGTGTTTCTTGCCGAAAAGAATGTCCATCTAGAAGTTTGTTAAAAGTTTCAGTGAGAATGGGAGAGAGTATTTCTGAGAATGTTTTATAGTATAAAGCCGAGTAGCCGTCTGGGCCTGGTCTTTTGTTAAGTTTTAGGTCTTTTATGGCGTTAGCAACTTCATCTATAGTTATAGGCTCATCCAAACTGCTTTTTTGATTCTGAGATAACTCAGGTAAGGTTATTTTTGAGAAGAAGGATTCAGCTTCTGTAGGATTAAATTCATTGTTTGTCTTGTATAAAGTTGCGAGATGTGAGTGAAATTTATGGACTATTTTAACTGGATTACAAGTGTAAACATTTTTTGATAATTTCAAACGTATTGGTTTGAAAGATTTGTTAGTTGAATTTAATGCCCAAGCCAAATATGTACCTGGTTTGTTTGTATTCATGTAGAAATTGTGTTTGGAGCGTTTGAGGGATTTATCAACTGACTCAGTGAGAAATAGATCGTATTCCAATCTAGATTTTTCCAGATGAGATTTTGTACTCTGAGATGGATTATCTTGAAATGATATGTAGGCTGCATTAAAATTGAGTTCTAGTTTTTTTGCTAGATTTTTGCGTTCCCGTTTAAATAGTGCCATTTGTCGTTGTATTGTACCACGCAAGACAGGCTTATGAGCTTCCCACAGTGTTATTGGGGAGATGTCTGTTGTGTTATTAATTGATATGTATTCCTTTAAAGCTTGTTCAATGGCCATCTGATGTAGTGGGTGTTTGAGCATTATGTCCGGTAAGTACCACGTTGGGTCATGCGCTTTTGGTATGGCTGAGGCTATAGTAGTGTATACTGCATTATGGTCAGACCACGGAATCGGAATTATATCTGATGCAATAATTTCTGGTATCATTCCTATTGTTAGAAAAATATGATCTATTCTGGTGAAGGTTTGATGAGGGTGCGAGAAATAAGTGAATTTCTTTTTCATTGGGTTACTTTCTCTCCATGAATCTACCAGATTGTATTTGGAAAGAAGTTGAGAAAAAGGTAATCTAGAGGTTATTTTGGATGGTGTAAAAGGTGATTTATCTAGAAATGGGAGGAGGACCTGGTTCGAATCCCCACACATTATCACTGTTCCTATTTTGTGTGTATTAATCACTTGTAATATATGTGAGAGGAATGGTGTAGGTTGTTTGCTAGGAGCGTAGTAGGAAATCACCGTGATTGCTGTATCCATTATATAACCCATGAGTATCAGGTATCTACCTTCTGGGTCTTTAATTTCTGATGATAAGGTGAATGGTGTGGATCGGTGAAATGCAATTAGAGTTCCCCTTTGCTTGGTACAGGCAGAAGCCGTGTAAATTTGTTGATAAAAAGGAGAAATATATTTTGGAGTAGAATCTTTGGTGAAGTGTGTTTCTTGGAGGCATACTATGTGAGCCTTCTTGTTATGGAAAGTACGGAAGGCTTTGGTCCTTTTTTGAGGGACATTTATTCCCTGAACATTCAGGGAAAGTATATTCAGTGGTGCCATGGCAATAGATCAAATAGTTTTGACTTACTTTTTGTTATGCAGAGCTGACTGCGCAGATCAACCTGTGTGGACTGAAGAGATGAATAGATAGAAAAGAAACCAGTGAATTCTGGAGTAAAGAGTAAACAAAAAACATATGAGATTAGATGATACATTGTATAAATTATTTTTTGCAAGTAATCACAATTTACCCGTGAAAGAGAATAAATATCTCTCTCAGGGGAATAAGTGCCTTCGTCACACTCCCACATAATATGGTTGGGAGAATGAGGAGGGCTAATGGGGGTACACGGATCTTCCGCTTACAGGAGAGAAGTGCTATGTCAAAAGACATCAAAATGATGTTTCATTAATTGGAGTGCAGAATATAGTTTTTGTTGAAATTATTTATTCCAGGGTGGTTGTATATGGTTAGTCTTGCCCTAGGCTAAATAATTCAGTTAGAAAGGTACTGTTAATAACTTTGGTATTGATGAAGATAGTTTGAATTATTTTGGGATTTTAACCCTTTTAGAGTAAACAATTACATATTTTATTCATATGTAACTGTTTAGATATGTTAACTCATAAAACTGAGGTTGTATTGCTTCAGATTAGAATAAACAAAAACATAATTCTAGGAACTAGTTAGGTAATAATATATTTGTTTTAAGAAAAGAAAGAAAAAGCTTCCATTACTTCTGGATTATTGAACATATTTGTCCTAAAAAGTAATAAATCTATTGTTATTACCTGATAATATATAACTGAACAAGAATTTCCTTATTTCACTTATATATTCTAAGGCTATATGAATCACAAGTAATAAGAAATATAACTGGAATGTAACATGATCCCACACAGTGTGTGACTATCAGAATGCAGTTACATTCAGTTATAAATATAGGTTTTTTATAGAGAACCATCTCTTAGTATAATAAATGAAGAGATATCAGGAAATAGGATGTCAGTCCATTGAATCTTCTTGGTCCATGGATGATGTGGCATAACGGCCTCTTTTGTGAGAATGATGATTCCCATTTTGTTCTGAAATTTTCTGGGTGCTGCATGAAGGTGAAGATGACGCCATTCTTCTGCGTGTGGGAGTGTTGCTGCTTGTGGGTTCTGTCAGATTTAATTTTAAAAGGGTTTGTTGTAGTTCATCTGCTGATCTGCTTCTGTAAATTGTACCTTGGTAGTTAAATCTGACTGAACAGGGGAAGCCCCATTGATACATAATGTTGTGGCGTTGCAGTTCCATTAGTTGGGGTTTCATGGATCGTCTTTTAGTAATAGTAAGTTGGGATAGGTCAGCAAAAAATTGATAATTGTGTCCTTGAAAATGAAGTTCCTTTTTTTCTCTTGCAGCAATTAGTATTTGTTCTTTCGTTCTGTAATAATGAAATTTTGTGATTATATCACGTGGGGGTCCATCTTTCTTTTTGGCTGTGAGGGCTCTGTGTACTCTGTCCAGTTCTAAACGTTCAATAGGGATATCTGGCTTTAGTTCTTGTAATAGAGCAGTAATAGTAGATTGCAGGTCTGTCACAGTTTCAGGTATTCCCCTTATGCGCAAGTTTGAACGTCTGGCTCTATTTTCGTAATCTTCGAGCTTAGTTTGAAGTATTAAATTCTCTTTTTTTAATTGTTCCAATTCTGTTATATTTTCTTGGGTTGTAATTTCAATTTCATCCATTTTTATTTCTAAGGCTGCGGTGCGGTTTCCCAGCTCTCTTATTTCTTTGGTTAGGCTTTTTGTTATTTGGTCTGAGGTTTGTTTTAAAGCCTTATGAAGCATCTTTTCAAATTGTAATAATATTACTGGGGATACTGAGGAGGCTTGTGGAGAAGTTTGTGAGAGGATTTGTTCTGTATCTGACTCAAATGGAGAGTCTTGCTGTGACATTTTCTGTCTGTGAGAGCGCCCTGATGCTGTATCTTGTGAGGTGACTGGAGCTGCTTCAGCTGCAGTGAGTGCCTGTGAGCTCTTTGTGAGGTGATTTTTATTTCTGCCACGGTTTCCTCCCAGTACCATATTTCCTGCCCAAACTTTCACAGTTTGTTCCCTGGGGCAAAAAGGTTCAAATGGATACCTTTTGAGCCTGCAGGCTCCGCTTTGTCCTTCTCTTCTCTCCTCAGCGGTGTGGAGCTCTAACAATGCATGTCTGCTCTGCTAGGCTCCGCCTCCTGCCCCTCTTGTCTTCCTTTCTTATCTTCTTTCTAATAGTTCGAATTAAGGAGATGATATATTTAGCACTTGATAATTAATTTTGCACAGCAATGCAAACCTCGTAGCAGTGGTGTAACTAGAACCTTTAGGGCTCCGATGCAAGAAACCATGGAGGGCCCCCCTGACCCCGGGACAGGGCTCTTTTCTCCGAGCCCGATCGCGGAACAACAGGGCCCGGTCACAAGTGGGTGGCTGCATATAAAGGAATTGATTTCTCCATTTCCCCCCCCGCTTCTCCTCTTCTCCCTCCCACAGGCATTTATCGGCTGCAGGAGGAAAATGGAGAGATGAGTTCCTCTATGTCGGTGTTTCTCAATCTTTTTCCAGCCGGGGCACCCTTGAAGTGTACTCCTAGGTGAATGGGGCTGCACTGCAACCACTCCGCAACTGTGTGCATTGCATGCAGTTGCGGGATAGTGATGATGCATTTAAGGGGTTAAAACAGGCGGTCAGTAGGCAACATATTGCCTCTTTACCGGCTGTCAAATGCCTCTGAAAAGTGAACTGAGCATGGATCGCTTTTCGGAGGAACAGCATTTTTTTGCTGGTAATATGAACAAGCAAAAAAAAAATAAAAAAAAATTGGTTCTGATTGTACACATATAGGGGGTCAGGATTAAAAGAGTATACCTAAAATGTGCATACAAACATGTAAACACACACACATGTATAAACACACACGCCATAAAGTGCAGCCACTGTGCCCATTAATTGCAGCAACTGTGCCCATCAATTGCTGCCACTGTGCCATCAAACTCTGCCGCTGTGCCATCAAATGCCGCCACTGTGCCCATCAAATGCTGCCAGTGTGCCCATCAAACGCTGCCACTGTGCCCATCGAAGTCTGCCACTGTGCCCATCGAAGTCTGCCATTGTGCCATCAGATGCCACCACTGTGCCATCAAATGCCGCCACTGTGCCATCAAATGCCGCCACTGTGCATATTAAATGCTGCCAGTGTGCCCATCAAATGCTGCAACTGTGCCATTGAATGCTGCCACTGTACCCATTAAATGCTGCCAGTGTGCCATCGAATGCTGCCACTGTGAATCCCCCCCGCCCGCTCGCTGTCTGCTCAGCACTTACCCTGTCTCTGTGGGGCAGCAGGTGATGGCCACGAGCGGGGTCCTCCATGCGTCTCCTGCTGTACACCTGATTAGCGGAAAGGCGGTTCAGTGTTAGGAAAGTGAATATTAAGTCGCTTTTCTAACACACCTGGGTGGACTGTGAGCGCCAAGCATGGCACTCGCAGTTCACCTATTTTGAAGCCTATTAGAGCCTATGGCTCCAATCAGGTGCTTCAAAAACACCCCCCCTGCTGTAATTCAGGCGTCCGGCGCCCAAAAACGGGCCGGACACCTAAATATGTGGGTAGCAGCGGTGGCCATGGATGGATTCATGCTATGCATAAATCTATACATTGGTCATAGAGGGAGGGGGTGGCTGGAGAGAGGGGGCGGCGCCTGTGTGCCCTTATGGACGCACCGCCACTGATAAACACATGCACCTACATGCACACTCACATACATGCACACTCACATACATACATACATGCACACTCACATACATATGCACACACACATACATACGCACACACACATACGTACACACACACATACGTACACACACACATGCATACACACACACATACATGCACACATATAAATACACATACAGTAGATAGATAGTCTTATAAAAAAAAGGCAGACCTTTACCTTAGCTCTTCCTCCGGGTACTGCACTGTAGGGGGAGACAAAGAGCACAGCACACACTGTGCTTTCACTTTGACAAGCTCCCTGCACAGTCAGTGCCGATTACAGTTCCGCTGACAATCAGGGAGCTCATCTCAGCCGCCCCTGCTGTTCCTCCTATCAAAGAGTACTGGGGGCCCTCAAGGGTCCCCCGCAGCAAGGGGCCCGGTCGCCATGGCGATCTCAGCAACCCCTATAATTCTGCCACTGCCTCGTAGTATATCAAATTCCCCAGAAGTAGACTCCCACGGTGATTGCTTTCCATTTGATGGTTACGGGGTGGGGTGGTGGCGGTAGATGTGGGGTTTCCCCCTGGCACAGAATGATCCCATCAGGGGTGCGGGGGGCAGGGATTTCCCTGTTCTAAACCTGCTGCCGCTCCCCTCCAGACCAAAATACCTGTGGAAGCCTTTATAAAGACCAGGCCATAGTTGTCAGGAAGCCCCTAGTAACCTAACTTGGTTGCATTGTTATGTGCTTATACCTCCACATCTCCAATAAACTGTCAATTTCCATGATGTATGTTGATATATCGTATTGTGATGATTTTTCGTTGGTTTGAAATATAAAAAAACCTTTTGAAAGTAAAAAAATAAATAGTGTCCCTCGATTTAAATCCTTTGTCAATCACAATGCCTACTGACCTAAAAAATAGAAAAAATAAAACGCTTTTGCCTCTTGGGAGGCCACCGCCCGTTTGCCTCCTCTCTGGTTTGACAGATCTTATATAGGCAAGGGGCGGGAACAGCTCCCTTCTGACATCACATGACACATTACACCCTCTCAACAGGCCATTGTTAGCCTGGGGATACAACTACTACATATTCCACAGTATTCCTCATTTCTGTAGCACTGGGTGGCTACATACCAAACTTTCCAGAGATGGACCAAATGTTTTTATAGCTCATATGCTATGTATGTATGGTGTTTTTTATTAAGTCGCTTTCTACAATTTTTGATATCAGTAAAATATTTTTTTTTCTCAATAACGGTTGTATGGTGAGTGGAGTCATAGACATGTTCTACCATAAGGGTTGGTTGAGCTATTACAGGTTTTTATTTTTGAGTTTCTAGTTATATGCATAATGTGAGCTCCCATCCCTTCTCTCCCCCCCCTCTACATTATCATTATTGTATTTTTTCTTTGAGGGCATACATTCCAAATATATATGTTTATCACTGTTGAATAATTAATCATAATTATTAGGGTAGGCAGCACCTTGAGGGTCCTAAACTTTCAATGTATCTACTGTATATCTATACACACACATACATTTTGCTTCCTTTTAGGTTGAATATATTTTTATTTGCATTTTCTTAAACAATACATCTCTACATCACAAGAGTAAGAAAACAATCTTGTCCATTTAGGAAAATATGTAGAAACAACAGTATTCAAGTACATCTCTAGAATTAGAGGAGCCCTTGTGTCCCGAAATGGAAATATGCCATCAGAGAAAACAAAAGTATATCCAAATGAGGGCACATTTAATATAACAACAATTTATTTTGCTTCCTTTTATATGACACATACTGTAGAAACATAGAAAAGTGACAGCTAAAAAAGGACCAAATGTTCATAAAATCTGCCCTTTTTTTTTTTGTTTTTTTTTTTGTTTTAATTTATATATACAGTGGGGACGGAAAGTATTCAGACCCCCTTAAATTTTTCACTCTTTGTTATATTGCAGCTATTTGTTAAATTCATTTAAGTTCTTTTTTTTTTTCCTCATTAATGTAAACACAGCACCCCATATTGACAGAAAAACACAGAATTGTTGACATTTTTGCAGATTTATTAAAAAAGAAAAACTGAAATATCACATGGTCCTAAGTATTCAGACCCTTTGCTCAGTATTTAGTAGAAGCACCCTTTTGATCTAATACAGCCATGAGTCTTTTTGGGAAAGATGCAACAAGTTTTTCACACCTGGATTTGGGGATCCTCTGCCATTCCTCCTTGCAGATCCTCTCCAGTTCTGTCAGGTTGGATGGTAAACGTTGGTGGACAGCCATTTTTAGGTCTCTCCAGAGATGCTGAATTGGGTTTAAGTCAGGGCTCCGGCTGGGCCATTCAAGAACAGTCACGGAGTTGTTGTGAAACCACTCATTCGTTATTTTAGAGAGAAAGTTTGTGTGTGGGTGTGGCGCTATTCTGGTATCAGGCGAAGTGTTATACCACTGTGATGGTCACCTCTAATAAGTAAGTGTTTGAGATGGTTTGAATTCCTAGAACACTTTATCCCAAAAAAAGGGGAATTTTTCAAACCAAAATTGGAGTAAATAAAATAAAATAATAAAATAATTTGTGTACGATTTCTTTCAAATAGTGACTGACTGTTTTCTGAAGCTATTGTAGCAAAGTGCCACCATACAGTCATGACATGCATTGATCAAAAACTGGAGTAATTAGGAAAAAATAAACTCTTCATTCGTTATTTTAGCTGTGTGCTTAGGGTCATTGTCTTGTTGGAAGGTAAACCTTCGGCCCAGTCTGAGGTCCTGAGTACTCTGGAGAAGGTTTTCATCCAGGATATCCCTATACTTTGCCGTATTCATCTTTCCCTCTATTGCAACCAGTCATTCTGTCCCTGCAGCTGAAAAACACCCCCACAGCATGATGCTGCCACCACCATGCCTCACTGTTGGGACTGTAATGGACAGGTGATGAGCAGTGCCTGGTTTTCTCCATATACCGCTTAGAATTAAGGACAAAAAGTTCTATCTAGGTCTCATCAGACCAGAGAATCTTATTTCTCACCATCTTGGAGTCCTTCAGGTGTTTTTTTAGCAAACTCCATGTGGGCTTTCATGTGTCTTGCACTGAGGAGAGGCTTCCGTCAGGCCACTCTGCAATTAAAGCCCCAACTGGTGGAGGGCTGCAGTGATGGTTGACTTTCTACAACTTTCTCCCATCTCCCGACTACATCTCAGGAGCACAGTGATCTTTGGGTTCTTCTTTACCTCTCACCAAGGCTCTTCTCCCCCGATAGCTCAGTTTGGCCGGACGGCCAGCTCTAGGAAGGGTTCTGGTCATCCCAAACGTCTTCCATTTAAGGATTATGGAGGCCACTGTGCTCTTAGGAACCTTAAGTGCAGCAGAAATGTTTTGTAACCTTGGCCAGGTCTGTAGGAAAACAAAGAAAAAACTGCGCTATACCATGAATAAATGCATAAAAATCAATTGATGCAAAATAAAAATATGCAAAAACATCAAAATACATCAATACATCAGGGATGCTTCACAGCTAACTGTATACCCAGATTTCGGTCTATCTACGTGCCTGTTGTGCTTACAATCTGGTAAGCGTGCATTTTAGGTGGTGGAGGATCACTGTGAGGGGTGTTTCTATTTCCTACCTTTCCACATTAGCCCTTATGAAGAGCTATTAGGGGATTCTCCCTATCTCCCTAGAAGATTTTCTGGATTTCTGACTTATGGACTTTGCTATATAACACTATTTTGCACACTTATGTTTTGATGTATTTTGATGTTTTTGCATATTTTTATTCTGCATCAATTGATTTTTATGCATTTATTCATGGTATAGCGCAGTTTATTCTTTGTTTTCCTATATTGTTGTGTATGTTGCACAGTTGAACTGCTGCTTTTTAGGGGGTTTCTTTTCCTGTTTTTCTCCATTTTGGCCAGATCTGTGCCTTGCCACAGTTCGGTCTCTGAGCTCTTCAGGCATTTCCTTTGACCTCATGGTTCTCATTTGCTCTGACAGGCACTGTGAGCTGAACGGTCTTATATAGACAGGTGTGTGGCTTTCCTAATCAAGTCCAATCAGTATAATCAAACACAGCTGGACTCAAATGAAGGTGTAGAACCATCTCAAGGATGATCAGTAGAAATGGACAGCACCTGAGTTAAATATATGAGTGTCACAGCAAAGGCTCTGAATACTTATGATGTGATATTTCAGTTTTTCTTTTTTAATAATTCTGCAAAAATGTCAACAATTCTTTGTTTTTCTGTCAATATGGGGTGCAGAGTGTACATTAATGAGGAAAAAAAAATGAACTTAAATGATTTTAGCAAATGGCTACAATATAACAAAGTGCCAGAGTGAATACTTTCCGTCCCCACTGTATAGATAGATAGATAGATAGATAGATAGATAGATAGATAGATAGATAGATAGATAGATAGATAGATAGATAGATAAATAGATAAATAGATAGATAGATATAGATAGATATATCAATATTTATAGATATCTATATATATAGATAGATATCTATCTCTCTCTCTCTCTCTCTCTCTCTCTCTCTCTCTCTCTCTCTCTCTCTCTCTCTATATATATATATATATATATATATATATATATATATATATGTATATAAATACACTGCCTGCACTGTATATATAGTCTACACTACACTGACTACACTGTATATATATATATACAGTATCTCACATTTTTGTAAATATTGTACATTGTTATTTTAAAATGTACAGCGTGTATAACAGTGTAAATTTGCTGTCCCTTCAAAATAACGCAACACAGCCATTAATGTCTAAAACACTGGCAACAAAAGTGAGTACACTACTAAGTGAAAATGTCCAAATTGGGCCCAAAGTGTCAATATTATATGTGGCCACCATTATTTTCCAGCACTGCCTTAACCCTCTTGGGCATGGAGTTCACCAGAGCCTCACAGGTTGCCACTGGAGTCCTTTTCCACTCCTCCATGAAGACATCACAAAGCTGGTGGATGTTAGAGACCATGCGCTCCTCCACCTTCCATTTGAGGATGCCCCACAGATGCTCAATAGGGTTTAGGTCTGGAGACATGCAGAGCTGACAGAATTTCTGCCCCAGTGTGGCTCCTGTCCACTAAGCAGACCAGCTCAAGCACCGCATGGCATCTTTTTGCCTGAGTGCTTGCGTAGCCCCTTGAACACCTATGGAGCACCGCTGGTTCAGAGGATAAATCTGCAGAGGAAAAGGCCATAGAGGAAGAAGAAGAGGAGGGGGTGGAAGAGAGAGCTGTGGCATAATCACCACTAGCATTTTGGAGGCGTGGTGGCGGAACAAGCTCCAATAATACTGAACCCTGTCCTGCATCCTTCCCAGTTGCCAGCAGAGTTACCCAGTGCACCGGGAAAGAAAGGTAACATCCCTGTCCATGCCCGCTGGATCATGAGTCAGCGGTAATATGCACTTTACTGCTGACCGCCTTGACCAACAAGGCCAAAACATTGCCTTCCACATGCCGGTAGAGAGCCGGAATGGCCTTCCGTGAAAAGAAATGGCGTTTTGGAACCTGCCACTGAGGTACAGCACATTCCACAAATTCACGAAAGGGGGCAGAGTCTACCAGATGAAAAGGCAGCAGTTGCAGTGCTAGCAATTTGGCCAAGCTAGCATTCAGACACTGAGCATGTGCATGGCTGGGACCGAATTTCTTTCTACGGTTTAGCAATTGGGGTAGGGAAATTTGCCTGCTAAAATTGCAGATTGGCCGCAAGTACTTGGGACACCTATTGCTATATCTTCATTCCTCTCAGTGCAGGTTTCTGAGAGGACTGGAGGTATAGTGGGGTTGGAGATCCCAGATGAGGAGCAAGGAGAAGACCGCCTTGTTCTTTGATGTGGTTCTTTCAAGTGCTGTTGCCAACGTACTGCATGGGACGTCGTCATATGTCTGGTCAAGCATGTGGTGCCCAAGCGGCTGCTGTTTTGGCCACACTTGATCCACTTCAGACATAGGTTTCAAACAGCAACGGTGCGATCTGCTGCACACGTGTCAAAAAAGGTCCACACCAAAAAACTTCAAAATCAGCGGGGAGTCAGCAGCACCCTGCACCTGCTTAGCTCTGTGGTGTGATGCAATAGGGTGGCTGCCCTTAAGCTATCCCCTGGTGGGCATCCTGCCTCGTTGGAGATGTGCCTCCTCCTCTCTTCTATCAGGCACCTAAGTGGAGTCAGTGACCTCATCATCCCCTCCCTGCTCATCACTGGAGCAAACTTGGCAGTATGCAGCAGCTGGGGGAACATGACTGCCTTTTTCTTGTCTTTTTTGGGCACCCCCTCTCTCTAGGCTCACGTTACTCCCTTCCTCAACCTGGGTATCAACATCGGAGCCTTCAAATCGCTGCGCATCCTCCAGCAGCATGTACCCGACACTGTGCTTGAATAGTTTGGGGGACTCCTCCGTGCATGAGGGTGGGGCTACAGAAGGAGTAACTGTGGACAAGAAGCCGGTGGAATAGGCCGCTTTTGCAGCTGCATTGGAAGGCAAACTACTCTGAGCCTGGGTGACAGAGGATGAGGAGGATGAGGACAGCTTTATTATCCACTCCACCAACTCTTCTGCATGTTGTGGCTCAATAACATGGTCAGCAGCAGAAAAATAGGACAAGTGTGCCCCACAGCCACATGCAGAGGATGCACCATGTCCACGACCAGAACTGTTGACTGTAGACACAGAGCCTGCTTGCCTTCTTTTAGTGGCCTGTAAGCATCTGCCTCTCCTTGGTGGCCTTCCGGACATGATGTAAATTTTGTTTTGCAACACCACACTACACTGTATTAGATACTGTGTACACCACCAGAAAAGTAGGAGCAAGTGCATTATGGCTGCACTGTATTGTGCACTGTCTTCACCACCAGAAAAGTAGTAGCAACTGCACTACGGGTGCACTGTATTGTGTACACCACCAGAAGTGTAGTAGCAACTGCACTAAGGCTGCACTGTTTTGTGTACACCACCACAAAAGTAGTAGCAAATGCACTATGGGTGCACTGTATTGTGTACACCACCAGAAGTGTAGTAGCAAGTGCACTACGGCTGCACTGTATTGTGTACTGTGTACACCACCAGAAAAGTAGTAGCAACTGCACTACAGGTGCACTGTATTGTGTACACCACCAGAAAAGTAGTAGCAGCTGCACTACAGGTGCACTGTATTGTGTACTGTGTACACCACCAGAAAAGTAGTAGCAACTGCACTATGGGTGCACTATATTGTGTACTATGTACACCACCAGAAAAGTAGTAGCAACTGCACTATGGGTGCACTGTATTGTGTGCACCACTAGAAGTGTAGTAGCAAGTGCACTGCGGCTGCACTGTATTGTGTACTGTGTACACCACCAGAAAAGTAGTAGCAACTGCACTACGGCTGCACTGTATTGTGTACTGTGCCTACCACCGGAAAAGTAGTAGCAACTGCACTATGGGTGCACTGTATTGTGTACACCTCCAGAAGTGTAGTAGCAAGTGCACTACGGCTGCACTCTAATGTGTACTGTGTACACCACCAGAAAAGTAGTAGCAACTGCACTATGGGTGCATTGTATTGTGTACACCACCAGAAAAGTAGTAGCAACTGCACTACGGGTGCACTTTATTGTGTACACCACCAGAAGTGTAGTAGAAAAGGTACACCAGGAATGCACTGCAGTCAGATATAGGCTACACTGGATGCAGAGTATATATATATACTAGACTGTATATATATTAATGCACCGCCTAAAGTATATTAGAAAAAGTACACCAGGAATGCACTGCAGTCAGATATAGGCTACACTGGATGCAGAGTATATATATATATATATATATATATATATATGCACCCATAGTGCAGTTGCTACTACTTTTTACTACTATATATGGTTGCCTGCAAGGCGGCCCTGTGTAGTGTTGTTGTTGTCGACGGAGGGATAGTGTGATTTAGATTGATCAGACAGGTTATTCAGTTAGCTGCAGTGTATTTCATATATATATATATATATATATATATATATATATATATATATATACAGCCAGTCTAGTATATATATATATATATATATATACTAGACTGGCTGTATATATATATATATATATATATATATATATATATATATATATATATATATATATGAAATACACTGCAGCTAACTGAATAACCTGTCTGATCAATCTAAATCACACTATCCCTCCGTCGACAACAACAACACTACACAGGGCCGCCGTGCAGGCAACCTTATATAGTGTGGGGCATGGACTTAGTCCCCCTGAGCCATGATTGGCCAAAGGCACCCTGCCTTTGGCCAATTATGGCTTTCTTAGCAGAGGGCGCTGGGTTTGGCCAAAGCATGCAGGTCATGGTGCATGCTTTGGCCAATCATCATACAGCAATGCACTGCGATCCCGCAGTGCATTATGGGGCATTCCTTGGCGCTCAATTTTGCAGCAAACACCCCATAATGTTAGTTTTTGCCGAACGGTGAACACCCAATGTTCGAGTCAAACTTATGTTCGACCCGAACATCAAGCTCATCCCTACTTATGACATACTTCCAAGGATGCCAACCCTTGGATTCGCACCAAGAAACATATTCCCTCCAGATTCTATAATAAATGACTCTAGAGGCCGGCTACCTAGCATTGATCAGGGTAGTCACCACTGAACCTGAAAGCCCCCGATCTTTTAGAATGTGGGTTTCAATAGCCAAACCGGTAAATTTTGAGTTTGTAAGGTAGGATGGAACACTGGTCCCTGCGAAAGCAGGTCTGGACGTGGTGGAAGGGTTCACGGGTCCCCCACTGCCATCTTTACGATTTCTGCATAGCAGGATCTTCTGGGCCATGCCGGGGCTACAAGAACTGATGGAGGCAGTATGTACAGGAGAGGAGTGCGAAGGGTATTATGGGGGCGGTATGTACAGGAGAGGAGTGTGGAGGGTATGATGAGGGTAGTATGTACATGAGAGAAGTGTGGAGGGTATGATGGGGGCAGTATGTACAGGAGAGGAGTGTGGAGGGTATGATGGGGTAGTATGTACAGGAGAGGAGTGTCGAGGGTATTATGGGGTGGTATGTACAGGAGAGGAGTGTGGAGGGTATGATGGGGGTAGAATGTATAGGAGAGGAGTGCGGAGGGTATGATGGGGTGGTATGTACAGGAGAGGAGTGCGGAGGGTATGATGGGGTGGTATGTACAGGAGAGGTGTGCAGAGGATATGATGGGGATAGTATGTACAGGAGAGGGGTGTGGAGGGTATGATGGGGGTAGTATGTACAGGAGAGGAGTGCCGAGGGTATGATGGGGTGGTATGTACAGGAGAGGAGTGTGGAGGGTATGATGGGGTGGTATGTACAGGAGAGGAGTGCAGAGGATATGATGGGGATAGTATGTACAGGAGAGGGGTGTGGAGGGTATGATGGGGGTAGTATGTACAGGAGAGGAGTGCCGAGGGTATGATGGGGCGGTAAGTACAGGAGAGGAGTGCGGAGGGTATGATGAGGGTAGTATGTACAGGAGAGGAGTGTGAAGGGTATGATGGGGCGGTATGTACAGGAGAGGAGTGCGGAGGGTATGATGGTAGTATGTACAGGAGAGGAGTGTGGAGGGTATGATGGGGCGGTATGTACAGGAGAGGAGTGTGGGGGGTATGATGAGGGTAGTATGTACAGGAGAGGAGTGTGGACGGTATGAAGGGGCAGAATGGGGATTTCGTGCACTGTCTGTGGAGCGACTATGGAATGATGTTCCTCAGCTGGAGGGTAAGAAGCAGCTCTAAGTGATGTCTGTCAGCTGGATATGAAGTGGTCTGGGGGTGATACAAGCTGGAGGGGGGTTGGGGCGAAGTGGTCAGATAGTGATGTGTGTCTATAATAAAAAAAAGCTATTGTGCTCATCCACTAATATATACAACAATAAATCATACAACAATACTACTCAATGAAAACAAATCTCCTGTTATAAAAGATGCCAGCCTCTAGCACTCTGTGTATGCCCAGATGATGTGATGGTAATTGATGACCATTCACATAACCCTGTGTTATCCAGGCTCTGAGTCTGTACAATCAGAGGTGTAAACTCACCACATATACACAGGGTTAAGTGAATGGTCATAAATTAACTTCACATTATCTGGACAGAGGATTGGGGGATGTTTGTATAGATAGATATGTGTACTGCTTGGGAGATACTGTGAGGCTGTGAAAGGAGCTTTTGAGATTCCCAACACACTTTGCCATGACAGTGTATTTCTTTAGAAGCAATGACACTGCTACTGTCTCCACAGCAGCTAGTATGTAAAAGCCCTAGAGTTGCCACCTGTCCAGGATTCACCTGGACAGTCCGGGTTTTGAATCATGTGTCCGGGTTTCAGTCTGCCTAAAACCCAGACACATGATTCAAACTGAGCTGTGGCTCCCTTATGAACTGAGATAGCCACACGGAGCTGTGGACAGCTGTCTGTGGGCAGATTCGGCATCACTGGGGGGGCATAGGGTGATGATGTCAGCAAGAACAACTTGGCCACACCCACTGTTCACCACAGCGTGCATAGCTTGCATTCCTACTTTCCTTGGGGCACACAAAGGTGTAATCCTATAGTGAATACTACAGGGAAAAAGAAGTGCCCTGTGCCGCTATGGTGTTCGGGTTTGGCTTGAAGAAAAGGTGGCAACCCTAAAAAGCCCCCCCCCACCTGAATGGTCTGCCCCTGGTCTGAGCTGAATAATGTGCCCGGGTCTCCGGCAGTACAAAACTAAGCCCATTGCATATCTTTCTTAGGCCTTACAGCAAATCACCCCCATAGCAGCCAAACCCAGCACAAGGTTTGTTTTCAGAAGAAGTGCCCAACTTAAACTTAGGAGAAAGAAGAGTCCACACAACGACAGACATTTTACTCTTTATTGGAACACAGTTGATTCATAGTTGATTTACACTAGATTATGTCAGTCATCCCAATGGTGACAGTACATTCCTTAAGTTGCAAGCAGATAGAGAACAGCATAGATGGGAGTCAAGGAGCAGCCCAAACCTTTAGGAGTTTTTTCCAGAGTCCTACATCCTAAGCCAAAGGGATATGAGTATCTCCATGAGTCTTGTACCTCCTTTCCTTGTTTCCCCCCTATTTGAAACCCCCGGGAAGTTAAGGCCTAACATACATAAATAAATATTAACAAATTGTGAAGAAACATTTACCAACCCATTTTCTTTTCAAGACTAAGATCAGGTGTGGTCCTATTTAGTAAGTTCAGTAATTGGTTGGTCTTTTATTGCCTTATCAAAAGGTTATTTCTGATTGGTTGTTTTGGCTTACTGCCACCGTGCATTATTTCTCTTTGCAAAACATTTCTGAAAGAGGTACATATTTAGAAGAAACATCAAAACTGGAGAAACAGTGATACATCCTAAATAAGATGTCATTTTTCATATAGTCACATGTATTTAATGCTTTTCAGGAGAATAACTGAACACAATCACCAAAATGTATTAAAGTGATTGTAAACCTCAGACATGAAATATGAACAAAGCATATCCCTCTATAGTCTGTACGTATCTCAGTCCAGAGCACTGAGTGTCATTTCTGTCTGCTGCTTCATTCCTCTGCTATGTGTATGAGTCACTTCTGACAAGTTTTTCTGGCATCAAGTGCCTGTGATTGACAGCCTCAGCTCTGTTACGGTGTGCTGTGTGAAGGGGGGGGGTGTCTCTTCCCTCCAATCAGCTCTCAGCGATCCCCTCACTGAGCTCTGCAGTGCGTGTGTGATGCCACCCCCCCCCGCTTTCTGAAAGCTCAGATAAGCTGCATAAATTCTGCACTTGGAAGGTCTGTAGAGAATAATGGACTGTAGATAAACAGGTGCAACTTAAGTAGGAAGATTTGTTTCATCTCTGTATATCATCTCAGGTCAGTCAATTCACTGGGTTAATGTAAGGATTTACAACCACTTTAATGCTTGGTATATGGAGTTGCGCAAGAGAAAAAAGGAATGCAGCTTCTAAAAGTTTGGTTTTTGAAAAATTATAAAAAGAGAATTTGAAGGATAAAAGAGGTGCATGCATTCAAAGAATATACTTATTTGCATTGATTTAAAACTCACAAACGAAAAAACGTTTGCTTTCGCAATTCTCATCATTCCACCATCCATCTTCCCACATTTCCACGCAGTCCTCATTGTTATGAAGGTTGTTGGGTTCACCTGGGAACCAGTTGAAGTATGTAATGAATTGTCCAGACAGATCTCTAAAGTCACCCTCAATCTGTATGTCGTTTATACCCATGAATGAGTGCTTTTGACCCTTTTTGCGGAGGGAGAAAATGGCTTGGTTTTCTTCTTGGGTCCGGGGTACGGCCAACTGACCTCCGCCACTGGCACAGATGGTTTTGGCCTCTTTGTAAGTGACTTCTAAATGATTCATAATATAGATTTTGTTGCTGCTTCTAGCAATCTCTTTTCCAAATGAAAAAACTGTAATAGTGGGAAGAAACGAAAAAGAAAACATTTTTATCATGAGACTTCATGTAACACATAGTAGAAAGTAACATCTGCCACTTTTTATTAGGTTAAAGGGATCCTGTAGGTCAGGGGTGTTCAAACATTTTTCAAAGTGGGCCAGATTTGATGAACTTAACATGCGTGAGGGTTGACCATTTTGCCTGACATTCTTTGAACCATTAAAATGAAAAGCAAATTAACTAATACACTGTCCAACAAGAATTCTCTTGCCTTTGTGGTTGTGTGTGGTGAAGAGACTGAGGATGAGCTTGAACGTGTTATTTGGATATTTATCAACATATAACACACACCTTCACTTTAAGAGGGAAGTTTCAGGAAAAAAATTACATTTTAGATAAAGAACTGTGAAGCAAAATAAGGCTCAGTGCCCATCAATGCAGCCTAATCAGTGCCCATCTGCAGCCTCACCATTGCCATGAATGCAGCCTCACCATTGCCATGAATGCAGCCTCTGAATGCTGCCTCACCATTGATATGAATGCAGCCTCTGAATGCAGCCTCACCATTGCCATGAATGCAGCCTCACCATTGCCAAGAATGCAGCCTTACCATTGCCAAGAATGCATCCTTATTATTGACAAGAATGCAGCCTTACCATTGACATGAATGCAGCCTCACAAGTGCCATGAATGCAGCCTCACAAGTGCCATGAATGCAGCCTCATAAGTGCCATGAATGCAGCCTCGCCATTGCCATGAATGCAGTCTCACCATTGACATGAATGCAGCCTCACCATTGCCATCGTTGCAGCCTGATCCATGCTCATTTGCAGCCTTGGAGGGGACAGGGAGGGGGCGGAACGAGCGCCAACAGATTACATACAGGAGAATCTCCTGTTTACGTGGCAGCCTCTTTAATACAAAGTCCTGCCTGCTATGATAGACAGAACAGTAGTCCAATGATGGCCCAGGAGACAGGACTTCCTATTACAGAGGCTGCCGAGTAAACAGGAGATTCTCACTGGATGTAATCTGACGGCACTCATCCCACCCCCTCTGAGGAATGATAAATACGGTATATACGGTATCCCAAGTGTGGGATTCGTTAGGGTCCACAAAAGATATATATATCTGAACCACTAGTGGGGCCGCATTAAACTGGAACGCGGGCCGCAATTGGCCCGCAGGCTGGACTTTGGACATACCTGCTGTAGGTGAACAACTGTGGCAGCCATTGATGATCTCCATCTTATAATTGTAATTTAGAGGGCTCAGCTGCTTAAAATCCAGATGTCTAAACTGTAGCCTCAGCAGTAGCTCTTGTTCATCTAAACATGCACTCCAGGACACCTAAAAATCAGCTCTTGTAGTAAGGCTGCATCTGCAAGGCAGGGTTAAATGCTTGTTTATGACTAGAGAACTTGGTAAAGCACTTTTACTAACCTGATCCTCCACTCCTGCAGGCTCCTCTGCACTGCTGGACCAATCCCTGAATCCTGAACTCTCCTATGCTTCTGTGGTCTAAGGTCTTCTGACTTCAACAAGACCAATGCACTGCTTTTTTGCTTACTGCTGCAAGGTAATGCTTTTAGGTTTCCTGGAGTTGGGCTTTAAGCTTGCCACACAGATTTTGAGTATTTGCATTATTGGCTCAGTAGACTGCTGATGTCGACTATGAGCTGTGGGCTTCAGCAGCATAGGTTGGACCTCCAATTCTTTCAGCTCTCCTCCCCTTACTGAAGTGTCCAAAGCAACTGTCTCTTCTGCATACCTAACTATCCATTGTCCCCAAATACAAGATATACATAACCCAACTGAAAGTAGCCCCAGTATAAAGCATCCAGCTAACCTTTTTCCTGCTTCTCAAGGTTTGATTGCAGATCTCTCATCCGTGAATCCATAGCAGCCATTTGCAATTCAAGATTTTTGATAGCTAAGAAAAGAGTTCACACAATCAATTTGAATGTATTATATGCTAAATAATTTTTATGTTCAGGACTAAACATTAGAATACGTTTCTACTTTTTTTTTTTCTCTTGAGACATTGAGAATTAAGAGGAAACTTTTCATTCCAGTTTTCCAGTGTTTGTAGTGGGCACCATAAAATAATAACATGCCTCTAACTGGCTAATGGCAAAAACAAAGGAGCATTTCCACCATATTACCCAATGCAGAAACCCCCTATAAACAACTTCAGACTACCAACCATATGACTCTTTACTAAATCCAACTATTCCATTTAACTTTTGTGGTTCCCAAGATCTGAGCATTTACCGTATGGACTGCAAGTGTTCCTAGGGCTTTAACATCAACAGTGGAAGCATATAACCACCAAAATAGGAAGAAGGGTCCTTGTACCCAAAAGTGATGTCTGAGATGTTCTGAAAAGTTCCAGAAAGTTTCTGCTGAGGAAAGTCTCCAGTGAAGAGCCACTGAGAGAGAGCTGGCCTGCTGAGGCTAGTGACCCTGATGAGTACCAGTACTTAATACTGAATCAAGGCTACACTGCTACACATGGCTAGAGACCAAGACTGCTAGAGGGACCACAGAGGACCATGCCCTGAAGCAAAGGAACCCACAAGGCCATGATTGCACACCACGATTGGTGAAAGACTGCTTCTCACATCTTTGCCCAGGTGGGACCTCGCTAAAGTTGCAGTATCCAGGTCTGCGTCACTATAGGACTGCAAGGACCCAGTGAGTTGCAAGAAAGAACTTCTAAACCCAGAATATCTGCTGCTTTGCCCAAGATCACTGCTACAGTGTTCAGAGCTGTTGATGTCACCCTCAGTGACCGCAAGAGTCGGTCTGCTCATGTAGCCAGAGTTTCAGACACCTACAAGAGGAAGAAGATCATGTGACAGACGTCAGAGAGGTGAGAGGCCTTGGCCACCATCTTTATTATACTCCTGCTTAATAACACAGCCTCCAGGGATTCATTCTGAGGATATGTCCCCCTTTCCTGTTGGAATTCAAAATTTCTGTTGAGAGCATTTCAACATAGCCTTGGACCCCAACACTGGCCACCATCGGTCATTAGGAGAAACTGTGATTTATAGTCCTTGAGTGTAGACTTCCTGTATTTAGGGTACCCCATAGACCAGGTCTTGAGAGGTATAGACTTTGCCCCTTCAAATCAAGTTTTGGTTTCCCTGTTTAAGAGGCTTGCATATTTTTTTAACAAACTGTGGTTTGGTTCAACCCTGATTTGCTTCTGTTTACAATTGTTTGTTATTATTGTTGCTGTTATTTGCCCTGTTGAACATACTGCCCAAAAAAAATCCTTTCCTTTAGCCTTAATGTCAGAGATTGCGGTACGGTTCAAAGGGTCATTACCACCAAGAGCCAGGGAACCCTAACATCAATGGCTCTTTTGGGAGAAAGCATTACAAGTTCAGAATCTAGGCCCTAAAATTAACTTCCATCCATCTAGCAATGGTAAAGCAAGAAGCATGAAGACCCCTGCTGTAATCCTCAGGAAACACAAGGAGGGAATCTGATTGTTTAAAATAAGGTAAGCTTCCTTCTCTGGCAAAGTGCACTGCTCCCCAGTCCAATAAAGTTTGAGACACCCATGCCCCACATTTAGAGATAAACTTTCTTTAAATGTTTTGGAGCAGGACTTAAGGAAGGAAGTACAATGCTCTGGGTATGGTGAATAGCAGGACCCACCTTTGGGAGGAAGGAGGCCTTAGACCACAAGACAACTTTGTCCTTTAACATGACTTTTGGTGCCTCCTTATTGGTTGATGTAGGCCAAGGTCATGGTATTGTCTGACTTGATTCTCATCTGGTGTCTTCGCAATAGAGGAGACAACCGAGTTGCTCTTAGATCTGGAAAGTTAATGGGAAGGAGAACTTCCTTCTCTGACAAAGTGCACTGAGCATCCAGAACTGCTCCCCAGTACAAAAAAGTTTGGAACATTTACAACGGTCCCAAAGCATAATGTTTCTACCTCCGTGCTTGACTGTAGGGATGGTGTTCTTAGGGTCATAGTCAGCATTTTCTTCCTCCAAACACGGTGAGTCATGTTTATGCCAAAAAGCTGAATTTTGGTGGAAATATTATGCTTTGGGGCTATTTCTCTGCTAAAGGTACAGGCCGACTTTGCCACATTGAGGGGCCAATGGACGGGGCCATGTATTGTAAAATCTTGGATGGGAACCTTCTTCCTTAGACAGAACACTGAAGATGGGTCATGGATAGGTCTTCCAGCATGACAATGACCCAAAACAGGCAACAAGGCAACAAAGGCAACAAAGGAGTGGCTCAAGAAGAAGCACATTAGGTCATGGAGTGTCTCTAGACCTCAATCCTATAGAAAATGGGAGGTGAAATTTTGAGTTGTCAAGCGACAGCCAAAAAACCTTAAGAATTTAGAGAAGATACGTAAAGAAGTGTGGACCAAAATCCCTCCTGAGCTGTGTGCAAACCTGGTAACCAACTACAGGAAATGTCTTATCTCCACGCTTGCTAACAAGGGTTTCTCCACCAAGTACTAAGTCATGTTTTGCTTGGGGATCAAATACTTATTTTACTTATTGAACAGAAACTCAATGTTTTTTGTGGATTTTTGGTTGATATTCTGTCTCTACCATTTAACCACTTCAGCCCCAGAAGGTTTTACCCCCTTCCTGACCAGAGCACTTTTTACAATTTGGCACTGTGTCGCTTTAACTGCTAATTGCGCGGAACTTCCTCTTTAATAGCAGCTTCTACCTAACAGTTATGGCAAAGTGGGGGGGATCAGGTTAGACAGACCCTAAATTGAGTCACACAGAGGAACCCCCTTACACTTTCATTTCATTTCATTTTCATTTTGTTTCTCAAATCATACTGTTGGGCTCTCTCAGCTGTACACAAGCTGCTTTAGTGCACACAGCCAGTGCTGGGCCTTTCCTTTTACACAATGCTTTGCAATATATCTTGCATGCATATATCTTGCATGCTGATCCCTGTATCAGACGTTTAGTTGTAAAATAAAGGAATCATTTTTCAAAGGAATTTTTGTAATAGGTTTCCATAGCAAAATGTTAGAAAAATAATATTAAACATCCATCAAAAAAATAAAATTAACCCAAACAGGACACAGCATTATAAACTTAACAGAGGTTTTAACCTTTCTTCATATTTCAAAGCTAAGAAAAAACATTTTGTCCAAAGCTTTACTTTAACCTTAAAAATTATATCATCTAGATATAGTATATCATTTAAAGCAAAAATTCTTGAGTACAATGTTCCATCCTACCTGAATTCTTGCAGTCTCCTGGTGGTCCTGGGAGTCCGGGGGGTCCCGGGGGTCCTGGTACTCCTTGTGGTCCCGGAATTCCAAACAATCCAGGCAATTCTGTTTAATTATAGCATACAATTCAGCACAATTTGAGAGTGAGGTGACCCTGGGCTCACTTTAAACATAGTTTATTTATTTATTTATTTATTTATTTCAGGTACTTATATAGCGCCGTCAATTTACGCAGCGCTTTACATATACATTATACATTCACATCAGTCCCTACACCCTCAAGGAGCTTACAATCTAAGGTCCCTAACTCACATTCATACATACTAGGGTCAATTTAGGCAGGATCCAATTAACCTACCAGCATGTCTTTGGAGTGTGGGAGGAAACCGGAGTACCCGGAGGAAACCCACGCAGACACAGGGAGAACATGCAAACTCCAGGCAGGTAGTGTCGTGGTCGGGATTCGAACCAGTGACCCTTCTTACTGCTAGGTTACATAGTTCCATAATAGGTGAGGTTGAAAAAAGACACAAGTCCATCAAGTCCAACCTATGTGTGTCAATATTACATTGGGTATCCCTGTATAATGCAGGGTGCTTATCTAATAGTTTTTTGAAACTATCGATGCCCCCCGCTGAGACCACCGCCTGTGGAAGGGAATTCCTTCTTACAGTAAAAAACCCTCTACGTAGTTTAAGATTAAACCTCTTTTCTTCTAATTTTAAGTAACTTTTTTTTTTTTTAAATTAACTTCTGGATTTACCAGCCCCCCCCCCCCCCCCCATTATCCCACTTTAGAGCCCTTTGAAGCATTGATTTAAAAAGATCTGTCCGGGTTCAATCACATCAAAGGTCCTCTTTGCCAATTTGTGTAAACAGTGTTATGCTGTATTATATATATATATAATAAATATATATATATATATATTTATTTTTTTATATTTTTTGTAAAAGTAATGAAATGTTTAAAGTGGTTCTAATGCTGATTTCACACTATCTAGGGTGACAGACAATTTACTGCAATTGTAAAACGTCTGTCACAGCAAGGACACACAAAACAGTTGTTTTCTACCTTTTATTTCAGTGGATCATACTGAATCGCATGGCACTTTTCAGCAGCACAGTGTATCGCACTGCTGTACATTGCCATGAATGAAGTGTAGTCACATATAGTTTCTACAAAAAAAAAAAAAGTAGCCGCGTGATGTGCTGAACCGGGCTTCACACTGTTCCCTATCGCAGTTAGGAATAGACAGCTACCAGAGTGGCAGCTGTCTGTCCCTGTGCAAATTCACCCAACTGCATTCCCTGCATTAAAGTGGATGTAAACCCGAAATTTTTTTATTTTTTTATTTATCATACTGTAGAGTATAAGATTTTCTACCATTTGAGCCCAGTCTTGCCACACAGAGTTAATCCATCTCTGAGCAATCCTTTTTTATTGTTCAGTGAGATGAATCTTGACAAACAGAGAAAAACTTTGTCAAATCCTCCCCCTTGCTGTGAGTAACAGGTGATTTACATATCTTGTGCACTATCCTAAGACACAGGCATTATTTTTTAATTCCCTCCCACTCCTTTCTTCAGCAGCTCTGCAAGGATTGGCTGTTCCACACCTCAGCATGATTTGGCGTGCTGAAGTCATGTGGTTACTTTCCTGTCTTTTCACTGGATGTTAGAGATCATAGCAGAAGTTCAGTGTAAGAAATACACAGGAGAAAAATTCATATTGACAAGGGGAGTGTAGAGGTGGGCGGGGAGTCCACTGACATCACGACTCCACCCACCGAGCTCCAGACAACAGACCCACCCACAGAATTTGCAGTTTTTCGGGTCTAATAACAGACAGTGGGGAGACATTTGACAGGTAAAGATACATGCAGGAGGTATGTATATCCTTATAGATAACCCCTATGGCAGTATTTTAGAAAGGATGACATTGGGTTTACATCCACTTTAAGGTAAAAAATATTTAGGCATCAGTATTGCCCCCTCACCCAACTTATACTTACCTGAGTTCTCACTCAATCCAGTGCTGTGCCTGTCTGGAGAGGCTCTGTCTTCTCTCCCCACTCTACCAGGACAGACTGAAAGCAGCAGAAGCCATTGGCTCCCACTGCTGTCAGTCAAATTCTGTGATGAGAAACAGAGGGCGGGGGGGCCAAGCCGCTCTGTCTGTGTCTATGAACGCCCCCATAGGAAAACAGATTCCTATGGGGGGCACTCGCTGAAGGGGAGGAGCCAGGAGTGTGCAGCAGTGGGCCCGAGAAGGGGAGGTTCGACAGCGCAGGTATGACGTTTTTTATTTAAAAAAAAAATTAAACTTAACTTTACTATTACTTTAAATCATTTTTATATTTTTTGTAAATATAATAATTTGTGTATATATATATATATAATATATATGTGTGTATATATATATATATATATATATATGTGTGTGTGTGTGTGTATTCACATAAACACATCTTTATTTTTATGAAAAACATAACTGATCTTAAAAAGTGCAAATCCATGCAACAAAATTCCCCAAAACTCCTATTCCAGATTCTCTTTATGATATGAATATTTATACCTTGTTCTCTCTTCACTCTTCCAGGAGTATCGCTCGGCGTCACTAAAGCCGCATGGAGAAAAAGTAGACCAAAACCTAACAGAGCTTTCATATTCTAGTCACAGCGGATCTACAGAGGAAGAAAAAAAAAATCTTTTATTCGATTTATGCTGATGCCCCCACTCCATTATTGAATGAACTTGCCTTCGCTCATCTCAAAAAATACTACTTGTCATGGAAATTTAATAGCAAGAATGTGTTCTAAGTCATTGACCAGTTGGGGAAGTTTTTAGTTTCCATCCTGGAAACGCACCAGGAAATCTCCCCAATGTGATGGGGAATCCCCTTCTAGTTGTTGGAGAAACAGGTGTCCCTATTGGATGATCTTTGCTGTTTCAGATCTCATACCACGTTATGTCCTGGTGACGATGGCCACCATAGCAAATAGAGTGAATCCCCCGAGTGGAAATACAGTAATAAATCATCACAGAGGATTTTACTCTTCCTGACTTCCAAAACTACAAATAAAGAAAAAATATATTTTCCATTGAATTCAATTTTTTTCATTGAAAATGTAAAAATATTCTCACCATCTAAAAACTGGTGAATTGAAAAAAAAAAAGATCTTAAGTCATTTTGGCAGCTGGACCTACCAATACATAGAAATACATGTATTGAGAAATAGAAGTAAGGTGCTCAGTTAATGGCACTTAATCGTACAATGGTACTCACCAAGGTAGACAAAAGAAACCTGACCAAGGTAGACACAAGAGACCTGGAGAAGATGAAGCAGAAGATCCAACGTGGTCATCTATATATACTGATATGTTATCTGACTATGTACATATTTCTACCTGCAACCTAAATAAATCAAAAACAGCTAATACAAACTTTGACCCCAAATCTCTTCTAAAGAAAAGAATGAATTCAGTAAGCAGATTTTTAGTGTCTACAAAGACATGCTTTGGTTTACCATGAAATATAGAAGATCTACAATTATTAAACTTCTGTGTGCATAACCCTTTTTTTTACAGAGATGACAGTAAATGAAAAAGGTATTTCAGGAAACATGGCACTGTCAAAATTTACTTCACAGTATTGCACAAATAATTACATTTTTTCAGATTTTATTTAACCACTTCCCTACCCGCCTATAGACATATGACGTGTAAACACACAGATTCACGTCCACGTTCAGAGGAGAGCGATCTTTGTTCCCAGAACGGAGGAACACTGATCGGTCTCCTCCCCTTGTGCGTCCCCTTCCCCTACAGTTAGAAGCATTCCCTAGGAAACACATTTAACCCCTCCCCGCCCCCTAGTGGTTAACCCCTTCACTGCCTGTCACATTTACACAGTAATCAATGAAATTTTATAGCATTGATCGCTGTATAAATGTGAATGGTCCCAAAAATGTGTCAAAAGTGTCCGAAGTGTCCGCCATAATGTCGCAGTCACGAAAAAAAAATCGCGATCGCCGCTATTACTAGTAAAAAAAAAATAAATAAATATTTTTTATAGACGCTATAACTTTTGCGCAAACCAATCAATATACGCTTATTGCAATTTTTTTAACCAAAAATATGTAGAAGATTACGTATCGGCTGAAACTGAGGAAAACATTTGTTTTGTTTTTTTTTTAATTGGGATATTTATTATAGCAAAAAAGTAAAAAATATTGTGTTTTTTTCAAAATTGTCGCTCTTCTTTTGTTTATAGCGCAAAAAATAAAAAACGCAGAGGTGATCAAATACCACCAAAAGAAATCTCTATTTGTGGGGAAAAAAGGACGTCAATTTTGTTTGGGTACAACGTCGTACGACCGCGCAATTGTGGTTTAAAGTGCGACAGCGCTGAAAACTAAAAATTGGTCTGGGAAGGAAGGGGGTGAAAATGCCTGGTATTGAACCAGTTAAAGATAGAAAAGTTTTCCATTTACATAGTAACATAGAAACACATTGTCATACAGGAAAGATAGACAATTAAAAGATAAAGAAATAGAGGACTAAAAGACAGCACTGAGCATACAAAGTCCCATCACCTGAAAATTTTGGTGGCATTCTATAAACATTCAGTCTAACCACAGTTAGCATTGAAAGTGATATAGGAAATAAGCAATTGAGGGGCTCATTACATCTATCCATCTGGACCATATTGCATCAAATTTTCCATTGTATTGCGGAGGAGGTGTGTATGCTTTTTAAAATTAAATACATCTTCGATTCAGATTTCCACTCTATAATTGGTGGAATAGCAGGTACCAATTTTAGAGCAAGCATTTTCTGTGCTATAAAGAGTGTTCTTGAAACCATTATGGTTAAGTTATTATCCAACACAGTAGAGTCAACATAGCCTAGTATACATGTTAAAGGATCAGGATTCATTCATACCATAAAGTCAACTTAATGTATAAGGTTACCCTGCACGTGGTTACACCGACACAATGTGAATTCTCTCTAAGATCTATAAAGAAAGTCAGCTGTACAATGCATTCTATGAAGGATATAAAGCTGTGCATATGGGAGAGCAAAACCAGTTGCATGTGCTATAGTTTATCTTCTCAGAGCTCCTTGGAGAGAGAAACCAGATCCTCCTCCCATCTGTGTTTGCAGGGGAGTGGAAACTTAAAAGAGAAGTAAAGGATTTTTTTCTTTTCATATTCATACTTACCTAGGTGGATGCAGCATCAGTCCAATGCTGCATCTGTCCCCCGGCGTCTCTGCACTGAGAACTGAGCGATCGAACACCGCCAACATCGCTTGGTTTTTAGAGCTCCGTGAGCAGAGAGTTGTAGACTGTCAGTCACAGCTCTCTGCTCTGCCCCCTCCTCACTCACTGGAGCGCTGGGCTGTGTAGGGGGTGGGGGTGGCCAGCTCAGGCTCTCAGCGGCTTGCTGAGAGGCTGAGCCGGGCGTCAGTCCAGGCACCTGGTGGATCCTGACTTTATTGTCATGATGACGCGGTGCCTGTACTGACATCCGTGACGTCAGCAGAGAGTGGACTTCAGCCCGCTCTCTGCTGAAAACTGGTCACAGGAGTGCAAAATGAACTGCACTCCTTTGATCCATAGGAGAAGTCCAGCCAAACAAGCTTGGCCGGACTTCTCCTTTAAGGAGAAATTTCATTACCAACTGTGTATACGGTATTGAGATAAGCGCTTTTGGTGGATTTAGCTTAGAGTTAGCAGGTCATAGATGATGCGATTTTTCTTTCCTGCAACCTGTGCTTGATTCTGTGTTGATGGGGGAAAACCTTCCTGCAGAGCGATTGTATTCTCCTGGCAGGGGTGCGTGGGGAGCTGTCCCTACAAGGAGAACTCTGATTATTGCTAGCAGCTATAGCCACTAGCAATAATCGCATGTAAAAATCTGACATTCTGGTTGTGCCCAAGTCGATTAATGGATCGACTTGGGTACAATCAGCCTGCCCATTGATGGTTCGAAATCTCGGCTGGTCCCTGATGAACTAGCCAAGATTCAAACCATCTATGGATGACTTTAGAGTATTAAATAGGGACTCAGAAGAGAAGGAGAAAGTAGGACTCAGACATTTTGTATGAAGCTCATGGCGTAATTGCAAATATTGATAAAACCATTTTTAGTCTAAGGTCGAATTTTAAGCAAAATTGTTGAAAAGATTTTAAAATTTCCTTCTGAATAGAGTTAAAAAAGAGTTGTGAATCCCACCCCCTCCAACCCCTGAAAGCCCTAAAGCAAGTTGAGTTCAGACAGCATTTCATTTGACCAAAGTGGGGTATAGCTAGTGTGGCCAGTTACTGCCAGCAAGTTTTTAGCTGCCTGCCATACCTTGCACATCAAATATGAAGTGGAACATAGGCGCTGTAGAGTAAAAATAGGAGAGTCCAATGCTGCAATGGATTTTTACCAAGCACTAAAGAGGAAAGTATATTATAGGAGGACGTGTGTGGGCGCAATTTTCTCAGCCAGCCATGTGTTGGCGTTGGGCCACAATAAAATAGGTATAACTAAAACTGGAAGTGGCAATTTATCAGATAAAAATCTAGCAAGCAGGCAAAGCACTTCAGGAGAATAAGGGGGGTAATGTCAGAGAGCGTACCTCGGCGGGCAGGGTGTTCGCGGTGGTGTGCGTCGGGGCGCGTCGGCTCGCGCGTTCCTGCGGGTCCCGCTGCGCGTGTTCCTCGCAGTGCTGGCATTCGTGTCCCGGTCAGGTCTGTTGTGTGTGCCGGTGTGCGGCGGCGCGCGCGTGGGCGAGTGTGCGCGCCGGTGCCGGCACATGCACGTCGCTTGGTGCCAAACGGCCCATTTAAGCCGGCTTCCCTCTGTGATCAGTGCTGCCTGATCAACAGCTCTGCCGTCCTTAGTGCCTGACCCTTGTACCTGTATTGTTCCTGATCTCCTGACGACCCGGCTCTGTTACCAGTACCTCCCTCTGAACTCTGCCTGCACCCGACCTCTGCCTGTCTGACCATCCGTTTGCCTGCTCCACTGTACCTCATCTGCCTGCCTGTTGCCGAACCCAGCCAGTCTCCTGACCATCCTGCTCAGTCTTGTTGCCTGTGTTCCAGTCAGCACCAGCCATCATAGCCTGCTCTTCCATCTGTATCTGGACTTCTGCATACAGGCTCTCCTACCACACCGCACTACTGTGCCTCCTGTTCACCTTACCAGGGGCCGCGAGTCGGACGCGTAAGGGAGCCTACCTTCTGCCCAAGCGGACTCATCAGTCTGGTAAGTAGGAGCTTGATAGGTAAATATACATTTGCTACAACACAACACAACTCAACTCAAACAATTTAGGGTGCAAAAGGATATATCTACCATGTTACATAGTTACATAGTAGTTGAGGTCGAAAAAAGACACAAGTCCATCAAGTCCAACCTATGTGCGTGATTATATGTCAGTATTACATTGTATATCCCTGTATGTTGAGGTCGTTCAGGTTCTTATCTAATAGTTTCTTGAAACTATCGATACCCCTGCTGTGACCACCGCCTGTGGAAGGGAATCCCACATCCTTGCTGCTCTTACAGTAAAGAACCCTCTACGTAGTTTAAGGTTAAACATCTTTTTTTCTAATTTTAGTGAGTGGCCACAAATCTTGTTAAACTCTCTTCCACAAAAAAGTTTTATCCCTATTGTGGGGTCACCAGTACGGTATTTGTAAATTGAAATCATATCCCCTCTCAAGCGTCTCTTCTCCAGAGAGAATAAGTTCAGTGCTCGCAACCTTTCCTCATAACTAATATCCTCCAGACCCTTTATTAGCTTTGTTGCCCTTCTTTGTACTCGCTCCATTTCTAGTACATCCTTCCTGAGGACTGGTGCCCAGAACTGGACAGCATACTCTAGATGCAGCCGGACCAGAGTCTTGTAGAGCGGGAGAATTATTGTTTTATCTCTGGAATTAATCCCCTTTTTTATGCATGCCAATATTCTGTTTGCTTTGTTAGCAGCAGCTTGGCATTGCATGCCATTGCTGAGCTTTTCATCTACTAGGACCCCCAGGTCCTTTTCCATCCTAGATTTCCCCTGAGGTTCTCCCCCCAGTGTATAGTATTATAGTATTGATAGAATAGTTGCGGAGCGTGGGAGCCATAATGTGGGGTCCCATACTCACCACTAAATTAGGCCAGGACAACAGGTGTGCGGTTCCCAGAGGCAGCAGCAGGTGTCTTAACTGGGAACTGAGGAGGCGGAGCCAACGGCACCCCAGTGGGGCAAACCAGAGGACAGGCACGGTGCACATGTGGGAGTGTGTCCCCAGGAGTCTCACTGAGTCCATGTGTAATGGAAACTGTAGGCGTAAAAAAAGTATAATAATGCATTAAGTACTAATGATATGTATATATCTCTGTATGAATAAAGAGCCTGAGCCAAGAATAATAAGGACATAGGAGACTGAAGGGGGAAAGGGAAATGGCAAAGAAATGCCAGCAAGTGATATGAATCAGAGGAATGAACAAGAGAGAAAGAAAAAGAGTGAAAAAAAAACAAATTAAAATTGAAATTGAATTGGTGACAGAAAAGCAAGCAAAAAGTAAGATAAATGCTCAGAGTGAGCCATGTGCAAGTAATGAAGTGTACCTGGAATTGGTGGAAGTAGGTGAGTCTGGTAAGTCTAGGCAGGTGAAACAGCAGGTGTGTGTGTCCTCTGTGATGCAAAGACTAAAATGCACATCATGTCAGACCCCCAATATATACCCCCAGGAGATCCAACAGGGCTCCGCCGACAACACCATGGTTGGATGACTGACACATGAGTGCAGGAGGCACCCAGCGACATGGGGGGCGTGCAACTGCAAACGCCTTCCCGATGCATCCAGATGGCCTAATGTGTACAGCCGCAATGACATCGCAAAATCGCAGATGCCATGCCGCCGGAACACATGCATGGCGTCGAGGTGTAGGTGTTCTCATCCACTCAAAGAGCAGGTGGGGACAGTTGGAGACAAGAAATCTCCCTGTATACACCTTGCAGCTCACAGGCAAGACAATGGTGCCGCTACCACAAAGGAACTACACAACAGGGGGGCCTGAACGTGTGCCAATGCTGGAAATTGCAAACTAAACACTAGCGAGTCAATTGTATGAACCAAATAAAAATATATAGTATATCTGCATGGATGCATGTAATGACCACAGACCAGGTTTGGGCTGTTGGGTGTCTTCCACCCGGGTTCAATATTGAAAAAATAAAAAGGGTCTGGTGTCACCAGTGACCCACCTCCATCCCTGAAATATGCAACAAAAGATTCGCCCTAATGGGACTTTAAGTGAGGTGGGCACCATTTGGCCAAAAAGCATCATACCAGTAATTGGAGTATACAGTGTATGTGTTTATTCAGGTAAAAGTCATGCATACAGTGGTATCATCAGCAATGGCCAGTTGTAAAACAATATACATGTAAAATGGATAATGGTTACATAAATGGATAATAAACATGTAATATACGGGCACCTGGTGTACCCTATGAACAGAAAACATGTGATACACAAGCATCAAGTGTACACAACGCATTTCGCGAGACCCAGCTCGCTCTTCAGGGGTTGATGCGTGTACAGAATGTACCTAAGATGGAAAAATATAAATAGGTACTTTTTGCTTGCTTTTCTGTCACCATTTCAATTTCAATTTGTTTTTTTTCACTCTTTTTCTTTCTCTCTTGTTCATTCCTCTGATTCTTATCACTTGCTGGCATTTCTTTGCCATTTCCCTTTCCCCCTTCAGTCTCCTGTGCCCTTACTATTCTTAGCTCAGGCTCTTTATTCATACAGAGATATATACATATCATTAGTACTTAATGCATTATTATACTTTTTTTACGCCTACAGTTTCCATTACACATGGACTCAGTGAGACTCCTGGGGACACACTCCCACATGTGCACCATGCCTGTCCTCCGGTTTGCCCCACTGGGGTCCCATTTGGCTCTGCCTCCTCAGTTCCCAGTTAAGACACCTGCTGCTGCCTCTGGAAACCACACACCTGTTGTCCTGGCCTTATTTAGTGGTGAGTATGGGACCCCACATTATGGCTCCCATGCTCTGCAACTAGTCTATCAATACTATACCACCTACCTATTTATATTCTTCCATCTTAGGTACACGCATCAACCCTTGAAGAGCAAGCTGGGTTTCACAGACACGTTGGGTACACTAGATGCTTGTGTATCACACGTTTTCTATTCATAGGGTACACCAGATGCCTGTGTATTACATGTTTATTATCCATTTATGTACCCATTGTCCATTTTACATGTATGTTGTTTTACAACTGGCCATTGCTGATGATACCAATGTATGCATGAATCTTACCTGAATAAACGCATATACTTTATACTCCAATTACTGGTATGATGCTTTTTGGCCAAATGTTGCCCACCTCACCATTTGGCCAAAAAGCTAAGCTGTACCCCGTGTTCTGTGCATGTTCATGCATTGTTTTTATGGCCTTTTGTCAGTTGCATTTTGTGAGTACCCACTTTTGTATAAAACATTTTTTAAATTAAATTATCTTTGGTAATGCACTAGATGTGCGCGCCTTCCATTTCTGTTTTTCTTGTATACTATTAATGTTAGGCTAACTGGTCTGTAATTCCCAGGGATTTTTATGGGGCCCTTTTTAAATATTGGTGGTTTTCTCCAATCAGCTGTTACCATTCCAGTCAATAGACTAACAGTAAAAATTAGGAACAATGGCCTGGCAATTATTTGACTGAATACCCTCGGGTGCAAGCCATTTGGTCCCGGTGATTTATTAATGTTAAGTTTCCCAAGTCTAATTTTAATTCTGTCCTCTGTCTAAGATCTGATTACTACGACGTTTTCCATGATTAGTTATCCGGTGAGTTTGTTTTTCTCCTACACAAGTGATGGTGGAGTAGGGATAATTAAGATTACCTGTCACTACACCGACTCTTTGGTTTTGGTGTTTGGACTTTTCTTTGAGGATTTCTTCAAAATTGTTTTGGTTTAACTATTATGAAATATTGTGTTTTTCATGCACTGAATGTTCATTGTCATTTGATTTGAGTTAGCGTTGACCTTTTATATATATATTTGTTAAACTGCTTAATAGGGTGATTTATTCACTTGGAAAAGGGTCAGCTCTTTTCAAATTTTTTGCACTTGTATTGCACTTTCACCTATTGTTGTTTGGTGCCATCATTTGTTAATATAATTAATAATACAATTTTATCTAGTCTTGGTAATTGAGAAATCAGATAAGGAAGGGGGGGGGGGCATGGCTTGGCACGCAATGTGGACAGCCGCACTGTGACTGAGCTCCGGGATACTGTGAGACCCGGGACCCGGAAAACACCATCTACAAGACGAGTATGTCCACACATTTGAAGAGAGGAACGCATGGACATACCCTCCGCTCCCTGTCAACTCCCAAAAAGAAAATCTCGCCCGGAAACCTCAGCAAATACAGATACAACGGAGGAGGGCGATCTGCCAAGATGGCGCCGACACACAGACTCAGCCTGGAGGAAGACATAGAGGATGACGAGGTGTCCCTGCCAGCATCTGAGGATTCAGTAGCAGGTAAGATTGATAAAGACAGACCTCTGACCTATGCTACCATGACAGATATTAACATTAGGCATTAAAAGATCGTTCACCTCAGCTATTACTGACATAAAAACAGAGCTGCTGAGACTCTCTGAACAAATGGCTGTGTCTGAGTGCGCTGGGAGGAGGAGAGATCGAGCACTGTCCAGACTAGACGACATTACCACTGCACACAACCAGCACCTGATTGAAATGAACAGACTTAGAGGATTTAGATAACCGAGGAAGAAGGCACAACATTAGAGTCAGAGGGATTCCAGAGTCTGTCTCCTCGGACCAAATTAAGCCTGCACTGACTTCCATATTCAACAGCCTATTAAATTGACCTGAACACTCCCCCATAGAATTTGATAGAGCTCACAGAGCCCTCAGGCCCAGAGCACCTGATGATAATCCACTCAGAGATACCGTGTGCTGCCTTCCTAATTTTGGTTTGAAGGAAGAGGTGCTACAAAAAGCAAGATCCAGTGACCAGATTCTGGTCAATGAGAACACAATTCAACTGTTCCAAGATCTATCACCCATTACATTAAAGAATAGAAGGGCACTGAAACCCCTCCTGGAGGTTCTGAAAGAAAAGAGCATAAGCTATAGGTGGAAATTCCCTTTTGCACTCCAAGCTGCCTACATGGGTAAACAATATATACTCAAAATCCCTGATGAACTGAACAGATTCTGTGAAAACCTCCAGATCATGCCAGTGGAACTACCAGATTGGTACGCAGAGTTTTTGTTACCCCCTGAAATCTCCACCCCACCATCCGGCAATGGAACAACACTGTCTCACTCATCCTCTCAACAGGGGAAAAAACGCAGAAACACCTACAGAAACAACTATGACTCCCCCTCGTCCTCCAAAAGTGCCAAAAGCCAAAGGCTAAAATAAGTATGTTCTACAAGATCCTCACAAACATTCAGCTACCGTGATGCATATCTGCCCCTCACTTGAAAAAGATTACTGTTTTTCCTCCCGTTTCTCTCCATCATTGAGGTTTTTTTTTTTATTTTCTCTCACCTCATGCCTTTTTGCTTCTCTCATTCCAATCTCATAAGACCCGCTGATATGTAACTGTGAGCATTAGGAAAGTCATAATGTTTTCTCCATGAACGCCCACTAGAGTGCAGCCTCACACAAATTTGGCTCACATTACAAACTCTCTCTACAGACTTTATTCCTGGAAATGAACACGTTTAATACCTGTCAGAATCCCTCCCTCCGAACTGAATACAACCAGAAACCCATATACTATCTGAGGGAAGAAGGAAAGGAGGGATACATATTAAGTGTCCTGACTCCGTAAGCACTTTCATACAGCTATAACGATTATAGTTTACCACTATACTCCTTACTTATCATCATTCACTAAGGGCTATATCTGATGTTGGAACCCCCCCTTGGGGAAAACATCAGATTTTTAATATAAAACCATAACTAATGCATCTTCATTCACAGGAATTATAAGCCATTGGTAAACAGGGGAGATGAACTGAACTTCCTGAATGTAGATAAGAAATATGTACTAACTTTTCATTCTTTTCTTCCCTTTGTTCCACCTTCCCATTTGTCCACCTCTTACTACCCTTTAAGGTATACACGTGTCAAGGTATAAGACTATCGCTAATGTCCATACTTCTACACTCTAGCTTTTCTCGCTGCTCAGACATCTGATGTGTAAAACACACATTGCTCAATTAATGGCTGCAACTCGCGGTCAGGAGCCTAATCAACTGGAACACCCATAACAACTCCAGCTAAACAGTGAGTACACAAAATCAACATCACATGTCTGCCAAGTGACAAATCTTTAAATACCTACTGAGGAAACATTCATTGCCACCAAGTTGGAGGAGACCTATCCTCTTGGAGGCTTTTATTACTCAGACCTACCTCTAGCCCCGCTCTGGAGGAGAGGCTTTCTAGCCGATATACTTATAGCAGGCACACCAGCCAGCAAGTCTTGAAGCTTGAGAGGGAACTATAAGGTTTATAAAGTCTTGTATATTAAGGTGCTAATACAGAAACCCTAAATTTTGCCAGTGGCTCCCCCAGCTCCAGGTCATAGGGCGTATCTAAATGGAGAACTAGAACATGTAGCCACCAAATGCCGCTATACTGTACTGCACACTAACAGAGTGCTTATTGTTGCATTGTTGAGTTCTGGTTTATAATGTTATATGGTTCAAAGGTTTTTCTTTTTCTTTTCTTTTTTTTTTTTTAATTTGTTTCTCTATTAATGTTCTATATGTTTGATTGCTCCCTTCATCCTATGCGGAAATCGCAAACTGTATATGACAGATGAGATGAATGGAATGTCTTTCTTTTGCTTTAAAGTATATGACTTGCAACACTCTCAATAACTACCAAAGCAAAATATTACTCTCTATTTTTAAATAGACTATAGTTATCATATTTTCTATAAGAAATTAGACAGTTTAAAATTTCTTTCTCATGTTATTAACACAAAATACCTGGGTCTCGCACTGTCACATGAGACAGACCCCGATCCCAACTTTACAACTATATATACCAAGCAAACACCACTAATGTGCCTCCCACATACCCCCCAGAGTCTACATTAGTGCCTAGTTTTCCTAGGTTACTACCTAGCTCCTCACCTCGTAGGTGAGATTTGAGCAACCACTCAACTACCCTTATCTAAAACTTTCTACCCCACCCCCCTCTTACCTTATCCTATCCCCTTTCTCAACCCACCACTTCCCTGGTGTACAATAAAAGACACTAGAACGTCCCACAAAATAAACATCAGCCTGACAAAACTTAAATGCCTCAACATTTCTCAATAAATAACCTGATAAACTACACCATGGCATACAAATTTCTAGGGAAATCACCAACCCTAATCTCTCACAATGTTAACGGGCTGAACATACCCGAAAAGAGAGCGAAACTGCTAAAAGAAGTTAAAAAAGCACTTCGGTCAATTGTGTTTCTACAAGAAACACACTTCAAAAGCGAACATGTTCCCAAATTCACAGACAATATTTTCACAGAAATGTACCACACCACTAATCCCTTAGCCAAAACTAAGTGTCTCAATGCTAATCAACAAAAACTCCCCTTTCAAATTACATCAGCAACTTATAGATCCAGAAGGACGCTATCTTCTCTTAGAGGGCGACTGGGCAGGAGCACCCATCACATTGGCCAATGTGTACTTTCCAAATACAACCCACATTCCATTCTGCTGTAAGATTATAGATGAAGTGAAATGGTTTGCTGAAGGGTGCATTATTCTGGGAGGTGACTTCAACATTCTCCTCTCCCCCACAAAGACACATCAACAGGCCACACCACTGTAACATACAGAACCCTTAGACGTCTCAAATTGCTCTTAAACGCCTTATCATTAGTGGACACATGGAGATTGATTCTCACTACGAAGAGCGATTACACCTTTTTCTCTTCCCCACACAAACAATATTCTCGGATTGATTTAATCTTTGTTTCACAGAGAGATCTAAGCAATTTGGAAGCAGCAGAAATAGGCATTATTTCCTTCTCAGATCATGCTCCTACGGCTATATCTATACAACTTGACCCCCCCAAACAATCGACCTTTAACTGGAGACTCAACGCATCACTCCTGACTGACCAAAGGGTGAAAGATGAATTACATGATACGCTGTCTGAATACTTTAGGAATAATTTAGACGCAGATACCAATCCCTTGACTAATTGGGAAGCCCATAAAAGCATCCTGAGAGGACACCTGATGAAATGAGGTTCCAGGAAAAAGAGAGAAAGAGAAAAAAATTTCCAAACTGACTTCGCAAATAGCGAGACTGAAATCACTACACAAATAATCCCTCTCAATCTCAGTAGAAGAAGAACTGACCTGGTGCAGGAATTCCCTAAAATTAATTCTGAAGATCAGAAAAGCACTTTTCTTTAAGAAAAGCATATTTTTTGAACATGGGGACAAAAGCGGGAAACTGCTGGCCAAAGCACTCAAAGACACGACACAGACAGGCAAGGTACATGCTATAAGGGACAAAGATGGAATACCGAGACACAAACCTACTGACATTGCAGAACTTTTTCGTAAATTTTATTCGAGACTATACAACCTCCCAGAACAACATAAACCCCCACAACTCTTCTCGACGAAACAAGAAACAATACATCAATTCCTAAAAGACAGCAAAATCCCCTCACTCACCCAAACAGAAAGAAACAAATTAGAAGAACCCATATCAACCAATGAACTATTAGAAGCCATTAAGGACCTAAAAACAGGGAAAAGCCCAGGCCCAGATGGCTTTACTTCACAATATTACAAAACATACACACATATACTAACCAAACCCCTTCTATCAGCTTTCAATTATCTGACAAAACACAACCACAATCACGAATCTTTTTTCATGGCCCACATCGCAGTGATTCCTAAACCTGACAAAGACCATATGGAATGTGCAAGCTACAGACCCATATCTTTACTAAACATAGATTTAAAGCTCCTAGCCAAAATACTAGCCAATAGATTAAAACCCCTTCTATCAAAGATTATAGGACCAGAACAAGTAGGATTTATGCCAGGTAGAGAGGCTCGTGATAACACAACTAAAGCACTTAATTTAATCCATTTCGCCAGAAACTCTGAGACAAAACGACTCCTTCTCTCCACCGATGCCGAGAAGGCTTTTGATAGAGTCTCCTGGGATTACATGATGACCACCTGCTCCCATATAGGACTAAATGAGAGTATGCTTTCAAGGATCTCAGCACTCTATCGGAATCCCCAGGCTAAAATTAAAGTTAATAACATTCTTTCGGACCCAATCAAAATACAGAATGGGACACGACAAGGTTGCTCCCTCTCACCCCTTCTTTTCATCATCTCCTTAGAACCCTAAATAAGAACAATTAATTTATCTGAAGACATAAGGGGTTTCAGGGTTGGGGGCAGAGAATATAAAATAGCCATCTACGCGGATGACCTTCTATTATTCCTGACACACCCACATATCTCCATTCCCAATCTTGAAAAGCATTTTGAGACCTTCAGATATATCTCTAACTTTAACCAAGTTAACCAATCAAAGTCAGAAGCATTAAATATTAACCTACCATCAGACCAACTTAAATTGATGACAGACAACCATAACTATAAATGGGAACAAAATACCTTGACATACCTAGGAATAAACCTAACTAACAATATAGAGTCCTTATACCACAATAATTACAAACCCCTCCTAACCATGTTGATCAGAGACCTTCAAAAATGGTCATCCAAAACCTTCTCCTGGTTCGGCAGAGCCTCAATTCTAAAAATGACAATCCTTCCGAGATTGCTCTATCTCTTCAATGCACTTCCCATTAAAATTCCTGAGTCTTTTTTTACCAGCCTCCTCAGAGCACAAAGACGCTTTTTGTGGGCTGATAGAAAACCGAGAATAAAGCTCAATTTACTGTCACTACCCAAACATAAAGGGGGAATAGGCCTTCAGAATTTCAAAAAATATCACCAAGCATCGCACATCACGAGAATAATCGACTGGCACTGCCATAGCTCAAACAAAGATTGGATCCAATTAGAACAAAATTTATCCCCATTCAACCTACTCTTTTATCCATGGTCACTACACTCCAAAACAGATAAGAAGCTAAACCACCCCTTAGTGGCAAACACACTTGACATCTGGCATAAAGTGGCAGGCACCCACAAACTGGCTTCAATACCCGGCCCACTGACACCTGTCACCAACAACCCGACTTTATCCCAGGCTTACACCTGAGGAACATGTCGACTTGCACAGCCTCCCAATGTTTAACGGACTCCAAGGTCAAACCCCTGGACACCCTACAAGCAGAATGGGACGGACCATCTCCTGGCTTGTGGCTTTATATGCAACTAAAGGATTTCCTGTTAAATAGCAAATATAGATCTTCATATATCCTACCATTACTCCCTCTTGAAAACCTATGCTTCAAAAGATCACCAATAGCCAATACCACTTCTCTAGCCTACCTCTGGCTGAATCAAGCCCAGCATACAGATGACACAAAACACAAAGAAAAGTGGGAAAAAGACTTAAATACTAAGATTTCATCTAAACAATGGGAGAATGCTTGCATCGTGACACATAAATGCTCCTTAAGCACTAAATATCACAAAATCTCTTATAAAATCCTTACCCAATGGTATGTCACACCACACAAGGCTAGGAGATGGTTTCCCACAATATCAGACACCTGCTGGCGTTGCGGAGTGGAAGTAGGCACCTACCTCCACGTATGGTGGGAATGCCCACCGCTCCATGTTTTTTGGGAGGCAGTTATAAAATGGACTAAATTTATAACAGAAACCACGCTTGAATTCACTGCAGCCACATGTTTGATTAATGTGAACAAACTCACCATAAGCAAATACAAGAAGTCTCTTTTCAGACATCTATTATTAGCCGCCAAAACACTTATCCCCCTTCATTGGAAGACCACACATGTACCCAACATTAAAGACTGGTTAGAAAGAGTAAACTACATTTACAAAATGGAGGAAATTGCCGCCATGAAGAAAGAAAACAGCACAAACTTCAACAGTACCTGGCAACCATGGTTGGTATTCTTATATTCCCCTGAATACCACTCACTTACCACTTAATATACTATGTGTAACAGATTGCTGTCTCACTAAACTGTCGACAAGGCAAGTTGTACTATATCTCACCACCACCTAAGCTCTCCTCTAAAGATTGTTAACGAAATTACAAACCTCTCCACCTATCTGATACATTTGCTAAATGTTGCTTACCACATATTTTGGTGGGACACTTACTATAATACTCCACGCTCATCTCTCCTCCCCCCCTCCCCACCCTCCCTTCTCCCCCCACCTCCTCCCTCTCCCCTCCCTAACACTCCCCTTACCTTATCCCCCTCTAAGAATATCTAAGAATGTCTATACCATATTCATAAACCCCAATTGTTACTCACTCAACTATATGACTATGTACCTTCTTTCTACGTTAGATGTTAAATGCAATCCCCTTTTGTTATGGATATATGTTTTCGAATTGTATTGAATGCAGTTATTGTATTACTACAAGCTTTAATAAACTTTCGATTGTGAAAAAAAAAAAAAGGAAAGGGCCAGGAGGATAAGCAGGAGGTAAGGGGCAAGTATGAACTTGGTGGGTTCTCTCAATCATGAATAGTGATGAAAAATGCTCTTTCCAAACATGTTTAATAGTCAGCATTCTGCAAAATCAGATGCATGCTCTGGGAGGCCCACCAGTCTGATATTATTGTAACACAGGTAAGGATGAGCCGAACACCCCCCCCGGTTCGGTTCGCACCAGAACTTGCAAACAGACCAAAACTTTCGCACGAACATTAGAACCCCATTGAAGTCTATGGGACTCTAACGTTCGAAATCAAAAGTGCTCATTTTAAAGCCTAATTTGCATGGTATTGTCCTAAAAAGTGTTTGGGGACCCGGGTCCTGCCCCAGGGGACATGTATCAATGCAAAAAAAAGTTTTAAAAACGGCCGTTTTTTCAGGAGCAGTGATTTTAATAATGCTTAAAGTCAAACAATAAAAGTGTAATATTCCTTTAAATTTCATACCTGGGGGTGTCTATAGTATGCCTGTTTAGAACAGTCGGACAGCAAAATTACATTTCAAAGGAAAAAAGTCATTTAAAACTACTCGCGGCTATACTGAAATGCCGGCCCGACAATACACATAAAAGTTCATTGATAAAAACGGCATGGGAATTCCCCACAGGGGAACCCCTGAACCAAAAACTAAAAAAAAAATGACGTGGGGGGTCCCCCTAAATTCCATACCAGGCCCTTCAGGTCTGATATGGATTTTAAGGGGAACCCTGCGCCAAAATTAAAAAAAAAAAAATGGCGTGGGGTACCCCCAAAAATCCATACCAGACCCTTATCCGAGCACACAACCTGGCAGGCTGCAGGAAAAGAGGGGGGATGAGAGAGCGCCCCCCCTCCTGAACCATACCAGGCCACATGCCCTCAACATTGGGAGGGTGCTTTGGGGGTAGCATGTTGATGAGGACAAGGGCCTCATCCCCACAACCCTGGTGGTTGTGGGGGTCTGTGGGCAGGGGGCTTATCGGAATCTGGAAGCCCCCTTTAGCAAGGGGACCCCCAGATCCCGGCCCTCCCCCCTGTGTGAAATGGTAAGGAGGTACAAAAGTACCCCTACCATTTCACAAAAAAAAATGTCAAAAATGTTAAAGATGACAAGAGACAGTTTTTGACAATTCCTTTATTTAAATGCTTATTCTTTCTTCTATTTTCTATCTTCTTTCTTCTATCTTCCTTCGGTTTCTTCCTCCATTTTCTTCTTCTTCTGGTTCTTGTTCTTCTGGTTCTTCTGGTTCTTCATCCAGTCTTCTCGTCCGGCATCTTCCTCAGTGGCGCCGTCTTCACTTCATCTTCTTTCCTCGGGCTGCTTCGCATTCCACGATTGGATGGGAGGCTCCCGCTGTGTGACTCTTCTCCTCTTCTGACAGTTCTTAAATAATGGAGGGAGGGTGACTCCGCCCCCCTCTGACGCGGGGCGGGTGACCCCGCCCCCTCTGACGCACAGGGACTTCCCTGTGGCATTCCCCGTGACATCAGAGGGGGTGGAGTCACCCGCTCTGCATAAGAGGGGGGTGGAGTCACCCGCCCTCCGTTATTTAAGAACTGTCAGAAGAGGAGAAGCGTCACACAGCGGGAGCCTCCCATCCAATCGTGGATGCGGAGCGGCCCGAGGAAAGAAGACGAAGTGAAGACGGCGCCACTGAGGAAGATGCCAGACGAGAAGACTGGATGAAGAACCAGAAGAACAAGAAGAACCAGAAGAAGAAGAAGATGGAGGAAGAAACCGAAGGAAGATAGAAGAAAGAAGATAGAAAATAGAAGAAAGAAGAAGCATTTAAATAAAGGAATTGTCAAAAAGTGTCTCTTGTCATTTTTAACATTTTTGAAATTTTTTTTGTGAAATGGTAGGGGTACTGTTGTACCCCCTTACCATTTCACACAGGGGGAAGGGCCGGGATCTGGGGGTCCCCTTGTTAAAGGGGGCTTCCAGATTCCGATAAGCCCCCTGCCCGCAGACCCCCATAACCACCGGTCAAGGGTTGTGGGGATGAGACCCTTGTCCCCATTAACATGGGGACAAGGTGTTTTGGGGGGCTACCCCCAAAGCACCCTCCCAATGTTGAGGGCATGTGGCCTGGTACGGTTCAGGAGGGGGGGGGGGGGCGCTCTCTCGCCCCCCCTCTTTTCCTGCGGCCTGCTAGGTTGCGTGCTCAGATAAGGGTCTGGTATGGATTTTTGGGGGTAACCCACACCATTTTTTTTCAAAATTTTGGCACGGGGTTCCCCTTAAAATCCATACCAGACCTGAAGGGTCTGGTATAGATTTTGAGGGGGACCCCACACCATTTTTTTTTTTTAATTTTGGCGTGGGGTTCCCCTTAATATCCATACCAGACCTGAAGGGCCTGGTATGGAATTTTGAGGGACCCCCCACGTCATTTTTTTTTTTAATTTTGGTTCGGGGTTCCCCTGTGGGGAATTCCCATGCCGTTTTTATCAATGAACTTTTATGTGTATTGTCAGGCCGGCAATTCAGTATAGCCGCGAGTAGTTTTAAATGACTTTTTTCCTTTGAAATGTCATTTTGCTGTCAGACTGTTCTAAAGATGGGAAACATGCGCCCCTTTACAGGCATACTATAGACACCCCCCCAGGTACGAAATTTAAAGGGATATTACACTTTTATTCTTTGACTTTAAGCATTAATAAAATCACTCCCGAAAATGCTCCCGAAAAAACGGCCGTTTTTAAAACTTTTTTTTGCATTGATACATGTCTCCTGGGGCAGGACCCAGGTCCCCAAACACTTTTTATGACAATACCATGCATATAAGCCTTTAAAATTAGCACTTTTGATTTCTCCCATAGACTTTTAAAGGGTGTTCCGCGGCATTCGAATTTGCCGCAAACACCCCAAATGGTTCACTGTTCGGCGAACTGGCGAACAGCCGATGTTCGAGTCAAACATGAGTTCGACTCGAACTCGAAGCTCATCCCTAAACACAGGCATTTTTTGAGATTCTATGATTTCTGTATGTCGTATTAATCTTATGCATGTTTGTAGGTTGGTGCAGCACTGTGCGGCAGCAGAAAACACATAGGGGGAAATTTACTAAAACTGGAGCACACAGAATCTGGTGCAGCTGTGCATGGGATCCAATCAGCATCCAGGTTTTATTGCCAAGCTTAAATGAGCAAGCTGAAGTTAGAAGCTGATTGGCTCCCATGCACAGCTGCACCAGATTCTGTGTGCTCCAGTTTTAGTAAATCTCCCCCATAGAGTCCCAGCGAAGCGAAACAGAATTATATTGTCATTGAAGTTCTACAATACATGACAAGGCAACTGGACCAGGAGAACTCACAGCATGTAAAAGTAATCTGTCAGTAAAAGTAGGCCTTGGGTGTGCCAACAGCATGTGTCTCGAGGGGCAGAATTTGGCCTGGCCATATAGGGGAGTTTCTAGATAGAATGGTGTGTCACTGCACTTTCCCTACTCCTCCAGAACCTCTCCCTGATATTTAGCACTTTCCCTGCCAGACACGGTCGCTTTCAAATCTGTTTGAAAAGGGTGTACTATGTCTTGTAGCTCATGTCTGCCCTGGGGGCCAAAGGCTTCGCAAATTCCAGCTGTTTCTCCAGCGTTGCCTTCCCTCTTTATTTTGTTATTATGAGCCAGAATAAATGGAGATTTTTTTATATGAAAAAACTTGCCGATGTGTTTTTCTTCAAATAGGACAGTTTTTTTGTGAGTAGGCAGGTACATTTAAAAAAAATACAATGTCAAATTAACAAAGGACACCAACACCAAGCAACCTCCTTGTATGGAAGAGCCCTGGGGCCATCATAAAAAAAAAAAAACTGAATTCTGACTTTGAAACTCAGAATTCTGAGATTGAAATTCAGAATTGTAAGTTTAAAAAAAAATACAGAATTCTGAGATTCAAAGTCAGAATTCTGAGATTCAAAGTCAGAATTCTGAGTTTCAAAGTCAGAATTCTGTTTCAAAGTCAGGCTCTTCCATACCCTTGAGGTTTACAAATACAAGATAATAATGGTGTTGTAGAAACGTGACATACAAAAAAAAAAATATGGAGATGACTATAAAATAATAAAAAAAAACAGGAGATTTTGATTAAAAAAATAAATAAAAAATGACTATAAAAAAAATTTAAACATTACTATGGAGATCTGGCTTTAAAAATAAAAAAGATTATTCATGAGATCACGAGAAAAAACAAAGAAATCAGTTTGTGAGAACTCTGTGTGAATATGAGCAGCAAAACAACTTCATTCTTCTAGCATTATAAAGAAGAAGAGAATGCGCTGCATTGAAAGATGTAAAAGTTTGCAGTGTGATGAATGTACCATCTCCATTACGAACGGTTGCTTTACCAGACTGATTGGCTCCGTCTCATACTTGATTCTGAGCATGCGTGTTTTTTTGCATGTCGGAATTGCATGCACATGAATTTCAAATAGAAACTTTTTCTGGAGGAAAATTCAGGCGGAAATTCGGCCAGCAAAAGTCCAATGGAGCATACACATGGTCGCATTTTCCAACCAAAAGCTCTCATCGTTTTTTTGCTGGCCGAATTTTTGATCATGTGTACGTGGCATAAGTTTTGAGGTAGTTGAATGCTGAATGAATGACATTATGGTCAATGAGAAATAATGGCCATGTTGCTAGATACTCACAAAAAAATTCTCAAAGAGTCTGGCAACCTTGGTTGTCCCATGTTCAACCATCACGCTTCGACAATCTCCTTGTGTTGATTTGATAACCCTGATCCACTGATCCCTGAGACTCTTTTCACTTTTTTTTTCTCCTTCTTTCTTTTCTGGTCTTTTGTTTTGCCTTCAGCTTTCCCCCTTTTTGTTTTGTTTTTTCCTATCTTTTCTCTGTTTCTTCTTTTAATTAGTGTGCAAGCTTATTAGGCCATTAGGACAATACCTTATTATGACAGTTATTGGCTTGTTTGTTTGTTTTTTTTTTCACTGCAGAATTGCAACTTCTCTCTCCTGACACTTAAACCGGACCTTAACCCTCCCGCGGCACTCTCCTTCTCTCCATCCTGCTCCTCCTTTGCAGCACCAATATAATTTTTTTGTTTGTTTACTTACTTGTCTTTCTGGGCATCAAAGGCTCAGCCCACCCCTTGGTTTCCGGAATTTGCCTAGGCAAATGACGCAGTGACCCAGTGCTTCCTGGGATGCATGACATGCAGTCCCATTCAGAAAAGAGGAGGGGGGCAGGCTTAGCGGTACCTGCACCCAGAAGAACTGGCAGCTGTAACAGACAACATGGCAATGCTGGAACCGTGCAGTAGCTGCAGAGAGGAGGATCCCAGCAGCTCAATGCTGGACCCCCTGGCTAGGTGAGTATGCTTACTCTACAGAAGACAGGTAAAAGGTAAGCAGGGAAAAAATTATGGGGGGGAGGGAAAAGGCTGCAGTTCTTCTTTAAGGCACTCTTTAGAGACACAACTCTAATTTGATAGATTGTAGTAGACATGTGCAATTCGTTTCAGTCCGGACACAAATTTGACGCCCGCCGCACCACCGGACCCTAAAAAAAAAGATCTGCTGACGCCCAAATGCCTCCTTCACCGTTTGACAGTCCTTGTGATATCACCCACCGATGCATGCTGAGTCGGTGATGTCACAAGGGGGTGGTTCCGCTCCTTACCTATTTAAGAACTGTTAAATGGCGGAGGAGACATTCAGCGGTCAGCCATCCTCGCGGGCAGAGCTTTTTTCTTTTCAACTCTGGCGGTGCAGCGGGCATCGTAATTGACATCTTTTTTTATTTTTATTAATAAAGAAATTGTCAAAAACATGTGTACTGTTTTTATTTATTTTAACCACTGGCAACAAAAGTGAGTACACCTCTAAGTGAAAATGTCCAAATTGGGCCCAAAGTGTCAATATTTTGTGTGGCCGCCTTTATTTTCCTGCACTGCCTTAACCTTTTTGGGCATGGAGTTCACCAGAGCTTCACAGGTTGCCACTGGAGTCCTCTTCCACTCCTCCATGATCACATCATGGAGCTGGTGGATGTTAGAGACCTTGCTCTCCTCCACCTTCTGTTTGAGGATGCCCCACATATGCTCAATGACAAAACAAAGCTCTTAATTCACTCACTGGTCATCTCTCGCCTCAACTACTGCAACTCACTTCTCATTGGCTTACCTCTACATAGTCTATCACCTCTTCAATCCATCATGAATGCTGCTGCCAGACTCATCCACCTTACCAATCGCTCTGTCTGTTACCCCTCTCTGTCAATCCCTCCACTGGCTTCCGCTCACCCAACAAATTAAATTCAAAATACTAACAACTACTTACAAAGCCATCCACAATTTAGTCCCCAGCTACATCACTAGCCTAGTCTCTAAATACCAACCTACTTGTTCTCTACGTTCCTCTCAAGACCTCCTGCTCTCTAGCTCCCTCGTCACCTCCTCCCATGCTTGCCTCCAGGACTTTTCCAAAGCCTCTCCAATCCTATGGAATACCTTACCCCAAGCTGTCTGCTTATCTCCTACTCTATTAGCTTTTGGACGATCCCTGAAAACCCTTTTCAGCGAAGCCTACCCTACCCACACCTAACAACTATTTTTTCATTTTCTCCATCAGCTCACCCCCCACAATTATTACTTTATTTTTCTTCCACTTGACCCTCCCTTCTGGATTGTAAGCTCTAATGAGCAGGGCCCTCTGATCCCTCCTGTATTGATTTGTATTGTAAGTGTACTGTCTTCCCTCATGTTGTAAAGCGCTGCACAAACAGTTGGTGCAATATAAATCCTTAATAATAATAATAATAATAATAATAATAATAATAGGGTTTAGGTCTGGAGATATGCTTGGCCAGTCCATCACCTTTACCCTCAGCTTCTTTAGCAAGGTAATGTTCATCTTGGAGGTGTGTTTAAGGTCGTTATCATGTTGGAATACTGCCCTGTGGGGCAGTCTCCGAAGGGGGATCATGCTCTTCTTCAGTATGTCACAGTACATGTTGGCATTCATGGTTCCCTCAATAAACTGTAGCTCACCAGTGCCAGCAGCACTCATGCAGCCACAGACCACGATACTCCCACCACTATGCTTGACTGTAGGCAAGACACACTTGTCTTTGTACTCCTCACCTGGTTGCCACCACACACGCTTGACACCATCTGAATCAAATAAGTTTAACTTGGTCTCATCAGACCACAGGACATGGTTACAGTAATCCAAGCCCTTAGCCTGCTTTTCTTCAGCAAACTGTTTGCGGGCTTTCTTGTGCATCATCATTAGAAGAGGCTTCCTTCTGGGGCGACAGCCATGCAGACCAATTTGATACAGTGTGTGGCATATGGTCTGCGCACTAACAGGCTGACCCCCACCCCTTCAACCTCTGCAGCAATGCTGGCAGCACTCCAACATCTATTACCCAAAGACAACCTCTGGAGTTCTTTGCCATGAGGTGCCATGTTGAACTTCCAGTGACCAGTGTGAGAGATTTGAGAGCGATAACACCAAATTTAACACACCTGCTCACGATTCACACCTGAGAGCTTGTAACACTAATGAGTCAGATGACACCGGGGAGGATTATTATTAATTATGAGAAAGTTTGTATGGGAACAAGATTTGCACACATCTTTGCCAACTGGTTTATGGCATATTGGGAATCCATTTTTATTTGGAAGGATGATGAGCTGGGTGTGTATCCTGTTCTATGAGGAAGCTATATAGATCAGGGCCGATCCTAGGGTCACAGGCGCCTGGGTGCAGAAATATTTCTGGCGCCCCCACATGGGTGTGGCCATCTTATTAACTCCTCCCCTCCCCTAAGGAGTCTTTGTTACCCAGTATTCCTTCCACTAACACCAATGATGGGGCACTATTCCTCCCACTGACACCAATGATGGGGCACTGTTCCTTCCATTGATTGCAAAGATGGGGCACTATTACTGTACACCACCACAGTGACAATGTCAGACTGATGTTTTGCTGGATAACCATACAAGTTATGGGCTCGGTGCATCAGTGAAAGCCCTTTGGCTCTTATTTAGGCAAGCTGTCAGGCAGTCTGAATTTGCTTAACAATAAGCAAATACAGGAATAGAAGCAGAGTACTCTAATGGGACCTGGAGGGGGGGGTCTCTCTGATGGACACAGAGAGGGCCACTGTTAGAGAGTTAGAGCCCCCATCAGGCCCCATTAGAGACTACAATGGGGTCTAATGGATCCTGGAGGTGGGTCGATCTAACAGAGCCCCTCTCTGTGACCATTGGAGAGTCTCTGATAGAAAGAGTCCCCTCCTGAGAGATTACAATAGAGTGTCACTGAACAATAGTAAAAATAAACAACATTATATTAATATTTGATGCCGAGGCCCAGCCCTAAAAGACTTCAATTACCTTAATGTATACTGGGGCTGGCTGCTGCTTCTCCTGGGGCTGGCTGCTGGTCCTGGGGCCTGGCTTCTGGGGCTGGGCTGCTGGTCCTGAGCCCTGGCTGCTGAGGCCTGGAATCTGACTGGTCTCATTTCTTTAGGCAGTCCTTTGCCCAGTTCCACTTCAGAGCCTTTCAACTAAAGATCTTGTCCAGATAAGCTAGCTTACTGTTTTCCTGGACAGGGAACTTTGTCTCACCCCTGTTGTGGTTGCTGCAATCTCCAGTGTTAATCCTGGGCAGGTTATTCCTACCTCACAATAATGCAGTTCTCACCACAGAAGTAAGTCTCTGCAGCTGGAAAGGCATTCTGAGCCAGTAGAGGGCCATTGGACACAGGACAAATTCAGACTGCCTGACAGCTTGCCTAAATAAGAGCCAAAGGGCTTTCACTGATGCACCGAACCCATAACTTGTATGGTTATCCAGCAAAACATCAGTCTGACATTGTCACTGTGGTGGTGTACAGTAATAGTGCCCCATCTTTGCAATCAATGGAAGGAACAGTGCCCCATCATTGGTGTCAGTGGGAGGAATAGTGCCCCATCATTGGTGTTAGTGGAAGGAATACTGTCCCATTATTGGTATCAGTGGGAGGAATAGTGTCCCATCATTGGTATCAGTGGGAGGAATAGTTTCCTATCGTTTGTATCAATAGAAGAAATAGTGCCTCATCTGTGGGTGTGAGTGAACGGACTAGTGCCCCATTGTCGGTGTCAGTAGCAGGAACTATGCCCCACTGTTGCTGACAGTGGGAAAAAAAATGCCCAAGGGCCGGAAAAAAAGCAAGCAAAGGGCCACAGTTTGGATACCACTGCTCTAGAAGAAACAGCTGAGCCACATACACATTGTAAAGACTTACTGTACTCAGGGCTGTATCTTGCTCCCGGTCTTCTGCTGTGTGGAAAGCCTCTCCTTTCTGATGCCATGACCAGTGACTTAGCATGGGCTGTCAGTGCCCGGGGCAAGGCGCGTAATTTGTTCTCCCTAACCTGCGGACTTTTAGCACTCCCCGAGTCCCTTCCTACAATAGTACTGACCAGCCTGATTCCAACACTGACCACTTCACTAACCTACCTGATTCCTACACTGACCACTACACTAACCTACCCAATTCCTATACTGGCCACTACAATGACCTACCTGATTCCAACACTGACCTGATTCCTACACCGACCACTACACTGACCTACCTGTCCACTGCACTGACCTACCTGACCACTACACTAACCTACCTGATTCCTATACTGGCCACTACACTGAGTCACTGACGTACCTGTTCACTACCCTGACCTACCTGATTCCTACACTGCCCCTTACTCTGACCTACCTGATTCCTATACTGACCACTACAATGACCTACCTGATTCCAACACTGACCTGATTCCTACATGACCACTACACTGACCTACCTGTCCACTGCACTGACCTACCTGACCACTACACTAACCTACCTGATTCCTATACTGGCCACTACACTGAGTCACTGACGTACCTGTTCACTATCCTGACCTACCTGATTCCTACACTGCCCCTTACTCTGACCTACCTGATTCGTATACTGACCACTACAATGACCTACCTGACTCCAACACTGACCTGATTCCTACACCGACCACTACACTGACCTAGCTGTCCACTGCACTGAACTACCTGACCACTACACTAACCTACCTGATTCCTATACTGGCCACTACACTGAGTCACTGACCTACCTGTCCACTACCCTATTCCTACACTGACCCTTACAGTGACCTACCTGATTCCTATACTGACCACTCCACTAACCTACCTACAGTATTCCTGTACTGACCACCCTACAATATTCCTATATTGACCAATACACAGCGTGGCCACCTGCTTTTCTTCTGACTGCTCTGCGGCCTCTGTCACACTGTGAGACTGGCTGCCACAATGGGGAAATGGATCCGGTCCGGAGAAGAGGAGGAGGAGAAGACAGCGGCTGCTCACAATGAAGTGGAGACGGGACTCCAGGAGCAACCCTGCTGCCGCACATAACCCCATTCGCTCAGTCGCCAGTGCGTGTCACGCTCGGGCCGGCTTTGTCCTCCTAATTTCTATTTCCTGTGTCCCTGTGCTCCAGGCCGCCATGTTCAGTCTCAGGCTGGGCAGCCAGAGCGCAGGGACACATGAAATAGAATTTAGGAGGACGGAGCCGAGAGTGACACACATTGGCGCGGAATTTCGCCCCCCAAATGTTGTGCCTGGGGCCACGGCCCCCTCACGCCATGCCATTGGCCATAACAGAGGAAACACTGCACTTATTCTCACAATGCAGATGTGCAGACTAGAGGGGAGAAGAGAGCAGGGTGTCTGCAGTGTGCTCACTCTGTTCCTGCATGTCAGATCACTCTGCCTGTCCTGCCTGCCGAAGTCGGTCATTTGCAGAATGCACTTTGAAACACGAGGAATCGCTGGCCATTTCTGGATTGAGGTACCTCCCCCACCTGCAACACTGCCCGCCCCCTCCTCCGTTGTTATGGGATAGGATTGGAGCGCTGCTGGGAGAGCAAGGCTGTCACTGGGCTTGGAGACAGAGGAATCGAGCTCCTGCGTTAACAAGTGTCAGCTGTGAGTTAGTAGCAAGCACAGGGCTGTCACTGGCGGATTGATATAGCCGCCCGTGACTGTCAAGATCACTTCACGGCGCGGCGCCCGAAAGTGAACAAAGAGTCTGCTTGTATTTGGACAGGTTTTTTTTTAATTGCTGGAGATCGCGGCGCCCACTCTCTGCCTCCGCCCACCCCTTGAGGCTCCAGACCTAGAAGTTGCCTCGTACAGAAGCCAAAGCAGCCTGGGCTGTCCCCCCCTTATTGGCGCCCCTCCCTCTGCCTCAGCTGCAAGCACTGGGGTGCTGTGCACCCCGCCCAGGATCGTCCCTGATATAGATAACACTATTCTCATTTGGAATCTTTGTATACAATAATGATCATGAGAAAGGTTGTATGGCAGTGGAAGATGCACTGGTGGAGAAAGACATTTTTAAGAAGGGAGAAGATAGACTTCACATTGAACGGTATTTGATTTATGTTACAACATAACCATTTCATGGTTGACAATTTATTCTTCCTGCAGAAGGTTGGCACAGCTTTGGGAACAATGTTTTTACCCAGATTTGCCAAGTGGTGTATGGCATATTGGGAACCCATCTCCGTTTTTTGAGAGGATAAAAGCATGGTAGCAGCTCTCGTTCTATGGTGAAGGTCTATAGATGATATTTAATTTCTTTGGAAGAGTTTTCAAACAGATTCAGATGCGTTTTTTTGCCTAGGATTAACTTCATAATTTTAATCATTTTTTTGGTTTTCAATCCTACATAGAGTTATGAAGAAATTTATTTTCTTGGATCTTTATAAAGGATTGGCATATTATGATTAAAACTAACAGAAAACCAGCGAATAAAAGTTCTACTTGTACTTTTAGTGCAATCAGTAGTGTATTTAGGTTTTCTGCTGCCCTAGGCCTGACTAAACTTGTGCACCCCCTAATTTAAATATGACCCACCCCTTCCTGTCAAGGCCACACCCCTTTCTGTTTAAGACCCACCCTGAAATTTTTGAGTGGGGACACTAGTTCTGAGGGCCTGGGGGGGCAATGGATTCCCTTAATTTTCATAGATTTCCTCTCACTTCCTGTTTGGCTATGGGGCAGGAATGGAAGGGAAATCTCTGCAATGGGACAGGGATGGTAAAAAATAAACTGACAAGGGCTATAACTCTCCCTTATTCTATCCAAAATTTTTAAAAAAGTGTTGCCTACAGTTCTACTTTACGCACAAATATCTGATAATTTTATCGAGAGGACTAAGAAGATATAACCATGCCAATGGTGGAGCAGAAAACTGTCAGGAAAGGTCTCCTCCGCTGGTAATATCGATCATTTGGTGTGCAGTACTGAGGTCCACCAGCAGGTGTCTCCTGGCAGTTTTGAGCTGTCAGAAGAGCTTTTTTCTGCTGGTATTCTGTCACTTTTGGGCCGCAGTACTGGCGTCCACCAGCGGAGGAATCCTGGCAGTGTGGAGCAGGTATTCCCCTCTGCAGACAGGTGTCACCTGACCTTAAATAGCAGCTGCAGTATCAATACCCAGCAAGTGCATCATGTTGCCCTGGTATTGTCCTTGAGCCCTGACCTGCAGCCTGCACCCTGTTACTCTGATCCTGAAGCCTGATTCCTGGAACCTGTTGATCCTGTTTCCTGTCTGTTACCTGAACCCTGGACCCTGAGCCTTGTACCTGACCCATCCCTCCTGTGATCCATCCATCCTCTCTTGTGCTGTTTCCCTTCCCATCTACTGATCTCCTGTTTATGACCCTGGCCTGGCTTGACTACGATTCTGGTACTTCCTTTTGCTACATATGCTGGTTGTGTATTATCACTGTTTGGTTGTTTGGTTTGTTCACTCTGTATTGGTGGTGTGTTCACATGTATATGCATTTACCTTAATAAACTTACTTTCACTTATTTATGTCTGGTTCACTCTGTTGCAGTCACACAGTTCTGGTCACATTTGGTTTATGACAGAATACCAGGGCCATCCCTGACCGGAAGTGGCTGCACAGGGGAACCATTTTTGACTCAGTTTGGTTGCAAACATGAATGCCGATGAGGTTATTTTTCTCTGCTGGCACCTGAAAGTGGTGATTATTGCCGCCAGGCTTTGAAAGGATGGTCTAGTGACCAGTTGTTTGCAACTATACATTTGGCTCACTCCTACAGGTGATTGCTGAGTGCATTGTGTCTGCTCAGTCTCAGTCACATCTGGTTTATAACAAAAACATTTAGCACAGTGAGGAAGGTTTGCGGTCCAGGATGATAGGACAGTCAAAATTAGAAGCGAATGCCCCCACAGTTGCGGAATGCCGGCCGCCTGCATACTGGAAGCAGTGCAGCCGATTTATGGTGGCGCTAGACTAATTTGCCTCTCAGCCCAGTCCGCCCCATAAGACTGGTGCTACACTAACAGTGTAGCACAAGCCGGTGGGGACTCTTTCCGTGCTGCCCCCCTGCAAAGTGCTTCCCTAGGCCTGGGCCTTGTCAGCTTATTCCAGGATATAGCGTTGAGTGCAATGCATCACAACAAAATACAGCGCTTGTGCTAAATGGCCATAAATTCCCACAGACACCCTATGAAATCTGGCGAAAAGCCTTTCCAGAAGAGGGGGGTCTTTTCACAAAGGAGAGGGACAACACCATATTAGTGGGATTTAGGTGTGATGGTCAGGTGTACACTGATCTTTGACCACATTGTGTATCACTGCCTAAGAATCTGTGGTTATGTCCATTTATACTATACCTGTCTACGTAAAGGGGGGGATCAGGACAGCTGATAAAAACCCTTTGATCTGGAAAAGTTGTGATGACCAAGAGTGAGTAGCTTTGTGTGTAAAGGAAATACAATATACATTTTTTGCTGAATGCCTAGCATTTTTTTAAATCTGTGGGTGTCTTGCAGTGCACCACAGGAAGATGTTGAAGTCCCACTCTGGTAAAAAAAATATTGTGAAAATTTTGGGAAGGGGATGGGGAGATTGTCTACCTTTAGCATGTGGTCAACAGAAGAAAAAGTGAGGGAAAAATCTCTTGGTTGCGGACATGGATTAAAACATGAATTTCCAACCAATCACTACTCTACCCAAAGCAGAAAATCATACTGATAAAAATGTGCATTATATATTTAACTATGCGTGCCTTTGGAGAAACCATGTTGTAGATCTACACACGAACTGTAATATACATTATACAGTTTTTTCTTTCTCTTCAAAATAAAGAATAAAAAAAAAAAGTTGTTGCTCAAGTCACATTTTATTGTGCATTAAAGCACAATAAAGAATTAATGTTCTGTTTATCTGAAACCTCCACTAGAACAGTGAAATATTCTTTGTTGCATAGGTTTACAACGTCTCTTTTGTCATTAATTCTCTTTGCACTTTCTTATAATATGGAAATACATAATGATATACAGTACATGGTATGTTCATTTTTTATTTTTTTAATTGACATTTTTTCATACTACAAAATCAGAAGGCAGGTTTTTTTTAATGATTGATAAACTGCTGAAATGTGATGGCTACATTAGTTCTTTCATTTTAATTTTTTTGTTTTCATCTGATGATTACATTTTAGTTCTTATGTTTAGATATGCTTCAGCTATTTTTTTTTTTTTTTTTAATGATAGTCTTATTTAAGACCTCAAAAGCCAAAACATGCCCACAAATGAAAGTGACAAAGGAAGTAATTATTTAGCTGCTAGACAGAAAACTCACAGATGATAAGACGTTTAAAGTGACAAGAAATGTCATTCCATTGTCCTGTTCTTTGCAGCTCTAAACAGTGTGTGTTTTGATCATTTCTGGGTGCATCTTTTTTCCAGTTGGTGTAGGAGATCGCATCACCTGATGGACATTTGTAAGTACCATCTGTCTCAAGTTTATTTATTCCAAGAAAAGCAAGGGCATCGAAATGTTTGGTGATGGAACGTACGGCTTCGTTCTCATCAGCATTCTTTGGAGAGGCAATTTGACCTCCCGCATCTGTACACCTTTCTCTAGCATCAGTGAAACTGCCTTGACCACCATCTGAGAGGTAAATTTTGTCACCACTTCTAGCTCTTCCTTTGAAAAATAAAAATGCTGAAATGGAAATAGAAGAGAAAAAAATTATATCATCACAAGACCTATTATGATGTACAGGTATCTTCACTTAGAGCAAAATATAACATTGCGGTGATGATGGTGGGCTGGTACGTAAAGGATAAGTTCACCTTTGTGAAAAAAATAATAAATGCACATATTTTTGCAGGCAAAAAAATAGGATTTTTTATAACAGCTTACCTGTAAAATCCTTTTCTTTTGATGTACATCACGGGACACAGAGCCTCAGTAATTACTGATGGGTTATATAGGGTATCACTAGGTGATTGGACACTGGCACACACTAAACAGGAAGTTCAACCCCCTATATAATCCCTCCTCTTACAGGGATACCTCAGTTTTGTAGCAAAGCAATATAAGTGTATTAGAAGAGGGGCGGGACCTCTGTGTCCCGTGATGTACATAAAAAAAAAAAGGATTTTACAGGTAAGCTTTCTCGTACATCACGGGACACAGAGCCTCAGTAATTACTGATGGGATGTCCCAGAGCAATGCTTATCTGAGGGGAGGGGACACAACGTAGGGTGTAATCAGACCTGAGGACCTTGTACCGCTACCTGCAGCACACTACGCCCAAAGGCGATATCCTCATGCTTTCCCACATCCACCTGATAAAATTTGGTGAATGTATGGACTGAAGACCAGGTTGCGGCCTTGCAGATTTGAGCCATAGAGGCCCGGTGATGCACCGCCCAAGAAACACTAATCGCCCTTGTGGAGTGTGCCTTGATCTGAAAAGGAGGAATTTTCTGTTTCAAACCGTAAGCTTGAATAATCATTTGTCGAATCCATTTAGAAATGGTAGATTTTGGGGGCGTGGCTTAGACATGGCCGAGTGAAGCTGCTTTTCTTTGAGCTCCCGGCCTCGTCTGGAAAAACCCGGCTAGCTTTACACTACCAAAGGCATGCAATCTACTAAAAGACATAGAACAAGAGCATACACACGGGGGACACCCGCTGGCAAAAGCCCTGGAGAAATCCGCCGCTATTTTTTACAACTTCAGGGACTATCTCCCGGAGCCGCAGTAGCAGTGTCACGAGGCCCTCCTCGTGGAGAGAAACAGAAGGCCTCAAACCACGCTGAGGCCTGCATCTCTCCTGACTACCGAGACACTCCAGACCACTCGGCTGCTTCTAACGGAGATCCTCCAGGGAACCCGATGGCGTCCCCACAACCACATGAACCTACCTTGTTCGATCAGGACATCCGGAGTCTTCTCCAAGCTCTTCCCACCAGAACAGACATTGAGGCACTCATCCTCAAGCTAGAAGAAACACACCGCCGTGATATACAAGAGGTTAGAGGAGAGGTCTCGACTCTAGCGCAACGGGTGTCCACAGGAGAGGTCTCGGTGTCCTCTTTAACGGACAGAGTAACGGCATTGGAGCAGGCCAGAGACCAGCACAGGGAGGTCGCCATAGCCCTGCAACTGCACCTGGAGGACGTGGAAGACCGCAACCGCAGGAACAACCTGCGGCTCCGGGGGATCCCGGAGACTACACCGCCGGAGAATCTTGGAGAGACAGTAAAAGAAATTTTCCGATCGGTTCTGGAGGAGCCCAACCTGGAGATAGAACTTGACAGGGTACACAGAACTCTTGGCCCCAGACCTGAAGACCCGCACAGACCCCGCGATGTGGTGTGCAGACTACATCGCTATACCCAGAAGGAGAACATTCTTCGCCGGGCCTGGGAGCATGGAGAGGTGGACGTGCAGGGTATACGAACGAAAATACTACCGGACTTATCTAGGGCAACTCTGAAACGAAGGGCCCTCCTCCGCCCTCTCCTGGATCTCGCGAAACAGAAGGGCCTTACATACAGATGGGGATATCCGCTGTCGGTATTGTTCCGCAATAGCACAGGCTCCTTCTCTCTACAAAGATCCGAAGATCTCCCTGCTCTCTTCCGATTTATGGAGGTGGAACCAATACAGATTCCGGACTGGCTCCAGTTCCTCCCCCGCCCTCCTGGAAGATCAGGTCCACTGAGGTTCCGAGACCCCATGCCTCCGCGCCAGCAGAGGAACAGGCGCAGACAGCGATCAGCCTCAGTAGAGGAGGCACATGAGTAGGCATTTGGCCGTCTATCTCTTCCCAGTGCCACAGTTACTGTTAGTGTTACGGTTTGCTCCCAGTCCCTGCGTATAGACAAGGTAACCTGGTTATTTAGTCCAGTTATTATAGGGGGAATACACACAGAAGGTGATTTTACAGATACAGTCTGCTCCCCCGCTTTTATTCTTAAATACCCCAACTCTGGTGACGTGCTGTGTTGATGCCTCATGGCGGGATCCTCCGGGACGGGAGACCCTCAGAGGGAACTTAGTTACGCCTACCTTAGAGACCTTACTGGAGTTGGGGGATCGCAGAGACAATGTGGTATCGGCCCTCTGGAGGTTTTACCCTTTCCGGAACTCATTATACACGCCCCTCTATAGCTCTGTGTATGCAGAACCTGGAAACGACGACTCAGTCAGCGGATCACCGATTGTACTGAGAAGAGGACGCAGAAATAAGGCATTTATAAGTGAATCGGTACTGTGATCACAAGGGGTGGTAGGAGGGCAACCTATTTGTACTTCCTCGGACCCTGGTGACGTAATAGATGCGTCCTGCCTGGTCGTTGCCTGGGGAATGACATATCGCACATAAGCCTTTTGCCTGACCCTACCCACTGGTACATCATCACCGAGGAAGTCCAGTACTGTATTTGACCATTCTTTATGTTATCTTATATTGTCTGATTTAAGTTTATAACTACGCAGTGGTTATTGTTTTGAAAATTATTTCAGCCACTCCACTTGATAGTACAATGCGCTGCCTCAGGGATCTGAGGCTTTGACTGGGGATGGGATAAGTATTTCAACTGTTCTCCCTGTTGAGGTTAGCTGCTTTATAAATTCGATATTGTGACCATTCTTGACCTTTGATTTCATGCATGCTCATGCTGCTAAAATACCAAATTGCCTTACTACCAATGGTGCATTGACACCACTTAACAAATGATAGATAGCCGGGGGTGGATGGAGAGGTTCGGGGGCTTACTTCTCGGCCTTGTCTACTCACCATCCCACTTAGGACCACGCTCCGTTCCCAGCCGTTTGTCTGGGGAGCGTATTAGCCGTTTGGGCCACATTAGTGTTATCTCTAGGTTGCACACCCTAGTGACAACCTCCTAACTTATTCTGTAACTTATAGGTGACCCTAACTGTCTTGGTTCACCGACCTTACTTCCTTTCAACCCTTAGCCCTTTTTTAACTTTATCCCCTCCAATTTTCTAAGCCCCACAAATCCACCCCCACCCTTCCCTTTTTTTTTTCCCATTCCCTCACATCCCACAAACATGGGTACCTTAAACATAGTCTCCTTAAACGTGAAAGGGCTAAATACACCGGAAAAAAGACGTATGTTGCTCCATGATATGCGTCATATGGGAGCCGACATTATATTCCTTCAGGAAACACACTTCAGAGAAGGTTCCCTGCCGACACTTCAGAATAAATTTTACCCGGTGGTATATCATTCTAGATATATAGAAGCCAAATCGAGAGGAGTCTCCATCCTTATATCGGCAAAACTACAGTGGTCTCACATAGATGTAAAATTAGATGGAGAGGGTAGATTTTTCTTTTTAAAGGGTCGGATAGGAGAGGTAAAAGTAACCTTGGCCAATCTATATGTTCCCAATACACACCAAGATGCATTCATCAAACGACACTTAGACCTACTGTCCCACTTCTCAGAAGGACAATTGATTATAGGCGGGGACTTCAATGTCCCACTCACACCTACAGAGGACACCTCTACTGGAACGTCATCTACCTCACGAGACTTACGCAGGCGTATAGGTGCGCAATTACATACAATGCAATTGATCGATGTCTGGCGTCTTTTTCACCCAGGAGAGAGGGATTACACCTTCTTTTCCAAGCCACACGGGCATATTCTAGAATCGACTATTTCCTGATCCCCCACAGACAACTACAAGCGATTAATGTCACCAAGATAGGTTCTATTACGTGGTCTGACCACGCTCCGATAATGCTGCACTATGACCTCTCTGATTCCCAATGAACGCAGAGACCCCCATGGCACCTGAATGAGGGACTGCTGAAAGACCCAGACGTACTAGCAGAAATAAACAAAGAAATAGGCCATTACTTTGCCTCTAATGTAACCCCTGACTGTGATACTGGTCTAGTATGGGAAGCACACAAGGCAGTTGTAAGGGGGATACTCATTAAACATAGTTCACGGCTCAAACAACAGAGGGCGACCCAACTGAATACCCTACTAAAGGAACTAGAAACTTTAGAAACACAACACAGACACCCACCAGACAACTAGGAACAGAACTAGATTCAGCTCGCATGAAAGTCACTGATCTCTTGCGATACAAAGCAAAAACGGCACTACAGGTCTGCCGAAGGAAAACTTATGAATCTGGTAACAAGTGCGGGAGGCTGCTGGCTCAGTCACTCCGAGAACAAAGACTTGCCTCATACATACCCCATATTATGTCCTCCACAGGTCGGAAAGCATCCCTTCCCCAACATGTGGTACAAGAATTCAGCTCCTATTATTCTTCTTTATACAATCTGACCGAGACACAACACCCCTCAGTTGCACCACATGACTATATCACATCATCCCTTATGCCTTCCCTCCCGGAGGAGGCTAAATCACTTCTAGACGAAACCATTACCCTACCAGAAATACACGTTGCGTTAAAAAGTGCCAAGCCAGGTAAAGCTCCTGGACCTGATGGCTTTACCACCACCTACTACAAGACTTTTCTACCCTCCTTAGGACAACACCTGGTTAATCTTTTTAATGCTCTGGGCTCGGGAGGTAAACTTCACACAACCACACTACAAGCACAAATTTCGGTTATACCGAAAGAGGGTAAAGATCCAGGACAATGTGGGTCTTACCGTCCAATTTCCCTCCTGAATACAGACCTGAAGATCTTTACAAAAATTATCGCCATCAGACTGCAACAACACCTCACCTCGCTTATACACCTGGACCAAGTCGGCTTTGTCCAAACCAGAGAGGCAAGGGACAATACGACTAAGGTCCTAAATCTACTACATGTCGCAAACAGTACTAAAACCCCTTGTGTGTTCCTTGGGACAGATGCCGAAAAGGCATTCGACCGAGTTAGCTGGAAATTTATGTTCACAACGTTAAGACACATAGGTCTAGGGAACAGAATGCTAAATTGGATAACTGCGATCTATACAGGTCCAACAGCCAGAGTTAGAGCTAACGGGGTAGTATCGGAGGCCTTCCCAATTTCCAACGGGACACGTCAGGGATGCCCGCTATCGCCGCTGCTCTTCGCGCTATCACTAGAACCTTTCCTATGTCACATCAGGCTCAATCCTGATATTACAGGAGTGGAAGTTGACAAGAAACAATTTAAAGTATCCGCTTACGCAGATGACTTAATGTTCTCCCTCACAAAACTCTCCATATCCCTCCCTAACCTTATGAAAGAATTTCACACTTACGGCCAACTTGCTAACCTGAAACTCAATTTCAGCAAGTCTGAAGCGATGGGTATTGGAATACCCCAAACGCAACTTTCACATCTCCAGTCTAGCTTTCACTTGAAGTGGTCCACCTCTGCCCTGAAGTACTTGGGAACATTTATACCCCCGACGTTCTCCCAACTGTTCAAGATTAACTTCCCTCCCCTTTTAAAGAAGGCCAAACAATTACTAGATAAATGGAGCAGTGGGCTGCATTCCTGGTTCGGCCGTTGCAATATTCTCAAAATGACTATCCTACCCAAATTTCTCTACCTCCTGCAGACCATCCCAATACACATACCGGTGGATTACTTCAACCAAGCAAGGGCAATATTTATTAATTTTCTCTGGGCAGGGAAAAAACCTCGATTACACCGGAGGATTCTCTCATTACCCAAATCCAATGGAGGAATGGCAATGCCTGAACTCCGTACCTATTATAGAGCGACTCACTTAGGCAGACTAATAGACTGGTGCCGCCATACCAACACCAAATTGTGGACACAGCTTGAACAGGCACAAAGTGAGATTCCCCTACATAGAATCCCTTGGTGTCACACCGCCCTCCCAACAGAGCTGAAACGTCACCCGCTGATAGGTAACACAGTTAAGATCTGCGCACAACTGATTCACACGACTTCCCTCTTTTCGCGGGCCTCACCGCTCCGGCCCATATTGGGTAACCCTCAATTCGAACCAGGCATACATGATAGGAGGTTTGTGAGGTTACGGGAAGAGGGTTTGTATCAAGCCTCTCATTTCAGCTCTATGGGCAGGTGGAAAACGATTTCGGAGCTGTCTAACCCTGAGGGACGGTTCCGATTAGATTTTCTAAGAGCATCACAACTTCACCATTTCCTATGCAGTTTACCTCCACCCAGTGATCTTAATCAACTCCCCACAACTATGGAAGTACTGTGCACAGAGACAGGGCCCTTACCACACTCACTCTCAATAACTTATAAACTTTTAATAGTACCACCGAGTGAACACCAGATACAAGGCCTCACCAAATGGGAAAGAGAACTAAATTGTAAATTCACTACCAACAAGATACAACACATCCTGAGGTTTACTCACAAGTCCTCTATCTGCACCAGGTTTCAAGAAACAAATTATAAAATCCTTACACATTGGTACAGAACCCCCGCACTACTTAAAACATTCTTCCCCTCTACAACAGATGTGTGTTGGAGATGCCAGGAAGAGAAAGGTACACTCCTCCATATTTTCTGGTCCTGCCCTCGGATCCAGACTTTCTGGAGAGAAGTCCGCCAGATAATCCAAAAATTCACAGATCGCAAGGTTCCTGACGACCCAGCTTACTTCCTTTTACATGCCACTGACACCCCTGCTAGAATCTACAAGAAATCAGTCATACGACACTTATTGGATGCGGCAAAGGCGTGCATTCCACTCCTCTGGAAGTCTCATCTCACACCATCTATAGCCCTCTGGCTTCAAAAAGTTGAAGAAATAAATCAGATGGAGGACCTAATCCTCACGAACCAGAACAGACAGGAAACATACTCTAAAACCTGGCAGCTATGGAACATCTTCAAATATTCAGAGGAGGGAAAAGCTCTCATGGGCAAGTAATATCATAAGACAACGGTAGTCTAGGAACAGAGAATGACAGGAGATAGCAATTTTGAATCCCATGACTTACCATCCCTGTCTCCCGCTCCCTAATACCCCCCCCCCCCCGTCTTCCCTCCCTCCCCCCCCCTTTTTTTTTTTTTTTCCTCCTTCTCAGTCCATTCTTTTCTTCCCCTTTCTCAGGTCCATTACGGGCCTGGCCCACAATTACTCTACTCTTTTCGCTCTCTAATACTATCCTTCTTTCTTTCAAAATAAAAAAAAAATTAGTAGGAAGCCGTTCACAAAGGGAACATGATTCCCAGATATATCAGTATTAAAACGCAAATGATACAAGTAGAAAGAGAATTTGGAGAAGACGGGACATATGTATGGACACTGGAATATTACCAACAAATATCTCAAACCTGTTTTATGCCTCCATGCCGCTTCAGTTATATAGCGATATAAATCATTTTGTCTTCTTGTTTTACGCAGTTGTAGTGCAATTATCATACATGTACCTTTATCATTATGGCTGTTTAAAAGTGAAAACATTTTGTTGTTTGTCCCGATGAACCGGTTTTCCGTTATAAATAAATAATTAAAAAAAAAAAAAAGAAATGGTAGATTTTGACGCTGCCTGTCCTCTATTGGGATATTCCGGCAGCACGAACAAAACATCCGTTTTGCGAATTTGAGCAGTTGCTTTCAGATAGGCCTTGACTGCTCTTACTACATCCAAAAAATGTAGTGACCTTTCTTCCGTGGAACAGGGATCTGGAAAAAAGGAAGGCAGAACAATATCTTGGTTTAGATGAAAACCTGAAACCACTTTCGGTAGGAAGCTAGGATGAGGGCGTAACACCACTCTATCCTTGTATAAATTAAATTTGTGCGCTGGCATAAATAAATCATATAATGAAATTTGCAACTGACAGGCTCCTTTAGAGCATAACCCGGAGCCATAGTGGATTTAAATCACAGTGCAGAGAAATAACAAAATACAATAAAGCATACAAAAAATTGTGAATTAAAACACATCTTCATGACAAAAATAGTGAATAATTCTGAAAAAACAAGAAGGTTTTTTCTTCTTCTTGTTTTTTCAGAATTATTCACTATTTTTGTCATGAAGATGTGTTTTAATTCACAATTTTTTGTATGCTTTATTGTATTTTGTTATTTCTCTGCACTGTGATTTAAATCCACTACGGCTCCGGGTTATGCTCTAAAGGAGCCTGTCAGTTGCAAATTTCATTATATGATTTATTTATGCCAGCGCACAAATTTAATTTATATGTTTTTTTCACTTTATTTGATATTTGAAGTACTTTGTTGCAGCTGCACATTGCATTTTCAGGCAATCTTCATGTTATTTCTTGTTTTGTCTTGCTCATTAGCGCAGGTTTTTCCACTAAATTGTTCACTCTATCCTTGTGTATGATTAAATAAGGCTCTTTACAGGAAAGAAGAAATGGCTACCAGAAAAATTTACTTTCTTGTCAACAAGACCAAGGGAATTTGACCTATTGGTTCAAAAGGCTGTTTCTGTAAAACTGACAGAACCAAATTCAAGTCCCAGGGGTTTAGGGGCGCCTTAACCGGAGAATTAAGACGCGTCACCCCCTGCATAAAGTTTCGGACCAAAGAATGTGAAGCAAGTGGCCGTTGAAATAATACTGATAAGGCCGAGACCTGGCCCTTGATGGTATTCAAGGCCATCTTAATTTCTAATCCCATTTGTAGAAAGTCAAGAATTCTACCTATTACATATTTTCTGGGATGCCAACCCCTGGATTCACACCAGGATACATAAGCTTTCCAGACTCTATGATAAATCACTCTGGAAGCTGGCTTCCTTGCATTGATTAAGGTAGAAATCACAGGACCTGAAAGCTCACGACTCTTCAGAATGTGGGTTTCAATAGCTAAACCATCAAATTTAGAATTTGTAAGGCAGGATGGAACACTGGACCTTGAGATAACAGGTCTGGACGTGACGGTAGGGTCCACGGGGAACCTACTGTCATCCTTACTATTTCTGCATACCAAGCCCTCCTGGGGCCACCAGAAGTACTGACTTCTTTTCCTGCCTGATCCTGCGAAGGAGTCGTGGCAGTAGTAGAATAGGAGGGAATGCATAAATCAGTGAGAACCGATGCCAAGGAATCACCAACGCATCTGTCCCGCATGCAAGAGTATCCTTTGTTCTTGCCACAAACTTGTCGATCTTTTTGTTGAATCTGGATGCAAAGAGATCTACATCTGGAACCCCCCATCTTTGGCGTATGACCCAAAAGACGTCGGGGTGAAGAGACCATTCCCCTGGGAATAATCGCTGGCGACTCAAATAGTCCGCCTGCCAGTTCTCTATCCCTGGAATGAAAATTGCCAATATGCATGGCACATGCTTTTCTGCCCAGACTAAAATCTGGTTTACTTCTCTCTGAGTTGCCCGACTCCTGGTGCCTCCTTGATGATTGATATAAGCCACTGCTGTGGCATTGTCGGACTGGATCCTGACCGGGCAGCCCTGTAGCCTTAGAGTCCAGGCCTTTAGGGCTAGATATGCCGCACGGATCTCCAGAATGTTGATGGGTAAGGTCCTCTTGGTTTTGGACCATTCCCCTTGGACTGCAGACTGTTCCAGAACTGCTCCCCAACCCGAAAGACTGGCATCCGTTGTTACCACCGTCCAGGTAACCGGTAGAAAGGATTTCCCTTTCTGCAGGCTTTCGGGTATTAACCACCAACTGAGGCTCTGACGCACTGCACGAGACAGGTGCATCGGAAAATCTAATGCCTGAACCTTCTTGTTCCAGGCCGACAGGATACTGTGTTGCAGTAGTCTTGAATGAAACTGAGCATAGGGAACTGCTTTGAATGAAGCTACCATCTTTCCCAGCAGCGTCATACAAAGGCAGACAGAAGGACCTTTTTTGGTCCTGACTACCAGAATCAGCTCTCTTAAGGCAGCGATCTTTGCCTGAGGTAAAAATACCTTCTCTTGGCTTGTATTTATGATCAGACCCAAATACTCCAGTCTTCGTACTGGCTTTAAGAAAGACTTTTCTAGGTTGAGAATCCAACCTAGGTGTTCCAGGTAGTTGACTGTGGTCATCAAGTTCCCGCTCAAACAGGCTACCGACCGGTCTATCATGAGCAGGTTGTCTAGGTATGCTATGACAGTTATACCTTGAGCCCTTAGTCTGGCCAGAGGAGGAGCCAAATCTTTGTAAACACTCGAGGTGCAGTGGCTAGCCCGAAAGGCAGAGCCACAAACTGAAAATGGCGCCCTTCTATTTCGAAGCGCAAGTACTTTTAATGAGCAGGAAAAATGGGTACATGCAGATACGCATCTCTGATGTCTATTGATGCCAGAAATTCTCCTCCCTGTAGGATGGAGACAACTGACCGAATTGATTCCATGCGAAAGGATCGAATCCTTAGGAATCGATTCAGATCCTTTAGATTCAGAATGGGTCTGACATCGCCATTTGATTTTTGTACCGTAAAAAGGTTGGAATAAAATCCCAATCTTTGACCTTTCGTGGGAACCACCATGATGACTTTTTGCAACAATAGTCGCTCTAACGTTAGAAGGAGCGACTGCTTTTTCTCTGGATCTCTGGGGACATTTGATCTGAGGAAACGAGGAGAGGGGAATTCTTGAAACTCCAGTTTGTAACCTAGAGTTGCCGTGGAGATTACCCATCTGTCCTGGAAATCCTCCCGCCAGAGTTTTGAGAACCGTAGCAATCTTCCCCCCACCCGAGCGAGCGGGGGCGCTCCTTCATAAAGAGGCTTTAGCGTCTTGTCTAGTAGGCTTCTTCCCCCAGGACTTCTTTTATCCCTGGGGTCGACTCTGAAATTTATTTCTAGACCCTGACGGAGGAGGCCGTCGCGACTGCCTGGAGGCTGATGCTCCTGGCACTGGGGAAAGAGCCCGTTTGAAAGAGGGACGCTTACTCCTTTTCTTAACAGGTAAGAGAGTGCTTTTCCCACTAGAGATCTTTTGGATATAATTGTCCAAATCCTCTCCAAACAGCCTTGCACCACGAAATGGAAATTCAGCCAGAAGTTTCTTACATGGTGCTTCGGCTGACCAATTTTTCAACCATAAGATTCTACGCATATGCACCAACCCAAGTGAAAGACAAGAGATTTGGATGATAGAATCTCTGATGGCATCAACAGCAAAACATACGGCCGCTGGAAGGTTAGCCAACCCCTGGGCCTGCTGTTCAGGTAGAACTTTAAGGACCTGCTTAACATGGTCTCTTAAGTATTGACAGACTTCGATCGCTGCCACTGCAGGTTGAGCTACTGAACCTGCTAAGGAGAAAATTTCCTTCAACAGGGATTCCATTTTTTTAACAACAGGATCCCTGAGCATCTGAGCATTGTCTACAGGACAAGTCAGACTTTTATTTACGGAGGAAATGGCGTCAACGGCCGGTATCCCCCACATCTTTATAAACTTTTCTTCCATAGGATAAAGTGTTGAAAACTTTAGGCGGAAAAAAACGTTTATCTGGGTGATCCCACTCAGAATAAATGAGCTTTTCTAGCAAATTATGAACAGGAAAAGCATGTGTTGTTTGAGGAGGCTTCAGTGACCCCAAAGAAGAAGAGGGTTCTTTAACTGACTCAGATACGGGTAACTTAAATGTGGAGCGGACCAATCCAGCAAGGATCTGTACTAAGACCTTCTCTTCCTGAGAAGATGAAGAGGGCCCTTCTCCACTTGATTCCTCAGAGGAGGAATCATCAGTCCCATCCCGATCCTCTGAAAAGGGATTCTTCTCTTTTTTCCCAGAGTTCCTCTGCCTTAAGGGTCCTGGGTAACAGAGGAAGACCTAGTGCGTTTTCTTCCACTGAGTGAAGATGCGATTAAGGCCATTAATCTTTCCTCTAGTCCATTAATGGTTGAGGAAAAAACCTCCTGCGTAATGTATACAGGGGTTGAAGTGCCAGAAGCAGATGCAGCCCCTGACCCCAACGGCTCTCCCTGGCCAGCCATCCCAGGTCCTTCAGGGGGGAAGGTGCTGCAGAAGGGGGGGTCCTCAGAGCCTGAGGGAAATCCCCTAGAGCCTCTGGTTTTTGGGGTACTTGTACCTCTTCTACCCATAGTGCAAAGCAAACAAGGTGGAGATATCACAAAAATGAAACACTGACTGCTGAGTGATGTAGTCCAGCAACTTGCCACTGCTACCAATGCCCAGCAAGTGTTTCTTAGTAAATGCTGCCTAGGAGAATGCCTGTGTCCCACCTTACATGCGACCGTCAGCTCTGTGTCCCTCCATAGGCTGTGTGCACCTGAAAAGTGTGCTTCTTATAGCCTGTGCAGCCGGCGATGTGGGCGTCTAAGCACGCCGGATATCGCACTGACGCTCCGCCCCCCCCCCACCTCTGACCACCCCACCTCGTTTTTTTTTAAAAAACGTGCGCTTTCCCGCATGAGCCGACCCTCCGGGACAAGCATGGAGGGGAGGCTGGGGTGAAGGAGGAAGGAGAGAGGCCGGCAGATGATGGGGTCTGCCACACGGTAATGGTGGTGGCGGCGGTGATAGTGCGGTATACTACCGCCTCACAGACCACTGCGGCCCCTTCTAATCTTGGGGGGAATATCCCTGCAGGAAGAGCCCCCCCATCCCATCCTTCACCCATGTACCGCAGCCACGGCCACACCTGGCTGCAGTACATCGACGATGTCCTTATGATCTGGACGGGCACTACTGATGATTTGCATACCTTTATGACTCAACTAAACACCAATCAACACAATATAAGGTTGACCTATAACTTTGACCGGACCAGCTTGCCCTTTCTCGATCTATTGATTACGTTCCAAAATGGCTGCCTATCTACCTGCACGTTCCGTAAAGAAACGTCTGCAAACACCCTTTTAAGTGCCACCAGCCATCACCCACACTGGCTAAAGAATGGTATCCTGGTGGGGCAATTCTTACGAATAAAAAGAAACTGCACCAAGACCAGTGATTACAGAAGAGAATCCTTAGAACTTTATGCGAGGTTCCGCGAACGCGGTTACTCGCATAGACAAATTAGAAAAGCGAGACAAAAAGCAGCAACTAGGGATCGTGACAGCTTACTGGTGCTACATCCACATGTTTCCACTGCTTCCAAACGGACAGCATGTGACCAAACCAGGATAATCACCACTTTTGGCCCCCAATGGATGGAGGTTCGCTCCATCCTGGAAAAACACTGGGGGGTTCTTACTAATTCACCAGCATTGCTCAATATAGTTGGCACTTCACCCAAGTTGGTGGCACGCCGGGCAAAAAACCTGGGAGACATACTGGTCAAATCCGAGTTTACTAAGACTTCAGACCCTACCTGGCTAGCTGACTATCCACGAAGTAGAGGGATGTTTCCCTGCAATAAATGTCAGATCTGCCCTCTCATACATAGAACAGCTACTTTTTCTGATTCCCTGGGACGAAAACATTACGAAATACGAGATCTTATCAATTGCTCTACGTCCAGAGTTATATATATCATAACCTGCCCTTGCATAACCTGCCCAAAAATCTATGTGGGAAAGACAAAGAGGCTTCTTAAAGTACGCATCGGCGAGCACTTAAGGGAGATTAAAGACAGGGAAAAAATTCCTGATTTTCCTGATGTATCAGCCAACCTCATGTTTTTGTTTTATTTAAATCTGAAGGTAATTGTTAATAACGAGCGGCCGTATGCTTTATATGGCTTTATAGCTAGAGACAATGTTTCTTGTTAAATCACACAGCTGATTGGATATACGGCTGTCAAAGCACATAATATAAAGGTGTGCGCCGGCCTCACCAATCAAATGTCCAGGATGAAGCTACGATAATAAGCTCCAGCGAAACGCGTTGACGTCATCAACGGCGCCGTCATGATCCACCGAGCGGGTTGTGATAGGCGAGCGGAACAGCTGAGAGGTACCAGCCGAACGCCAAAGCACACGTCGACATCGATCCGAGCTGTCTTGGTGAACGGGAAGGAGCTGGGCACTTGCACATTACCTAATGCACGCCAATACCACTTGATTGCCACAGTCAGCAGCCGGCACTCTGCCGCTTCACATGCCCGCTGGATCCCGTCATTTATCCAGAAGACCCGATCCCGGATTAGCCTCCTAGGTCTACGAAGGGCGGTAATGTATGAGCGACCCTAGAAAGCATCAACTTTGGAAAATGCATATACCTGCACATTGTGATATACCGCCTTCATTGCTGCAAAACACACCGGTTTAAAGCACATCTTATATGCCCGCATTTAGTGCCTAGTTCAAGAGGCTGTTAAAGTTTTCTATGAACTGTGACATTTGTCTCCCTCAGCAAATTATCATCAGATCACCTTGATCAATCAGCGCCTCCTACACTTTATGCTCCGATCACCAACTTTTGAATGAATTCACAGTCCCACCGTTGTTGAACATCCCAGGCTTGTATTCACGTCAACCGCCCACCCTCCATCAGCGGGTTGCTAGGCAATCACCCCTGGCGACCATCCATTAGTTCCCTCTCCCCTTCCCTCCCTGCTCTCATCATATGCTCCTCAGCAGCATATTTTACCTAAAATTTACAACTTAATATATGGCTGCAACACCATTCGGTGATTGCCTTAGGCTAATTTGACTCATTAGCTGCTCATTATAGTAGCAGATTAAGTCCGGACCGTGTTGGTGCTGTTGTATGTGTGTATGTTTTATTTTTTGTCTTGTCTACTGCATTATTTTTTGATACTTGATGTCCTTTCTATCACCCACATTGTAAGCATCATCTCCTTGATTGCCCTTAATATACTCTGTGGATTTTAGCATTGTTTAATAAATTGGTAATTTTACGATACTACTTTTCGATCAGTTATTGCTGACGTAACCGCTTTTCCACTTGATATCCTTTATATTGAGAGTCCCCTTCCCGTTCCTTTCCCCTATTCCTTGTATTACTATATCGGTCATGGGTTACAGCAATGACACCACAATTGGTGTGTGATCAGACATTGATCAGTCTACCGACTGAACAACTGTTTACACAGAACCTGCTCTTTGTCCCTTTCCCCCATCCCCCCATTTTGCATAACCCCATCCCATCCTACCTGGAGCTCGGCTGGAGGAGCTGTGCAGCGTGAACACTGAGACAGACAATCAAGCGTGTGAAGGTATGTGCCCTTGGCAGCCCCCGTGGCGACAATAGGCATAGCATACATTTACTTAAAGGAGAAACCTACTAGAATTAAAAAATTCTGTGGAATCTCCATTACCTTATCCAGCTGCAGGGTTCTGCTATACAGACCCAATCTTCACCTCTCACGGTGGGCTCCGTTTGGAAAACCTTCAGAGACTGGGGCCCCCTATGGATAGGGGGATCCGCAGTTCTGGGGCTGTAAAGCACCCGGCCAAGAATAAGGCTAGAAAAACCAAATTCTGAAATGGGGGTCCAGCTCTCTAAAAAGAGAAGCGTTACAGGTAAAACCTTGTATATTCGGAAACAAGGCCCGAGTACCATCCAATTCGGCCTAGAAAGGACACTTTGAAATGGATCCGGTTCGCCTGGCTTGCCCCAGTATAGGATATAGGATATTCCCTTTGGAGCTCAGCACAGGACATCTTTACATGTCCAACACCTAAGACACTGGCGAAAAAACTGAGGTATCCCTGTAAGGGGAGGGATTATATAGGGGGTTTAACTTCCTGTTTAGGGTGTGCCAGTGTCCAATCACCTAGTGATACCCTATATAACCCATCAGTAATTACTGAGGCTCTGTGTCCCCTGATGTACGAGAAAGAAATAAGCATTTATTATTTTTTTCATAGAAACCTGCAGAGCATTGCACCCAAGATCAATGGATCACGGGTGCAATGTCAGGCTCCTGCAGAGAAGCCTTGCAGATTTCTGCCCATACCTCTGTCAGATTGAAAGCTGCAGTGCTTGTGAATGAACTATGAGGGTGATCATCAGTACCCTTGCAGTTGATTAAGAACTACAAGCCATCTTCTGAGGTGGTGGACTGGACTTGTAGTTTTCTCATTCACAGTAGACTTGTGCACAGCGGAAAATTTTGTTTAGTTTCGGTTCGTTGTCATTCGTAAAATACATAATCTCATTCTGTTATGTTCGTTATGTTATGTTAATTCATTTTCGGATAATTTGTTATTTCTGTAGAGTGTCGATATCTGTTATACTGAATCTCGAATCATGTCAAATTCATTCGTTATATCCGCTATAATTTCTTTCGTATTAGTTGAAATTCGATTTTTATGTATGTATGTATGTTGATTCGTGATAATGATTCATAGTTTGGAAAGTCGTTTGTTTATTGAATCTATTTACACACACAATGACAATATCTCTTCTCCTCTGCTTAAATACAATACAACACCCTTCTCACTCAGTTCTCAGGAATGCAGTTTGCCAATAATCCAACCTCCAGCACAAAATTAATCAGCTGATTGGACTGTAAGTTTTACTTAGAGTTGACCTTTTGTTTCATTGGATCTAACGAATTACCAAATCATGTCAAATTCATTCATTATATTCGCTATAATTTCTTTCGTATTAGTTGAAATTTATTATATTTTTATTCAGACATTTGGATGCATCCGAATGTCCGAAAGATGCAAAATTCGGCTGAATTTCGATTCGTTAGTAAACGAATTGCAAATATCTAATTCCCAAATCTCTGTAAATAAATGACATGTCTGTGCAGGACAAGTCATATAGTTACATAGTTACATAGTAGGTGAGGTTGAAAAAAGACACACGTCCATCAAGTCCAACCTATGTGTGTGATTATGTGTCAGTATTACCTTACATATCCCTGTATGTTGCGGTCAGTACAGCCGACCATTTTTCAAAATGTGACAGTGGGTGTGGGGAGAGGAGCCCATGTCCTCTGTCACAGGGGAAGGGGTTAGTAGGAGCATGTTACATGTTACACCTTAAATATGCATGTAACATAACATGCTTGTAAAGACAAACCTATCCTAAGTCAACCTGTTGCTGTCTCCTGTTTTTAGCCAAGACATGGCCTCACGCAACTCCACGCAAAATATGCTCCTTATTTATTGTCTTTAATTTATAAACTCACAGATCCACTGGAGGATTATGTTCCTCCATTTAACAGAGCATTGCATCTGACAGGCAAACTACATTTACCCCTGCCCATATCAAAAGGGCATTTTTGTTTGCACATATTCAATAAAAAAATCCATGTCCCAACACCAAAGGCGTGCGCAGGGGTGATGATGGGGGTGCCTGGGCACACCCTAATCGCCTGACATACTTGTCTAAACCTATATGAGAGGGGCAGCAGGTGACATATAGAACAACCGATGCTCTGCATTTTCCACCCTACAGCCATTGAATGCCTTCGGGAGGACGAGGAGGAGAAGCGAGAAGCGAGCATTCAGGGGCTGCATGGAAGAAAATGCAGAGCATCGGTTGTTCTATATGCCGCCCCGCTGCCCCTCTCATCCAGCCTGGTGCTGTTTCCATTGGCTACTGTTCTAGAACTGCTGGATCCGCCTCCCAGCTCCCCATGACTTCTTCGTTCTAAGTAACTGCTGCAGGACCAACCACCCAGCTTCTCCGCGGCTCCGCCCATTGAATTTACAGCAGCAGACAGATGGGGGAATTGCGTCTGGGGGACTACAATAATAGCCAGCTGATCCATTAGGAAAAACGGAGGAGGTCTCCACTGTGTGAGGAGACACGTGAAGCCTGGAGGGAGCCAGAGACACAGCAAGCATGGCGTCCACACTGAGAGCAAGTGAGTGCCACCGATCCCATCCATCCCCCCACCCAGCACTGCCACCGATCCCATCCATCCCCCCACCCAGCACTGCCACTGATCCCATCCATCCCCCCACCCAGCACTGCCACCAATCCCATCCATCCTCCCACCCAGCACTGCCACCAATCCCATCCATCCCCCCACCCAGCACTGCCACCGATCCCATCCATCCCCCCCACCCAGCACTGCCACCGATCCCATCCATCCTACCACCCAGCACTGCCACCGAACCCATCCATCCCCCCACCCAGCACTGCTACCGATCCCATTCATCCCCCCACCCAGCACTGCCACCGATCCCATCCATCCCCCCACCCAGCACTGCTACCGATCCCATCCAACCCCCCACCCAGCACTGCTACCGATCCCATCCATCCCCCCAACCAGCACTGCCACAGATCCCATCCCCCCACCAGTGGCGTATCGTGGGGGGTGCAGGGGGTGCCGTGGCCCCGGGCGCGATATTTAGGGGGGCGCCAGTATGTGTCACTGGCTGCCTCCTCCTAATTTCTAATTTTGTGTCCCCGGGCTCCGGCCGCCATGTTAAGTGTCTGGCGCCCTGTGATTGGGTGTATGGGGGTCATGTGAGGCGTAGGGCTGGCCTGTCCTCGATCGCTCCTGAAGTCCCGCCTCCGCACATGACCCCCCATAAGCCCAATCACAGGGCGCTGGACACTGAACATGGCAGCAACAGAGCGCAGGGGAGAGAAGAAAGTGAGCCGCCGCTGTGTTCTCCTCCTCATCCAGATCGATGCAGCCAAGATAAGAAGGTGAGTGAGAGTCATGTTACTGGGAGGGGGAGGGAGGGGGGGCGAGAGAGAGAGACTGTAGGCAGGACAATGTAGTGTAGTATAGTATGGAGGTCAGTGTAGTGGTCACTATGGGGGGGCAGTGTAGTGGACAGTATAGTGTAGTATAGTGGTCAGTATAGTGGTTAGAGTAGTATAGTATAGTGGTTAGTGTAGTATAGTGGTCAGTATAGTGTAGTGTAGTATGGTGGTCAGTATAGTGTAGTATAGTGGACAGTGTAGTGTAGTGGTTAGTGTAGTGGACAGTGTAGTATAGTGGTCAGTGTAGTATGGTGGTCAGTGTAGTATAGTGGACAGTGTAGTATGGTGGACAGTGTAGTATGGTGGACAGTGTAGTATGGTGGTCAGTGTAGTGTAGTATAGTGGTCAGTGTAGTATGGTGGACAGTGTAGTATAGTGGACAGTGTAGTATGGTGGTCAGTGTAGTATAGTGGACAGTGTAGTATGGTGGTCAGTGTAGTGTAGTATAGTGGTTAGTGTAGTGGTCAGTGTAGTGTGGTGTAGTGGTCAGTGTAGTGTAGTATAGTGGTCAGTGTAGTGGTTAGTGTAGTGGACAGTGTAGTATGGTGGTCAGTGTAGTGTAGTATAGTGGTCAGTGTAGTGTAGTGTAGTGGTCAGTGTAGTGTAGTGTAGTATAGTGGTCAGTGTAGTGGTTAGTGTTGTGGTCAGTGTAGTATGGTGGTCAGTATAGTGGACAGTGTAGTATGGTGGTCAGTATAGTGTAGTATAGTGGACAGTGTAGTGGTTAGTGTAGTGGACAGTATAGTATGGTGGTCAGTGTAGTATAGTGGTCAGTGTAGTATGGTGGTCAGTGTAGTATAGTGGACAGTGTAGTATGGTGGACAGTGTAGTATGGTGGACAGTGTAGTATGGTGGTCAGTGTAGTGTAGTATAGTGGTCAGTGTAGTATGGTGGACAGTGTAGTATGGTGGACAATGTAGTATCGTGGACAGTGTAGTATAGTGGACAGTGTAGTATGGTGGTCAGTGTAGTATAGTGGACAGTGTAGTATGGTGGTCAGTGTAGTGTAGTATAGTGGTTAGTGTAGTGGTCAGTGTAGTGTGGTGTAGTGGTCAGTGTAGTGTAGTATAGTGGTCAGTGTAGTGGTTAGTGTAGTGGACAGTGTAGTATGGTGGTCAGTGTAGTATGGTGGACAGTGTAGTATGGTGGTCAGTGTAGTATAGTGGTCAGTGTAGTATAGTGGACAGTGTGGTATGGTGGTCAGTATAGTGTAGTATAGTGGACAGTGTAGTATGGTGGTCAGTGTAGTATAGTGGACAGTGTAGTATGGTGGTCAGTGTAGTGTAGTGTAGTGGTCAGTGTAGTGTAGTGTAGTATAGTGGTCAGTGTAGTGGTTAGTGTAGTGGTCAGTGTAGTATGGTGGTCAGTATAGTGGACAGTGTAGTATGGTGGTCAGTATAGTGTAGTATAGTGGACAGTGTAGTGGTTAGTGTAGTGGACAGTATAGTATAGTGGACAGTGTAGTATGGTGGTCAGTGTAGTATAGTGGTCAGTGTAGTATGGTGGTCAGTGTAGTATAGTGGACAGTGTAGTATAGTGGACAGTGTAGTATGGTGGACAGTGTAGTATGGTGGACAGTGTAGTATGGTGGTCAGTGTAGTGTAGTATAGTGGTCAGTGTAGTATGGTGGACAGTGTAGTATGGTGGACAGTGTAGTATAGTGGACAGTGTAGTATGGTGGTCAGTGTAGTATAGTGGACAGTGTAGTATGGTGGTCAGTGTAGTGTAGTATAGTGGTTAGTGTAGTGGTCAGTGTAATGTGGTGTAGTGGTCAGTGTAGTGTAGTATAGTGGTCAGTGTAGTGGTTAGTGTAGTGGACAGTGTAGTATGGTGGTCAGTGTAGTATGGTGGACAGTGTAGTATGGTGGTCAGTGTAGTATAGTGGTCAGTGTAGTATAGTGGACAGTGTAGTATGGTGGTCAGTTTAGTGTAGTATAGTGGACAGTGTAGTATGGTGGTCAGTGTAGTATAGTGGACAGTGTAGTATGGTGGTCAGTATAGTGTAGTATAGTGGACAGTGTAGTGTAGTGGACAGTGTAGTATAGTGGTCAGTGTAGTATGGTGGTCAGTGTAGTATAGTGGACAGTGTAGTATAGTGGTCAGTGTAGTATGGTGGTCAGTATAGTGTAGTATGGTGGTCAGTATAGTGTAGTATAGCGGACAGTGTAGTATAGCGGACAGTGTAGTGTAGTGGACAGTGTAGTGTAGTGGACAGTGTAGTATAGTGGACAGTGTAGTATGGTGGTCAGTGTAGTGTAGTATAGTGGTCAGTGTAGTGTAGTTTAGTGGTCAGTGTAGTGTAGTATAGTGGTCAGTGTAGTGGTTAGTGTAGTGGTCAGTGTAGTATGGTGGTCAGTATAGTGGACAGTGTAGTATGGTGGTCAGTATAGTGTAGTATAGTGGACAGTGTAGTGGTTAGTGTAGTGGACAGTATAGTATAGTGGCCAGTGTAGTATGGTGGACAGTGTAGTATGGTGGTCAGTGTAGTGTAGTATAGTGGTCAGTGTAGTATGGTGGACAGTGTAGTATGGTGGACAGTGTAGTATAGTGGACAGTGTAGTATGGTGGTCAGTGTAGTATAGTGGACAGTGTAGTATGGTGGTCAGTGTAGTGTAGTATAGTGGTTAGTGTAGTGGTCAGTGTAGTGTGGTGTAGTGGTCAGTGTAGTGTAGTATAGTGGTCAGTGTAGTGGTTAGTGTAGTGGACAGTGTAGTATGGTGGTCAGTGTAGTATGGTGGACAGTGTAGTATGGTGGACAGTGTAGTATGGTGGTCAGTGTAGTATAGTGGTCAGTGTAGTATAGTGGACAGTGTAGTATGGTGGTCAGTATAGTGTAGTATAGTGGACAGTGTAGTATGGTGGTCAGTGTAGTATAGTGGTCAGTGTAGTATGGTGGTCAGTATAATGTAGTATAGTGGACAGTGTAGTATGGTGGTCAGTATAATGTAGTATAGTGGACAGTGTAGTATGGTGGTCAGTATAGTGTAGTATAGTGGACAGTGTAGTATAGTGGTCAGTGTAGTATGGTGGTCAGTATAGTGTAGTATAGTGGACAGTGTAGTATGGTGGTCAGTATAGTGTAGTATAGTGGACAGTGTACTATGCTGGTCAGTATAGTGTAGTATAGTGGACAGTGTAGTATAGTGGTCAGTGTAATGCAGTATAGTGGACAGTGTAGTATGGTGGTCAGTATAGTGTAGTATAGTGGACAGTGTAGTATGGTGGTCAGTATAGTGTAGTATAGTGGTCAGTGTAGTATGGTGGTCAAGTGTAGTGTAGTATAGTGGTCAGTGTAATGTAGTATAGTGGACAGTGTAGTATAGTGGTCATTATAGTGGACAGTGTGGTATGGTGGTCAGTATAGTATAGTCAGTATAGTGGTCAGTATAGTATAGTGGTCAGTGTAGTGGACAGTGTAGTTCTCAGTGTAGTGGTCAGTATAGGAATCAGGTAGGTCAGTACTATTGTATTTGAAGGGACTCAGGGATAGCTAAAAGTCCGCAGGTGTGGGGGGGGGCGCAAATTACTTGCCTTGCCCCGGGTGCTGACAACCCACGCTACGCCACTGCCCCCCACCACACTGCTGCCATGCCCCCCAGCACTGCTACTCATTCTATCTCTCCCACTCAGCACTGCCACTAATCCCTGATAAGAAATATTTTAAAGAATTACACGTGATATCAACATTTGCCTTGTTCCTTATATGTTTTTTTTCTAGCTAAAATGGTGCTGACTTATTGTTTATGCAATCTGCTTAGTTCCGACCAACACCTACAACAATATTTAAAGAACTAGCACAAGTTTACCATATTAGGGCATATTGTGTAAAGGACACTGTCTTTGACAATAAAGCTGACGATGCACCATGAGTCACCAGTGTGCCTTAGCCAATGGTAGCTTGCCAAATACTGTTATAAAATGACATGTGTAAAAGGGTTCTGGGTGACTCTGCTGAATTTCCTTGCTGTGAACAGAGTTCATCCAAATGTACCGGTACATTTGTAATAAATCTGTCTTCTAATCAACATGACCGGAGTTGACTGATCAGTGAGAGAATGGAATTTTACCGACATCATGGTCCTTTCGAGCCGGAAGTAAGGATTAGGTGGTGGATCGAACGGTTCCGTCCAAAATATCGGTGAGTATCAGACTCCTTCTCGCCGAGACCTAGGTCCTCCCACTCAAGTTAAGTGGTAAAAAGAGGCTGGTCGGTTCCGGGATCCACACCTGACTTCTACTCCTGGACTTCTGATCCAGTCCTCCGAGTCTGTGAAAGGTAAGACAGATTTTTTTTCTTTTCTCTTCTTTTCTTTTCTCTTCTACTTGAGGTGATTTGGGTTTTTATTAAGTATGCCGGCACTGTATAAAAGATCAAAGTGATACAGGGGCCGAAGACAGAGGCACTTGGGGACGTTGCCTATGGTAAATAGACGTAGCCCGCTGTCTAAGACAGATTAAAAAAATTGAAGGTACCGAAAGATGATAGATGATTGTGGCCCATAGATCGATCGTTTTTCTCTTTTTCTCTCGAGAGCAATATTTCCTGCACTGTTCCTTTTGCTGCATTTGTTAAATCATGAGACTAACTCTCGCTCTTTCCTCCTCATGTTTAACATTACTGCTAACTTTGTGTGGGGAGTCTTATATTTTTGCTTTTCTGTGATCCAAGGGTTGCTAGTCTGGTGGTTTACAGGTTGATAAAAGGCCTGCTTATTAATCTGTCTGGCTGCAAACTTGTGGTTAAAAAAAAAAAAAAACTGGACTCACTCACTCCTTTCCCCCCCTCCTCACGGACACCTAAGTGCACTTCCTCTTTTTGTGTGTGTAAAAAAAAAAAAAAAAATTCTGATCAGAACGTTAAGAATACTGTTTGTTTTGACCAACTGTACTTTGTAGTAAATAAGGTAAAGGTATAAGTTGTTTTTTATGTATATGTGTGTGTGTATGTATGTGTATGTGTATGTATAGATATATATATATATGTATATATATATATATATGTATATATGTGTGTATGTATGTATATATATATATATATGTTTATTTCCTGTTTGGAGAGTTTAGACTTTGTTTGCTGTTTTATATAGATTCTGGCAAAGTTCGAGAGTAGAATTACCAGTCTTGTATTCTAAACTCAAGGAAAAAAACAGAGACATGGGGAATAGTTTCCCCATTAGAAGGAGATAAGAAATGTATGCATAGCAAATAACCAAAATCTGTTAAATATTGTGCTAAGTGGGAAAGGAAGTTGGGATTCAATGGTAAACTAACTGTGACCCAAAGATAAAAAAAAAAGAAATTTGGATTAGAAATGGTGGAATACTAGTTTGAGAAGGAGAACAAAAGAGAAATGCCAAGCCCAACTGCCCCTAGTGGACAAAGAGACAGACAAAACGGTCAGCCCCTAACTATAACTGTTTTTAAACCATGGACTGAGAGTGACGTGCAGAAGGCTACTGAGCATATTAAACATCCTAAGTTTGGGGCCCCAGAAATCATTGAAAATATGGAAGGTCTGAGGAACAGTTATAGGCTAAACGGGGTCGAAGTGGAAAGGGCTTTAAGGAGGGTTCTAGGATCAGATTGGGTATCGGTAAAGGGAAATTGGGAACCCTTGTGTAGACACAGTGCCCCCTCAACAAAGAGGGGAACCACTGGCCCTTGATAGCAAAGATTTGACAGATAGATTGACTGCCTTCTATCAGAGATGCAATCTCCGATGGGTATAACGAACTGACTGGCAAAAGATTAATATGACTGTAAAGGAAGACAAGGAAAGTGTCAGTGATTATCTAAATAAACTACAAGAAGTTTTTAAAGTGTTCTCTGGGCTCCCCGAAGCTGAGGATGTGAATAGTGCATATCAACAACAGCTAAAGATAGCTTTTGTTAATGGATTAAAACAGGATCATAAGGATTACATTGTTAAAAACTTGGTTACTTACTGAGCTGCATCAGTTTTAGATGTTTTGCAATATGTTAAGCATTCTGAGAAGTATTTGAAAGTGATGGAAAAAAAAATGGGAAAGTAAAGTTTTTGTGCAAGGTGATGAAGGAGATACCCCCTTAAGAAGGAAGCAGAGGAGGGTATAGCCCCTGCAATAGAATGGTACAGGATTTACAAGCTGCTAACCAGGCAGTTATACCAAGGGCATAAGGTAAATAAAACTAAACTCCAGTTGTGGTAACAGCAGGTCAAATACTTAGGGTATAATATCTCAAAAGAAGGTCGACACCTGGATGAGGAGAGAATTTGAGCCCTCCACCAGGTGCTGAAGCCAGAAACAAAGAAACAAATGATGTCTTTTTTGGGCATGACAAATTTTTGTAGAGCTTGGATTTCTGGGTATTCAATACTGACCGCGCCCCGTTGGTCCATACATTTGAGCCCAGCATGACACCTTTCCTGTATAACAATACTTTTACGACAACCTCACTTAACAATATGGGAAAGTACCGTTATCTAACCCTGACATGACACTTTTTGTTGATAGCTCCAGTACGAAAAATCCAGATGGCACAAGTGTAACTGGATATGCAGAAGTGACACATGACAGAACAGGAAATCATAGAGATAGATCATACAGTCCTTACTGATATACAGCAGAATATATCCCCTGGGGAGAAACAATATTGGAAAACAAAAGGTTGCACAATAATAGATAACATCTACACATCACCTGAAGGAAAGCTGGTATTGCCAAAATCCTTATTTAGGTATGCAGTAGTATTGACACATGGAGTAACTCATGTGTCAAACAGGGGGGTGACTGAGATGTTAAATAAGGTATGTACAGCCTATGGTTTCACAAACTACTAAAAAAAAAACTTTTTGTTCTCAATGCATTATATGTGCAAGACACAATGCTCAGGGAGGCATAAGACCACGGAAAGGGAAGTTCCCCACACCGCAATATCCATTCCAACACATTTGCATGGATTTTATTGAATTAGACAAATGTGAAAAGGAAGAAATATTGTTTGGAAATCATTGATGCATTGACCACATGGGTAGAGATATAGTGCTGACGCCTTAACAGTATCCAAAGCCTTACTAAAAGATATCATTTTGATGATTTGGGATACCAGAGAAGATTTATAGCGATAAGGGTCCACATTTTGTAAATCAGACTATAAAACACCTAACAAAAGTGATGGGTATAGAAGTAAAAGAACGACTGTGCATATCACCCTCAGCCAGCAGGGCTCGTAGAAAGACATAATGGGATATAAAAGAGCAAGCTAAAAAAGGCTATGGAAGAGACAGGGAAAAATTGGATGTACTGTCTCCCACTAGCTATTTTAAGCATGCACAACACCCTCACTAAAGAGGGGCTGAGTCCATTTGAAATGATGTATGGTAGACCTTATAAAATACCTTTATTACCAAATGAAACCCACACAGAGGAAGGGGAAAGAACCTTAGCAGAATACATGTCAAGGTTATTAAAACAGAAACAAATTAACCAAGAGTGTTCCATTCCAGAAGAAGAGCCCATAGGAGAAGACAAAGTACAAATCGGGTGCTCATCAAGGTGATCAAAAAGAAGCATTGCCACTCCCCTAAGTGGGACGGGCCATATCAAGTACTCCTTACTACTCCCACTGCAGTAAGAATTGCTGAAAGGACTACTTGGATTCACCAATCCCACTGTAAAAAGGTAAATATAGGCAGAGTAGGGTCAGAAAGACTGAAGGAGGGGGAAAGTCCAAATACAAAGGGAGGCAGATAAAAGGTCTGCTTGTCTCAACCTTGGTGAAGAAAAGGCCCTATCTAGGCCCCCCTCACTTCAGATAGGATGGTAGGGATTTTGTTCCTCGTGGGAGTATTGGTGACTCTAGGAGAGGCCTCTATACGGGGAGGTAGGAGACACGGGAGGATAGTGGAACCAATCAATTGGGAAGAGACAGGAAGAGCATTGAACCTCACCTTTGTTGAAGGAACCACCAGTACTATACAGGTGGATTTCTGCCAGATGACAGATTGTGGAGATAAGGTAGAAGCAAGTAAACTGACCTGGGCAGATAAATACGTGTGCTACCTGGCTGGAACTACTGGGTGTACTACTTGGGATTCAGGCATGTGGACAACTGCAGCCCAGGAGTGGGGGTATGAGATCCCAGCAGCAGGAGATTTAAAGAATAGATTAACCATAACTAAAGCGGCCCACTCTCCCTGTACAGAATCAAAGAATTGCAATATATTATTGATTTCCCTGAAGGACCCAAAACTAGAAGATCAGAGGTTATAACATGTAGGAGCTTGGATATCAGGAACTGACCCTTTGGGAAAATTCTTTCTTGAAGTCAAACCAAAGAATGAGACAAACAAGAAGAAAGAATTAGATAATGAGGACCGACTTAAAGTAGAGGTATTAGGATCCACAGTGAGATTCACCAATCTCACAGTGGAAGAAGCTATAACATTAGAAACAGGATACCAGGATAAGAATGAATGGCTTGAATGGTTAATCTATACTGCTAACAGTGCATTTTCCCTTAAATAACAATACAGATCTAGATGGTTTAGAGTGTATGCTAAAGCTATATCAAAAAACATACAAACCTGACACCAACACTCCCTGTCACACATTAAGTTTATTGTTTCCCCAGGTTCAGAGACCTCAGATACCCCCTGCTGTCACGGCATACCCTGGCAACTTTACTTGTTTTGCACTTCCGGGGAATGAGAGTGGCAAAGATTTGGGGTCTTTACCGGATGACTACTGCATGGAGAGGATTAACAAAATAGTAAAGGGAGAGGGTGACAACTGGGTTGAGCACAACACCCAGAGGGCGGACGTCTGGTGGTTATGCGAAGACAAGAGGCTCAGAGCGAGCATCCCAGCCAATTCCCGAGGGGATTGTGCCCTGGTACAGCTGGCAATGCCTCTGCGCTTACTGTCAGAGTCCCCTTGGAAGACGGGTCACCGGAGGAGCAGAAGGTACACCTCTCCTGCGGGGTCTTTTGACCCCCAGATCTATATAGATGAGATTGGGGTTCCGCGTGGAGTGCCCAGCGAGTTCAAAGCTAGGAATCAAGTGGCAGCTGGATTTGAGTCTCTTCTCTGGTGGGTGACAGTAAATAAAAAATGTTGACTGGATTAACTATATATATAACCAACAAAGGTTTGTAAACTACACCAGGGATGCAGTTAAGGGATTGACAGAGCAATTAGCCCCTACCTCTCTGACGGCATGGCAGAATAGGATGGCATTAGATATGGTCCTAGCAGAAAGAGGAGGGTTCAGTAAAATGTTTGGTGGTATGTGGTGCACCTTTTATTTCTAACATTACAGCTCCTGGAGGAACCGTGACTAGAGCCCTCGAAGGATTGACAGCTTTATCGAATGAATTAGCAGAAAACTCAAGTACTGATGATCCATTCACAATTTGGCTTGAAGGTTGGTTTGGGAAATGGACTGGACTTGCCAAGGTCAAGGACTTGCTAAGGTCCGAAAACCCAGTTGTGGAACGGACCTGCACTGAAGTAATAAATTGGGGAAGCAAATATAGATATCAGAGGAGGGAATGATAAGAAATATTTTAAAGAATTACAAGTGATATCAACATTTGCCTTGTTCCTTTTATGTTTTTTTTCTAGCTAAAATGGTGCTGACTTATTGTTTATGCAATCTGCTTAGTTCCGACCAACACCTACAACAATATTTAAAGAACTAGCACAAGTTTACCATATTAGGGCATATTGTGTAAAGGACACTGTCTTTGACAATAAAGCTGACGATGCACCATGAGTCACCAGTGTGCCTTAGCCAATGGTAGCTTGCCAAATACTGTTATAAAATGACATGTGTAAAAGGGTTCTGGGTGACTCTGCTGAATTTCCTTGCTGTGAACAGAGTTCATCCAAATGTACCGGTACATTTGTAATAAATCTGTCTTCTAATCAACATGACCGGAGTTGACTGATCAGTGAGAGAATGGAATTTTACCGACAATCCCATGCCCCCCAGCACTGCCACTGATATCATGCCCCTCAACACTGCCACTCATCCTACCCCCCAGCATTGCTACTGATCCTTCCCTTGCCACTTATCCCCCCCCCAGTACTGCCACAAATCCCCCACACCACAACCCCCACCACTGCCACTAATCCCATCAACCCCCAGCACTGCCAATGATCCCCCCAACCTTGCCACTCATCCCATTCCCCCAGTATTGCCACTGATCCCATTACCCCCCCCCCCCACCACAACAACCACCACCCCTGACTCCTTCGTTCTAAGTAACTGCTGCAGGACCAATCACCCAGCTTCTCCGCGGCTCCGCCCATTGAATTTACAGCAGCAGACAGATGGGGGCATGGCGTCTGGGGGACTGCAATAGCCAGCTGATCCATTAGGAAAAATGGAGGAGGTCTCCACTGTGTGAGGAGACACGTGAAGCCTGGAGGGAGCCAGAGACACAGCAAGCATGGCGTCCACACTGAGAGCAAGTGAGTGCCACCGATCCCATCCATCCCCCCACCCAGCACTGCCACCGATCCCATCCATCCCCCCACCCAGCACTGCCACCGATCCCATCCATCCCCCCACCCAGCACTGCCACCAATCCCATCCATCCCCCCCACGCTACACTGCCACCAATCCCATCCTTTCCCCCCACCCAGCACTGCCACCGATCCCATCCATCCCCCACCCAGCACTGCCACGGATCCCATCCATCCCCCCACCCAGCACTGCCACTGAACCCATTCATCCCCCCACCCAGCACTGCCACTGATCCCATCCATCCCCCCACCCAGCACTGCCACCGATCCCATCCAACCCCCCACCCAGCACCGCCACCGATCCCATCCATCCCCCCACCCAGCACTGCCACAGATCCCATCCCCCCACCACACTGCTGCCATGCCCTCCAGCACTGCTACTCATTCTATCTCTCCCACTTAGCACTGACACTAATTCCATGCCCCCCAGCACTGCCACTGATCTCATGCCCCTCAACACTGCCACTCATCCAACCCCCCAGCATTGCTACTGATCCTTCCCCTGCCACTTATCCCCCCCAGTACTGCCACGAATCCCCCACACCACAACCCCCACCACTGCAACTAATCCCATCAACCCCCAGAACTGCCAATGATCCCCCCCCAACCTTGCCACTCATCCCATTCCCCCAGTACTGCCACTGATCCCATTACCCCCCCACCACAACCACCATCAATACCACTGATCCCATCAACTTTCCAACACTGCCACTGATCCCATCCCCTCCAGCACTGCCACTGATCCCATCAATCCCCTAGCACTGCCACTGATCCCCACCCCCCACCACTGCCACTCATCCCACTCTAGTACTGCCACTGATCCCATTACCCCCCAACACAACTGCCACTGATCCCATCAACCCCCTAGCACTGCCACTGATCACCCTCCTTCTCCAGCACTGCCACTGATCACCCTCCCCTCTCCAGCACTGCCACAGATCACCCCCCCTCTCCAGCACTTCCACTGATCACCCCCGCCACCACTGCCAACTGATCCCATCTCCCTCCTCTCTCACCCCCACTTTCTCCCTCTGACCAGCTCTGCCATAAGATGTAAAATGTATTGAAATATTAAAAATTGTTTTAACACATTTCAAAATGTTTGTTTACATTTATTTAAAAGTGTGTGTCTGTATATATGCATATGTATATGTCTAATCCAATAGGCTGCACACGCCTATGTATGTCACCATGGTCCAACTCGGATTCAGTCTCTCGGGTCAAAAATAAGTCCCTAATAGAACATGTTTGGTACATCAGGCCGTAAAGGTGCCCAACTAGATTTTTTCCAACGATCCTTCATTTCTTCTTACCTGTTTGCAGTTCTTTTAGTTGTCCATTCAATGCTTTGAATTTCCCTTGGTGATCTTCACATACTGAGGAAAGAGAATTTGATAATGTTTAAGGATTCATACTAAGGGCAATGAAGTCTTTTCTATGCCTACTGAAAGAAAATGTACTCCATGATTTTTATTTACTTTAATAATTTGGCTGCTCTTCTTAGATTATGCACCTATCAGCTTATTCCACCAAAAGTCCAGGTCGGGGGCAATACATTTTCTTAACGGGCCACATGAGAAACTGGAACGGTTGTGGAAAGCCAGACTTAATTCTGCTCAATATTATGTTTGGACCTTGGAAGGTCTGTAAGTATGTAAACATATAGAAAAGAAACACCCGTCACTAGGCATAATAGGTACTACTGCTAATAAAATGGGTCTCTTTCAGATGGGCGGTTGGAGGAATGGTTAAAAATGGGCACTGAGCCGTGGTTTGACTGCCCCCTGTCTGCCCACCCAAACTGTAAAATAATAGTAGAATGATAGCTGGGGGGAGGTTCAGTTGTTCTGACTGGACGTCATATGACAACCCTCAGAACAAGCCGCTCACAGCGCGGCGATTGGTGGTGCAGTGACACACCGCATCTCCGATCTTGATAAAGAGCCTATGACGTAGGTTCTTTGCCATGTGATCAGCTGCGTCTAATCACAGCTGATCACAATGTAAATAGGAAGTGCCAGTTATCGTCTTTTCTCTGCTGACTCTGACAGCGCGTGAGTAGAGGAGAGCCGATAAGCGGCTTGGCTCATGGGGGGATTTTCACTGAATATCAGTGCAATGATTATCAGTGCAGCCCCATCAGCGATGCCTTCCAGTGAAGCCAATCAGTGCTGCCTGCCAGTGCCCATCAGTGCCGCCTATCATTCCCTTATCAGTCCTGCCTATCAGTGCCCATAAATGCCGCCCATTAGTGCTGCCTATCAGTGCCCCTCAGTGCCTATTACTGCTGCATATTAGTGCCTCCTCATCAGTGCACATCAGTGAAGGAGAAAAAAAATACTTATATACTCCAGTATAAGTCGAGTTTTTCAGCACATTTTTTTGTGCTGAAAGTGCCCCCCTCAACTTATACTCGAGTCAAGCACTTTTCTGCAGCAAAAAAATTCATTTTCCGAACCGAATTTGGGGCCCCATATCTCAGGGCCACTTGGTGCTAGGATCCCCAAATTTGGTATGCAAACCCAGGGGAATTGGTACCATAACATATCCAAAGCTGAAGTTCCTAGCCCTAAGTGGCTCCGACATACGGGGCCCCAAAATCGGTTCAGAAAATATCATTCTCTGCTGCAGAAAAGTGCTTGACATTTTCTGAACCAACTTTGGGGCCCCATATCTCAGGGCCACTTGGTGCTAGGCACCCCAAATTTGGTATGCAAACCCAGGGGAACTATAACCATAACATATCTAAAGCTGGGGATCTTAGCACCAAGTGGCCCTGAGATACGGGGCCCCAAAGCCGGTTCAGAAAATCTCATTCTCTGCTGCAGAAAAGTGCTTGACATTTTCTGAACTGATATTTGGGGCCCTGTATCTCTGGGCCACTTTGTGCTAAAAACCCTAGCTTTGGCAAGTTTATGGTGTTAGTTCCACTGGGTTTGCACACCAAATTTGGGGTTCTTAGCACTAGGTGGCCCCGAGATATGGGGCCCCAAATTCGGTCAACTGTGTCCATCTGCAGCAATGTCATTTCGGGACCCTTTGGGTTCAGAGACCCCAAATTTTGGCTGCATCTATGAGGCATCTAGGAACCCTTAACTACCGAGTTTGAAGTTTGGGGGACCTATGGCTGCAAATGGGCACAGTGAGGCATGCAAATGGGCACAGTGATGCTGCAAATGGGCATTGTTGACCCTCTTTTCCACTTACAGTAGCTGTGCATTTCTCACCCTCGTCTTATACTCGGGTCAATAAGTTTTTCCCATTTTTTTGTGGTAAATTAGGGCCTCGACTTATACTCGGAACGACTTATACTCGAGTATATACGGTATTTACAAAATGTTATAACAAAAACTAAGAACACAATTTTTGGTCTTTTTTTCTTGGTTTAGCAAAAAATAAATAAAAATAAATTACTCAATAGTGATTAAATACCACCAAAAGAAAGCTCTGTCTCAAAATTGTCATTCAAAGTGCATATATAGGTAATATTAACTGTAAGCGCAAGTACAACAATGCATACAATATTAGGGATGTATGGGCTAGCTAGGCATTTAGTCCATAGCTATGGTACTGGCAGTCCAGGGGTTAAGTTGGTAACTGACAGTTCAAAGTGTATAAAACCTAGTATAGTGGCTGATCTGAAGGACGGCTGCTGTCCTGGCTCTGTAGTAGGCAAGAAAAGGGGTAGAGAAGGGAAGCGCCACCTGAGTGCAGTATTGGTTTGTACTTTAATGACACATCATATGGTAAACACTTACAAGAAAGACATAATTAAAAAGCTCATCTGTGGATGGGTGGTCCGTGATGGATTCCTCGAGTCCCGATCCGGATGGTGCTGCAGAGGTGTGGAGCTGCGGATGGATGGTTTTCGGCCAGGGGTTCTTCCTGTGCCCTCTCTCTACCCTTTTTGTCAATTTTATGCCTTTTAGTATTTATTGTATTATTTCAGTACGGCCACAATATTATTATTGATGGAACAATAGTGACTTACCACTCGTACACTATGGTTTTGTTGTACACTCTTTTCCATTTGTGTTTCCCCGCTCATAGTACCCCTGTTCATTGTTTCTGGCCATATTCAGCATTGCGCCATTTTTTTGAAGGAGCAGCTGCTCCAAGCGCGTAGCCTATCCACTGCCAGACATTCCCCTCGGTGAAAGCCCTCCCCCGGAAGTGTACCTGGAAGCTGTCGGATGACCCGTGACATCACGCTTGTGCTCTGTGTGCTCCACGCCGTCCCCAGCTTCTCCCCCCGATTGCCACAGGAAGAACCCCTGGCCGAAAAACCATCCATCCGCAGCTCCACACCTCTGCAGAACCATCCGGATCGGGACTCGAGGAATCCATCACGAACCACCCATCCACAGATGAGCTTTTTAATGTCTGTCTTTCTTGTAAGTGTTTACCATATGATGTGTCATACTAATACTGCACTCAGGTGGCGCTTCCCTTCTCTACCCCTTTTCATTCAAAATGCGACAGCGCTGAAGGCTGAAAATTGGCCTGGGCAGGAAGTGGGTGAAAGTGCCCTTCAATGAAGTGCGGTAGGTTAAATTAGGCTTTGAGGAGGTGATATTACACCTCCTTACCACCTGTCAAATGGCCTCTGAAAAGCACTATGACTGGAAGGAGGGAGCCTGAGATTACTACAGTGGGGATTTCATCAGATCCTGATCTGGAGTAAGGAACAGGTGTACGGCTCCTAGGATTTGCAGCTTGCAGGTGCCAGGAAGAACTTGGCCAGCTACCAGAGTGGCTTGAGATTGTTGGGATGTCTCTTAGGCAATTCTTTCTGATCAGAACTGAGCCTTTCAGCTGTACTGCTCAGCTCCTCGGGTTCTATCCTTCCAGTTCTTGCAGCTCTCCACACAGACATCTGTAGGAAGCTGACAAGTTTAGAGAGGCATGCTGACATTGGAGGCATCGATGGGGAAAGCCAAAGGGCTGGATGTGACCCTGGGGCCATAATTTGCCCAGTTTTGCTTCAGATCATTATGTGTTAGCAATGTGGATCTGCGTCACAGTACACCTACTGAAGGCCGTAAAAATGGCTGTAAAATGGACCATTTTATATTAGCCTGACCTGAACCTGTGCTACACCCATACAAGCAAAGTAACAGGTTCACTTAGCTCCCCACTCCCTTCCTTATATTCCCATAAAATCTGCTCCGGTCAAGAACCAGAGCCAAGTAAATTACCTCGTACATCCAAGTATGGGAAAGCACGTGACTTCCATGATGCAGCAAAGGGTGCCCAGTGGTGCTAAATCGCAAGACCCCAAAGCTGTCATATTGAGGAACAAGTCCTTAAGCACTGTGCAACCAGACCAACAGAGACCTTAAAATGTAACTCCACTTCTGCTGAGTGAAAAAACATTACCCTCTGGATGACCAATGTACTGTACATGGCAAGGGTTGCGACACACTTGGTTGTAGCTCCTAAAGTAATAGCTGTTGAAGAGTTCCCCTCATTTCCTATCTGATAAAATATTGTCTGCAGAACAAGAAGTGGGGATGAATCTTTATTACAAAAGTCCCAGAAATCCCAAAAGGGGTCTCAACCCTTCCCCACTCTATGCAAAATTAATAAAAGACATTTTGGCTAAACATAAGCTTTAAACAGGGTTTTGTTCATTACAAAAGCGTAAATGATGTGTCCGAGGAGTGAACAGCAGCCCCCCCAATATCTCTACCCCAGGGGGGGGATAATTCTTTAACTTTATGTATCTTGTCTGATTTAGAACTTTTGGAACAGTGCCAGGAATGGAACCATTATAGTTGGGCAATCTTTTAGAGTCAGTGAACAACAGACATGTGCAGAATGGAAACATTTATTTCGTTTCAGATAGATTTGTTATGTTCCTAATTTTGATTCATTATGGAATTCATTTAGTTTGGTTTCGGAATTAGTTTTGTTTCTTTTCGTTTTCCTTAAAATTTGTTTCCTTTATTAATTTTCTAACGAATGCCAACTTTTTAGAACGATCGGAATTTGGATTGGTCGAAAAAATAATCGACCGATTCAAATTCTGTGCAAAGATATGGCTACTTGTTAAGCTGTGGGCTGAAAAGCCGGCTGCCTGCGTCCTTAACAAGCATGACACATCATCTGTCAGCGGGCTTCCCCACTGACAGATGAATGTAAAGAAAAGAATGCTGGCATTGCCCAGTAATAGAAAAACATATAAAAGAATGACGTGGGGTTCCCCCTAAAATCTATACCAGACCCTTATCTAGACAAGCAGCCTGGCAGGTCAGGAAAGGGTGACGCCCCCCCTGTCCCCCCCAAAACCATACCAGACCACATGCGCTAAACATGGGGGGAACACATGCCATTTTTTTTTTTTTCTTGGCGTGGGGTTTCCCGTAAAATCCATTACCAGACCCAAAGAGCCTGGTATGGACTGGGAGGGGGGCACACGCCGTATTTTAAACATTTTTCTTTTGCCTGGCAACGCCGACATTCCTTTTCTTTATATTCATCTGTCAGTGGAAAAGCCCGCTGACAGATGATGACTCACTGTTGTTAAGGACAAAGCAGCTTCCCAGCCCGTTGCTTAACAACCAGCTATTCTTCACACAGAATTCAAATCGATCGTTTTTTCGAACGTTTCGAATTCTAATTGTTCTGAAAAGTTGGAATTTTTTAGAAAAGGAATAAACAAAATGAATTTAACGGAATTCATTACTATTCGTTACTATTTCATTTGGAGATTTGGATACATCCTAATCTCTGAATAACCAAAAATTTGTCCGAATTTGTATTCGGACCGAAACAAATTGCACATGTCTAGTGAACAAGGGTTGAAGGGATTTCCTCTTTAATAGCAGCTTCTACCTAACAGTTATGGCAAAGTGGGGGGGGGTTCAGGTTAGACAGACCCTAAATTGAGTCACACAGGGGAACCCTCTTATGCCCCGTACACACGGTCGGATTTTCCGAAGGAAAATGTGTGATAGGACCTTGTTGTCGGAAATTCTGACCGTGTGTGGGCTCCATCACACATTTTCCATCGGAATTTCCGACACACAAAGTTTGAGAGCAGGCTATAAAATTTTCCGACAACAAAATCGGAATCGGAAATTCCAATCGTGTGTACACAAATCCGACGCACAAAGTGCCACGCATGCTCAGAATAAATAAAGAGATGAAAGCTATTGGCTACTGCCCCGTTTATAGTCCCGACGTACGTGTTTTACGTCACCGCGTTCAGAACGATCAGATTTTCCGATAAATTTGTGTGACCGTGTGTATGCAAGACAAGTTTGAGCCAACATCCGTCGGAAAAAATCCATGGATTTTGTTGTCGGAATGTCCGATCAATGTCCGACCGTGTGTTCAGGGCATTACACTTTAATCACTTAGAGTTTTTTTTTTTGTTTCTCAAATCAAACCGTTGGGCTCTCTCAGCTGTACACAAGCTGCTTCAGTGCACACAGCCAGTGCTGGGTCTTTCCTTTTACAGAATGCTTTGCAATATATCTTGCATGCTGATCCCTGTATCAGACGTTCAGTTGTAAAATAAAGGAATCATTTTTCAAGGGGATTTTTGTAATAGGTTTCCATAGCAAAATGTTTGAAAAATAATATTAAACATCCATCAAAAAAATAAAATGAACCCAAATAGGACAGAGCATTATAAACTTAGCAGAGGTTTAACCTTTCTTCATACTTCAAAGCTAAGAAAAAAACATTTTGTCCAGAGCTTTACTTTAACCTTAGAAATGATATCATCTAGATATAGTATATCATTTAAAGCAAAAATTCTTGAGCACAATGTTCCATCCTACCTGGATTCTGGCAGTCTCCTGGTAGTCCTGGTAGTCCTGGTGGTCCTGGTAGTCCTGGCATTCCTGGTGGTCCTGGGAGTCCCGGGGGTCCCGGGGGTCCTGGTGCTCCTCGTGGTCCCGGAGTTCCAGGCAATCCAGGCAACCCTGTTTAATTATAGCATACAATTTAGCACAATATGAGAGTGAGGTGGCCCTGGGCTCACTTTAAACAAAGTTACATAATTCCATAATAGGTGAGGCTGAAAAAAGACACAAGTCCATCCTATGTGTGTGATTATATGTCAGTATTACATTGTATATCCCTGTATGTTGTGGTCGTTCAGGTGCTTATCTAATAGTTTTTTGAAACTATCAATGCTCCCCACTCGGACCAACGCCCTTGGAAGGCAATTTCACATCCTTGCCGCTCTTACAGTAAAGAACCCTCTACGTAGTTTAAGGTTAAACCTCTTTTATTCTAATTTTAGGTAAACCTTTTTTTTTTTCTTACGTTAACCTCTGGATTTACCAGCCCCCCTCCCCCCATTATCCCTCACCCCACTTTAGAGCCCTTAGAAGCATTGATTTAAAAAGATCTGTCCGGGTTTAATCACAGCAAAGGTCCTCTTTGCCAATTTGTGTAAACAGTGATGTACTGTATAATATAAATATATATATATATATATATATATATATATATATATATATATATATATATATATATATATATATATATAAAACTTATTTTTTTAGATTTTTTGTAAAAGTAATAAAATGTTTAAAGTGGTTCTAATGCCTAAACATGGCTGATTTCACATTATCTTTGGTGACAGACAATTTACTGCATTCGTAAAACGTCTGTCACGGCAAGGACACACGAAACAATTATTTGCTACATGCTGCATTTTATTGCAGTGCATCATACTGAATCGCATGGCACTGTTCAGCAGCACAGTGTATCGCACTGCTGTACATTGCCATGAATGAAGTGTAGTCACATATAGTTTCTAAAAAAAAAAAAGGTAGCTGTGTGATGTGCTGAATCGGGCATCACACTGTTCCCTATCGCAGTTAGGAATAGACAGCTACCAGAGTGGCAGCTGTCTGTTCCTGTGCAAATTCACCCTACTGCATTGCCTGCATTAAGGGCCAGTTCACACCACATGCAGTCCAATGCATCTTTTTCTGCATCAAAAATGCATAGAAAGCAAGTTATATGGTTTTCAATGGCATAGTTCACACCAGTGCTTGCAGTTCCAGAAAAAAAAGTAGAACATGCTGCATTTTTCCTGCACTGGACTGTACTGGAACGCTGTAAAAAAAAAATCAAAAACTCACGGGAACGCACCTAAACGCACCAAAAACGCACTGGAACACCCATGTTCTTATTTAAGGTTACAGGAAAAAAAGGGGGGGATGCACTGGACTGCACCAAAAATGCATCAAAAAAGCACTGGAACGCATCAAAAACACGCATGCAAAAAAGCATCTGGAGCGCATTTCTATGGTGTGAACTGGCCCGTAGGTAAAAAATATTTAGGCATCAGTATTGCCCCCTTACCCACCTTATACTTACCTGAGTTCTCACTCAATCCAGTGCTGTGTCTGGAGTGGCTCTGTCTTCTCTCCCCACTCTACCAGGACAGACTGAAAGCAGCAGAAGCCATTGGCTCCCACTGCTGTCAGTCAAATTCTGTGATGAGAAACAGAGGGCGGGGCCAAGCCACGCTGTCTGTTTCTATGAACGCCCCCATAGGAAAACAGCTTCCTATGGGAGGCACTCCCTGAAGAGGAGGAGCCAGGAGTGTGCAGTAGTGGGCCCGAGAAGGGGAGGTTTGACAGCGCAGGTATGGCATGTTTTTTTATTAAAAAAAAAAAAACTAAAACTTGACTTTACAATCACTTTAAAACATTTTTATATTTTTTGTAAAGATAATAATTTGTTTATATGATTGAGAGATAGAGACCCCCTTAAATTTTTCAATCTTTGTTATATTGCAGCCATTTGCTAAAATCATTTAAGTTCATTTTTTTTCCTCATTAATGTACACACAGCACCCCATATTGACAGAAAAACACAGAATTGTTGACATTTTTGCAGATTTATTAAAAAAAAAAAAAAAACTGAAATATCACATGGTCCTAAGTATTCAGACCCTTTGCTCAGAATTTAGTAGAAGCACCCTTTTGATCTAATACAGCCATGAGTCTTTTTGGGAAAGATGCAACAAGTTTTTCACACCTGGATTTGGGGATCCTCTGCCATTCCTCCTTGCAGATCCTCTCCAGTTCTGTCAGGTTGGATGGTAAACGTTGGTGGACAGTCATTTTTAGGTCTCTCCAGAGATTCTTAATTGGGTTTAAGTCAGGGCTCTGGCTGGGCCATTCAAGAACAGTCACGGAGTTGTTGTGAAGCCACTCCTTCGTTATTTTAGCTGTGTGCTTAGGGTCATTGTCTTGTTGGAAGGTAAACCTTCGGCCTAGTCTGAGGTCCTGAGCACTCTGGGGAAGGTTTTCGTCCAGGATATCCCTGTACTTGGCCTCATTCATCTTTCCCTCAATTGCAACCAGTAGTCCTGTCCCTGCAGCTGAAAAACACCCCCACAGCATGATGCTGCCACCATTATGCTTCACTGTTGGGACTGTATTGGACAGGTGATGAGCAGTGCCTGGTTTTCTCCACACATACCGCTTAGAATTAAGGCCAAAAAGTTCTATCTTGGTCTCATCAGACCAGAGAATCTTATTGCTCACCATCTTGGAGTCCTTCAGGTGTTTTTTAGCAAACTCCATGCAGGCTTTCACGTGTCTTGCACTGAGGAGAGGCTTCCGTCGGGCCACTCTGCCATAAAGGTCCAACTGGTGGAGGGCTGCAGTGATGGTTGACTTTCTACAACTTTCTCCCATCTCCCGACTGCATCTCTGGAGCTCAGCCACAGTGATCTTTGGGTTCTTCTTTACCTCTCTCACCAAGGCTCTTCTCCCCTAGATCCCCTAGATAGCTCAGATTGGCCAGACGGCCAGCTCTAGGAAGGGTTCTGGTTGTCCCAAACGTCTTCCATTTAAGGATTATGAAGGCCACTGTGCTCTTAGGAACCTTAAGTGCAGCAAAAAATTTTTTGTAACCTTGGCCAGATCTGTGCCTTGCCACAATTCTGTCTCTAAGCTCTTCAGGCAGTTTCTTTTACCTCCTGATTATCATTTGCTCTGACATGCACTGTGAGCTGTAAGGTTTTATATAGACAGGTGTGTGGCTTTCCTAATCAAGTCCAATCAGTAAAATAAAGCACAGCTGGACTCAAATGAAGGTGTAGAACCATCTCAAGGATGATCAGAAGAAATGGACAGCACCTGAGTTAAATATATGAGTGTCACAGCAAAGGGTCTGAATACTTAGGACCATGTGATATTTCAGTTTTTCTTTTTTAATAAATCTGCAAAAATGTCAACAATTCTTTGTTTTTCTGTCAATATTGGGTGCTGTGTGTACATTAATGAGGAAAAAAAATGAACTTAAATGATATTAGCAAATGACTGCAATATAACAAAGAGTGAAAAATTTAAGGGGGTCTGAATACTTCCTGTCCCCATTGTATATATATATATATATATAGATCTATATATATATATATATATATATATTTATAGATCTATATATATATATATAGATATATATATCTATATATATAGATAGATAGATAGATAGATATCTATATCTATCTATCTATCTATCTATCTATCTATCTATCTATCTATCTATCTATCTATCTATCTATCTATCTATCTATCTATCTATCTATATATATAGATATATATATCTATATATATATATAGATATATATATATATATATATATATATATATATATATATATATATATATATAGATATATATATATATATCTATCTATATATATCACATAAACACATTTTTATTCTTATGAAAAATATAGCCGATTTAAAAAAGTGAAAATCGATGCAACAAATTTATAAAATTCCCTTTATGATATGAATATTTATACCTCGATGTTCCTTGTCTTTTTCTGGAGTATCGCTCGGCGTCACTATAGCCGCATGAAGAAAAAGTAGACCGAAACACAACAGAGCTTTCATATTCTACAGAGGAAGCAAAAAAAAATCTTTTATTCAATTTATGCTAATGCCCCCACTCCATTATTGAATGAACTTGCCTTTGCGGATCTCAAAAAATACTACTTGTCATGGAAATTTAATAGCAAGAATGTGTTCTAAGTCATTGACCAGTTGGGGAGGTTTTTACTTTCCTGGAAACGCACCAGGAAATCTCCCCAATGTGATGGGGAATTCCCCTTTTAGTTGTAGGTGAAACAGGTGTCCCTATTGGATGATCTTTGCTGTTCCAGATCTCATATCACGTTATGTCCTGGTGACGATGGCCACCATAGCAAAAAGAGTGAATCTCCCGAGCGGAAATACAGTAATAAAGCAATCATCGCAGAGGATTTTACTCTTCCTGACTCTATCCAAAACTACAAATAAAGAAAAAAATATTTTCCATTGAATTCAATTTTTTACATAGAAAATTTAAAAATATCCTCACCATCCAAAAACTAGTGAATTGAAAAAAAAAAAAAAGATCTTAAGTAATTTTGGCAGCTGGACCTACCAATACATAGAAATACATGTATTGAGAAATAGAAGTAAGGTGCTCATTTAATTGGTACTTAATCGTACAATGGTACTCACCAAGGTAGACACAAGAGTCCTGACCAAGGTAGACCCAAGAGACCTGACCAAGGTAGACACAAGAGACCTGGAGAAGATGAAGCAGAAGATCCAAAGTGTTCATCTATATATACTGATATGTTATCTGACTATGTACATATTTCTAACTGCAAACTAAATAAATCAAAAACAGCAAATACAAACTTTGACCGCAAATCTCTCCTGAATAAAAGAATAACTCCAGTAAGCAGACCATGAGACATAGATCTACAATTATTAAACTTCTGTGTGCATAACCCTTTTTTCAGGATTCATTGTAATACCATAAAGCCAACTTAAAGAGGAGTTCCACCCAGGGGGTCCATTAAAAAAAAAAAAAAAATTAAAAGTCAGCAGCTACAAATACTGCAGCTGCTGACTTTTAATTGGACACTTACCTGTCCCTGGGTCCAGCGATGCGGGGGATCGAAGCCCCGCTCATCCCCCTCCTCCGCTCATCGGCACCAGCATTTCAACTGTGGGCGCCGGGCTGTGGCTTCACAGCCTGGCACCCACTGTGCATGCGCGAGCAGCGACGCGCACCGTGATTGGCCGCTCAATCACCTGGGACCTGTAATGGGTCCCAGATGATTGACAGGAGGGAGGGAGCAGATCCGAGCCCTTCCTGTGCCGAGGGGGAAGTGATGTCACCAGCCCAGGCAAAGGAAGAGGCAGACTACGAGGGACCACCTAGCAACAGGCATTTAGAGGTAAGAAAAAAAAAAAAAATCCAAATTTTTTTTGTTTTTTTTTCAGAATTTTTCAGGTATTTTTGTTTTTTGGGTGGAACCGCACTTTAAGGTTGTGATAACCTTGTTCCAATACCTCCTAAGCTTTGGTCATCTCCATAATAAATGTATAAGGGTACCCTGCACATGGTTACACCGACACACTGTGAATTCTCTCTAAGATCAGTTCTATAAAAAAAGTCAGCTGTAAAATGCACTCTATGAAGGATATAAAGTTGTGCATATCGGAAAGCAAAACCAGTTGCATGTGCTATAGTGCATCTTCTCAGAGCTCCTCAAAGAGAGAAACCAGATCCTCCTCCCATCTGTGTTTGCAGGGGAGTGGAAACTTAAGAGAAGTAAAGAATTTTTTCTTTTCAGATTCACACTTACTTTGGTGGATGGAGCATCAGTCCGATGCTGCATCTGTCAACCGGCGCCTCTGCGCTGAGAACCAAAATATCGAACACCGCCAACATTGCTTGGTTTTTAGAGATCTGTAGACTGTCAGTCACAGCTCTCTGCTCTGCCCCCTCCTCACTCACTGGAGCGCTGGGCTGTGGGGGAGGTGGGGGTGGCCAGCTCAGGCTCTCAGTGGCTCACTAAGAGGCTGAGCCGGGTGTCAGTCCAGGCACCTGGCAGATCCAGACTGTATTGTCGTGATGACGCAGTGCCTGGACAGACATCCATGATGTCAGCAGAGAGTGGACTTCAGCCAGCTCTCTGCGGAAAACGGGTCACAGGAGTGCAAAACAAACTGCACTCCTGTGATCCATAAGAGAAGTACAGCCAAACGAGCTTTGGCTGGACTTCTCATTTTAGGAGAAATTTATTTACCAACTGTGTATACAGTATTGAGATAAGCCCCTTTGGTGGATTTAGCTTAGAGGTAGGCAGGCCATAGATGATGATTAACACAGCTAGTGTTGATGGGGGAAACCTTCCTGTAAAGCGATTGTGTTCTCCCGGCAGGGGGGCGTGGGGAGCTGTCCCTGCAAGGAGAACTCTGATTATTGCTAGCAGCTATAGCCACTAACAATAATCGCATGTAAAAATCTGACATTCTGGTTGTACCCAAGTCGATTAATGGATCAAATTGGGTACAATCAGCCTGCCCATTGATGGTTCGAAATCTCGGCTGGTCCCTGATGAACTGGCCAAGATTTGAACCATCTATGGCTGACTTTAGAGTATAAAATAGGGACTCAGAAAAGAAGGAGAAAGTAGGACGTTTTGTATGAAGCGCATGGCATAATTGTAAATATTGATAAAACCATTTTTGGTCTAAGGTCGAATTTTAAGCACAATTGTTGAAAAGATTTTAAAATTTCCTTCTGAATAGAGTTGAAAGAGTTGTGACTCCCACCCCCTCCAACCCCTGAAAGCCCTCAAGCAAGTTGAGTTCAGACAGCATTTCATTTGACCAAAGTGGGGTATAGCTAGTTTGGCCAGTTACTGCCAGCAAGTGCCTAGCTGCCTGCCATACCTTGCACATAAAATATGAAGTGGGACTTAGGGGCTGCAGAGTAAAAATAGGAGAGTCCAATGCTGCAATGGATTTTTACCAAGCACTAAAGAGGAGAGTATATTATAGGGGGACGTGTTTTGGGAGCAATTCTCTCAGCCAGCCATGCGTTGGAGTTGGGCCACAATAAAATAAGTATAACTAAAACTGGAAGTAGCAATTTATCAGATAAAAATCTAGCAAGCAGGCAAAGCACTTCAGGAGAATAAGGGGGGTAAATATACATTTGCTACAACACAACTAAAACAATTTACAGTGCAAAAAGATGTATCTACCATGTTTATTCACCTCTGATCATTTACAAGAGTAAAATGATCCCCTGTAGACCAGAACTGACACTAATCACACAAATGAATAAGTTGAATAATAGGCTAATAAGCAGACTGAATGCAGCACCTTCCAAGAAATTTAGTGGTCTCACCAGTGACATGCATCTCTTGGAGAATGATTTGATTGGGACTGAATGACATAAGAGTGTCAAACACAGATTGATTTAAAGGGTTTACTAAAACTGGAGAGTTCAAAATCTGTTGCAGCTCTGCATGGTAGCCAATCAGCTTCTAACTTCAGCTTTTCCAGTTAAGCTTTGACAAAAAAACCTGGAAGCTGATTGGTTTCTATGCAGAGATACACCATATTTTTCACACTCCAACTTTAATAAATCAACCCCCATTGTCTCTTCAGAGAGTCATTTGTACCTCATACATTCCAAGAAAGAAATCTAATAACATGGGTGGACAATAGGAATGTTCAACACTGTTCATTGTAGGAGTTGGTTCTCCCATGGTCGAGAGATCATAAAGGGGAATCTTCCAAAGGCCCTCATAAAGATATGAATGGGTCTGGGTTCCATGCTGTAGTAACAGAGTGGAAACTATAAAACAAAGAAGAAAGGAAAATGAAACAAAAATAAATCAACTTTAACAAGACAGAGGCCAACATTACTGCTGAGAATTGTACAAGTATTAGAAGGGATAAGTGCATAGGGATAAAAAAAAAAAACAACTCCACGCAGGAGAAAAGTGGAGGGTTCCCTACACCCTGATCTGGTGTTCTTTATTCTGCTTAAAAGGAGAAGTCCTCTACTGTACGGAGGATATAGAATGAGTTCATGAAAAATTGGAGGGAGATAGTAACAGTAAACTTGCAACAAATCTGAATCAAAGCGTACACAAAACAGCAACGAGACAAAGTTCTCAGCTGTAAGAGCCTCCAGTATCGTAGATTCAAGTTACATAATAATTGAACAGAGCCCCACTGATGGAAGTAGAAATCACTTGTTATAGTGTCTATCTAACCAATCGGTGACAGCTCCTGGTGCATTGAAGAAATGGGTAGCGTCATTTACAACTACACACAATTTAGAGGGGTAAACCATTTAGTATTGGAGATGCAAATGTTGCAGTCTTTTCTTGACTTCTTGGTATTTAGCATGTTTCTTGACTTCTTGGTATTATGTACCTCTGGCAAGAAAGCCAGAAAGATCATAACTTTGGTTCCATTAAAGGAAACATCTCTTATTGCCGCGTACACACGAGCAGACTTTTCGACCGGACTGGTCCGACGGTCTATCCGACTGACTTTCAGAGGACTTCCAATGGACTTTCCGAACAAACGGACTTGCCTACACATGGTCACACCAAAGTCTGAGGATTCGTACGTGATGACGTACGACTAGACTAAAATAAGGAAGTTGATAGCCAGTAGCCAAAAGCTGCCCTTGCGTTGGTTTTCGTCCATGGGACTAGCATACAGACGAGCGGGCTTTTCGATAGGAACTGGGTCCGGTGGAGTTCTGACGTAAAGATTTGAAACGTGTTCCAAATCTAAAGTCCGTCAGATTTTCGACCAAAAAAGTCAGCTGCAGGTCCGATGAAGCCCACACACAGTCGAATTGTCCACCGGACTTGGTCCCTCCGACCAGTCCGGACAAAAAGTCCGCTCGCGTGTACATGGTATTAGCTATCTGAACCTACAATAAATATTTTAAGAAACATATATAAAAGGTTGACGCTAACTCAAATCAAATGAAAATGAACATCGACCTTTTATATATATTTCTTAAACTGTTTAATAGGGTGATTTATTCACTTAAAAATGGGTCAGCTCTTTTCACATTTTTTGCACTTGTATTGTACTTTCGCCTATTATTGTTTGGCGCCATCATTTGTTAATATAATTAATAATACAATTGATATTTATCTAGTCTTGGTAAATGAAAAATCGGATAAGTAAAGGGTTCCGGAGGTAAGGGGCAAGTAGGAACATGGTGGGTTCTCTCAATCGTGAATAGTGATGAAAGATGCTCTTTTCCAAACATGTTTAATAGTCAGCATTCTACAAAATCAGATGCATGCTTTGGGAAGCCCACCAGTCTGATATTATTGTAACACAGGCATTTTTTGAGATTCTATGATTTCTGTATGTGGTATTAATCTTATGCATGGTTGTGGGTTGGTGCAGCACTGTGCGGCAGCAGAAAACACATAGAGTCCCATCGAAGCGAAACAGAAATATATTGCAATTGAAGTTCTGCAATACATGACAAGGCAACTGGACCAGGAAAACTCACAGCATGTAAAAGCAATCTGTCAGTAAAACTAGGCCTTGGGTGTGCCAACAGCATCTGTCTCGAGGGGCAGAATGTGGCCTGGCCATATAGGGAGGCTTCCAGATAGGATGGCGTGTCCCTGCACTTTCCCTACTCCTCCGGAACCTCTCCCTGATATTTAGCATTTTCCCTGCCAGACAGGTGACCTGTCCCTACTTTAGCCACACACTAAATGCGTCTAAGCCAGGGTCTTAATTAGACTCTGCCTGACCCAAGATGGCCACCAGAGGCACTGGGTGGCAGCATTCAATTGGATAGCTGCCCCCTGTGACTCAGGAAACCACAAAGGAACTAAGTTCCTCTTGACTTCCTCTGCAATGCCGCTGATTTTGAGTGCCATCTGCAGTGGAGAAAGCAGATGCACCTGTCTACACGGTCACTTTCACATCTGTTTGAAAAGAGTGTACTATGTCTTGTAGCTCGCTTACATGTCCCTCCAGTGATGAAGTGCATTCCTACGCTTTTTGTAAATCATGTCTGAGAAGTAAAATGCAGTGCAGTGAAACCCATCTCCACCATAAGGTACTCTGGTTCAGACCAGTTAGTGCTTAAACCCTCCACCTTGGGTCAGCCTATGTCATCTCCCAGAGTGACCTGCTCACCTACGTTTCCTGTTGGTCGGTGTGAGCCTCTTTACTGCTATAGCTACTGGTCTCCGAGCCTGACCCCTGACCATGACAGGGGAGTTGTGAGAAATCTCCATCCCCGTCAAGGCTGGGCTCACTAGTAAAGTTCTCTAATCTGGCTTGTCACCATCTCCTGCACTTTCTCTCTGGTGTTGCAGCCTCCATGTGGTGTCTGAGCACAGCTGCCTCCATCTTGCACACTATGTTCCACAGTGCTAGAGACCTTTTTCCTCCTTATTATGCTACTGGGGATTGTTGTCAGCTCAGTAATAGAGAGGGGGCAGGAGCCAGAGAGCACTGACAGGCAAAGTTCACACTAAGCACTGGTCCTGCAGGCACCAGAGCTCTGCAACCCAAGTTTTTTAACATGAGCCACCAGCTTCGTCCCCAACAATCACATTTTTAATAAAGCTGACTTTGTACTTCAGGTGAGGTCCGCTTTTTCAGCAAAATGCAACAAAAAAGAGCGCAAAAGAGAGCCTGGGGGGGGGATATTTTGATAATATGCTCACTTTTTCCCTGACTTCTATAGTGCAGGGGTTGACAACATCCTGCTACAGACCAGGGAATGCTGAGTAGCCCAAATTTCATGAGAAGATGCTGCTGCACAGTGTAGAATCTTCATCTAGAGAGATTGGGGCTACTTAACGGTCTCTGGGATCTGGTCAGGAGGATCACATCACCCGGGCCCAGGCTCAGTGGGAGAAAGCCAGAGGAAAGGTAAATATATTATCTAACTACCCACCCACATCGGGTTTTTAGACCCTATTAACTACACATAGAGTCTTAAATATATCTAAAGCTAAAATAATTTTGGATAGAGTGTGGAGAGGTTAAAATCCCTGTGAAGTTTTTTAATGCTGCCATTGGGATGTTTCCCTTCACTTCCTGTAAAAATCAGGGATTGAGAGAAAATCTCTCAGGACTGTTGGGAGCTACAGTATCTCACAAAAGTGAGTACACCCCTCACATTTTTTGTAAATACTTTATTATATCTTTTCATGTGACAAAACTGAAGAAATGACACTTTGCTACAATGTAAAGTAGTGAGTGTACAGCTTGTATAACAGTGTAAATTTTCTGTCCCCTCAAAATAACTCGGCCAAAAGTGTCAATATTTTGTGTGACCATCATTATTTTCTAGCACTGCCTTAACCCTTTTGGGCATGGAGTTCACCAGAGCTTCACAGGTTGACTTGCCACTGGAGTCCTATTCCACTCCTCAATGACAACATCACGGAGCTGGTGGATGTTAGACACCTTGCACTCCTCCACCTTCCGTTTGAGGATGTCCCACAGATGCTCAATAGGGTTTAGGTCTGGAGACATGCTTGGCCAGTCCATCATCTTTACCCTCAGCTTCTTTAGCAAGGCAGTGGTCATCTTGGAGGTGTGTTTGGGGTCGTTATCATGTTGGAATACTGCCCTGTGGCCCAGTCTCTGAAGGGAGGGGATCATGCTCTGCTTCAGAATGTCACAGTACATGTTGGCATTCATGGTTCCCTCGATGTACTGTAGCTCCACAGTGCTGGCAGTACTCATGCAGCCCCAGACCATGACAATCCCACCACCATGCTTGACTTAGGCAAGACACACTTGTCTTTGTACTCCTCACCTGGTTGCCGCCACACACGCTTGACACCATCTGAACCAAATAAGTTTATCTTGGTCTCATCAGACCAAAGGACATGTTTCCAGTAATCCATGTCCTTAGTCTGCTTGTCTTCAGCAAACTGTTTGCGGGCTTTCTTGTGCATCATCTTTATAAGAGACTTCCTTCTGAGACGACAGCAATGCAGACCAATTTGATGCAGTGTACAGGCTGACCCCCCATCCCTTCAACCTCTGCAGCAATGCTGGCAGCATTCATACGTCTTTTTCCCAAAGACAACCTCTGGATATGACGCTGAGCACTTGCACTCAGCTTCTTTGGTTGACCATGGCGAGGCGGCCTGTTCTGTGTGGAACCTGTCCTATTAAACCGCTGTATCGTCTTGGCCACCATGCTGCAGCTCAGTTTCAGGGACTTGCCAATCTTCTTATAGCCTAGGCCATATTTATATAGAGCAACAATTCTTATTTTCAGATCCTCAGAGAGTTCTTTGCCATGAGGTGCCATGTTGAACTACCAGTGACCAATATGAGAGAGTGAGAGCGATAACACCAAATTTAGCACATCTACTCCACATTCACACCTGAAACCTTGTAACACTAATGAGTCACATGACACTGGGGAGGGTAAATGGCTAATTGGGCCAAATTTTGAGATTTTTACTTAGGGGTGTACTCACTTTTGTTGCCTAAACCCTATTGAGCATCTGTGAAGCATCCTCAAATGGAAGGTGGAGGAGCGCAAGGTCTCTAATATCCACCAGCTCCGTGATGTTGTCATGGAGGAGTGGAAGAGGACTCCAGTGGCAACCTGTGAAGCTCTGGTGAACTCCATGCCCAAACGGATTAAGGCAGTGCTAGAAAATAATGGTGGTCACACAAAATATTGACACTTTGGGCCCAATTTAGACATGTTCACTTAGGGGTATACTCACTTTTGTTGCCAGCAGTTTAGACATTAATGGCTGTGTGTTGAGTTATTTTGAGGGGACAGACAATTTACACTGTTTTACAAGCTGTACACTCACTACTTCACATGGTAGCAAAGTGTCATTTCTTCAGTGTTGTCACATGAAAATTTACAAAAATGTGAGAGGTGTACTCACTTTTGTGAGATACTGTATATGATGCTGAATAAATACATTTGATTTTTATGAATAAAGATACACGATGATACCAATATGAATAAAATTAAATGTGGACTTTATATGTTCTGCTTTTCATGCGTTCCTCCTTTTGCACACCCTCCCCCTTCCTGTTTTGTTCATGCAGCATTGTTAGCTTCATTTTACCACTACAGAGGCAGGGCTCTGTAAAATCATTGTCTTCTTGCACTTCAAAAGACTGGAATAACATCCTCTGTACTGTGCTGAGCTGAAGTAAAACTACATTGGATTCAACTTTAGTGTCTTCTTGAAGAGGTAAACTGCGTGTGGATCTTTCTAAGTCAACAAGTGCTATATTGTCCATACAGACTGGATCTTAGGAGATAAGTCTTTTGGCTTCATCTGCATTTGTAGCAATGCAAATGTGCTTGATTATACTGTACGCCTAATCATGCAATGGGACTTATCAGCTTGAAAATGATGGATCTGAAGAGGCAGCCAGAGCAGAGTAAAAGTTCCACTGTTCTAATCTAGTGTCACAAAGAGAACTATACTGTATGGTTGGGATCGTGGACCCTCCATGCAGTCTGCACGCTGGATGGTGGTGTGCTTGGAGAGCACTATGTTTCAATTTGTACTGCATGTTCCCCATTAACTGGACAACATTAGACTGTGGAGGAGGAGACACTGTTAAAAAAAGGATTGTTGGAGGTGAAGTATCACTATGTACAGGCGGCACTGCTCTACAGCGTGAAAGAAACTTCAGTTCCCAGGGAGCCATGTAGCCTGAGGGAGGAGTGCAGAAATGCTTAGGGAACTGGCTCTTGGTGCCAGAACTGGGGAAAAGAACAGATGTCCATGCTAAAGTGTTGAGCCACAGTGTTCCAGTGTGGGTTAGCCGGCCATCTTCTACATCTCCAGCATTCCAGAGGGGTTCACTGGAGCTCATGCTATGTACCTATGAGGGGACCCTCTGCCATCAACATCCATGGCTGAAGCGCAGGATTGGTGGAAGGGTTGTTAACCCATTGCTCATACTGTACAACAGGAACTGAAATTTTAGCCCAGCACAGCCTCTTCCTCCTGCTCCTTGGGCATTGCCCTGCCTGTTCAGTCTATCAAAGCATCCATCCAGAACTGCCCCGTTGACATAGAATTTCCTCTATATTTTTTTAACCTGTTCCAATTCTTCTGCAAACTAACTCCACTAACCCTCTCCCCAACAGTTTGTTCTTTTGAATTGAAAGCAGACAAAAGACAGCAAACATCACTAGCAGTGCACTATCGTAAGGGCCCCAACAAAACTTGGCAGAAATAACTATCCTAAGCCTTCCCCATTCTGTCTCCCTTCAATTTGTATAGATCTCGCCACCCATAGTTCTTAAAGCGGAGCGCCACTTAAAAGAGGAAGCTTCGCATATCTGCCTCCTCCCCCCCTCTGGTGCCACATTTGGCACCTTTTGGGGGGGGGTTCCACTTCCGGGTGATCTCGCTGTGAAAGTTCGCTCCTTCCCCCGCCGCCGGGCCATTCACAAAGCGCAGCGTGCATTGCACATGCGCAGTAGGGAACTGGCTGTTAAGCTGTAAGGCTTCACTGCTGGTTTCCCTTATAGGGAATGGCGGCAGCAGCACCTGAAAGCCAATGGAAACATTGGCTGGGGTGCCGACATCGCTGGATTCCTGGACAGGTAAGTGTCCCAATATTAAAAGTCAGCAGCTACAGTATTTGAGGCGGCTGACTTAATTTTTTTTCTAAAGGAGCCTATAGCTCCACTTTAAAAACTGCTTTCCCTGTTTTGTAGTAAAGTCCTGCAGGCAGACTTGGACCCAGCAGGGTCACTCCAGGGTTCTGGCGGTAGTGTATCCTCCCGGGGTTTATACTATCCTAATTGTTCACTCTTGGCGACCAAGCCTTATTTTGGGTTTTTTTGCCTTCCTCTGAATCAACTGTGGGTATAGGAGTCTGCATATTAAGGTTTTCTATTTGTGTATTTTTTTTTTTTTTTTTTTATATGTTGGTTGAACTGGATGGACTAGTATCTTTTTTTTTAACCAGATTAACTATGTAACCCTGCAATAGTTTAATTCAGTCGAGTCATGTGGCAAAACCTGGGCCCAGTTACCTCTGGTGTTGCTTTCTATATGCAAGTTTGGTATATAATTACTCTGTATAGGAACAGACTGTTGATACAATTTGGACACGGTTTGTAATACCTCTCTTCTATTTGAACAATCCATTTTCCAAGATACATAGACATTGATTTACTAAAACTGGAGAGTGAAAAATTTGGTGCAACTCTGCATAGAAACCAATCAGCTTAAAGGTTTTTTGTCAGCTTAATTGAATAAGTTGAAGTTGGAAGCTGATTGGCTGTCATGCACAGCTGCACCAGATTGTGCACTCTCCAATTTTAGTAAATCAATCCCATGATGTTGATTTACTCTGGTGCTGTTCTTCTCCAGTGTACCTTCTCTGCAAGTTATTGTCAGAGTGGTAGAGGTGACATTCCAATCAGTCAGGATAGTAACCAGCTACAGGGGCTGTCAAACTAGTGGCTCCTAAGGGGCTGCATCACACTAGGAATTGTCTTTGCTAGCAATGGGGGTACACTAGGAATCTTCTCTGCTAGGAATGAGGGTACACTTGGAATCTTCTCCACTAGCAATGGGGGTACACTAGGGATCTTCTCTGCTAGGAAAAGTTATACACAAGGAATCTTCTCCGCTAGGAATGAGGGTACACTAGGAATCTTCTCCACTATGATTGGGGGTACACTAGGAATATTCTCTGCTAGAAATAGGGATACACTAGGAATCTTCTCTGCTAGAAATGAGGGTACACTAGGAATCTTCTCCACTAGGAATGAGGGTACACTAGAAATCTTCTCCACTAGGAAAGCGGGGAACACTAAGAATCTTCTCCACTAGGTATGGTGGTACACTAGGAATCTTCTCTGGTAGGAATGAGGGTACACTAGGAATCTTCTCCACTAGGAATGGGGTTACACTAGGATTATTCTCTCCTATGAATAGGGATACACTAGGAATCTTATCTGCTAGGAATGGGGGTACACTAAGAATCTTCTCTGCTAGGAATGGGGGTACACTAGGAATATTTTCTGCTAGGAATAGGGATGCACTAAGAATCTTCTCCACTAGAAATGGGGGTACACTAGGAATCTTCTCTGCTAGGAATGAGGTTACACTAGGAATCTTCTCCACTATAAATGAGGGTAGACTAGGAATCTTCTCCACTAGGAATGGGGGTATACTAGGAATATTCCCTGCTGGGAATAGGAATACACTAGGAATCTTCTTCACTAGGAATGGGGGTACACTAGGAATCTTCTCCACTAGGAACGAGGATACACTAGTAATCTTCTCTTCTAGAATGGGGGTACGCTAAAAATCTTCTCCCCTAGGAAAAACAGGGGACACTAGGAAACTACTTGGACCACAGGGTTGCCAACCTACCAAAGTGAAATTTACTGACACTACACCAAACATTTACTAATTAATTTACTTACTAAGAACGTATCCAAATAGAAAGTTTTCAGTGCAAATTCAGTATTGCAGCTACAAACAAATAGCACATGCAATCAGCAATGTATACCAAAAGGCAAAAAAATGTTAAACAGCAGTTTTGTCACCTCTGTCCAATTGGAGAGGTTTCCCTTTAATTTCTGTCCCATAGCCACCAGCCCACCACAGAAAGTGAGGTGAAATCCCAGGTAGCCACCAGGATCACCATAATGAATGGCCCCAGTTCTGAAAGTCCCCTCTATTTCTGTTCTGGATTTTATTTTATTTTGGTGGGAAGAGCAAACAGGCCAAAGGGCGCATCTCCCCAACTGGGGCACAGACATCAATAAACAACTGACACTTCGGTTATATATATATCAGCTGGCAAAGAGAAATTTTCCCCTTACTACCTGTTCCAGTGACTGCTGTGAATTTTTGGGAAATTGGTCACTTTCTGCTTCTGTGACAATAGGCAAAAGAGTAAGGGTGAACCTCCCTAGCATGGTGACAGCTCCACCTCCAAAAACTGAAGCAAAACAAAAGCAAAATTAGGCAAAAGACACATAGACAAACACTAAAGCCGCGTACACACGAGCGGACTTTTCGACCGCACTGGTCCGACGGACCGAGTCCGGCAGACAATTTGACCGTGTGTGGGCTTCATTGGACCTGCAGTGGACTTTTTCGGTCGAAAATCTGACGGATTTTAGATTTGAAAAATGTTTTGCCGCGTACACACGAGCGGACTTTTTTGACCGGACTGGTCCGACGGACTAAGTCCGACGGACAATTCGACCGTGTGTGGGCTTCATCGGACCTGCAGCGGACTTTTTCGGTCGAAAATCTGACAGACTTTAGATTTGGAACATGTTTCAAATCTTTGCGTCGGAACTCCACCGGACCCAGTTCCTTATTTTAGTCCAGTCGTACGTCATCACGTACGAATCCGCCGGACTTTGGTGTGATCGTGTGTAGCAAGTCCGTTTGTTCGGAAAGTCCATCAGAAGTCCGCCGAAAGTCCGTCGGATAGACCGTCGGACCAGTCCGGTCAAAAATCCGCTCGTGTGTACGCAGCATTAGCCCTGGTTCACAATAGTGCAAATTGAGGTGCAACTTGAGTTACACAGAATTGCATGACAACGAAAATCACATTGTTTTCAATGATGCCCATTTACATCAGAAAAAGTTCTGAACTACTTGCGTGCAACTTCTGTGCAATTTTGGCCTCAGAGCATAACCAGTGAACAACTATTGTAGCTTTACTGCTGTCAGAGAGGCTACCTTACTGGTCGTGGTGCTGGTGCGCGCCGGTACGCGTTGGCATGCGCGTTCCTGTGCGCGCTGCTGCACATGATCCTGTGGGCGCTGGTCTGTGCACTGGTGTGCGGGCGCGTGCCTGTGAGCATCGGCGTGTACAGCATTTGGCGCCAACCAGCCTATTTAGGTCTGCCGTGCACTTTATTCAGTGCTGCCTGATCAACAGCTCCCTGTGCCATAATTCCCGTTGCCTATTCCTGTGTTCCTGTGTTCCTGATCTCTTAACGACCCGGCTTGCCTCTTGGATTCTCCTGACTTCTGCCTGTACCTGACCTCGGCCTGTTTGACTCCTCTTCTGCCTGCTCCTGTTGTACCTCTGCTGCCAGCCTGTTGCCGAACCCTGCCTGTACCTTGACCTGCCTGCTCTGCTCCGGCTCAGCATCTTGCGGATGGCTCCACCCTTAGTTCCGGTCTGGTCACACAGGACACCGCCCCTTTGCTGGCCACCATGGGCACCCATCATCAGGAACTTCTTCATTTGGATGCCATTTCTTCTCCTCTCTTCCCTATCATCCTTGGAATGCCCTGGCTGCAAGCCCATAATCCCAGCATTAACTGGGCTACAGTAGAAGTTAAATTCTTTTCGGAGTATTGCCAGCAGCATTGTCTATGCAGATCTTCTGATAAAACCTCCCAACTCCTTTGCTTGGACTCAGATCCAGAGCTACGTCAGTCCATTCCCGAACCCTATCAGACTTTCTGGACGTATTCAGTAAAAAAGGAGCAGAAACCCTGCCCCCTCACAGGCCTTATGACTGCCCAATAGAACTGTTACCCTGTACTGAGGTTCTGATATTTGAGAACAGCCAAAAGACTAAGACCACGGCAGGCCAGATGGGCACTTTTTTTTTCCTGATTCCAATTTCACATCACTTACAGACCCAGTTCTAAGAACATTAAGCCAGATGCGCTCTCCCGCATGTTTCTTGCTCCTCCAAGGGGATCTTATCTCCCGGATAAGACAGGCCTCTATGGGAATGCTCCCATATCCGGAAACCAATTTAAGAGAGGGTCTGTTTTGGCATAAAGACAAGATCGTGGTTCCTCAGGCCTTAAGGGTAGCTGTAATGGAACTCTGCCACGACCATAAGTTGGCCGGACATTTCGGTGTTCTGAAGACTACCGAGCTGGTACAGCGCACCTTCTGGTGGCCCCAACTGCCCAACGACTGTAAAAATTATGTGGACTCATGCAATATTTGTGCTTGAAGTAAAAATAGCCGGACAAAAGCTTGGGGATTATTAAAACCTTTACCCGTTCCAGAGAGACCGTGGAAAATTATATCGATGGACTTCATCGTGGAACTCCCTCCGTCTGAGGGATTTTCTACCATCTTTGTTGTGGTGGACAGGCTGTCCAAGATTGCACACTTTCTTCCCATGAAGGGCACACCCTCGGCCATGGATACAGCAAATATTTTTGTTGAAGAAGTTATAAGGCTGCATGGGGTCCCAGCAAGCATTGTGTCCGATCGAGGTGTCCAATTTACCTCGAGGTTCTGGAAGGCCCTCTGTGGTTCCCTCGAAATAGAGTTGGCATTCTCGTTGGCCTATCATCCCCAGATGAACGGGCAAACTGAGAGAACCAATCAGACTCTGGAGCAATACCTCCGCTGCTTCTCTGCCTTCTCTCAGGATGACTGGGTCTCTTTATTACCCATTGCTGAATTTTCCTACAATAACTCCTTGCATTCTGCCATCAATCAGACACCATTTTTTGCCAACTATGGTTTCCATCCTTCTTTTCTGCCCAGTTCAATTCCTGAATGTACAGTTCCTGCAGTCTCTGAAACCATGAGTTTTTTCTCCACCAACGACAAACTTCTACAAGAAACTATGGCCAAGTCTCAGGAGTACAACAAAAAGATGTTTGATAAAAAGAGGTGTGGAGAACTGATCCTGGAACCCCGCAACCAAGTGTGGTTGTCCACAATTAACTTAAAAACGGCCTGTCCCTCTAGGAAATTGGGCCCTAAATTTATGGGTCCTTTCCCGGTGAAGATGAAAATAAATGATGTCACCTATGAACTTGATCTACCTGACTCTCTAAAGGTGCACCCGGTCTTCCATGTGACCCTACTGAAGCCTGCTACTATTCCCTTTACTGGCCGCACTTTCGGCCCACCCAAATCTATCATAGTTGACAATGAAGAAGAATTTGAGGTGGAAGCAATTCTGCATTGTAGAAAAAGGAGAAACGGAATCCAGTACCTTATCAAATAGAAGGGGTATGGTCCTGAAGACAACTCCTGGGAGCCAGAGAGTAATTTGCATGCCCAGGAACTTTTACAGGCATTTAAGAATGCCCATGCCTCCAGACTGGCCCAACTGGGCATCTGGAGGCTGCCCTTAAGGAGGGGGCACTGTCAGAGAGGTTACCTTACTGGTCGTGGTGCTGGTGCGCGCCAGTGCATTCCTGTGCATGCTGCTGTGCATGATCCTGTGGGCGCTGGTCTGTGCGCTAGCGTGCGGGCGCGTGCGTGTGCACTGGCATGCGGGCGCGTGCGTGTGCTCGCGCAGGTGTGCTCGCGCGCCTGTAAGCATCGGCGTGCGCACGTGTGCAGCATTTGGAGCCAACTGGCTTATTTAGGTCTGCCGTGCACTCTGTTCAGTGCTGCCTGTACCTTGACCTGCCTGCTCTGCTCCGGCTCAGCATCTGTTTGCCTGTGTTCCAGACTACTGACCTGCTGCTTGAAGAGCATCTTCCTTCCAGCACCAGGCTCTCATACCTTTCCGCACTCCCGTGCCTCTTGTCTACTCTACCAAGGGCCACGAGTCGGACTTGTAAGGGAGACCACCCTTTGCTCAAGCGGACTCACCAGTCTGGTAAGTGGAAGTCTGACAACTGCTAGGGGGGCGGCTGCTCTGTGTAGAATCACGTTAATATGTGTGATTCTGCATGTCCGGGTAGAGATAGGGCGTGCTGCTTCTGCTGTAATTAGTCACAGATAAACACTTACTGTTTAGTAGATCATGTTAATCTGGTGGTGGTGGCTGTAGAACCATACAGTTGGCTTCTCAACGCATTGACTTGTATGGCGTGGACTTTAATATCTAGTCAGACCGTCACAGAACACTTCCAGACTTGATGCAGTTAACTTGATCTAAGGTGGGTGCTGGAGGCAGTGGAAGTGGAATAGGCTGGTCAATAGCAGTGGTTTCAGTGTGAGTCCAGTAGGGATGGGCTTTATGTTCGGGTCAAACATGAGTTCGACTCGAACATTGGCTGTTCGCCCGTTCGCCGAATAGCGAACAATTTGGGGTGTTCGCGGCAAATTCGAAAGCTGCGGAACACCCTTTAAAAGTTTATGGGAGAAATCAAAAGTGCTAATTTTAAAGGCTTATGTGCAAGTTATTGTCATAAAAAGTGTTGGGGGACCTGGGTCCTGCCCCAGGGGACATGTATCAGTACAAAGAAAAGTTTTAAAAACAGACGTTTTTTCGGGAGCAGTGATTTTAATAAAGCTTAAAGTGATACAATAAAAGTGAAATAATCCTTTAAATTTTGTACCTGGGGGGTGTCTATAGTATGCCTATAAAGTGTCGCTTTTTTTCTGTGTTTAGAATAGTCTGACACCAAAATGACATTGCTAAAGGGAAAAAAAAGTCATGAAGTAATAGCGGCTATAGTGAATTGTCAGCTATAGTGAATTGTCAATGGGAGAAATCAAAAGTGCTAATTTTAAGGGTTAATATGCAAGTTATTGTCATAAAAAGTGTTTGGGGACCTGGGTCCTGCCCCAGGGGACATGTATCAGTGAAAAAAAAAAGTTTTAAAAACGCCCGTTTTTTCGGGAGCAGTGATTTTAATAAAGCTTAAAGTGAAACGATAAAAGTGAATTATTCCTTTAAATTTCGTAGCTGGGGGTGTCTATAGCATGCCTGTAAATTGGAGCATGTTTCCCATGTTTAGAACAGTCCGAGTGCAAAATGACATTTCTAAAGGAAAAAAAGTGATTTAAAAGTGCTAGCGCTAGTGCCGGCTATAATGAATTGTCGGTCCGGCAATACACATAAAAGTTCATTGATAAAAATGGCATGGGATTTCCCCACAGGGGAACCCCGAACCAAAATTAAAAAAAAAATGCGTGGGGTCCCCCCAAATTCCATAACGGGCCCTTCAGGTCTGATATGGATATTAAGGGGAACCCCGTGCCCAAAGTAAAAAAAAATGGCGTGAGGGTTCCCCTCAAAATCCATACCAGACCCTTCAGGTCTGGTATGGATTTTAAGGGGAACCCCGTGCCAAAATTTAAAAACAATGGCGTGGAGTCCCCCCAAAAATCCATACCAGACCCTTATCCAAGCACGCAACCTGGCAAGCCGCAGGAAAAGAGGGGGCGAGAGAGCGCCCCCCTGAACCGTACCAGGCGTACCAGGCCACATGCCCTCAACATTGGGAGGGTGCTTTGGGGTAGCGGCCCCCCCAAAGCACCTTGTCCCCATGTTGATGGGGAGAAGGGCCTCATCCCCACAACCCTTGCCCAGTGGTTGTGGGGGTCTGCGGGTGGGGGGGCTTATCGGAATCTGGAAGCCCCCTAGCATATACATTTAGCAAAAAAAACAAAAAAAACCACCAAAACAAACTGTATACTTACTGTACTTACCGCACATTATAGCTAGAGATGAGCCAAACACCCCCCTGCTTGGTTCGCAGCAGAACTCCAGAACAGGGGAAAAGTTCTGACCTGGATGGCAAACGCCATTAAAGTCTACGGAAGCTGAACATGAAAAATCAAAAGTTCCCATTTTGAAGGCTTATATGTAACTAACTGACCATAAAAGGGGCATGGGGGTCTGGGTACTGCCCTGGGGGACATGTATCCATGCAAAATACATTTTTAAAAACAATAGTTTTTGTCAGGAGCAGTCATTTTAATGATGCTTAAAGTGCAAAAAAAAAATATTTTAAATATAGTGCCTGGGGGGGGGGGTCCCCTTAGTCTGCCTGTAAAGTGGCACATCTGTAGCATGTATAGAACATGCTGCAGCAAAAATGAGATTTCTAAAGAAAAAACTAGTTAAATCACATTTACATAGTTACATAGTTAGTCAGGTTCAAAAAAGACACGTCTATCCAGATCAACCAATAAAAAAAAAAACACAACCATGCAATCCCATATATACAATCCTATATCCACAGTTGATCCAGAGGAAACCCCAGCAAAGCATGATTCAATTTGCAACAGCAGGGGAAAAAATTCCTTCCTGATGCCCCCAGAGGAAATCGTATTTTCCCTGGATCAACTTTACCTATAAATGTTAGTACCCAGTTATATTATGTACAGTACCTTGCAAAAGTATGCATTTTTCGTGTTTTGTTGCCTCACAACCTGGAATTAACATGGATTGTTTGAGGATTTGCATCATTTAATTTACAGAACATACCCACAACTTTGAAGATTTTTTTTCTTTTAATGTGAAGCAAACAACAAATAGGACAAATTAACAGAAAAAGTCAATGTGCATAACTATTCACCCCCCTAAAGTCAATACTTTGTAGAGCCACCTTTTGCGGCTATCACAGCTCCAAGTCGCTTTAGATAAGTCTCTATGAGCTTGCCACATCTTACCACTGGGAGTTTTGCCCATTCCTCCTTGCAAAACTACTCCAGCTCCTTCAAGTTGGATGTTTGCGCTTGTGTACAGCAATCTTTAGGTCTGACCACAGATTTTCTATTGGATTGAAGTCTGGGCTTTGACTAGGCCATTCCAACACAATTACATGTTTCCCCTTAAACCACTCAAGTCTTGCATTAGCAGTGTGTTTGGGGCCATTGTCCTGCTGGAAGGTGAACCACCGTCCTAGCCTCAAATCACACACAGAGTGGTACAGGTTTTACTCAAGAATATCCCTGTATTTAGCACCATCCATCTTTCCCTCAACTCCGACCAGTTTCCCAGTCCCGAATGCTGAAAAACATCCCCACAGCATGATGCTGCCACCACGTTTCACGGGATTGTGTTCTTTGGGTGATGTGATGTGTTGGCTTTGCGCCAGACATAGCGTTTTCTTTGATAGCCAAAAAGTTCAATTTTAGTCTGATCAGCTTCCTCCATACATTTTGGGAGTCTCCCACATGCCTTTTCGCAAACTCACAAGGTGCCATTTTGTTTTTTACTGAAAGTAATGGCTTTCTTCTGGCCACTCTGCCATAAAGCCCAGCTCTATGGAGCGTACGGCTTATTGTCGTCCTATGTACAGACACTCCAGTCTCTGGTGTGGAACTCTGCAGCTCCTCCAGGGTTACCTTAGGTCTCTGTGCTGCCTCTCTGATTAATTCCCTCCTTGCCCAGTCTATGAGTTTTGGTGTGCGGCCGTTTCTTGGCAGGTTTGCTGTTGTGCCATGTTCTTTCCATTTGGTTATTATAGATTTCATGGTGCTCCTAGTGATCATCAAAGATTTGGATATTTTTTTATAACCTAACCCTGACTTGTACTTCTCAACAACATTATCCCTTACTTGTTTGGAGAGTTCCTTGGTCTTCATGGCAGTGTTTGGTTAGTGGTGTCTCTTGCTTAGGTGTTTCAGCCTCTGGGGCCTTTCAAAAAGGTTTGTATATGTAATGACAGATCATGTGATACTTAAATTGCACACAGGTGGACCTCATTTCACTAATTATGTGAATTATGAAGGTAATTGGTTGCACCAGAGCTTTTTAAGGGCTTCATAACAAAGGTATATACGCTCATGCCAATTATCAGTTTTTTATTTCTGAAAAATAGTTTATGTATATATTTTTCTAATTATACTTAACCAACTTAGACTATTGTGTTCTGATCCATCACATATAATTCAGAGTAAAAAAAACATTGAACTAAAGGCTGTAATGTAACAAAATTGGTAAAAAGCCAAAGAGGTGAATACTTTTGCAAGGCATGGTACACCTAGGAAAGAATCCAGGCCTTTTTAAAGCAATCTACTGAGCTGGCCAGAGATAAAGAGATGAGATGAAATCTATTTTCCTCTAGTCTTAAAGTGTGCCCCTTGTCCTCTGTGATGACCATAAAGTGAATAACTGAACACCAAGTTCACTATATGGACCCCTTATGTGTTTGTACATATTGATCATATCCCCCCTTAATCTCCTCTTCTCAAGAGAGAATATATTCAGTTCCTCTAATTTTTCCTCATAGCTGAGCTCCTTCATGCCTCTTATCAGTTTGGTTGCCCTTCTCTGCACTTTCTCCAGTTCCCTTATATCCTTTTTGAGAACTGGTGCCCAAAACTGAACTGCATATTCCAGATGAGGTCTTACTAATGATTTGTACAGGTGCACAATTATATCTCTCTCTCTGGAGTCCATACCTCTCTTAATACAAGAAAGGACTTTGCTCACTTTGGAAACCGCAGCTTGGCATTGCATGCTATTATTCAGCTTATGATCTACCAAACCTCCCAGATCTTTCTCCACTATGGATTCCCCCAGTTGTACCCCCCTAGTATGTATGACGTATGCATATTCTTAGCCCCCAAGTGCATAACTTTATATTTATCAACATTAAACCTCATTTGCCACATAGTTGCCCAATGAAAGTGCATCGAGGTTGGCTTGTAAATTGGAAACATCCTATAAGAATGTTATTCCACTGCATAGCTTTGTGTCATCTGCAAAGACTGAAATGGTACTTTTAATCCCAGACCCTATATCATTTATAAAGTTATTAAAAAGTATGGGTCCCAACACTGAACCTTGGGGTACACCACTGATAACCTTAGACCATTCAGAGTAAGAATCATTAACCACTACTCTCTAAATTCTGTCTTTTAGCCAGTTTTCTGTCCATTAGCCGTTTGTGGGGAACTGTGTAAAATGCTGTGTCAAACGCTTTTGCTAAATCCAAGTAGACTACGTCCACAGCCAAACCTCTGTCCAACGTTTTACTTACCTCTTTATAAAAAGAAATCAGATTTGTTTGACAACTTCTGTCTTTCTTAAATCCATGCTGTCTGTTGCTTAAAATATTTTTTTCCAGCAAGAACTCATACCATTCCCATTTTGGACATGAGCTCCACCATGCTCTTTTGCATACACAGAGCTGAAGAAAGTGTTTAATAAATTTAAATATAATACATTTGCCATCTCTTTGTCCCCAGTCACCCACTCCAGATTATTTTGTAAAGGGCCTACATGCTTAGACCTGACCTTTCTACTAATTATATATTTGAAGAATTTTTGGGGGTTTGTCCTACTATCTTTTGCAATCTGTCGTTCCTTTTGAATTTTTGCATTCTTGATTTCCTTTTTACATATTCTGTTATATTCTTTGTAACATTTAAATGATGATAGTTTTCCTTCATTTTTATATTTTTTGAAAGCTCTTGTCATATTATTATAGCTTTTGAAACTTTTTGCCCATGGGAATATACTTTGCAGTGAGTTTTTCTGTTCTGTGTTCATCAATGCCAATATTCCCTCCCAGTCTAATGCCCCGTACACACGGTCAGACATTGATCGGACATTCCGACAACAAAATCCTAGGATTTTTTCCGACGGATGTTGGCTCAAACTTGTCTTGCATACACATGGTCACACAAAGTTGTTGGAAAATCCAATCATTCTGAATGCGGTGACGTAAAACACGTACGTCGGGACTATAAACGGGGCAGTAGCCAATAGCTTTCATCTCTTTATTTATTCTGAGCATGCGTGGCACTTTGTGCGTCGGATTTGTGTACACACGATCGGAAATTCCGACAACGGATTTTGTTTTCGGAAAATTTTATAGCCTGCTCTCAAACTTTGTGTGTCGGAAAATCCGATGGAAAATGTGTGATGGAGCCTAAACATGGTCGGAATTTCCGTAACAAGGTCCTATCACACATTTTCCGTTGGAAAATCCGACCGTGTGTAAGGGGCATTAGTCTTGGAGAGCAGCCCTCATCCTTGGAAAATTTGCTCTCTTAAAGTTAAGTATTTTTATATTACCCATATGTGTTTGTTGCTTACAGCTAACATTAAATTAAATCATGTTATGGTCACTGCTACCCAGATGTTCTTTTATATGAATATTAATGGAAAGATAATGGTGATTGCTATTCCCTAACGTGCCACATCCCTGTATATATCTGGAAAGTGAGAAAACCCCTAGTGGTGGGACTTTGAAGGCATTCAATAGTAGTACAATGGAGATAATTATAAAATCAATGTATTAAATAGAAAATGCTTAAAATAGAAAACATGGAATAGACATGACCTAAACAACTGGAAATGCATCATGACAAAAATACATGTCAATACAGTGTGATATCCTTCACCCCTAGGAGTTTTCTCGCTTTTCTTTTATATGAATATTGGTAATAAGCTCTGCATGGTTTGAGATTACCAGGTCCAGCACAGTATCATTCCTAGTCAGAGCCACAATAAACTGGACCATAAAATTGTCTTGTATTAGGTTTATACATTTTTGCCCTTTAACTGTTCCAGCAGTGCCATTACTCCAGTCAATTTCCAGGTAATTAAAACCCCCCATTATTATCACTGCCCCAGCCCTTGCAGCCCTTTCTGTCTGTGCAAGGAGCTGAGTCTCCAACTCCTCGTTAAAACTGGGAGGTCTATAACATACTCCAATGTTAACCTTTATAGTACACACACCCATGTACATTTCCATCCATAATGCTTCAGACTCAACACACTCTCCATCAATTAAAGATCACTTTGAGATCACTTCTCCAATAGAGACAGACACCATCACCCCTCCATTTTACTGTGTCTTTCCGAAAGAGAGCATAGCCAGGAAAATTAATTGCCCAGTTATGAGAAGAATGAAGCCAAGATTCAGCAATACCAATTAAATCATAGTTCTCCTCATGCTCCAGAGCTTCCAACTCACCTATTTTGCTTGGCAGACTTCTGGCATTGTGAAAAAACACTTTAATTCATTGTCACATTTTTCACACTTATTATGCACATTTTTTTATTTTAGTACAAATAGTACAATTTCCAATGGTTGTTTATAACATGGGAAACTTCATATCACCTGCCATAGCCCTCCCTCCATCTTTCCCCATTCCACCTATCCCCCGTCTGACCTGTCTGACCCATTATAATCTAATTCACCCTCCCCCCTCAATCCTAGTTTAAATACTCTTCCACCCTTCCTATAAACCTCTCCACCAGCACAGTAGACCCCCTTCTATTTAGGTGCAAACCATATTTAGCATATATGTTGTACCCCAATGAAAAGTCAGCCCAGTGCTATAAAAACCCAAATCCCTCCTTCTTACACCAGGTCTTTAGCCATGCATTCAGCTCTCTAATCTCCCCCTGTCTTCCCTGTGTCACAGGCAATATTTCAGAGAATCTCACCTTGGAGGTCATTCCCTTCAACTTGCAGCCTAGTTCATTGAATTGGTTCCTAAGGAGCCTCCACCATCCATATATTCTGTCATTGGTTCCAACGTGGACCAAGACAGCTGGGTCATGCCCAGCCCCTCCAAGTAATTTATCAACCCGGCCCACCACATGCCGAACCCTGGCACCAGGGAGACAGCAAACCATTCGGTTGAGGCGATCCTTGCAACAAATTATTATCAGTCCTTCTGATTATATAATCCCTTATTACCACCAACTGTTTAGGCTTACCTGCACTACCCTTACCATCTCTACTAGATGGGCTGCTCTCCTGGCTGTTAGGGGTAGCAGTGACATCTAGGGCTGCCACCTCTGAGCTTGCCACATTTAAATTGACTCACAGTTTCAATTGCTGGAACCCGTCTATTGAAAAAAAAATAAAGAAAAACTGGCATGGGGTTCCCCCTCAGTTAATTCCAGACCCTTATCCAAGCACGCAGCCTAGCAGGTCAGGAAGGGGGGGATGAGGGAGTGCCCCCCCCTAAACCATACCAGGCCACATGCCCTCAACATGGGGGGATGCTTTCCCCCCTCCTAAAGCACCTTGTCCCCATGTTGATGGGGACAAGGATCTCTTTGCTGCGACCCTGGGCTATGGTTGTTGAGGTATGCAGGCAGGGGGCTTATTGGAATCTGTAAGCCCCCTTTAACAAGGTGGCCACCAGATTACTGTCCCCCCCTATTTTAATGAGTATGGGGTACCCCTACTCTGCAAAGACATTATCGGTTTAGTGGTTGTTTGCCTTTGTCACCCCGGTATGCCTGATCAACATATTTGGGGTGCCATGACGTACACCTGCAGATAATCTCCCATCCACGAGGAACTCTAGTCATTGTCATTTGGTTGTATTTTGTTGTGTTGTTAAATCCTTATATGGTCATTCACATCCTGTGTTCATTTCCTGTGAGGTCACAAGCTTTGTAAGAGGTGTTTGGCTGTTGGAAGCCCAACTCTCGAGTTTTGGGACTTCCTGTTATGTTAATAAAGAGCCAGGGGACTGCTCGGCAGGGGGGGCTTGCTGGGAGAGCGATGCTGGAGCTGAGAACATAAGGATGTGTTGATGTCTGTTTGTGGGGAAGGGGCACACACCAGAGGAGGGCTACACCAGAGGATGGCATACGATCAGAAGGTGAGATGAATTTATATCATTAGACGAAATTGTTATTATTATTAGAAACAGAAGATTTGGCTGTGTGCTCTGTGTGCAGCCAAATTTCGATAACACCACTCCTTCTTCATATTTGGCACTTCTTGGGTTTGCTATAGGCTTGGGATCAGACCTTTAGCTGCAAGTATATATAAAAAAAAGATCCTGTGAGCCTCCTCTGATTATAAATTGCCTAAATGACCCTGTGAAACAGCTGCAAGCGTTAAACACGTCTCATAAAAACATGCAGATAAAAGCAGAAATAAATATATACGCTGCGCTTTCAAATATACTCTTCACATTATATATATGTGATAACCAAAGTGCAAATATGCGTGTGAGTCGCACACCGTGATACATCCAGTAACTAGTGACTGTAAAAAGTGACAACAGTGCAACAAATAGTTATGAATACTTAAAAATGAACATATACATGAAAATAAATAACCACACTAGTAAAAAGTGCTATAACGTGCATCCATATGGTGATTGTATCAAAATTGTTGTTCATAAAATCATATAGTGTTCAAAAAAATATATAGTGGACTCAATGGATTAAAACATATAGATGAATAAAAAGTGCTTCTATGTGCATATGTGTCATCCAATTATTTCAATTCAAAAGTGCTTCTAAAGTCCATGTGATTTGGAAACTGCTGTGTAGCAAGCCACAGCGATCACACTCAGGTGCTCCCCCCTAGGTATTAAACGCTCACCTCTGAGCGTGTGACTTTGCCCTTAAGCTTAGTCAATACACTCCTATGAACCACCTCTGGGGCTCTGCAGTTTTAACCAGACTTCTGGACCCATCAGCATTATACCTCAGTTGAGTAAAAGAGGACTGGATGGTGTAATAACGTTTTAACATTTTATTAACCACTTAACGACTAGCCTCGTTTTGGAATTTAGGTGTTTACATGTTTAAAACAGTTTTTTTTGCTAGAAAATTACTTAGAACCCCCAAACATTATATATTGTTTTTTTTTTCTAACACCCTAGAGAATAAAATGGTGGCCATTGCAATACTTTTTTTCATACCGTATTTGCGCAGCGGTCTTTTTTGGAAAAATGTCACTTTTTTGAATAAAAAAATAAGACAACAGTAAAGTTAGCCCAATTTTTTTTTATATTGTGAAAAATAATGGTATGCCGAGTAAATTTATACCCAACATGTCACGCTTCAAAATTGCGCCCGCTCGTGGAATGGCGTCAAACTTTTACCCTCAAAAATCTCCATAGGCGACGTTTAAAAAATTCTACAGGTTGCAAGTTTTGCGTTACAGAGGAAGTCTAGGGCTAGAATTATTGCTCTCACTCTACCAATCGTGGGGATACCCTAACATGTGTGGTTTGACCACCGTTTTCATATGCGGGTGCTACTCACGTATGCGTTCGCTCGTCGGGACGGGGCATTTAAAATTTTTTTTTTCTTATTTATTTTATATGATTTTATTTATTTTTACACTGTTTAAATCCGCCGCAGAGATCACTTTTATCTGAAAGCCGACTGCCGCACGGAAACGGGGATACTGCGGTTATGGCAGCTAGCTGCTGCCATAACAACGATATCCGCCGCCAAAAAAGGGACGTACATCAGCATGCGGCGGTCAGCAAGTGGTTAATCACATAAAACCCCCCTATGGGGTACTCACATAGTACAGGCGCGTCAGTGTGCCACTCTGCATCTGGCAAACAGCAAACAGCATGTAAAGATACCGGATCGATATTGGGATGGTATGGGGTTCTTTCCTGACAGGTCACCTGCTGAACGTTCGTCCGTCCTGTCCCCTTCCCAACGCGTATCGATACAGAGAAAATATATGAGGTTATCACATATATATATAGTGTGGAGAGTATATTTGAAAGCGCAGCGTATATATTTATTTCAGATCTTTAGCTGCATTTAGAAGGTATGGAATTAAGGTATTCTTATATTGGGACACTGTCTTTCTCGTACCATGAAATAGACATTCTCAGGGATCATTCTGAATCTGTTCTCCCATTATTTGGTGGATCGCTGCTATAATTCTACCCCAGTAAGGTTGTATCTTTGTACATTCCAACCACAGGTGCGCAAAGGTCCCCGGGGCATTACATCCCCTCCAGCAAGTTGGGGGGCCGTGTGAGTCACACCGTGATACATCCCATTTTTTAAATGTTCCTTGATCTTATTAAGCACTGGTATGTAGTTGGCCTCAAACATAGTCCCCAAAGATGCAGTCAATTTTATTCTCATATTCAAAAAGACTCAAGCGCTGACATGGATAGAACTACCAATGCGGATACCAAATAGTTAATATGAGATGACCAAATAATATAGCTGCAACTAAAATGAGTAATAGGATCAATAAATAATATAGTGGTTAATTGCGCTAATATTATCCTCTTATTACCATTACAATTCGTGATTAAAGACTGTCCTCCTAAAATAATAAAACACCTCCAAGTGATCATAAAAATCTACAAAAATCCTCATAAGATATAATATATAACGAACACTGAACTTATCCCTCCATCATGAACGTGATTGTGCTCATAAAAAATACCTGAATAATTAAAACAAATACATATACAAGTGCTATAAAACATATCTGCTGCTTGTAAAAAAATTAATATATATAAATGTGTGTCATGCCACATAAAACATAAACTAAATCCAGTGCGAATAAATGTAAGTTTTGAAAAAATTAGTTTGTTTTTTTAAAAAAAATCATTAGTATAAGGTGCTCAAAATCTATCAAGTGTTCTAAACAAGTTCAACCAGTGCCAGTTGTAGTGTGACCAAAATTTATAAATAAATAGTGTCAAAAAAAGTTTTACTTTCACTTCTTTCACTTCTTCTTCTGTTTTAATTATACTCCGCTCCTCCACTCAAATCCCGGACATGTAAAGAAAAAATGTATACATCCATTGCGCAGAGATTCAAAACAATTGGATACTATGTATCAGACTAAGACAGTTTCACTTACATACTCTTCTACATGCAAACGCGTTTGCATTGATCAGCTCCTCCTACGCGTTACGTCACTGCCACGTGACTTCTTTTTTTTTTTAAAAAGTCACGTGGCAGTGACGTAACGCGTAGGAGGAGCCTGTGATGTCCCCAGCACTTGCAGTGTGTGAGTAAGCGCTGACGGATGAATTGCCTCACCGCTGAGCTCCGTGCAGCTGATCAATGCAAACGCGATCGCATGTAGAAGAGTATGTGAGTGAAACTGTCTTAGTCTGATACATAGTATCCAATTGTTTTGAATCTCTGCGCAATGGATGTATACATTTTTTCTTTTCATGTCCGGGTTTTGAGTGGAGGAGCGGAGTATAATTAAAACAAAAGAAGAAGTGAAAGAAGTGAAAGTAAAACTTTTTTTGACACTATTTATTTATAAATTTTGGTCACACTACAACTGGCACTGATTTAGAACACTTGATAGATTTTGAGCACCTTATACTAATGATTTTTAAAAAAAAAAAACTCATTTTTTCAAAACTTACATTTATTCGTACTGGATTTAGTTTATGTTTTATGTGGCACGACACACATTTATATATATTAATTTTTTTACAAGCAGCAGATATGTTTTATAGCCCTTGTATATGTATTTGTTTTAATTATTCAGGCATTTTTTATGAGCACAATCACGTTCATGATGGAGGGATAAGTTCAGTGTTCGTTATATATTATATCTTATGAGGATTTTTGTAGATTTTTAAGATCACTTGGAGGTCTTTTATTATTTTAAGGGGACAGTCTTTAATCACGAATTGTAATGGTAATAAGAGGATAATATTAGCGCAACTAACCACTATACAATTTTATTCTCAAGTACCCCAATCCCTCCTTACACCATACAAAGGGGAATTTCGGTTGAATTGCCAGTTGTTCCTCCCTTGGAATAGTAATGTTCAAAATCTCGGATTTGGACATATTTATTTTAAAATTAGACAACTTTCCATATCTACTCAGCCCTCTAGTTTAATTGGAATTGTTATCCTAGGGTTGGAGACATAAAAAAGAAAATCATCCGCATTAGTGGCTACTCTGTAGTCCTGTTCCCCTACTCTTACCCCTCTGATGTCCGGATTTTTACGGATTGCTGCTAACAGAGGTTCCAATGCCAGTACAAACAGCATTGGAGAGAGGGGGCACCCCTGCCTTGTCCTGTTAAATAATTCAAGGGATGAGGATAGGTTCCCGTTTATTCTAATTTTAGCTGTTGGGTGATGATAGAAAGCAGATATCCATTTCATCATCCTAACCCCCAAACCTAGGTAGCTTAATGTTCCAAGCATAAACCCCCAGTCCACCCTGTCAAAGGCTTTTTCAGCATCTATCGACAGAAATGCGATTGGGGCCTCCCCCCTTTGTACTTCATGAATCAAAAACATCGACTTAAAGTGGTTGTATACCTTTATTTGTAACTTTTACCTACAGGTAAACCTATAATAAGGCTTACCTGTAGGTAAAATAAATATCTCCTAAACCTGTAATGTTTAGGAGATATTCCCCTCGCAATGAGCCGCTGACTGCAGCGGCGCATGCGCACAGGGGACTCTCGGCTGACAGCCCGGCAAACTCTGGAGCTTACCGGGCAGAAGTCTCCCGCGCGCATGAGCGGGAGTGACGACATCACGGCTCCGGCCACTCACAGTGCCGGAGCCACGATACCCGGAAGACACGCCGAGGGGAGATGTCAGCTCCCTCTGGCATGGACCAGGTGAGATGCCGGCGCCTCGTTCTAAGGTAAGTATTTCATAATGAGCTAGCATGCGGTGCATACTAGCTCATTATGCCTTTTCCCTTGCAGGTGTAAAAAAAAAAAAAAAAAGACAGCGGGTATACAACCGCTTTAAGGCATTTATCCCTTCCCTCTCTCCCTTTTACAAATCCTACCTGATCATTATGTATCCAGCTCGGTAATAGTGGTTTTAATCTCTCTGCTATTATTTTAGCTAAAATCTTTATATCTGTATTTAACAGGGATATCGGCCTATAACTCGCTGGGGCTGCTGGATCCTTCCCTTCTTTTGGAATGAGAGTTATATAAGCTAATAATGATTCCTCCCACAGAGTCTCTCCTTCTGCCAGAGTATTCAGATATTCACAAAGTTTAGGCATCAGAAACTTTTGAAATCTTTCATAATACAGGGTAGAGTACCCGTTGGGGCCCGGGCTCTTTCCCAGGGCCATGCTTTTTATTGCTCTTGCTAGCTCTTCCTGGGTAATCGGAGCTTCAAGTTGTTCAAGCTCCTCCTTAGGCACCATGGGAAGGTCTAGGCCCTGCAGGTACTTATAATCTTCTGCGTCTTGTTTCTCTATATCTTCCCCTCTCTGATTCACCTTATATAACCCGCTATAGTATGCATGGAATACCTTCGTTATTTCAGGAGACGAATGTACCATCTCCCCCCTATCATTTTTAATCCTAGGGATAAAGGATCAGCGTTTTTTTCCTTTACTGCTCTGGCCAGCCATTTCCCGGATGTATTACCCCATTGATACCACTCTTTGTTTACTTTATGAAAAGCAAGTTTTTTATCCTGTTCTAACAGTTGTACTAATTCCTCTCTTTTTGCTATTAATTCTTGTCTCTCTGGGATGCCTTGGGGTCTTGTCACTAATTCTTAATCATATATCTCTCTATATAAATGTACTGAGTTATTCTCCCCTCTTTTCTTTTCTGCTCCGACCCCTATCAATATTCCCCTTATAAAGGCCTTATGTGCTTCCCACAAAGTTGAGCGGGGAATTTCTGGTGTATCATTAACCGCAAAGAAATTTTCCAGCTCCTACTCAATCTTATTTATCACCAGATCCTGAATAAGAGTTATTTAATCTCCAGTTCTTTTCCCACGTAAAGTCTCGTGATATACCTTTTCATCACACAACGTAGTTCTCCCTATCTTGAAGACAGTAACCATAGACCCGATGACGCTCTCAGACCACCATCCTATTTCAATGACTCTCACATTCCCTGACAAAATCAATAACACATACATATGGAAACTAGATCCCTCCATATTGACGGACAAGACAAATGAAAATGTGATTGGTGAATGCCTGACCAATTACTTCAACGAGAATGACACACCAGACACATCGAAGTTAACACAGTGGGAGGCGCACAAATGTGTTATATGAGGCAAACTTATCTCTATAGCAGCAGCACTAAAAAAAGCAAAAACAAAACTAGCAGCCTTATTGCCAAACTGAAAAAACTGGAAATGATTCATAAACACACATTAGCTCAGCAAGCGCTCTCCGAACTGACCGAAACCCATACACTCATCCAGGAAGAACTGAAATATAATCTTAAGAAAAATTACACTCTTTCTCGAAAGCTCTTTTACGAGTATGGGAAGAAGAGCAGTCATCTCCTCGCACAAGCGCTGCGCAAGAAAAAATCCAACAACACGATCCATCAGTTACACTCTCCCACAGGTACAATCCTCTCCAACAATAATGACATAGCCTCGGAATTTGAAAAATATTATTCCTCCCTTTACAACCTTAACAAAACGACCCCCCAGGACACCCCTTGCCTTAAGATCCAAAGAACTCACTTAGTTCCTGGACCAATTTGCCCCAGGTAAAATTTCCGAAGATACAGCGTCCACCCTAGAAACCCCAATCGCCATCTCAGAATGGGAGCATGCAATCAAGCAACTAAAATCCGGAAAAAGCCCAGGCCCAGACGGACTATCTGCAGTATATTATAAGACATTTTCAAAAATCCTTCAAACACCCTTTCTAAAAGCCTTCAACTCTCTCTCTCCCACTAATCCACTCACTAGGGGGATGCTGGAAGCCCACAATGTGGTCATCCCCAAAGATGGAAAAGACCCCACCCAAGCAGGGAACTATAGGCCAATATCATTACTAAATTCGGACATTAAATTATTCTTCAAAATTCTAGCGAACAGACTAGTTACTCTCCTCTCCTCCATTATTTCACAAGACCAAGTAGGCTTTATCCCTGGACGTGAAGCCAGGGATAACACCATCAAAGCCATCAATTTACACCACCTGATCACCCAAACTAACCAAAAGGGCTTTTTTCTATCCCTAGATGCGGAGAAGGCATTTGACAGAGTGTCATGGGACTACATTACAGAGGTCCTCTGAGCCTTTGGCATAGGCCCTCACTTGATTGGTTTGATTCTTTCACTATATGCAAACCCCTCAGCCAGGGTCCGGGTCAACAACACTCTGTCAGGGGAGAATGCTCACAGGTGTGACGCTGTGAGCATCCAAGTGCTCCTCCCTGAGCGAATATGCTGAAGTTAGTCTGAGCTCCCGTGCTGAAATTGACTGACGCCTTCAACTATGTTAGCCACATCAAGTGTATAGTGTCCTTTGCGCTTGTCGGATGTAAAAATAAAAACTAATTGTAAAGTGTCAAAAATATAAAATCGCATAAAGAGTGACTAATAATATTGCAGCAAAATTGGGGTGTTCACACACAACACTTAATAAAATGTAAAATATATAAAGATTTTGCGCAATATTGGGATTGGCTGAGCGGTTCTACACATTTTGAAGCACAAGTGAGAGGGCGCTGAGAACGCCACAACCTTTCTTATCGTTACTCTGCCTGTTTTATATTTTATAAATGTAAGAGCATTACTTTAAATAAATTCCCCCCGGTTTTAAAAACTTTAATACACTAGTGGAGCCTCTGTTTTCTCCCCCTCCCTGATCTCTGTTTTATCTCCCCTGCTATTGAGAGAGCCACCTTGGAGATACAGAGAGTGACGGACTGAGGATTAACTACAGAGAGAGCAGAGATTTCCGTGACAGCTGCCAGAACAACAAATCCTGTACTATTGAATGCTGTTTTATTACAATATGAAGGTGAGAGTCCTAAGAGACCATTAGAGGATACACCACCAGCAGGGTCACGCACCTAGTCTACCTTATACATCATAACTGAATAGAAAAACGGCATTTATTCATAGACTTTCTCATTTTTAACCCATTTTTCTCCAATAGCACTTTATTTTCCATTTTAACAGAGTGCTGATGAGTATTTCCCTTAACCTACTATCTCTCATGAGATTATGGAGTGATGTCCCAAGTTTTATACATATATGTTTTATATTCACGTGCACCAGTTTTTTGGATTGTGCGTTTTATTATGTTTTTTATTATGCTTTAATCAATGATTACTTTTAATTGTGTTTTCACACATGTCTTGCTGCTATTAATCAATCACTATTAGTAGATAATGATTATAGCTAGATGCTACATTATAGAGATAATTCATCCTTTGTAGTAATAGCTCACTAATTAGCACCTCTATTGTCACGTTCTACTTCGCTTACTATACAATTTGCACATGTATGACACACGTGAATATATTTATTTTTTTATCCATTTATTGTAATTTTATTTAATATTACGCAAAATCTTTATATATTTTACATATGTTAGCCACATGCTGGTCGGATATGAGCTGCTGATACCTGTTACTTGCCTGGAGTTCCGGTCGCTCACCGCTCAGCTGATCGGCTGGCGTCTCTCCGTGTCTAGGGGTGAGCGGCCCGCAGTGAGCCATCCAGCAGCCGGTATCACAGCACGGATCAAAAGCCGCAGTCACATGCCTGTGCTGTGAGAGGTCGGGGGCAGGAACATCGGAGGAGCTCGGAGTCCTAGAGGACGGGCAGACTGGCAGCAAATGGTGGCAGGAGACAGAGACGAAGTGGAACGGCAACCTTTACAATGCTCAACCGTGCCTGGGAGACGCCCAGGAGGGTGACTGCCGGATGGATGAAATGTATGGATGCTCCTGAAGATCGGGTAGGAGTACTTAAACTTGCACCTTAAAAGTCTATACTTATACCTATTCCACATATTAAAAACTAAAGTGCTGCTAAGGAAGCTGGCCAGGTGGAGTAGGATCAGGAGGAAGAGGACTATTGATATAATTGAAAAACTGTCTGCTCTGATCCTCTCTGGTCTATAGCACTACAGTGGTGAAAGACTCTGACAAACTTTGACTGAGTATGACTGAACTGATCCACATAATCTAGCTTGCTTTATTTGCCCATTGCTCGTCATCTATACATAACTCTTCTTTTCCTTTCTTTGAGAAGCCCTGCAAAGGGAAAAAAGGTTAACGCATACATCTACAAACCTCCACTCATACATCCCCCTGCATACCTCTCTGTAAAGTTAAAAAGGGGGAAGAACACTCCCTTGTGTACAGGAGCTGCCTGTCCTGACTCATAGAGACTGCTTTTTGGGGGTTTCTCTTCCCCTAAAAGGTTGAAGGATGGAGAGGGGGAGGAAAGGGGAGAAAGAGAGGGAAGGAAAGAAGGAATAAGGGAGAAAAAAGGGAAAAAGAATATAAGGACATATACGACCAGCATCTTCACCGCTTCTATCCTGGTTTGGTCTTACTGCTCCACTGCATACTTACATAACTTTACATAACTTTTGTGGAATACCGATCCTCCCTGCTTAACAATTATATATGAGATATTGACATCAGCAATGACCACATGCCAACAAGCCGCGCAGCAACCGGCAAAAGGAAGCCGGAGTGAGTCAGGAGGGATATGACTTTACCTCTCCCCCCGTGCAGAGCAGGGATACCGCATGGGAGGGCAGGAAGAGAGAAGTGGTGGGGCAATGGAAGCCAAGCGAGACAGTGGGAAGCAAATGGACCATAAGTCGCTGACATCAGGCCGTGGCATACAAGTGGCTGGACGGACCCACACAGAGCAAGGAAGGGGATCCCCGACAATAGGACAAGGGAGGAAGCTCCCTGAGAGAGACATCCCTAATGTAGAACAACACTCTCCAAGTACGGGAAAAGATACAGCAGTGTGGAGACAAGGCAGTTTGGGGCCTGAAGAGGGGGTGCCTAATATGGGAAGGATGGAAAACGACCAAGAGGGGGGTGGAAATAAAGATAGAGACACGCAAAAAGCAGACACCCTGATATTGGAACATAGCCCCCCCGAACCCGCAAATAGTATGGCCCTGGATGCTTTGTCTTCAAAGGGAGACCTGGCTATGGTAGAGAGAGGGACCCCATTTGTGCAGGAGGAATTAGTAGCGAGGGAGGTGAAACAAGCATTGGCAGGCCCCAGTTACTCCACAAGTCCCCCACTGGAAGAAAGGGAGAAACGCCCCCCGGTATCAAGGGGAGGTGCGGGGGACACAGAGAGAGAAATTAGGGAAATCAAGGATCTACTGAGGGCCCTCCCTACAAAGACTGATATTCAGCAACTAATCAGCTCAGTGGAGCAGGCTTTCCAGCAAGCGGTAGAGGATTTAAAAGAAGATACGAGGGGGCGTGGCTAGCCAGCGGAAGCGATGGACGCATGGTAGACTAGCTCCGCACTATCCTGGGCTATAACGGGGGAATACAGCGACTAAAAGCCCCATCTAACTCCACAAGATACCGGGTACAAACCGGAAACATTTCCGGATGCCTTCCCGCAAAAGAAAAGGCATGACAAGACCAGGGAAGATGACTGATTTTCTCATACAGCCACGCCGTCTCCCTGTCCAGGATGGCGCCGGCAGACATGCAGACGATACGCGCGGCCTCAGCTCCGGCACACAGAGGAGCCAGCATGGGAGACAGAGAACCAGCCACACATCCACCAACCCTCCTAAGGGACAAGGTCAGTACCCACCACCCCCATCTGCATCATCTAGCCCTGCAAAAAGCAAGTTGAAAATGTCCTCAGTTTCTGCAGAGACAGCGGACATCAGTGGCTTTGAGTCCTCCCTTGATGACACTAGAGAACTACAAGACTCCATTATTGACTTTCCCACACAAAATCAGCCAGTTATGGACACAACGCTCAAGGACATGCTGGTGTCCCTGCGTTCTACACTACATGCTGACATGCTAGCATTCACACAGCAATTCAAAACAGAAGTGGCAGCAGTGGATTCCAGAGTAACTCACATAGAGTCAAAGATGGGAGAGTTTACATCTACCTTCAATGACCTAGTAGATGCACATAACGACAGGGAGGATGAAATCCACGCCATTAAAACAAAATTAGCAGATTTGGAAGACAGATCAAGACGTAATAATGTCAAAATTCGGGGTATACCCGAATTGATCAAGCCCCCAGACCTAAAAGAATACTTCACAAACATAATGAAAGCCGCGCTTCCAGAAACACCCCTGGAGGAACTGATCATCGATCGGATTCACCGCCTTCCAAGACCCAGAAATATCCCGGAACATCTCCCCAGAGACACAATAGTGAGAATCCACTTTTATCATATAAAAGATCAATTTATGATGATAGTCAGAAGAAGAGAAAATCTTCCACAAGAGCTACAGGATCTTTCCTTCTATGCTGACCTGTCTGCATTCACCATGCAACAGCGAAGACAGCTTGCAACTATAACTAAACCACTAAACAACCATCACATCCAGTACAGATGGCTGTACCCAGCTAAGCTTCTAATCACAAAAGAAGGCAAATCACAAGTGATTACAAATATTAAAGAGGGAATCCGTCTCCTGAGAGAGTGGCAACTCATTGATCCAAGCAACAATGGGTATGACAAACCACATTCACCCTCATCCACCGTAGCCAGTTCTGACACAGAAACGGGCTGAAATCCAACAAAATCAACAACAAGGAACCCCAATTGGCCCAGGAACAGCCACTTAGCCATTGTTGCTTTACCCCCCGAATTAAAAACGGAATAATATCCGTACAGATTCCTTACGGGATCGCTCTTTTTATTGCTTGGTTTGGTTACTCTATCCTTCTTGCACTTTTCTTTTTCTTTTCTCTCTCTTTTTGTTTTTTTTATCTTATCTACAGGAGCAAAAGGTCGGACACATAGAACAGATATACCAGGACTCCAGGGCCCTTTGCCGCACCATCTCCACCACGAGGATAATCAACGTCATCAAATCAACCCACCGTCTTCCTACATCACTCACTCCACTAAAAGGTATGACGCACAAAAAACATCAGAATGTCTTTTACTATCACATCGTTAAACGTTAAAGGTCTGAATAGCCCTCATAAACGACAAATGGCCTGGAAGGAAGCGTCAAGGTTAAAAAGTGACATCATATGTTTTCAAGAGACACACTTTATAGCAGACAAACCCCCAGCATTCAGTAATCGCAGATTTCCCCAAGTTTTTACAGCAAACGGCCCAAAGAAAAAAGGAGGAGTAGCAATTGCCATAGGAGACAGTATCTCATTTTCAGAAATCACAACTCATCTGGACACTTCAGGCAGGTACATCATACTAGTATGCGAAATCTTTGCAGTAAAGTACACTCTGGTTAACATATACCTGCCAAACAACAACCAATTGCGATTCCTTAAAAAAATTTGGAAAAAAGTTGAATCCCTGAAACAGGGCCATATAATTGTGTGCGGAGATTTCAATGCAGTACCTGACAAAACCATTGACTGTACAAACCCTAAACAAGTGACTTACCGAAGAACAACACTGGAAAAATTTATCAACACATCGGAACTATTCGACGTATGGAGATGCCAACATTCCTCAGAGAAAGATTTTACCTTTTTTTCTAATGTGCATAACACCTACTCGCGCATAGATCTATTTTTGGTAGACAAATTTTTATTGCAGAAAATTGTAAAATCAGACATTGATATTATATCCTGGTCTGATCATGCTCCAGTTTCCATTAGCGTGGGAGGGAGGAATGCCGAGACAGGAGTGAATAGATGGCGGAACAACATTTTCATGATGTCCAAACCAGAAAATCTTAAATTACTTAGAAGTTCACTAAAATAATTTTTTGAAATTAATGCTCCTTCGGTGTCCGACCCTTTCACGCTGTGGAACACTCATAAGGTGGTCATGAGAGGACTATTAATACAACTAAGTGCTAGGGCCAAGAGGCAGAAGGCGGCGAGGATCAATGACCTGCTAAATAAAATAAAGTCCCTAGAATCATCCAACAAACAAAATTCTACCCAAAAGACAAGAGACTTACTATTCTATGCCAGACAAGAACTAAGAACCACCCTGGTTTCTCAGCAGGAGAACCGCCTTCGCACCTTAAAAGCACAAAGCTACCGCTGCAGCAACAAGGCGGGGAAACTGCTGGCAAACCAATTAAAAGAAAAAATGGCAAAACAAAGAATTCCGCATATAGAGAACCCTAAATCTAAAAAAAAAGTCTTTAACCCCAAAGAAATAGCAGACGCCTTCTGTGATTACTATGAGGCATTATACAACCTCAAGGATGACCCTAACACACCCCAACCCTCAGACAATCTGATCTCAGAATTCCTGGAAGCCATAAACCTTCCAAAAGTCTCACAACCAGCACTTATTAAACTAAAATAAGGGAAGAGTTTCCGCGCTCACGGACTTAGAGGCTTGCAGCCTCCCCTTACACTTACCCCCGAAGGGGTGAGTTAAATAATAAAAGGATTTGATTAGGGGTAAATGGCGCTACCTTATCTGGGTATCTGGACTTGTAATTTAATAAACCTCAAAAAGGAACCAGGTACTCTATAATAATAAAAGCACCCCTTTATCCCTCATTAGGTGGTGGATCTAGATGTCCCCCGTTACCTAAGTGGACTATGCTATCAAGTCAGTCTCATACCTATATACAGGTGTACACTATGTGATAAATCAGCCAAAATTAAGTGACATTTAATAAAAAATCAATAGTGACCACCAAACAAAACAGAAATATATAAAAATAAAATCAAATAAATAAAATAAAAAACCACGGTACAAACTTATATTAATCCTCAAATGTGTCCAATAAACCTATAAGCAAAATTGTGAATATAATTAATCCCACCATTAAACATATACTGCAAAGTTACTCATTAAATAATATAAAACCAATGTAAAATAGTGAAAATTAGTGAACAGCTTAGTGGAAAAAATTTTTTTTAAAAATATATAAATAATGTAAAAAATGAAATGAAGTCCAATAACAGGAAGTGAAAACGTCTGTAATCGGTGACTTTCGTGAAACCAGCTGATCAAATCCAGTGACTTGCGGTGCTCCCCCTCAAAGATCCCCACTCACCAGCTCCCTGTACCCCTGCAGGGGTAGTAGGCATGTAATAGTAGGCAGCACTAAGATGTATATGGGTCATCAGGGTCCCCCGCTCCAGCTGTGAGGTATCCTTCAGTGTGTCCTCATAGAGAAGAAACAGGGCTCCATAGTGTGATACTTTTTAAAAAAATGTTTTTATTTATCACAACAGTACAAAAATTAAAAATAAGGATAAACCAGGTGAATAAAAAATCAAAAATCAAGCCAAATAGTCACACAGCGTGTAAGCTGATTCGTATGGAGAGTGCAAGCCGTCTAAGACCATCAGCTGCGCGGCGTGCGCCTCAGCTGCGTTCCACACTCTCCTACTTCCGCGTGTGACGTCAGTGCGTAGCTCCGCCTTACGCGTTTCGTCATTGACGTTATCAAAGGTGCAGCTAGCGTACCTCGTCCTATGTTATTTAAAGACAAGCAGTGTGTGTGTTCCTCCCACTCTCCTCCCCTGGGTGTACTCATAGTCTCATGTCGCCTCCCATACCAAATCATTGTAAGGCAGAGAGGAGATGCAATTGCCATATATGGGAACCTGAACTCATAACTCCGCTTGTCATTAAAGAGGCAGATTTAACAACATGATCCATTAACAGCATAAATAATAATGTGCTCAATTGACCTCTCTGTTTTGTTTGGTGGTCACTATTGATTTTTTATTAAATGTCACTTAATTTTGGCTGATTTATCACATAGTGTACACCTGTATATAGGTATGAGACTGACTTGATAGCATAGTCCACTTAGGTAACGGGGGACATCTAGATCCACCACCTAATGAGGGATAAAGGGGTGCTTTTATTATTATAGAGTACCTGGTTCCTTTTTGAGGTTTATTAAATTACAAGTCCAGATACCCAGATAAGGTAGCGCCATTTACCCCTAATCAAATCCTTTTATTACTTATTAAACTAAACTTACCCTTTACTACCCATGAAATTGAGAAAACAATTAAAAACATGCCTCATGGTAAGTCACCAGGACCAGATGGTTACTCATCTGAATATTATCAACTGTTTCAAACGGAATTATCCCCTTACCTAAAGCAGGTCTTTGATACCGCAATGTCCAATGCCTCGTTCCCAAAAGATATGCTAACTGCTACTATTATAACGCTGCCAAAACCCGGTAAAGACTTCTCTGCTCCACAAAATTTTAGACCCATCTCTTTGTTGAATGTGGATGTAAAATTGTACGCTAAGATTATAGCCAATAGATTGTCATTGTTATTACCAGTTCTCGTCAACCAAGACCAAGTAGGTTTTGTATCAGGCAGGCAAACAAATGATGCTACTAGAAGAATGGTAAACTTAATCCATCTTGCGGAGGAATCTCGAAGGCCTTCTCTGCTCCTTACTTTGGACGCGGAGAAGGCCTTTGATAGAGTTCACTGGAGATATTTGGCCAGGGTACTGGAGAAATTTGGTTTGATAGGCCCAATCCAGCAGGCAATTCTGGCTCTGTACTCATCCCTATCTGCATATGTTTTTACTGAAGGTTTGTTCTCCAGAAATTTTCAAATAACAAATGGGACAAGGCAAGGGTGCCCACTGTCACCCTTAATCTTCGCATTGATTATGGAACTACTGGCAGAAACAATTAGAAATAACACAATGATCAGAGGAATCCCATCCCAAGATAATGAACACAAAATATCATTATTCGCGGATGATGTTATCTTAACACTATCTGACCCGCACAAATCATTAAAAGCAGCACACGCGACACTAACACAATTCAGCAAAGTAGCATATTATAAAGTTAATGCCTCCAAATCCAGTATTTTAGGAATTGCAATTGACAAAACCACTAAATCAACCATGCAAAAAGACTTTCCATACCCATGGTCCACATATTCTATTTCCTACCTAGGATTACAACTAACAACACCCGTAGCCAAACTATTCCAACTCAACTACCAACCTTTATTGAATGACTTCAAGAAAGATATCCTTAAATATCAGAAACTTCACCTCTCATGGCACGGCCGCCTAGCAGCATATAAAATGCTACTTTTACCAAAACTAATGTACCTTTTCAGGGCCCTCCCAATACCTATCCCAACCCCCTTCTTCAAGGCTATGCAAACACAAATGACAAACTTTATCTGGGAAGGCAAAAGAGCAAGATTCCCAGCTCAAATGCAAGGGAAACACAAAGAGGTGGGAGGACTAGGAATTCCAAATTTAAAAGACTATCACACTGCAGCAATTCTAGATCAACTGAGAAACTGGTTTAGCCAAAAAGAAACAAAACACTGGTGCCAACTAGAACAAAACTGGATTCACCCTAGATCCCTTCAATCACTCATACTAGCGCACAACATACATCCAATTGTAGCTCAAATTAACCATCCCACTATACAGGCCACTTTACAGGCATGGTCTCATCTAAAAAAGTTCACCAATCCCAAAGTAAGCCACACGGAAATTCTTATCCCACTAGAAGCACTTTACTGGCTGATCCCGAATATCTCCTTGACACAATGGCACAAAGTAAACATTCTATTAATGGAAGACCTAACATGTACAGGCAGTGTAGCACCTTTTGGTGTACTGCAGGAAAGATTCAATCTACACCCTTCAGAATTCTTGACGCACCTACAGATAGTTTCATGGTTTAAGACATGGAAAGTATCTGACTCTCAAATCCCAACACAAGCATGGAAATATCTTCAATCCTCCAATCTTAAAGCAAAAGGCATATCCCAGATGTATGCCCTAATCAATGATAAAAGAACATTCACGAAATTCAACACATTAAATAGATGGGAGTCAGAATTGGGCCAAAAATTCACTGATAAACAATGGTCACTAGCATTCCAATGTAATCGCAGATTCTCGAGGTGCTCTAACTATGAGGAACTGGCGGCAAAACTATTAGCAAGATGGCATTACACACCATACATGATGGCAAAATTCTCTAGTGAAAATTCTAACCTGTGCTGGAGAGGGTGCGGACAGGTGGGAACACTCGTCCACCTGCTCTGGTCATGCCAGCATATTAGAAGCTTTTGGTCAGAAGCATTCAAATTAATAGCGAAAACCACAGGTGTTTTCACCACACCCTCGGCTGAGAAAGCAATTTTAAGTATAAACATGGCAGACTACCCAATACTAGTCAGATCAATAGCGATGCATATTCTATTTGCTGCCAGGTCCTTATTGGTGAGCAGATGAAAGTCCAATGAAATTCCAAGCGTAAGAGAACTGAAAACAAAAATCAATATAATTTCTGAGTATGAAAAAATAATGGCAATCAAAGATGGCACTCGAGCAAAGTAAAAGTCCAATTGGAATCTATGGAACACACTGTACCAAAGCTATGTATAATCTGTTACCTGTAGTGGGATATCCACTCAAGATAACCTTTTTCTCTTTTTGTTTAGTTTTGTTTTTTTTTTTTTTCATCCTTTATTTCTTTACCGTTTTTGCATTAATGGTGTTTTGTTTTACACCATAGTCTTTACCTCAACGGGTTAATATAAAACAAGGAACAAGTTTAATTAAGTCTCACATATTCATTAAAGATAAGTTACTAACCCATGATTTACAATGACAGCATATCATACTAACATTGCTGTTAAACACTTTGACAACAATACATTTACTGGAAATCACAAGTGATAATATATGTGGACTCATATTCATTCACTCTGTATGTGTAATTTTTTTTGTATCACTACTCAACTTCGGTTGTGGAAACTTGATGTATCTTCTTAATTTGTACGCATGTTAAATATTAATAAAAACTATTCTTAAAAAAAAAAAAAAAAAAAAAAAAAGAAGATACGAGGGCACTGGGGCATAGGGTGGAAAGTTTGGAAGAGAACCACGAGGCAATGATACAGGCGGTGATGGAGGTCCAAGATTTGATTAAAGAACATGAGGATGTCCTAAACCTATACAAGGATCAGTTGGATGATTACGAGAACAGAGATAGAAGGCAGAACATCCGCATAAAAGGGCTACCTGAAACAATCCAAACAACTGACTTAGTCTCAGTAGTCTAAAAAATTTTTGGTCAGATTATGGGGGCCTCTGCACCTGAATGTATTGAGATAGATCGGATTCACCGAGTCCCCACATATTCCACTCAAAATAGGGAGAAATTCAGGGATGTTATATGCAGAGTACATAAATATACAATAAAGGAAACCATTATGAAAATGGCCCGCAGCAGCCTTGAAATCTTATTTGATGGTATGACTCTATCGCTATACCCAGATCTAACATGCAGGACTTTGTACCAATGCCGAGCAGTTCGGCCTCTGCTGGAAGCCCTGCGCTTAAAGGAGGTGAACTATCGCTGGGGGTTCCCATTCAGCTTGACGGCTTCTAGAAATGGCAGAACAGCAACTCTACGTACCAAGGACGACTTACAGTCATTTGTGGAAACACTGGCTCTCCCGGCAGTAGATTTTACAGATTGGAGGACACATAAAATTGAGACCTCCCTACAGCGGCCTGAACAATGGCATCAAGTCTCCCCTAAGGCCAACGTAGAAATCGTCAAGGGAGGCATAGGCCCGCTTAAAAGAATAGATAACCTAATTGTATAAAAATATAAGGGACTTAATCCTAAGTGAACAGATCTAGGGGGTGGCATGAGTTGTGGACCCTGGTATATGTTATATGTGTAATAGGTGACATATAGGTAAATAGGTGTATGCAGAGGAAACTATTTGCTACCGTGGAGGGAGGGGGGAAATATGCACTTATCTTATTAGTATAAGACATAGTATAGAATGTTGTTACAGGGAGCGTGTTAACATTAAAAAAAGGATCTCTAGATGATATGGTCAGAAGATTTAGACACCGGGAGAATATAAGAGAAAAGGGCTTGGGGAGGAGGGAATCAGAGAGGGGTATCCAGAGTTATTCTGGTCTCTTAGGTAGGTCCCGATATAATGGGGTTAGTTGAACTGGTATTAGTGAGGGGGTGGAGGGGACCGGGCACAGGGTGTGTGCCCAGACCCCCCTACCAGTTAGATGGGGTGCTCCAAATGGGGAGATATATTTGGAGTGTCTTGTACAAGATAGTTGTTTGTCTTTTTCCTTTTTTTTTTTTTTTCCCCTCTCTGGCAAATGGCAAAGAACACAATATATGGTTGGTATTTTTTTTTTAGAGATGGCTACACCATTAAAGATTGTATCATATAATGTGAAGGGACTGGGCTCACAACATAAAAGGTGCCAACTTTGGCATGAACTACAATATCATGCGGCGGACATAGCATTTCTACAAGAAACGCACTTCAGGGAGAGGTCTATACCTAATATGCCTGGACATATGTTCAGCCTCCGGTATCATGCAACATCACCTATTGCTAGGGCAAGGGGGGTTACAATAGCGCTTAAGAAAACTTGCCCATGGGTATTGACGTCTGTTCAAGCAGACAGAGAAGGTCGTTTTTTATTTGTCAAAGGTGTAATACATAGCCAGTGATACACATTTGCTGCAATTTACGCTCCAAATATAGGGACAGTTAACTTTCTTGCCGAAATGTTGAGGACGCTGGAGAAATTTAGGGAAGGGTGTTTGATCTTGGGCGGAAATTTTAATATTGTGTTGGACCCAGGTCTAGACACAACATCAGGGAAAACCTCTATATCCTTTAGAGCCCTAAAGTATTTAAAACAACTCTTACGCACCCAACATTTGGTTGATAGCTGGCGGGTAATGCATAATGAAGTAAAGGATTATAGTTATTATTCTAAAACACATAAAATGTATTCGCGTATCGATGTATTTATGGTAGATCAATTCTATCTAGAAAACATCCGAAATTGTACCATTGAGGTTATAACTATCTCAGATCATGCCCCAATAACGTTGACACTTTCTCCGATCTAGGCAGGTTATATAGAACGAACTTGGCGATTGAATGAATCATTATTAGATAACAAAAGGATAACCAAAGAATTAACAGCTAAAATAAGGGACTATTTTGAGAGGAATATGCCAGGTGAGGTGTCAGACCAGTCAGTGTGGGAGGCCCATAAATCAGTCATAAGAGAATTAATAGCTTATGGATCCCATATTAAGAAAGAAAGAAAAAAGGAAGTGACAGAGTTATTGGAGAAAATTAATGTACTAGAGATTAAACATAAAAAAAACTTAGATCCCTTAGATATTCAACAATTAGGGAACCTTCGAGCAGAACTTACACAATGCCTAGATCGAAGAATAAATAATAAATATAGATACTTTGCCCATAGGTTCTATGAGCAAGGGAACAAATGCGGGCGACTATTGGCTAAACAACTTAAAAAGCAACAAGAATCTAGACATGTCCATAACCTATTAATTCATAACAGAAAGGTAGTGGAAACACAGGCCATAGCGAAAGAATTTCATAGATTCTACGAAACCCTATATAATATTCAGACACCGGAGATCGTACAATTAGAAGATATAGAGGAGCAAAGAAGGGAGGTAATACGAGAGTATATTAGGGAATCATCAATGCCGACCGTATCGGAGACAATTAAAGCAGAAATGGAACACCCAATCACAGCAGAAGAGTTGAGCAGAACAATAGCAGCCTTACCGACAGGGAAAAGTCCTGGTCCGGACGGTCTGACAAATATTTATTATAAAAAATTTTCTTCGGAGATGATAAAACCGCTATGCAATTATTTTAACTCAATTAATGCAGTTAATCCATTGCCTCCAGAAGCCCTGGTGGCGTACATAACTATAATCCAGAAGGAAGGAAAAGACCCTCAGTACTGTGCCAACTATAGGCCTATTTCTCTGCTCAACTCAGATATTAAACTGCTTGCTAAAATTTTAGCTCTGAGACTGCAAGAACATATAGAGGACTTGGTGCACCCGGATCAGACAGGTTTTGTAAAAGGATGTGAGGCAAGGGATAATACCATCCGGGCACTTCACCTGCTCCACTGGATACAACATGGCCCAGAGAAAGCTCCAAAGATCGTACTATCGATGGACACAGAAAAAGCCTTCGATAGGGTGAAGTGGGGCTTTATGAATGAAGTCTTGAAGGGGGTGGGTCTGGGTGACTGTATGATGGGATGGATAATGGCTCTTTATGCGGATCCAAGAGCAAGGGTTAAAGTAAATGGTACAATTTCGGACTATCTTAATATACGAAATGGAACAAGGCAAGGGTGCCCACTCTCCTCATTAATATTTGCTATAATATTAGAACCATTTCTCTGTAGGATTAGAGGTAATGGGGAGATATTGGGGATAGGTGTTGGGGACGTGGAACATAAGGTATCGGCCTATGCTGATGATCTACTGTTCTACCTCTCAACACCTCATACATCCTTAATGGCTTTCATGCAGGAAGTAGACAGATACGGTCATCTATCTAATTTTGAAATCAATTGTGAAAAATCAATACTCCTCCCCAGTCACGTTCCTCAAGAGATGGCAAGGATGCTGAGGAGGGAGTACCCCTTTGTGTGGAAGAAGGACTCCTTGTTTTATTTAGGGGTTCATATTACTTCGGATCAAAAAATGTTATATGATCTTAATTATGCCTCCCTAATGGCAGGGCTAAAGGGAGACTTAAAGAAATGGACAGGACAATATCTAACATGGTTTGGAAGAGTGAGTGCCATTAAAATGTGTATACTACCCAGAATTATCTACATGTTATATACAGTCCCGATTAAACTACCAGGAATCTTTTTCAAACAGATAAGGAAGGCTTTTGTAGCATTTGTGTGGAATGGTAAACGACCAAGGCTGACCTATGATCTCCTGCGTAGAAGTAAGGCAGATGGAGGATTGGACCTGCCTGATATATTTATGCCCAACACTAGATGATTGGAAAAACCGGATAATGGAAGCTGAAAGGTGGATTCATGTAGTTCTCTCTATAAGGCCCTTAGTATAACTGCATATGGTCTTAGCCATAAAGGAATAAGGAGCTGAAGTACGAACTATGAACAGGACAGATCTATGCCGGGGTTTTCCTTTTTTTTCTTCTTTTTTTTTTTTTATTGCTGCTGTCTTCTTCTTCCTCCCCTCCCTCTTTACCCCTTTATCTGGATGCCTGCCCCTAATGAAGGCAGAGAGAGAGAGAGAGAGAGAGAGAGAGAGAGAGAGTTAAGTCATGTGGAGGGGGAGAGTTTGGCACTTGAAGGTGAGCAGTAGTGGGCTGTGAAGTTTGCTTATTCCTAATTAGGGTGCAAACCCCCTTTTTTCTTTCATTTTTTTGTTTTTTTTTCACACAAGGTATACGTTATATTCTACTATGGCCATTAATGGCCTCCCTCATTATAAGAGGTTGGATAAACACACGGAAGTAGGAGAGGGGACTATTCTGTCTTTAAAATTTTTTTTTTTTTTTTTACACACAAGATATAAGTTATATTCTACTATGGCCATTAGTGGCCTCTTACATTATATGAGGTTGGGTAAACACATGGAAGTAGGAGAAGGGACTATTCTGTTTTTATTTTTTTTTTTATGTCACTTAGAATTGAGGAATTAGGCCACGAAGGCCGATATACACAACTATGGGTAATTAATATTATTCACAAGGCACGTAGGGTTGGGTTTGTTTTTTTGTTTTTTTCTCTTTTGTTGTTTGGTTTTGTTTGTGTGTTGGCTTGTAGGTGTTTGGAGTGTCACTGAGGAATTAGGCCATATAGGCGGATATACACAATTATGGGTAAAAATATTTAATCACAAGGTTTCCTTTTTTTTTTTTTTTTTTGACACAGAGAGGCACAGCAGGTGAACACATGACCTAAATGGGAAGAATGGAATGCGAAGGGACAGGGCGGGTACCTACTATGTTATGGGGAGGGGGGAAGAGATGGATAGCTCTCTTCGGATTTTTTTTTTTTTGTTTTTTTTGGGGGGGTAGTAGGGCTAGTATAACTGGTTAACTGCTGACAAGAGAACCCTGTAACTAGCTTGTCTCTTGTCTACTTGTCTATGCTTAACTTTGTGTATTTATTGTAAAGCATGGAATGACAGAATGCATAATTTTGAATTGTGAAATTTGTAATAGAAAATAAAGAAAAATTTTGATTATAAAAAAAAAAACAACAAGTCCTCGATGTACCTTGGCCACTCTTTGTTGTGGCTAAGGTACATCAATGACGTTTTTATGGTGTGGAGGGGATCAGAGAAACAGCTTATGGAATTTATGTCCAAATTAAATTCTAATGACAGGAATATATGTCTGCCCTATTCACACCATTCTGAAATACTTCCCTTCCTTGATTTACAGATCGGTAGATCGGGAAGTAGATTCATTACAAAAACCTTCAGGAAACAGACGGCGGCCAATACGCAACTCTTAGTCCATAGTCATCATCCCAAGTCCTTGATTAATGGGATACCAACAGGGCAGTTCCTGCGAATCAGGCGGAACTGCACTGAGGAGAAAGATTACCAACAAGAGACACGTGAAATGTATAAAAGGTTTAGACTAAGAGGCTACTCTCATCGTTCTCTCAGGAGGGCACAGAAAAAAGCCTCTCTGAGAAAGCGTGATGAACTCCTTACTACTTCCAAAACTTCTTGCCAGGCGAGTAGTGCTCAGAACTTCCCCAGGATCTCCCCAGTCACGTTCCTCAAGAGATGGCAAGGATGCTGAGGAGGGAGTACCCCTTTGTGTGGAAGAAGGACTCCTTGTTTTATTTAGGGGTTCATATTACTTTGGATCAAAAAATGTTATATGATCTTAATTATGCCAGTGGAAAACAGTGGAAAACAGTACAAGGGATTTTTGATAAACATTGGCATATTATAACATCTGCCCCACTGATTGCTAACCTAGTGAGTGATAGACCACTCATGACAGCCAAAAGGTCACAGAATCTTGGTGACCTCCTTGTTCACTCTGAGTATACATGTACAATTAGTTCTAACTGGCTTACTAGCTTTATGCCCCCCTCTGGTATGCACGCTTGTGGACACTGCAAGATCTGTAAATTTGTACACCAGACTAATGTGTTCGCCAATCCACGCGGAGGAAAAGATTTTAAAATTAAACAATTCATTAACTGTTCAACAACTCGAGTTATATACATGTTAACATGCCCATGCAATAAACATTATATTGGAAAAACGAAACGGGCCCTACGTATAAGGATTGGCGAACACATTGCTGGTATTAAAAAGAAGGATGATGAACATCCTATCTCTCAACACTTTGCCAAGTTCCACAACCGTGATCCAAGGGGCTTGACTGTAAAAGGAATCTATAGACTAAACCTACCTGCGAGACGTGGGGATTATGACACTATTCTTCTCCAGAAGGAGAAAATGTGGACATATTATTCGAACTCTATGATTCCGAATGGGTTAAATACAGAGTGCAGCTTGCAGCCTTTTCTGGAGAAATAAATAATGTAAATTACATAATATGAGTGCCTGCTCATTTGCTGCAATCTGTAGTGCAAAATAATAACGAAGCTTCTGAATCTGCTCCTGACTCTGGTGGGGTCTTTTTGTTTTATTTTGTTTTGTTGTTGTTTTCTGTTTTTGTTTTGTATGTATATTGGCTTCTACTCACTTAATTAGCTCTTATGGTGGTAAATATCTGTAATTTCATCTGATTACCCTGTCTATATATGCTTGATCCACGGACTCCTCCTTGCTCTGAGGAAACCAGCGGTCATTGGCTGGTGAAATGCATCAGCACGTGACGTCAGCACGCTATCCCGGAACCACGTGAAAACGCTGTGGATGGAGGAACGGCTGGGACCGAACAGCTGATGACCGGCGCTCTAGCAGCTTTACCTATACAGCCTAAACAGCGCAGCGTGAACACCGCTTTTCAAACAGGAGTATGGCACTGTATGGACTAACACTCCTAGCCTGAACTTGGGGCTGAGCATGGCGATCCATGGATGCTGGTGACTGACCAGGTGGTGAGAAGAAGTACTGTTGTTATGACTGCCTAATGCCTCTTCATTGCTGCTCATTACCCCCTTTCCTTGCTTGCTGCTGCCATTAATACCGCTGTCTTATATGCTTAATCTGCATTTGAATCATTCAATTTTGCTGGTCTTGCTTTGCTGTGTCCCTCTGGGTTATCCTTCTAGTGCCCTGATTAGATGCTGTTCTTTATTGGGCTCTACTAGCCACACGGACTTCCAATATTCTTTCCATCCCCAAATACCCACAACTCCTGAAATACCATGCCTCTGAAAAGTGATTCACAATACTTTATCAACAGCTGCTTGCTGCTTTGAATCAATTTCACATGAGTTTGAATGGTGAATGGTGTATATATGTGGTATGCATAGCCGTGGCTCCCTGTTTTTAACGACAACATTGTCATTTTTAATTTTTAGGGTCTGTGATTGACTACCTACCATGGCCCGCTTGCAATATAATTTTTTGTAGTTTATATCTATTTGTGTGGTGTATTTATTATTGTGTTTAATAAAATTTGGCTTGCTTTTTTCAGACAGTGCCTTGGGGTCTTTTTGCCCTCTTAAGAGACATTTGTTCTCTTTGTTTTTTCTGTATGCATTTAGGGCATCCCCTTATGGTATCCCGCCCCCTGTGTGGTTGATTGTCTGTTTTATGCCAATATTCATTGCTAATTATAATTTTGGTGGTTGATCCAGGCAAACTTAATTTTTTTGCTAAAAAAAAAAAAACAACACTATGTCAAATGCCCTTCCCATCAGCAACGGGACGAGACAGGGCTGTCCTTTGTCCCCTATCCTTTTTGTATTAACCCTTGAGCCTTTTCTCCATAAAATATAACTCCACCCAGATACACAGGGATTCCATACGCAAACGAAGGAATACAAATATGCCGCTTTCGCGGATGACATACTATTATTTCTTACAAACCTTTTGACCACCCTATCAACTATCCTATCGGAATTGAAAAAATTTCAATCCCTTTCCAACCTTAAAATTACCTCACAAAATCACATGCCCTTAATATCTCACTCCAACAAAATCTAGTAGACTAATGTAAAGAGAACTTCCCCTTCCATTGGAAAAACGACTCAATTACATACCTGGGCATACAACTCACATCCAAACTAGCTGACCTTTATACTAAGAACCATATCCCCCTTTTAAATACACTATCCTCTGACCTTAAACACTGGGAACAAACCCTTATTCTCCTGGTTCGGCAGGGCAGCCATCCTAAAAATGAATGCTCTGCCGAGACTTCTACACATGTTGCATACGATTCCCATCCACATCCCACCCTCCTTCTTCAAGACCTACAGACAAGTATGCTCCAACTTCCTCTGGAGAGACTGGACACACAGACTTAGATACAATCAACTCACTCACCCGAAACACCTCGGTGGCATTGGACTCCCAAACCTCCGAAATTACCAAACTGCTACCCTTCTTACCAGGATAGACTGGAATGTACATGCTCCCTACAAAGACTGGATTGCTCTGGAAGCCTCCTTTTCAAACCTGCCCCTACACTCACTCCCATGGATTACCCCCCGACACATCCCATTAAATATCCGCCTCCATCCTTTGATAAGTCCCACCATACAATGTTTTCACCAGACGTGAAAACGCACTGATCTATCCTCCACTCCTGGAGCACTGACTCCAATAAAACTAAATCCGGACTGTCCCCCAGGAATGCACCAACTATTCCTTGACGATCACTGGTCATTAGACCAAATCAGGGCCCACCAATTCTTCCACCAAGGCGAGATACTCACTGCAGCCCAGATTGCCACATGACAAGGAAAAACACTGATCCTCCCTGGACATATCTACTAATTGCCCACTATCTTAAATCCCTGAACAAAGACTCTCAGTGCTCAAGACCAATCTCCCCCTTTGAGGATCTCTGCACTAAAACAACACCCCAAACTCACCTCATCTCCTATAAACACAACCACCTCTTTGCTGACCTCAAGGCCAACGACACCCTAGCCTGCAAAAAATGGGAATCTGAACTTTCCATAACACTCACGGAAGAGAATTGGGAAAACATATTCAAGACCATTCACAAAGGCTCAATGAACGTTACCACCCAGGAAAACAGATTTAAAATCCAATCCAGATGGTACCATACTCCTGCAATACTACACAAGTTCAAACCTGACATCCTGAGACCTGTTGGAGATGCCACCAAGATAGAAGTACTTTACTACACATTTGGTGGTCACGCCCCCCTCTACAGCACTTCTGGTCAGATGTTTGCTGCATAACCGCCCAAGTTACCTCCTACAGTCTATATCTAACCCCAGCCCAATTCCTTCTCCATCACTCGCTCTTACCACATTCTTCCTACTATAAATCCCTTACAATGCATATGATTAACACTGCTAAACAATATATCCCCATTCATTGGCACTCAACACAGGTTCCGGCTCTCAGAGAATGGCTCACAAGACTCCAAAAAGTTGCCGAAATGGAAAAACTCATTCATATTTAACGAGACACTCCAACAAAATTTAGCCATAAGTGGGCCTGCTGGATACACTTTCAGACAACAGACGAATACTCTATTATTATAAAATCACCCGCTTAGAGAGATTGTCTATCTCCGAAAAACGCACTCAGATTCCTAAAATTCCACCCCGTCCATATGCAATTAAATGAAAGTATTTAAGGGAAGCCAGAGACGATCAACCCTCTTACCCCTCCTCCCCCAACCCTGCCCCCCCCCTCATATTTCCTCCAGCCTTTGATCATACCTATCCATTCTTTCCTCCATTTCTTCTACTCGGCCTAAACCCTGCCCGATGTCCACTCTAACTGCTGCAATATCTATTTTCAGTGATATTTCAACTTTAGCTAACATCTCTGCCAGCATCTCTTTAATTTGAGGTATGCCTGCTTGAGCTTTCTCTGATCTTAGATCCTCCTCCATCTCTGGATCCGCAGATCCTCTTTGCTTCTGGTCTCCGCTTTGTACTTTGGAGCTTCCTTGGGAGATATTCCCCCCATTTTTTGCCAGCATAACAGGTGTGTCTTTCACCTTTCCTGCTTTAGTATCCTCTTCTGTCATTTTTTTGTTTGCCTGCCCCAGTACGTGCTGAGACTACCTGCCTAGGACTACCATGCCCATCTTCTATTATACTTGTCTCTGCTGACATGTAGCGCTGAATACCTCCTGGGCGCACAGCAGGTGGAGCCCCTTACCCACTTTCCTGACTTTCCTCTCATGTTTACTTATTTACTTTATTATCAATAGCACCCACTAGGTAAATGGATATTATATGATATTTATATATATCCAATGGGTCAGCTAGCTCTGTATATTAGATATCCTTCAGCAGTGAAATTGCAGTGCATTGCTGTGCAGTGCATTGCTGTATGATGATTGGCCAAAACATGCACCTGCATGCTTTGGCCAATCCCAGCACCCTCTGCTAAGAGAGCCATAATTGGTCAAAGGCAGGGTGCCAATCATGTCTCAGGGGGACTAAGTCCACACCCCACACTATATAAGGCTGATTACAGGGTGGCCCTGTGTAGTGTTGCTGCGTTGGCGTGGACGGAGAGATACCGTGGTTTAGATTAAGCAGGCAGGTTATTCAGTTAGTGGCAGTGTATTTTATATATATATATATGTGTATATATGTGTATATATGTGTATATATATATATATATATATATATATATATATATATATATATATATATATATATATATATATATATATATATATATATATATATATATATATATATATACTCTGCATCTAGTGTAGCCTATATCTACAGTTCATTCCGTGGTACTATTTCTAATATACTTCAGGCGGTGTATTAATATATACAGTATCTCACAAAAGGGAGTACACCCCTCACATTTTTCTAAATATTTTATTTTATCTTTTCATGTGAGAACACTGAAAAATTGGTGCTAAAATGTAAAGTAGTGAGTTTACAGCTTGTATAACAGTGTAAATTTGCTGTCCCCTCAAAATAACTCAACACACAGCCATTAATGTCTAAGCTGCTGGCAACAAAAGTGAGTACACCCTCAAATGAAAACCTAAATTGGGAAGAAATTTCCCTCCCGGTGTCATGCGACTCATTAGTGTTACAAAGTCTCAGTTCTGAATGGGGATCAGGAGTGTTAAATTTGGTGTTATCGCTCTCACTCTCTTATACTGGTCACTGGAAGTTCAACATGGCACCTCATGGCAAACAACTCTCAGAGGATCTGAAAAAATAAATTGTTGCTCTATATAAAGATGGCCTAGGCTATAAGCAGATTGCCAAGACCCTGAAACTGAGCTGCAGCATGGTGGCCAAGACCATACAGCCATTTAACAGGACAGGTTCCACTCACAACAGACCTCGCCATGGTCCACCAAAGGAGTTGAGTGCACGTGCTCAGCGTCATATCCAGAGGTTGTCTTTGGGAAATAGACGTATGAGTGCTGCCAGCATTTCTGCAGAGGTTGAAGGGGTGGGGGGTCAGCCTATCAGTGCTCAGACCATACGCCGCACCCTGCAGCAAATTGGTCTGCATGGCTGTCGCACCAGAAGGAAGCCTCTTTTAAAGATGATGCACAAGAAAGCCCGCAAACAGTTTGCTAAAAACAAGCAGACTAAGGACATGGATTACTGGAACCATGTCCTGTGGTCTGATGAGACCAAGATAAAACTATTTGGTTCAGATGGTAACAAGCGTGTGTGGCGGCAACCAGGTAAGGAGTACAAAGACAAGTGTGTCTTGCCTACAGTCAAGCATGGTGGTGGGAGTGTCATGGTCTGGGGCTGCATGAGTGCTGCCAGCACTGGGGAGCTACAGTTCATTGAGGGAACCATGAATGCCAACATGTACTGTGACATACTGAAGCAGAGCATGATCCCCTACCTTCGGAGACTGGGCAGCAGGGCAGTATTCCAGCATGATAACGACCCCAAACACACTTTCAAGATGACCACTACCTTGCTAAGAAGCTGAGGGTAAAGGTGATGGACTGGCCATGCATGTCTCTAAAAACTATTAAGCATCTGTGGGGCATTCTCAAACGGAAGGTGAAGGAGCGCAAGGTCTGTAACATCCACCAGCTCCGTGATGTTGTCATGGAGGAGTGGAAGAGGACTCCAGTGGCAACCTGTGAAGCTCTGGTGAACGCAATGTCCAAGAGGGTTAAGGCAATGCTGGAAAATAATGGTGGCCACACAAAATATTGACACTTTGGGCCCAGTTTGGACATTTTCACTTAGGGGTGTACTCACTTTTGTTGCCAGCATTTTAGACATTAATGGCTGAGTGTTGAGTTATTTTGAGGGGACAGCAAATTTACACTGTTATACAAGCTGTACACTCACTACTTTACATTGTAGCAAAGTGTAATTTCTTCAGTGTTGTCACATGAAAATATATAATAAAATATTTACAAAAATGTGAGGGGTGTACTCACTTTTGTGAGATACTGTACACACACATATATATATATATATATATATATATATATATATATATATATATATATATATATATATATATATATATATATATATATATATATATATATACTCTGCATTCAGTGTAGCCTATATCTACAGTGCATTCAGTGGTGTACTGTTTCTACTACACTTCTGGTGGTGTACACATTACACAATAAAGTGCAGCCATAGTGCAGTTGCTGCTACACTCAGGTGGTATGCACAGCACACAATACAGTGCAGCCGTAGTGCAGTTGCTACTACTTTTCTGGTGGTGTACACAGTACACAATACAGTGCAGCCATAGTACAGTTGCTACTACTTTCCTGGTGATGTACACAGTACACAATACAGTGTAGTGTGGTGTTGCAAAACAAAATATACATCATGTCCAGAAGGCCACTAAGGATAGGCAGATGCTCACAGACCACTAAAAGAGGGCAAGCAGCCTCTGTGTCTACAGTCAACAGTGCTGGTCATGGACATGGTGCTTCCTCTGCAGGTGGCCGTGGGCCACACTTGTCCTTTTTTTCTGCTGCTGGGGCAGGGGCAGAAAAATTGGTTCTTTGGTGGTGGTGGTGCCACAACACTGTAATCCCTCACAGATACTCTTGTTGGGCTCAGGAATGGGCCCTGCCATGAAATATTCGATCAAAAATTGTAATTACATGCCCCTGATAAATGTAGAAGAATGGATTTTGTATAGATATATGTTTAGTCTGTCTTGTTTTTATGCTTCTCTTTTTTCTCAATAAAATAAATAATAATTTTATTATAAAACATAATTGTCTTGTTCGCCTAAAAAGTCCCGCTGTACCGGGGGGTACTTGGGTGCCCTTTTTGGGGTTCCCATTCTTCTATATCAATTTGGGATGTTGGCAACATATTGAGGGTGAAATAATTTTCCCTTCTGTGGTTCATCGCATATATATATATATATAGCCACTCATGAATGGGGAAAGAAAAATTAGGCCTTAGGCAGTGGTGGTGCCCTAAACCAAAAATATTGTTGGAAGCTAGCATCATCAAGATTGAGGAGGAATAGGATAGTCACTCAGCATAGGCAGTCTTCAAGGGATCCCACAACCATAGAAAAATCAATCAGTTACATCAGCATCAGGTGCTTGATAGCTGCTGATCCAAAACTGATTCATTTTTATGAATGTTAGCCTATCAACGGAGTCTGTGGACAGGCACACTCTATGATCCGTTACAAACCCTCCAACAGCACTGAATGTGCATTCAGAAAGAACGCTGGATGCAGGACAGGCCAGTAGTTCAGTTACATATTGAGCAAGTTCTGGCCAGTGGTCCATCCTCAAGACCCGGTAACCCAGTGGATGCTCTGTTGGAAAGGACTCCAAGTCTGCTCTTGCTCTTAGATATTCCTGCACCATGTAATGCAGACGCTGGAGATGGTTGCTTGAACTGATCAGACCTTGGCGCTGAGGACTGAAAAATTGTCTAAAAGCATCGGTCAGCCGGCCACCTTCTCCACCGCTCTTCCTCTGACTGAACGAAGCCTCAGCAACACGTTGGCCAGCACCAGGAAATTGTAACCTCCCAGGGTCTGGAAATGCGTTGCACAAACCTTTCTTCAAGGCCTCCTGAAGATATTTCATTCTCTGCTCCCTCTGCAAATGCAGGATGAGTTCTGCAACCTTACCCTTGTAACGAAAATCAAGAAGGGTTGCCAGTCAGTAATGAACCCTCTCCTCCCTCTGGGTCACTAAGGATCACATGATCCGTAACAACCTCCTCCCAGCCACGTACAACTCCTTGGGTTTCTGGGGACTTAAAACCATCCCTTGAAGACTGCTGCTGAGTGTTATTCTCCAATTTCATGCTGACACATACTCCTCCTCCTCTTCTTCCTGTGTGTTTGGTGGGCCTGCAGGAAAACAATCTGGATAAAGGGGGGCCTTCAGAGGTAAGGAAGTCCTCCTCTTCCTCCCGCTGTTCCGTCTCAAGTGCCCTGTCCATGATTCCATGAAGCGTGTGCTCCAACAGGAAGACTAGAGGGACAGTGTCATTGATGCATGCATTGTCGCTGCTCACCATCCTTGTGGCCTCTTCAAATGGTGACAAGACAGTGCATGCATCCTTGATCAGTAGCCACTGGTGTGGAGAAAAGAAGCCAAGCTCCCCTGACCCTGTCCTGGTGCCATACTCACACAGGTACTCATTGATGGCCCTCTGCTGCGTGTGCAGCCGCTGCAGCATTGCCAACATTGAGTTCCACCTGGTGGGCATGTCACAAATGAGGCGAATGGTGAGCAGGTTGCATTCCCTTTGAATGTCAGCCAGCCAAGCACTGGCATTGTATGACCGGCGGAAATGACCACAGACTTTTCTGGCCTGCCTCAGGAGATTCTGTAAGCCTGGGTACCTGCTCAAGAACTGCTGCACCACCAAAATTCAGGACGTATGCCAAACATGGGACATTTGTCAAGTGTCCCTGTCAGAGGGCGGAGAGAAGGTTGGTGCCATTGTTGCCTACAACCATTCCTGGCTGAAGCTGGCATGGCGTCAACCACCTCTGAGCCCGCCCCTGCAGAGCTGACAGAATCTCTGCCCCAGTATGTCTCCTGTACCCTAAGAAGACCAACTCAAGCACTGCATGGCATCTTTTTGACTGAGTGCTTATGTAGGCCCTTAAACGCTTACGGAGCACCGCTGGTTCAGAGGACAAATCTGCAGAAGAGGCCTTAGAGGAAGAAGAAGCAGGGGGGGTGGAGGAGAGCTCTGTGGCAGAATCACCAGTAGTATTTTGGAGGTGTGGTAGCGGAACAAGCTCCAACAATACTAAACCCAGTCCTGCATCCTTCCCAGCTGCCAGCAGAGTTATCCAGTGCTCCGTGAAGGAAAGGTAACATCCCTGCCTATGCCTGCTAGACCACGAGTCAGCGGTAATATGCACCTTACTGCTGACCGCTCCTTTCCAATGAGGCCAAAACATTGCCTTCCACATGCCGGTAGAGAGCTGGAATGGCCTTCCGTGAAAAGAAATGGAATTTTGGAACCTGCCACCGAGGTACAGCACATTCCACAAATTCACAAAAGGGGGCAGAGTCTACCAGCTGAAAAGGTAGTAGTTGCAGCACTAGCAATTTGGCCAAGAGTCATTCAGACGCTGAGCATGTGGATGGCTGGGACCAAATTTCTTTTTATGCTTTAGCATCTGGGGTAGGGAAATTTGCCTGCTAAAATCAGATGGTGGTGTACTGATAGCAGATTGGCTGCAAGTACTTGGGACACCTATTGCTATACCTTCATTCCTCTCAGTGCAGGTTTTTGAAAGCACTGGAGGTATAGTGGGGTTGGAGATCCGAGATGAGGAGCAAGAAGAAGTCTGCCTTTTTCTTTGATGTTGGTCTTTCAAGTGCTGTTGCCAACGGACTGTATGGCAGGTCATCATATGTCTAGTCAAGCATGTGGTGCCCAAGCGGCTGCTGTTCTGGCCAAGCTTGATCCGCTTCAGACAGGTTGCAAACAGCAACGGTGTAAACCGCTGCACACGTGCCAAAAAAGGCCCACACCAAGGAACTTTTCAAATCAGTGGGGAGTCAGCAGTGCCCTGCACCTGCGGAGCTCTGCGGTGTGATGCAGTAGGGTGACTGCCCTTAAGCTGCCCCCAGAGTACATCCTGCCTCATTGGAGTTGTGCCCCCTCCTCCTCCTTTCTTCTCTCAGGCACCCAAGTACAGTCAGTGACCTTATCATCCCCTCCCTCCTCGTCACTGGAGCAAACTTGGAAGTATGCTGCAGCTGGGGGAACATGACTGCCAGTTTCTTGTCCTTCTTGGGCACTCCCTCTTTCTAGGCTCACGTTACTCCCTTCCTCGACCTGGAAACCAACATTGGAGCCTTCAAATTGCTGCGCATCCTCCAGCAGCATATACCCGACACTGTGGTTGAATAATTCTGGGGACTTCATCGTGCATGATGGTGGCGCTACGGAAGGAGTGACTGTGGACAAGGAGCCAGTGGAATAGGCTGCTTGGCAGCTGTGTTGGAAGGCAAACTACTCTGAGCCTGGGTGACAGAGGATGAGGAGGATGAGGATGGCTTTATTATCCACTCCACCAACTCTTCTGCATGTTCTGGCTCAATAACACGGCCAGCAGTAGAAAAAAAGAACAAGCATGCCCCACGGCCACATGCAAATGATACACCATGTCCACGACCAGCACTGTTGACTGTAGACAAAGAGGCTGCTTGTCCTCTTTTAGTGGCCTGTGAGCGTCTGCCTCTTCTTGGTAGCCTTCCAGACATGGTATATATTTTGTTTTGCAACACCACACTACACTGTATTGTGTACTGTGTACACCACCAGAAGTGTAGTAGCAACTGCACTACAGCTGCACTGTATTGTCTACTGTGTACACCACCAGAAAAGTAGTAGCAACTGCACTACGGCTGCACTGTATTGTAATTACAATTTTTGATCAAATATTTAACAGCAGGGCCCATTCCTGCGCCCACCAAGAGTAACTGTGAGGGCTTACAATGTTGTGGCACCACCAAAGGCCCAATTTTTCTGCCCCAGTTTAACAGGGGCATGTAATTACAATTTTTGATATAATATTTAACAGCAGGGCCCGTTCCTCGCCCAACAAGAGTAATGCCGCGTACACACGATCGGACATTCCGACAACAAAATCCATGGATTTTTTCCGACGGATGTTGGCTCAAACTTGTCTTGCATACACACGGTCACACAAATCTTGTTGGAAATTCCGAACGTCAAGAACGCGGTGATGTACGACGGCACTAGAAAAGGGAAGTTTAATACCAAGTGTGCCACTCTTTGGGCTCCTTCTGCTAATCTCGTGTTAGTAGAAGTTTGGTGAGAGACGATTTGCGCTTTTCAGCCTCATGCTTTTCCGATCATTACTGCTGGTTGTCAGTGCTTGCCCCCCAAAGCACCCACGAGGTCCGTATCAAATATATGGAGTACTTTGCGGGTAGGGGGGCCATTGATATGCCAGAAAATGTTTACTGTACATATATATATATATGTATATAGGCAATAATGAATCAATTAAATTAGATAAATATATAAATACACAATTATAAATATATAAATATATAAATATATAAAGTGTCTCTTCAGTATTGCAGCAGCGCTGTGCACCACAATTAAACAGGGTCTCTTTCTTAATGTATTTCAGAAAGTTCAAACACGGATCTGATAGCCAGAGTCCCACCAATAAATAATCAAGATGTATTCTGCGAGGGTAGTAATCCTTTCACCAAGCGATACACCACGTGCTGGGGTCCCCAATGAAAACTCACTCACCAGAAATCAGATCAATAAAAGCCTTGATTAATAGTAGTAAATCTACATCAATATCCAAAGCGACCACCAGATGTCAGTATTATTCCCAGTAGTTCCAATAGGATATGTAGAAGAAACAAAAATGCTCACATAGCGTGATACTGCTAAACATCTTTATTTGAACCATCCAAACATCCCCTTAAAACCATGCATACCAAAATTTAATAAACATTGAGCAAAGATAACAAAGTGCACTGTGCCTGATTGCGTCACAGAACCACAGTCACACGCTTCCTGGTTCCTCGGTTGGTGGAGCGCATGCGTCACTTCCTGTGCGACACGTCCCTAACATTTCGCCACATCCTGGACTTCTTCTGAGGGCGTCTATAGGGCGTATATATATATATATATATATATATATATATATACATTTTTTTATTTAAACTGAAATAATATTTCCTTTGATTTACTGCTTGTGTTTCTTTTAGCTGTCTCCTTGGTTCTCCAATGGGCTTTTTTTTCGGCCATTTTCTTCAATAGTGCAAACATAATTTAATTGATACATGAGGTGACAATCTCTTTTTCAGTGAACTATTATTATGTTGTGGGTCTGCTACACACACCTTGTTTTTGTTGTTAAAGAATGTAATGCAGATTACTGTTAAAAATATACATCATTTTCAGCACCATGAATGAATTTTGCAGAGTCACGAAAATGGCATGATTGTGGTAAATTATAAAGCATTGTGGGAGTTATTTACTAAAGGAAAATTCACTTTGCACTTCAAGTGCACTGCAATAGTGCACATGAAACTGCACTTAAAACTGCACAGAAAGTGCACTTGTAATGCAAAGTGGATTTGCCTTTATTAAATAACACTCATTTCAGTGTAAACACCAACTTAGTGCAAAAAATGATATTAAGCATTGAAAGAAGAAGCCACACATTGTTGAGTATAAAACGTTTTACTCTGTGCATATTTACATGTGCGTTAGAAAAGGGTTTTTGAACAAACCAACATATTTTAGTAATAAAATTTTTTTTTGGACAGTACAAATAGCCTTTTTTGTGTTAAAACAGGCATGTTTAAAACCATAAAATATTACACAACTCAGGAATTTACATAGTTCAACTTTGACAAAGTGAAGGCAATATCAGACATTAGTATATCCAAACTTTGTTGATATTGCCTTCATCAGATGGGGTGAAGTCACCCCTGTGAAAGCCAAATTTTAAAGATGCACACAAATTGACAGTCAAAATTGGGATTTCCCTCCTGATCCCATGCCTACTTTATTTGTGAGGAAGGGGTTGCGCCCCCAAAACGCGTACATTGATATCCCGTGATGGCAGATAGCACATGTTGACACATTGTGTGCATCTTCAAAATTTGGCTTTCCAAGTTTTGGAGAAAAGTTAGAAAAATAGAATGAATTTGATAAATGTTGGTGTGTTTTCAATTCTGCCTAAAACATCAATGGTGTTTTTGAGTCTTTTTTCCACATCATAGCTGACTTCCTTCATCTTCTGGAAATCATGATTGCACACCATGATGTTCCCGATGAGGACTTGGTTACTTGTGAAATGTGTTTCTTCTTTCACAACATCTACATCACCTAAAAATAAAAAACACCATGTATTATAAATATGCAGGCATCTATTTATTACCTGAAGCTGTTGTGTCAGACACTCACCTGTTGTGGTCACTATTTCGCCCATTTCATAAACTTCTCCTTCCTCCACATCATGAGGTTGTGGTGTTGTGAGTTCCCCTTCTTTAGGAGGTTGGGGGTCCCTGGTGACCTCAGATGTCCCGAGTCTTTTCTCCCCTATGTGAATAAAATAAAGATATACTTAGCACACAGATATTTGAAGCAAGAAATAGGAATATGAAACATTGCTTGGAAGTGTCGTACAATTGTCTGTTTTGGCAGAGTTCAAAGCTGAAGACATGATTTTTTCCTTTTACAAAGCTGGAATACTTACCTTTTTTGTTAAAGTATCACACATGTAGAGACCCCTAGTATCCACTGGAGCACCTGTGTGGGACACCCTAAAAAGTTTGTTCTGGTGTCCCACACTAGTGCTCCTGCGTCCAGATGTGTAAACAGCTGCTGAGTATCCTCTCCTTACACTGAATCAAGTTTGCATTTCATTCTAGTTACAAACCCATCTAGACAACAATGTACTAAACTTCTTTTAGGACAAATAGGCATGACCAAATGTAGTTAAATAAAACCAAAGAATTTCTAAGCTCAACTTACTAACCAGCCTGTGACCAACCAAATTAACCTGCCTAACAGTATGCGTTAAAAACTGGGGTTTAGTTGCACACATTTGCAAATACATGCATAAGCTGCAGGCCACGGCAAGGCACCCTGTATCCTGCAGACCCTAACTCTAAATTTGAAGAGTCTCCACAGCGGGAGCACATGTATTCTAATGGATAGATGAAGGGCAGATGACTGGAGGGAGCCCAACCCCCCTTAAAGGCACAGGAGTACACTGAACACCCAGCACATTACACAATGGCAGAAAACCAAAGAATTTCCAAGCTCAACTTACCAACCAGCCTGTGACCAACCGAATTAACCTGCCTAACAGTATGCGTTAAAAACAGGGGTTTAGTTGCACACATTTGCAAATACATGCATAAGCTGCAGGCCACGGCAAGGCACCCTGTATCCTGCAGACCCTAACTCTAACTTTGAAGAGTATCCACAGTGGGAGCACATGTATTCTAATGAATAGATGGAGGGCAGATGACTAGAGGGAGCCCAACTCGTTTGCCCTTCTAGTGCTCCTTGCTGTGAAGACCAGTTATAGGTGGGGGCAGTGACCTTTTTTGTACCAAATGTAGTTAACCTGCATCTGCAAAAAACATCATATTAGTGGGCGAACGAACGATGTTTACTACGAACGATTACTGTGCCCATGAACCTGAAACTTGCCATTTTAAACTGTACAACAGTAAATAAAAGCACATGGAGAGCACGAACGTAAGAAGAAGAATAGGAACAGCACTCTCTTGATTCTTCTGTACTGATCCTGCTCCCTCAATTTGATGTCTGACCATCGTTTCCTCACTTGATCCTTGGATCACCGTACCCCAAAATTCTTCGGCAGACTTTTCATAACTTTAGTCACGATCTTGGACTTTTTCACATTTGGGTTTGGGTAAGGTCCATGCTTCCCATCATAGTCGGCCCTCTTGAAGATGTCCACCGTCTCCACCATCTCTATAAAGGCCATATTTGAAACCTTAAATATCCTCCGGGATCGGAAAGTTTGTGGCTCCAGGCTTTTCTCGTCATTGCTGCTACTCTCAGGCACCTGCTCTGTCTCCGCCATGTGCTCTCCCACTGTGCAGAAAGACAAGGGGCGGGGCCTATATTGGGACAAGATTAGGAGACTTTAGCCTGACATTAGGGTTTGTCTTGTGTTGTGTCTTGCAGATAAAATGGATCTATTGAATGATCAGGGCTTTATCCCCATATTCATTGATATGTACAGGGAGCTGCCCTGTCTGTGGCAGGTAAACCACCCCTTTTATAACAACCAAAAAAAGAGGAAGGCAGCGCTGGATCAATTGCTGGAACTTGTGAAGCCGGTGAACCCCACAGCAGACATCCCCTATTTAAAGGCCCTAATTGGTGGCATGAGGAGCACTTATAATAGGGAACGCAAGAAGGTCCAGGATGCCCAGAGATCAGGAGCTGCAGCAGATGACATTTATGTCCCCAGGCTGTGGTACTATGACAGACTGCATTTTCTGGCAAGCCAGACTGAACCCAGGCCAGCACTCTCCAATCTTCCTTCAAGGCTTCCTTCCACCCCAGCTGAGGCTTCCGATGTCCAACCTGGGCCTTCCAGCCAGGAAGAAGTGGAGGAGCCCAGCTTGAGCCAGGTATAGCATTGTTCTACATAATTTTTGTCAAATACTTAATGATGTTAACTAGGTGTTATTATTGATCAGTAATTTCTGATTTTACAAAGTGTTTTACATATCAATAGACAGTAGTGGCCACAAATGATTGGGACAAGAATAAAAAATACTTGGTAATTGAGAAATTGGATAAGGAAAGGGCCCGGAGGATAAGCAGGGGGTAAGGGGCAAATAGTAACATGGTGGGTTCTCTTTTCCAAACATGTTTAATAGTCAGCATTCTACAAAATCAGATGCATGCTCTGGGAGGCCCACCAGTCTGATATTATTGTAACACAGGCATTTTTTGAGATTCTATGATTTCTGTATGTGGTATTAATCTTATGCATGGTTGTAGGTTGGTGCAGCACTGTGCGGCAGCAGAAAACACATAGGGTCCCAGCGAAGCAAAACAGAATTATATTGTAATTGAAGTTCTACAATACATGGCAAGGCAACTGGACCAGGAAAACTCACAGCATGTAAAAGCAATCTGTCAGTAAAAGTAGGCCTTGGGTGTGCCGACAACATGTGTCTCGAGGGGCAGAATGTTGCCTGGCCATATAGGGAGGCTTCCAGATAGAATGGTGTGTCCCTGCACTTTCCCTACTCCTCCAGAACCTCTCCCTGATATTTAACACTTTCCCTGCCAGACACGGTCACTTTCAAATCTGTTTGAAAAGGGTGTACTATGTTTTGTAGCTCGATTACATGTCCCTCCAGTGATGAAGTACCTTCCTACGCTTTTTGTAAATCATGTCTGAGAAGTGAAATGCAGTGCATTGAAACTCATATCCACCATAAGGTACTTTGGTTCAGACCAGCTAGTGCTTAAACCCTACACCTTGGGTCAGCCTACTTCATCTGCCAGGGTGACCTGCTCACGAACGTTTCCTGTTGGTCGGTGTGAGCCTCTTTACTGCTATAGCTACTGGTCTTCGAGCCTGACCCCTGACAATGACAGGGGAGTTGTGAGGAATCTCCATCACTGTCAAGGCTGGGCTCACTAGTGAAGTTCTCTAATCTGGCTTGTCACCATCTCCTGCACTTTCTCTCTGGTGTTGCAGCCTCCATGTGGTGTCTGGGCAAGCTGCCACCATCTTGCACACATTGTTCCACAGTGCTAGAGCCCTTCCTTGTTATGCTGCTGGGGATTGTTGTCAGCTCAGTAGTAGAGAAAGGGCAGGAGCCAGTGAGCACTGTCAGGCAAAGTTCACACTAAGCACTGGTCCTGCAGGCACCAGGGCTCTGCAATTCAAGTTTTTCTACATGAGCCACCAGCTTCGTCCCCAACAATCACATTTTTAATAAAGCTGACCTTGTACTTCAGGTGAGGTCCGCTTTTTCAGCAAAATGTTGCTCAGTTTTTCTTTGATTTCCATAGTGCAGGGGTCGACAACATCCTGCTACTGACAAGAGCCTGGGAATGCTGAGTAGCCCAAATCTCATGGGAAGATGCTGCTGCACAGTGTAGAATCTTCATCTAGAGAGATTGGGGCTACTTAACGGTCTCTGGGATCTGGTCAGGAGGATGACATCACCCGGGCCCAGGATCAGCCGGAGAAATCGAGAGGAAAGGTAAATATATTATCTAACTACCCACCCACATCGGGTTTTTAGTCCCTATTAACTACACATAGAGTCTTAAATATATCTAAAGCTAAAATAGTTTTGGATAGAGCGTGGAGAGGTTAAAACCCCAGTGAAATTTTTTAATGCCACCATTGGGATATTTCCCTTCACTTCCTGTAAAAATCAGGGATTGAGAGAAAATCTCTCAGGACTGTTGAGAGCTACAGTATCTCACAAAAGTGAGTACACCCCTCACATTTTTGTAAATATTTTATTATATTTTTTCATGTGATAACACTGAAGAAATTACACTTAGCTACAATGTAATGTAGTGAGTGTACAGCTTGTATAACAGTGTAAATTTGCTGTCCCCTCAAAATAACTCAACACACAGCCATTAATGTCTAAAATGCTGGCAACAAAAGTGAGTACACCCCTAAGTGAAAATGTCCAAACTGGGCCCAAAGTGTCAATATTTTGTGTGGTCCCCTCAAAATAACTTCTCAAGCTACCAATTTGAGTTGATGTCTTCCCTAGGGGCCACAGGCTTCACAAATGCCAGTGTTTCTCCAGCGTGGCCTTCCCTCTTTATTTTGTTATTATGAGCCAGAATAAATGGAGATTTTTTTATATGAAAATACTTGCTGATGTGTTTTTCTTCAAATAGGACAGTTTTTTTTGTGAGTAGGCAGGTACATTTAAAAAAATACAATGTCAAATTAACAAGGGACACCAACACCAAGCAACCTCCTTGAGGTTTACAAATACAAGATAAAAATGGTGTTGTGGAAACGTGACATACAAAAAAAAAAAAAAATATGGAGATGACTATAAAATAATAAAGAAAAAATACAACAGGAGATCTTGATTAAAAAAAATAAAAAATGACTATAAAAAATTTTTAAAACATTATTATGGAGATCTGGCTTTAAAAACAAAAAAGATTATTCATGAGATCACGAGAAAAAATAAAGAAATCAGTTTGTGAGAACTCTGTGTGAATATGAGCAGCAAAACAACTTCATTCTTATAGCATTATAAAGAAGAAGAGAATGCGCTGCATTGAAAGATGTAAAAATTTGCAGTGTGACAAATGTGCAATCTCCATTACGAACGGTCATTTTACCAGATTGAGCGGCTCTGTCTCGTACTTGATTCTTAGCATGCATGTTTTTTTGCGTGTCGGAATTGCATACACACATTTCCGTCTGAAAAATTGAGAACATGCTCTCAATCTTTTGCTGGCGGAAATTCAGCAAAAGTCCGACGGAGCATACATACAGTCGCATTTTCCGATCAAAAGCTCTCATCGGTCTTTTGCTGGCCAAAATTCCGATCGTGTGTACGCGGCATAAGTTTCAAGGTAGTTAAACGCTGAATGAATGACATTATGGTCAATGAGAAATAATGGCCATTTTGCTAGATACTCACAAAAAAATTCTCAAAGTCTGGCAACCTTGGATGTCCCATGTTCAGCCATCACGCTTCAACAATCTCCTTGTGTTGATTTGATAACCCTGATCCACTGATCCCTGAGACTCTTTTCACTTTTTTTTTCTCCTTCTTTCTTTTCTGGTCTTTTGTTTTGCCTTCAGCTTTCCCCCCTTTTTTTTGTTTTTTTCCTATCTTTTCTCTGTTTCTTCTTTTAATTAGTGTGCAAGCTTATTAGGCCATTAGGACAATACCTGGTTACGACATTGGCTTCTATGGGGGTTTTTTTCACTGCAGAATTGCAGCTTCTCTCGTCTGACACTTAAACTGGACCTTAACCCTCCCACAGCACTCTCCTCCTCTCCATCCTGCTCCTCCTTTGCAGCACCGATATCATTTTTTGTTTGTTTACTTACTTGTCTTTCTGGGCATCAAAGGCTCAGCCCACCCCTTGGTTTCCAGAATTCGCCTAGGTAAATGATGCAGTGACCCCAGTGCCTCCTGGGATGCATGACATACAGTCCCATTCAGAAAAGAGAAGGGGGGCGGGCTTAGCGGTGCCTGCACCCAGAAGAACCGGCAGCTGTCACAGACAACATGGCAGTGCTGGACCCGTGCAGTGGCTGCAGAGAGGAGGATCCCAGCAGCTCAGTGCTGGACCCCCTGGCTAGGTGAGTATGCTTACTCTGTAGAAGACAGGTAAGAGTTAAGCAGGGAAAAAAATGGTGGGGGGGAGGGAAAAGGCTGCAGTTCTTCTTTAAGGCACTCTTTAGAGACAAAACTCTAATTTGGTGGATTGTAGTAGACATGTGCAATTGGTTTCAGTCCGGATACAAATTTGACGCCTGCCACACCACCGGACCCTAAAAAAAAGAGATCTGCCCACGAGGACGGCTGACCGCCAAATGCCTCCTCCACCGTTTGACAGTCCTTGTGATATCACCCACCGATGCATGCTGGGTCGGTGATGTCACAAGCGGGTGGTGCCACCAGGTGACATCATCAGATTGTTCCGCTTCTTACCTATTTAAGAACTGTTAAATGGCGGAGGAAGCATTCAGCGGTCAGCCATCCTCGCGGGCGGAGCTTTTTTCTTTTCGGCTCTTGCGGTGCAGCGGGCATCGTGATTGACATTGTTTTTTATTTTTATTAATAAAGAAATTGTCAAAAACATGTGTACTGTTTTTATTTATTTTAACCGCTGGCAACAAAAGTGAGTACACCTCTAAGTGAAAATGCCCAAAGTGTCAATATTTTGTGTGGCTGCCATTATTTTCCTGCACTGCCTTAATACTTTTGAGCATAGAGTTCACCAGAGCTTCACAGGTTGCCACTGGAGTCCTCTTCCACTCCTCCATGACAACATCATGGAGCTGGTGGATGTTAGAGACCTTGCGGTCCTCCACCTTCTGTTTGAGGATGCCCCACATATGTTCCATGACACAACAAAGCTCTTAGTTCACTCGCTGGTCATCTCTCGCCTCAACTACTGCAACTCCCTTCTCATTGGCTTACCTCTACATAGTCTATCACCTCTTCAATCCATCATGAATGCTGCTGCCAGACTCATCCACCCTGCCAATCGCTCTGTCTGCTACCCCTCTCTGTCAATCCCTCCACTGGCTTCCGCTCACCTAACAAATTAAATTCAAAATACTAACAACTACTTACAAAGCCATCCACAATTTAGCTCCCAGCTACATCACTAGCCTAGTCTCTAAATACCAACCTACTTGTTCTCTTCGTTCCTCTCAAGACCTCCTGCTCTCTAGCTCCCTCGTCACCTCCTCCCATGCTCGCTTTCAGGACTTTTCCAAAGCCTTTCCAATCCTATGGAATGCCTTACCCCAAGCTGTCCCCTTATCTCCTACTCTATTAGCTTTTGGACGATCCCTGAAAACCCTTCTTTTCAGAGAAGCCTACCCTACCAACACCTAACAACTGTTTTTTCATTTTCTCCATCAGCTCACCCCCCACAATTATTACTTTTTGTTTCCACTTGACCCTCCCTTCTGGATTGTAAGCTCTAATGAGCAGGGCCCTCTGATCCCTCTTCTATTGATTTGTATTGTAAGTGTACTGCTTCCCTCATGTTGTAAAGTGCTGTGCAAACTGTTGGAACGATATAAATCCTGAATAATAATAATAATAGGGTTTAGGTCTGGAGATATACTTGGCCAGTCCATCACCTTTACCCTCAGCTTCTTTAGCAAGGCAGTGTTCACATTCTAGCAAAGTGTCATTTCTTCAGTCTTGTCATATGAAAAGATAATAAAATATTTACAAAAATGTAAGGGGTGTACTCACTTTTGTAAGATACTGTACATCATTTTGCCCATATCTATTGTTAATCACTTATAACTGTATTAATCACACAGTCTATTCCCTAAATATACCGTATTTATCGGCGTATAACACGCACTTTTTTCCCCTTAAAATCAGGCGAAAATCGCAGGTGCGTGTTATACGCCGATCCCCTGCGATCCCGAGCTGTCACATCTTCAAAATCGCCGACCGCGATTTGAAAATGGCAATTTTGAAGCCCAGGATGGCAGGGATAGAGGATCGAAGGCTGCACTGGTTCAAGGCTGCACTGGGGAAGGCTGCACTGACAAGGCTGCACTGGGGAAGGCTGCACTGACAAGGCTGCACTGGGGAAGGCTGCACTGACAAGGCTGCACTGACAAGGCTGCACTGACATGGCTGCACTGGGGCAAGGCTGCACTGACAAGGCTGCACTGGGGAAGGCTGCACTGACAAGGCTGCACTGACAAGGCTGCACTGACATGGCTGCACTGACATGGCTGCACTGACATGGCTGCACTGGGGCAAGGCTGCACTGAGAAGGCTGCAATGGTGGGCATTTAAATGTAAGTTTTTTTCCCTTTTTTCCCTCCTAAAAGTTTTTTTTTCCTTAAAATTCCCTCCTAAATTGGGGTGCGTGTTATACGCCGATAATGACGGTATATTCTAAGCCCACACAGTATCACCACGTCCATTCCACCATAGCATCTGCTCTCCTATAAATCCCACTCCCGCCTTACCACCCTCGCCCTCCCACTACTCCTAATGTCTGGGGACATCGCACCAAACCCCGGCCCTCCCAAACCTAATTCCCAATGCCAAGATCGGCCATCCACCTCCTCCAACAGTAGTCGTAACTTCAACCTTCTCATCCCAATTCCCCTGATTACACAAGTCAGCCCCCCCTTTCATGTGCCCTTTGGAATGCCCACTCAGTCTTCAACAAACTAGTTTCTGTCAATGACCTTTTCCTCTCCAAATCCCTTGATCTATTTGCTATAACTGAAACCTGGCTCCAGGAATTCGATACTACCTCTCCAGCTGCACTGTCCCACAGTGGCCTTCTCTGGACCCACTCCACCAGACCCAGTGGACGAAAAGGAGGTGGTGTCGGACTTCTCCTCTCCCCACAATGCACCTTCCAGGTACTGCACACCCTCTCTTTCCCCCTGCTTTTTCGAAATGCACTGCATTTGTCTTTTCTCTCCAGCTTGTCTGAGGGTCGCAGTCATTTATCGGCCTCCTGGATCAGTGTCACGCTTTCTGGATGACTTCTCTGCATGGCTACCCTATTTTCTCTCATCCGAAGTGCCTGCCATCATCCTAGGTGACTTTAACATTCCAATCAATGTTAATAAAGCTACCACTTCTAAACTACTCAACCTAACCTCCTCTTTTAACCTAACACAATGGACACAAACCACCACTCACTCCAACGGCAACACTCTTGACCTTGTATTCTCCCATGGCTGCATTCCCTGCAATCTCTCCAACACACCCTTTCCTCTCTCTGATCTCAACCCTATCCATTTCACACTCTCCTTGTCTCCTATATCCCATGCTGCCAACCCACAAACCACTACCCGCAGGAACCTTCACAACCTCAAACCTTCCCTTCTTCACTCTGCTACTGATGGCCTTTATGTCAAAATCGCACCCCTGTCCTGCCCAGACCTAACCATTTCCATCTACAACACCACGTTGTCATTCTCCCTAGACGTACTTGCTCCTCTTTCTACACGCAGAACCAGGCCCCATCTGCCACAACCCTGGCAAACAGACGACATCATAAGTCTCAAGAGACACAGCCATGCTCTTGAGCGAGCATGGCGTAAATCTAAATCCCTGCAAGATTTTACCCTCTACAAATCTGTCCTTCTCAAATACAACTCCTGCCTCCACACTGCTAAACAAACCTATTACAACACTCTCATCAAAACCCTCTTATCCAAACCTCGTCAACTCTTTTCTACCCTTAATTCCTTACTTCACCCCCCACTGCCCCCACCCACCAACTTGCTTACCGCTCAACATATTGCCAACTACTTCAATAGCAAAATCAACACAATTCGCAAGGAGATAACCAGCATTCAAATTCATCCCCTACCCAACATATCAGGTCCAACACCACACTCAATACTCTCCTCCTTTTGCCCAGTTACCACAGAAGAAGTTGATACACTCCTCTCTATGGCCCACCTCACTACATGTCCCCTGGACCCTGTCCCCTCTCAATTACTGCGACCACCTTCCCACTCTATCCTCAACTCCCTAACCCACATCTTCAACCTCTCCCTCTCCTCCGGCACCTTTTCTTCCCCGCTCAAACATGCACTGGTTACCCCCATACTCAAAAAACCCTCACTAGACCCCACCTGTTTGAATAACTTAAGACCTATCTCCCTGCTCCCGTTTGCCTCCAAGCTCATCGAACGCCTTGTTCATGACCAAATGAGTCGCTACCTCATGGACAACAACCTTCTCGACCCCCTACAGTCTGGCTTCCGCCTACAACATTCTACTGAAACTGCCCTACTAAAACTCACCAATGACCTAATAACTGCCAAAACCAATGGCCACTACTCCATACTCATACTTTTAGACCTCTCTGCCGCCTTTGACACAGTTGACCACCTGCCGCTCCTCAGCAAATTACACTCCCTTGGCCTCCGTGATTCTGCATTATCCTGGTTCTCCTCCTACCTATCGCAGCGCACTTTCAGTGTCACTTACAACTCCATCTCCTCCGCCCCCCTTCCTCTTTCTGTTGGGGTACCCCAAAGCTCCGTCCTTGGGCCTCTCCTTTTCTCACTCTATACCTCTTCCCTGGGCCAGTTGATAACCTCCCATGGCTTCCAATACCACCTCTATGCTGATGACACACAGATCTATCTCTCCACTCCTCAACTCACCCCCACTATCTTCTCACGGATCTCAAACTTGCTGAATGACAGATCGTTATGGATGTCACACCACTCAAACTTAATCTTTCTAAAACTGAACTTGTTATATTTCCTCCTTCACGGTCCCCCTCCTGTGACTTCACCATTAATATCAACAACACAACCATTGGTCCCTCCACACATGCCAGGGTCCTGGGTGTAATCCTTGACTCTGACCTCTCCTTCAGCCCCCATATCCATCACTGGCTAAATCCTGCCGCCTTAACCTCTGCAACATCTCCCTTCCTGAATAATGACACCACAAAGCAACTTATTCACTCATTGATTATTTCCCGCCTCGACTACTGCAACTCTCTCCTTAATGGCCTACCCTTAAGCAGGCTATCCCCCTTAAGTCTATTATGAATGCTGCTGCTAGACTAATACACCTCACTAATCGATCTGTGACTGCTGCTCCTCTCTGCCAATCCCTTCACTGGCTTCCCCTACCCCACCGTGTAAAATTCAAAATGCTAACCATAACATACCAATCCATTCACAACATTGCCCCCATCTACATCACCAACCTCATCTGCAGATATCGCCCAAATCGCCCCCTCCACTCCTCCCAGGACCTCCTGCTCTCTAGCTCCCTTGTTACCTCCTCCCATGCTCGCCTTCAGGACTTCTCCAGAGCCTCTCCCATCCTCTGGAATTCCCTGCCCCAGTATGTCTGATCAGCCCCTACCCTGTCCACCTTTAGGAGATCCCTGAAAACTCATTTATTCAAGGAAGCCTATCCCACACCCACATAACTGTCCCTGAGCCACCCCCATCAAATCATTCTTTTGCAGCTATTACCTTTTGTACCACCACCCCCTCCCTTTAGAATGTAAGCTCTACGAGCAGGGCCCTCCTGTACCTTTTGTATTGAACTGTACTGTAATTGTGTTGTCCCCCTTATACATTGTAAAGTGCTGCGTAAACTGTTGGCGCTATATAAATCTCGTATAGTAATAAATAATAATATATATTTTCCTTATTGAGCACTGTAATACAGATGTGACGTCTTTGAATACAATTATTAATTATGAGAAAGTTTTTATGGGAACAAGATTTGCACACATCTTTGTCAACTGGTTTATGGCATTTTGGGAATCCATTTTTATTTGGAAGGATGATGAGCTGGGTGTGTACCCTGTTCTATGAGGAAGCTATATAGATAACATTATTCTCATTTGGAATCTTTGTATACAATAATGATCATGAGAAAGGTTGTATGGCAGTGGAAGATGCACTGGTGGAGAAAGACATTTTTAAGAAGGGAGAAGATACACTTCGTATTGAACGGTATTTGATTTATGTTACAACATAACTATTTCATGGTTGACAATTTATTCTTCCTGCAGAAGGTTGGCACAGCTTTGGGAACAAGGTTTTTACCCAGATTTGCCAAGTGGTGTATGGCATATTGGGAACCCATCTCCATTTTTTGAGAGGATAAAAAGCATGGTAGCAGATCTCGTTCTATGGTGAAGGTATATAGATGATATTTAATTTCTTTGGAAGTGTTTTCAAACAGATTCAGATGCGTTTTTGCCTAGGATTAACGTCATCATTTTAATCATTTTTTTTTTGGTTTTCAATCCTACATAGAGTTATGAAGAAATTTACATTCTTGGATCTTTATAAAGGATTGGCATATTATGTTTAAAACTAACAGAAAACCAGTGAATAACAGTTCTACTTGTACTTTTAGTGCAATCAGTAGTGTATTTAGGTTTTTTGCTGCCCTAGGCCTGACTAAACTTGTGCACCCCCTAATTTAAATATGACCTACCCCTTCCTGTCAAGGCCACACCCCTATCTGTTTAAGACCCACCCTTACATTTTTGAGTGGGGACACTAGTTCTGAGGGCCTAGGGGGCAATGGATTCCCTTCATTTGCATAGATTTCCTCTCACTTCCTGTTTGGCTATGGGGCAGGAAGTGAAGGGAAATCTCTGCAATGGGACAGGGATGGTAAAAACTAAACTGACAGGGGCTATAACCCACCGTTATTCTATCCAAAATGAAAAAAAAAGTGTTGCCTATAGTTTTACTTTACGCACAAATTTCTGATAATTTTATGGAGAGAACTAAGAAGATATAACCATGCCAATGGTGCAACAGAAAACATTTAACACAGTGAGGAAGGTTTGCAGTCCAGGATGATAGGACAGTCAAAATTAGAAGTGATGCTCCCCCCCCCCCCACAGTTGCGGTATGCCGGGCGCCTGCATACCGGAAGCAGTGCAGCCGATTTATGGTAGCACTAGACTAATTTGCCTCTCAGCCCAGTCCGCCCCATAAGACTGGTGCTACACTAACGGGGACTCTTTCTGTGCTGTCCCCCTGCAAAGTGTTGGCCTAGGCCTGGGCCTTTTCGGCCTAGGCCAGGATACAGTGTTGAGTGCAATGCATCACAACAAAATACAGCGCTTGTGCTAAATGGCCATAAATTCCCACAAACACCCTATGAAATCTTGCGAAAAGCCTTTCCAGAAGTGGGGAGGTCTTTTCACAAAGGAGAGGGACAACATCATATTAGTGGATATGTGATACAATATGTAGCGCTACTCTGCCAATCGATACCAAACTAGCAATATATCACCTGACCATCATCAACTAGGGCAAGGATAAACTGTCTAACATTCCGCTGAGTGATGATATCAAGATGCTACTTCCTACCAAAACCAGGTTGAGATCAGCTCAGGATCCATACTCCATGATATAAAAACTCCATATTGAAATCCATAAAGAACATAAGTGAACAAAGGGCATACATATGGGTCAATAGCGTGCCATAGTGAAAAATCAAATAAATAATATGCAAACCACCCCGCTTCAAAGGGAAGGGACAGTAATGCAGAGCTAAAAATATCTAACCAAAGTATAATGAACACAAATAATCCCTAGTGCTCAGCAAAGTGACAACTAATGCATGACGTGAAAATGCATAAAATCGCAGCTGGAAATGCAAAATAAATAATGGAAAATAAAAAATATAAAATATTATACCCTAGTGTAAATAATCTATAAGGTGTAGAAATAATATATAAATATATAAATAGATGTGCATCAAGGTGCTAAAGATGGAAATACAAAGTGCAAATCGATTTCTCATAAATAATCACTTCACAATCTTATGAGCAAAATGACACAAGTGAAGATAGTGAAAGCAGTGCAGTCATGCCATTATACCGCACTGATGCGCCAAAAATAAATAACTCAAAATAATAAAGACAAACAGTCCCACAATAGAGATGCTGTCCCAAAGTGACAATAGTGCAGTATCAGTCCATGAGTGTAACACTGTGCAGCTGTGATGAATAATGTCCACAGGGGATGTACTTATAAGTAAAGTGCAAAGTGTGCAGTGCCTGGTGCTAATCTTCAAAAAAGTTCAAGTGCACACACCAAACGTTTCCCCCAGCCTCTCACCTCCAGCAGCGGCCCCCAGTGGGCCAAGTAGAGCAGAAAGATGGTCCTGGAGAGGGTGGGTTTCCTGGAGTGTTATCAGTAGGTCCGGTTCTCAGATACCATATTAGTGGGATTTAGCTGATTTAGGTGTGATGGTCAGGTGTACATTGATCTTTGACCACATTGTGTATCACTGCTTGAGAATCTGTGGTTCTGTCCATTTATACTATACCTGTCTACGTAAAGGGGGATCAGAACAGTTGATAAAAACCCTTTGATCTGGAAAAGTTGTGATGACCAAGAGTGAGTAGCTTTGTGTGTAAAGTAAATACATTTGTTATAAATACAATATACATTTTTTGCTAAAAGCCTAGCTTTTTTTTTTTTTAAATCTGTGGGTGTCTTGCAGTTCACCACAGGAAGGTGTTGAAGTCCAACTCTGGTAAAAAATATTTAGAACAATTTGGGAAAGGGATGGGAAGATTGTCTACCCTTAGCATGTGGTCATCAGAAGAAAAAGTGAGGGAAAAATCTCTTGGTTGTGGACATGGATTAAAACATGAGTTTCCAACCAATCACTGCTCTACCCAAAGCGGAAAATCATATTGATGAAAATGTGCGTTATATATCTAACTACGCGTGCCTTTGGAGAAACCATGTTGTAGCTCTACACACAAACTGCAAAATACATTATACAGTTTTTTCTTTCTCTTGAAAATAAAGAATAAAAAATAAATTGTTGCTCAAGTCACATTTTATTGTGCATTAAAGCACAATAAAGAATTCATGTTCTGTTTATCTGAAACCTCCACTAGAACAGTGAAATATTCTTTGTTATGTAGATTTACAACGTCTCTTTTGTCATTAATTCTCTTTGCACTCTTATAATATGGAAATACATAATGATATACAGTACATGGTATGTTCATTTTTACTTTTTTAATTGACATTTTTTCATACTACAAAATCAGAAGGCAGTTTTTTTTTTAAATGATTTATAAACTGCTGAAATGTGATGGCTACATTAGTTCTTTCGTTTTCATTTTTTTGTCTTCATCTGGTGATTACATTTTAGTTCTTATGTTTAGATATGTTTCAGCTTTTTTTTTTAATGATGGTCCTATTTAAGACCTCAAAAGCCAAAACATGCCAACAAATGAAAGTGACAAAGGAAGTCATTATTTACCCGCTAGACAGAAAACTCACAGATGATAAGACGTTTAAGTTGACAAGCAATGTCATTCCATTTTCCTGTTCTTTGCAGCTCTAAACAGTGTGTGTCTTGATCATTACTGGGTGCATCAATTTTCCAGTTGGTGTAGGAGATCGCATCACCTGATAGACATTTGTAAGTACCATCTGGCTCAAGTTTATTTATTCCAAGAAAAGCAAGGGCATCGAAATGATTGGTGATGGAACGTACGGCTTCGTTCTCATCAGCATTCTTTGGGGAGGCAATTTGACCTCCCGCATCTGTACACCTTTCTCTAGCATCAGTGAAACTGCCTTGACCACCATCTGAGAGGTAAATTTTGTCACCACTTCTAGCTCTTCCTTTGAAAAATAAAAATGCTGAAATGGAAATAGAAGAGAAAAAAGTTATATCATCACAAGACCTATTATGATGTACAGATATCTTCACTTAGAGCAAAATATAACATTGTGGTGATGATGGTGGGCTGGTACGTAAAGGATAAGTTCACTTTTGTGAAAAAAATAACAAATGCACATATTTTTGCAGCAATAAATAAGCATTTATTACTTTTTTCATAGAAGCCTGCAGAGCATTGCACCCAAGATCAATGGATCACGGGTGCAATGTCAGGCTGCTGCAGAGAAGCCTTGCAGATTTCTGCCCATACATCTGTCAGATTGAAAGCTGCAGTGCTTGTGAATGAACTATGAGGGTGATCATCAGCACCCTTGCAGTTGATTAAGAACTACAAGCCATCTGCTGAGGTGGTGGACTGGACTTGTAGTTTTCTCATTTACAGTAGACTTGCACAACTTAAAATTTTGTTTAGTTTTGGTTCGTTGTCATTCGTAAAATACTTAATTTCATTCTGTTATATTCGTTATGTTATGTTAATTCGTTTTCGGATAATTTGTTATTTCTGTAGAGTGTCGATATCTGTTAAACTGAATCTCGAATCATGTCGAATTCATTCGTTCTATCCGCTATAATTTCTTTCATATTAGTTGAAATTTGATTTTTATGTATGTATATTGATTTGTGATAATAAATCGTAGTTTGGAAAGTTGTTTGTTTATTGAATCTATTAACACACACACAATGACAATATCTCTTCTCCTCTGCTTAAATACAATACCACACCCTTCTCACTCAGTTCTCAGGAATGCACTTTGCCAATAATCCAACCTCCAGCACAAAATTAATCATCTGATTGGACTGTAAGTTTTACTTTGAGTTGACCTTTTGTTTCATTAGATCTTTAACGAATTACCAAATCATGTCGAATTCATTTGTTATATTCGCTATAATTTCTTTTGTATTCATTGAAATTCATAATTTTTTTATTCAGACATTCGGATGCATCCAAACGTCCGAATTTCGTTTCGTTACGAAATGGATTGCACATATCTCATTCACAGATCTCTGTAAATAAATGACATGGCTGTGCAGGCCAAGTCCTGTACAGCCGATCAGTTTTCAAAATGTGACAGTGGGTGTGGGGAGAGGAGCCCATGCCCTCTGTCACAGGGGAAGGGGGTAGTAGGAGCATGTTACATGTTACACCTTAAATATGCATGTAACATATTACATGCATGTAAAAACAAACCTATCCTAAGTCAACCTGTTGCTATCTCCTGGTTTTAGCCAAGACATGGCCTAATGCAAATCCATGCAATATCCCCCTTATTTATTGTCTTTAATTTATAAACTCACAGATCCACTGGAGGATTATGTTCCTTCATTTAACAGACCATTGCATCTGACATGCAAACTACATTTACCCCTCCCCATATCAAAAAGGCATTTTTCTTTGCACATATTTAATAAAAAAAGCCATGTCCCAACACATTACTATTAAATACTACACTCTGAATACAATTAAAGTTATCCAAACATAAAGAACCCAACGAATTCTTACTAAAAACAAGATATGTCACCATAGGCATGCGCAGGGAGGTGCCGGGTGTGCCTGGGCACACCCTAATCCCCTGACATACTTGTCTACACCTGGATGAGGGGGCAGCAGGCGACATATAGAACAACCAATGCTCTGCATTTTCCACCCTACAGCCGTTGAATGCCTTCGGGAGGAAGAGGAGGAGAAGCGAGCATTCAGGGGCTGCATGGAGAAAAATGCAGAGCATCGGTTGTTCTATATGCCGCCCCGCTGCCCCTCTCATCCAGCCTGGCGCTCTGTTTCCATCGGCTACTGTTCTAGAACTGCTGGCTCCGCCTCCCAGCTCCCCCTGACGCCTTCGTTCTAAGTAACTGCTGCAGGACCAACCACCCAGCTTCTCCGCGGCTCCGCCCATTGAATTTACAGCAGCAGACAGATGGGGGCATGGCGTCTGGTGGACTGCAATAGCCAGCTGATCCATTAGGAAGAGCGGAAGAGGTCTCCACTGTGTGAGGAATCACGTGAAGCCTGGAGGGAGCCGGAGACACAGCAAGCATGGAGTCCACACTGAGAGCAAGTGAATGCCACTGATCCCATCCACCCCCCACCCAGCACTGCCACCGATCCCATCCATCCCCTCCACCCAGCATTGCCACCGATCCCATCCATCCCCACACCCAGCACTGCCACCGATCCCATCCATCCCCACACCCAGCACTGCCACCGATCCCATCCATCCCCCCCACCCAGCACTGCCACCGATCCCATCTATCCCCCCACCCAGCACTGCCACCGATTCCATCCATCCCCCCCACCCAGCACTGCCACCGATCACATCCATCCCCCACCCAGCATTGCCCCCGATCCCATCCATCCCCCATCTAGCACTGCCACCGATCCCATCCATCCCCCCACCCAGCACTGCCACCGCTCCCATCCCCCCACCACACTACTGCCATGCCCCCCAGCACTGCTACTGATCATATCTTTCCCACTAAGCACTGCCACCGATCCCATCCATCCCCCCCCACCCAGCACTGCCACCGATCCCATCCATCCCCCCACCCAACATTGCCACCAATCCCATCCATCCCACCATCCAGCACTGCCACCGATCCCATCCATCCCCCCACCCAGCACTGCCACCGATCTCATCCCCCCACCACACTGCTGCCATGCCCCCCAGCACTGCTACTCATCATATCTTCCCCACTGAGCACTGCCACTAATCCCATGCCCCCTAGCACTGCCACTAATCTCATGCCCCTCAACACTGCCACTCATCCTATCCCCCAACAGCATTTCTACTGATCCCCCTCTTCCCCTGCCACTCATCCCCCCAGTACTGCCACGAATCCCCCACACCACAACCCCCACCACTGCCACTAATCCCATCAACCAGCAGCACTGCCAAAGATCCCCCCCAACCTTGCCCCTCATCCCATTCCCCCCAGTACTGCCACTGATCCCATTACCCCCCCACCACAACCACCATCAACACCACTGATCCCATCAACTTTCCAACACTGCCACTGATCCCATCCCCTCCAGCACTCCTACTGGTCCCATCAACCCCCTAGCACTGCCACTGATCACCCTCCCTCTCCAGCACTGCCATTGATCACCCTCCCTCTCCAGCACTGCCATTGATCACCCCCTCTCCAGTACTGCCACTGATCACCCCCTCCCCTCTCCGGCACTGCCACTGATCACCCCCACCACCACTGCCAACTGATCCCATCTCCCCCCTCTCTCACCCCCACTTTCTCCCTCTGACATGCTCTGCCATAAGATGTAAAATGTATTGAAATATTAAAAACTGTTTTAACACATTTCAAAATGTTTGTTTACATTTATTTAAAAGTGTGTGTCTGTATATAGGTATACGTATATGTATAATCCAATAGGCTGCGCACGCCTATGTATGTCACCATGGTCCAACTTGGATTCAGTCTTTTGGGTCAAAAATAAGTCCCTAATAAAACATGTTTGGTACATCAGGCCCTAAAGGTGCCCAATTAGATTTTTTCCAACGATCCCTTATTTCTTCTTACCTGTTTGCAGTTCTTTTAGTTGTCCATTCAATGCTTTGAATTTCCCTTGGAGATCTTCACATACTGAGGAAAGAGAATTTGATAATGTTTATTCATTATCAAGGATTCATACTAAGGGCAATGAAGTCTTTTCTATGCCTACTGAAAGAAAATGTGCTCCATGATTTTTATTTAAAGTGGTAGTAAACTCAGATAATGTTACCCCAAATCATCAATATGCAATTTCATGTAGCTGTTTAGTAGCTATGCTCCACATACATTATGCAAATAGAATGTTCTTACTTAAAAAAAATGTACTTTTTATGATCGCCTCTGCTTGTACTCAACTGCTACCATTATAACTCCTGTCTTCCACGTCTCAGTTGTATTTTATTTCCACACTCACTCTTCTTCTGTGGCCATAATCCTGCACATGTGCATTCGTTCCTGAAGCCAAGCCTCGTTTTCATGTCATACAGACAGGCTCTGTCCTCGGCTCTGCGCTCCAACCCCTGTGACGTAGCAAGTCACATGGGGTTAGGTCAGCTTCTCAGCGAGGGAGTGTCGCGGGATCTCGGGGCTGACGTCAGCCAAAGGAAATGACACAGCCCCGGCATGTACTCAATTTTCCGGCAAGAAGAAGAGCCTGCCGGAAAAATGGGACTAACTGCGCATGTGCCGATTATGTCATTGATTAGAAAAGGACAGATTACACAGAAAGGGATAAGGCAGGAAGTGTTTTACACAGAGCAACTCGTTCATTAGGTAGGAAAGCTTGATATGGTAGAAATAGCACAGGATGGGTTTACTACCGCTTTAATATAATAATTTGGCTGCTCTTCTTAGATTATCCACTTATCAGCTTATTCCACCAAAAGTCCAGGTGGGGGGGGGGGGGGGCAATACATTTTCTTAACGGGCCACATGAGAAACTGGAACTGTTGTGGAAGGCCAAACTTAATTCTGCTCAATATAATGTTTGGACCTTGGAAGGTCCGTAAGTATGTAAACATATAGAAAAGCACTAGGAATAATAGATACAACTGCTAATAAAAATAGGTCTCTTTCAGATGGGCGGTTGGCGGAATGGTTAAAAATGGGTACTGAGCCGTGGTTTGACTGGCCCCTGTCTGCCCACCCAAACTGTAAAATAATAGTAGAATGATAGCTGGGGGGAGGTTTAGTTGTTCTGACTGGACGTCATATGACAACCCTCAGAACAATCCGTTCGCAGCGCAGCGATTGGTGGTGCAGTGACACACTGCATCTCCGATCTCGCTAAAGGGCCTATGACATAGGCTCTTTGCCATGTGATCAGCTGTGTCTAATCACAGCTGATTACAATGTAAATAGGAAGTGCCAGTTATCGGCTTTTCTCTGCTGACTCTGACAGCGCATGAGTAGAAGAGAGCCGATAAGTGGCTTTGCTCATGGGGGGATTTTCACTGATAATCAGTGCAATGATTATCAGTGCAGCCCCATCAGCGATGTCTGCCAGTGATGCCAATCAGTGCTGCCTGCCAGTGCCATCTATCAGTGCCTCCTCATCAGTGCTGCCTATCAGTGCCCATCATTGCTTCTTATCAGTGCCCATAAATGCTGCCCATTAGTGCTGCCTATCAGTGCCCCTCAGTGCTGCCTATCAGTGCCTATTACTGCTGCATATTAGTGCCTCCCCATCAGTGCCTATCAGTGCAGCCTCATTAGCGCACATCAGTGAAGGAGAAAAAATACTTATTTACAAAATGTTATAACAGAAACTAAGAACACAATTTTTGGTCTTTTTTTCTTGGTTTAGCAAAAATAAATAAATAATTAAATAAACTCAGTAGTGATTAAATACCACCAAAAGAAAGCTCTATCTGTCTCAAAATTGCGACAGCGCTGAAGGCTGAAAATTGGCCTGGGCAGGAAAGCTGAAAACTGGCCTGGGCAGGAAGCAGGTGAAAGTGCCCTTCATTGAAGTGTGATAGGTTAAATTAGGCTTTGAGGAGGTGATATTACACCTCCTCACCACCTGTCAAATGGCCTCTGAAAAGCACTATGACTGGAAGGAGGGAGCCTGAGATTACTACAGTGGAGATTTCATCAGATCCTAATCTGGAGTAAAGAACAGGTGTACGGCTCCTAGGATTTGCAGCTTGCAGGTGCCAGGAAGAATTTGGCCAGCTACCAGAGTGGCTTGAGATTGTTGGGACGTCTCTTAGGCAATGCTTTCTGATCAGAACCAAGCCTTCCCGCTGTACTGCTCAGCTCCTCAGGTTCTATCCTTCCAGTTCTTGCAGCTCTCCACACAGACATCTGTCAGGAAGCTGACAAGTTTAGAGGCATGCTGACATTGGAGGCATCGATGGGGGCTGGATGTGACCCTGGGGCCATAATTTGCTCCAGATCATTATGTGTTAGCAATGTGGATCTGCGTCACAGTACACCTACTGAAGGCCGTAAAAATGGCTGTAAAATGGACCATTTTATATTAGCCTGACATGAACCTGTGCTATACCCATACAAGGAAAGTAACAGGTTCACTTAGCTCCCCACCCCCTTCCTTATATTCCCAAAAAATCTGCTCCGGTCAAGAACCAGAGCCAAGTAAATTACCTCGTACATCCAAGTATGGGAAAGCACATGACTTTCATGATGCAACACAGGGTGCCCAGTGGTGGTAGATCACAAGACCCCAAAGCTGTCATATTGAGGAACAAGTCCTTAAGCACTGTGCAACCAGACCAACAGAGACCTTAAAATGTAACTCCAGTTCTGCTGAGTGAAAAAACATTACCCTCTGGATGACCAATGTACTGTACATGGCAAGGGTTGTGACAAACTTGGTTGTAGCTCCTAAAGTAATAGCTGTTGAAGAGTTCCCCTCATTTCCTATCTGATAAAATATTGTCTGCAGAACAAGAAGTGGGGATGAATCTTTATTACAAAAGTCCCAGAAATCCCAAAAGGGGTCTCAACCCTTCCCCACTCTATGCAAAATTAATAAAATCCATTAACAGACCCAAAGAGCCTGGTATGGCCAGGGGGGGGGGCACACGCTGTTTTTTAAACATTTTTCTATTGCCTGGCAATGCCGACATTCTTTTCTTTATATTCATCTGTCAGTGGAAAAGCCCGCTGACAGATGATGACGCACGGTTGTTAAGGACAAAGCAGCTTCCCGGTCCGCTGCTTAACAACCAGCTATTCTTCACACAGAATTCTAATTGTTCTGAAAAGTTGGAATTTTTTAGAAAAGGAATAAACAAAATGAATTTTTTTACGGAATTCATTACTATTCGTTACTATTTCATTTGGAGATTCGGATACATCCAAATCTCTGAATAACCAAAAATTTGTCCGAATTCAGACCGAAACAAATTGCACATGTCTAGTGAACAAGGGTTCAAGGAATTTCCTCTTTAATAGCAGCTTCTACCTAACAGTTATGGCAAAGTGGGGGGGGATCAGGTTAGACAGACCCTAAATTGAGTCACACAGGGGAACCCCCTTACACTTTCATCACTTAGAGGTTTTTTTTTGTTTCTCAAATCAAACCTTTGAGCTCTCTCAGCTGTACACAAGCTGCTTCAGTGCACACAGCCAGTGCTGGGCCTTTCCTTTTACAGAATGCTTTGCAATATATCTTGCATGCTGATCCCTGTATCAGACGTTCAGTTGTAAAATAAAGGAATCATTTTGCAAGGGGATTTTTGTAATAGGTTTCCATAGCAAAATGTTTGAAAAATAATATTAAACATCCATCAAAAAAATAAAATGAACCCAAATAGGACAGAGCATTATAAACTTAGCAGAGGTTTAACCTTTCTTCATACTTCAAAGCTAAGAAAAAAAAATTTTGTCCAGAGCTTTACTTTAACCTTAGAAATGATATCATCTAGATATAGTATATCATTTAAAGCAAAATGTTCCATCCTACCTGGATTATTGCAGTTTCCATGTAGTCCTGGTATTCCTGGTGGTCCTGGTAGTCCTGGCTTTCCTTGTGGTCCCGGGAATCCCGGGAATCCCGGGGGTCCTGATGCTCCTGGTGGTCCCGGAGGTCCAGGGAATCCAGGCAACCCTGTTTAATTATAGCATACAATTTAGCACAATATGAGAGTGAGGTGACCCTGGGCTCACTTTAAACACAGTTATATAATTCCATAATAGGTGAGGCTGAAAAAAGACACAAGTCCATCCTATGTGTGTGATTATATGTCAGTATTACATTGTATATCCCTGTATGTTGCGGTCGTTCAGGTGCGTATCTAATACTTTTTTGAAACTATTAATGCTCCCCACTGGGACCACCACCCTTGGAAGGGAATTCCACATCCTTGCTGCTCTTACAGTAAAGAACCCTCTACGTAGTTTAAGGTTAAACCTCTTTTATTCTAATTTTAAGTAAACCTTTTTTTTTCTTACGTTAACCCCTGGATTTACCAGCCCCCCTCCCCCCATAATCCCTCACCCCACTTTAGAGCCCTTTGAAGCATTGATTTAAAAAGATCTGTCTGGGTTCAATCACAGCAAAGGTCCTCTTTGCCAATTTGTGTAAATACTGTATAATATATATATACCTATATATATATACTGTGTGTGTGTGTATGTGTGTGTGTATATATATATATATATATATATATATATATATATATATATATATATATATATATATATACTGCATTCGTAAAACGTCTGTCACGGCAAGGACACACAAGACAATTGTTTGCTACATGCTGCATTTTATTGCAGTGCATCATACTGAAACGCATGGCACTGTTCAGCAGTACAGTGTATCGCACTGCAGTACATTGCCATGAATGAAGTGTAGTCACATATAGTTTCTACATTAAAAAAAAAAAGGTAGCCGTGTGATGTGCTGAATTGGGCACTTTACAATCACTTTAAAACATTTTTATATTTTTTGTAAAGATAATAATTTGTTTATATGATATATATATATATATATATATATATATATATATATATATATATATATATATATATATATATACAGTGGGGATGGAAAGTATTCAGACCCCCTTAAATTTTTCACTCTTTGTTATATTGCAGCCATTTGCTAAAATCATTAAAGTTCATTTTTTTTCCTCATTAATGTACACACAGCACCCCATATTGACAGAAAAACACAGAATTGTTGACATTTTTGCAGATTTATTAAAAAAGAAAAACTGAAATATCACATGGTCCTAAGTCTTCAGACCCTTTGCTCAGTATTTAGTAGAAGCACCGTTTTGATCTAATACAGCCATGAGTCTTTTTGTATAAAATGCAACAAGTTTTTCACACCTGGATTTGGGGATCCTCTGCCATTCCTCCTTGCAGATCCTCTCCAGTTCTGTCAGGTTGGATGGTAAACGTTGGTGGACAGCCATTTTTAGGTCTCTCCAGATATGATCAATTGGGTTTAAGTCAGGGCTCTGGCTGGGCCATTCAAGAACAATCACGGAGTTGTTGTGAAGCCACTCCTTCGTTATTTTAGCTGTGTGCTTAGGGTCATTGTCTTGTTGGAAGGTAAACCTTCGGCCCAGTCTGAGGTCCTGAGCACTCTGGAGAAGGTTTTCGTCCAGGATATCCCAGTACTTGGCCACATTCATCTTTCCTTCGATTGCAACCAGTCGTCCTGTCCCTGCAGCTGAAAAACACCCCCACAGCATGATGCTGCCACCACCATGCTTCATTTTTGGGACTGTATTGGACAGGTGATGAGCAGTGCCTGGTTTTCTCCACACATACCCCTTAGAATTAAGACCAAAAAGTTCTATCTTGGTCTCATCAGACCAGAGAATCTTATTGCTCACCATCTTGGAGTCCTTCAGGTGTTTTTTAGCAAACTCCATGCAGGCTTTCATGTGTCTTGCACTAAGGAGAGGCTTCCGTCGGGCCACTCTGCCATAAATCCCCGACTGGTGGAGGGCTGCAGTGATGGTCAACTTTCTACAACTTTCTCCCATCTCCCGACTGCATCTCTGGAGCTCAGCCACAGTGATCTTTGGGTTCTTCTTTACCTCTCTCACCAAGGCTCTTCTCCCCCGATAGCTCAGTTTGGCCAGACGGCCAGCTCTAGGAAGGGTTCTGGTCGTCCCAAGCGTCTTCCATTTAAGGATTATGGAGGCCACTGTGCTCTTAGGAACCTTAAGTGCAGCAAAAAATTTTTTGTAACCTTGGCCAGATCTGTGCCTTGCCACATTTCTGTCTCTGAGCTCTTCAGGTAGTTTCTTTGACCTCATGATTATCATTTGCTCTGACATGCACTGTGAACTGTAAGGTTTTATATAGACAGGTGTGTGGCTTTCCTAATCAAGTCCAATCAGTATAATCAAGCACAGCTGGACTCAAATGAAGGTGTAGAACCATCTCAAGGATGATCAGAAGAAATGGACAGCACCCGAGTTAAATATATGAGTATCACAGCAAAGGGTCTGAATACTTAGGACCATGTGATATTTCAGTTTTTCTTTTTTAATAAATCTGCAAAAATGTCAACAATTCAGTGTTTTTCTGTCAATATGGGGTGCTGTGTGAATATTAATGAGGAAAAAAAATGAACATAAATGATTTTAGCAAATGACTGCAATATAACAAAGCGTGAAAAATGTAAGGGGGTCTGAATACTTCCTGTCCCCACTGTGTATATATATATATATATATATATATATATATATATATATATATATATATATATTTATCACATAAACACATTTTTATTCTTATGAAAAATATAACCGATTTTAAAAAGTGAAAATCGATGCAACAAATTTATAAAATTCCCTTTATGATATGAATATTTATACCTCGTTCTCCCTTCTCTTTTTCTGGAGTATCGCTCGACGTCACTAAAGCCGCATGAAGACAAAGTAGACCGAAACACAACAGAGCTTTCATATTCTACAGAGGAAGAAAAAAAATCTTTTATTCAATTTATGCTAATGCCCCCACTCCATTATTGAATGAACTTGCCTTTGCTGATCTCAAAAAATACTACTTGTCATGGAAATTTAATAGCAAGAATGTGTTCTAAGTCATTGACCAGTTGGGGAGGTTTTTACTTTCCTGGAAACGCACCAGGAAATCTCCCCAATGTGATGGGGAATCCCCTTCTAGTTGTTGGTGAAACAGGTGTCCCTATTGGATGATCTTTGCTGTTTCAGATCTCATACCACGTTATGTCCTGGTGACGATGGCCACCATAGCAAATAGTGTGAATCCCCCGAGTGGAAATACAGTAATAAATCATGACAGAGGATTTTACTTTTCCTGACTCTATCCAAAACTACAAATAAAGAAAAAAATATTTTCCATTGAATGCAATTTTTTTCATAGAAAATTTAAAAATATACTCACCATCCAAAAACTAGTGAATTGGAAAAAAAAAAAGATCTTAAGTAATTTTGGCAGCTGGGCCTACCAATACATAGAAATACATGTATTGAGAAATAGAAGTAAGGTGCTCATTTAAATGGTACTCACCAAGGTAGACACAAGAGTCCTGACCAAGGTAGACCCAAGAGACCTGACCAAGGTAGACACAAGAGACCTGGAGAAGATGAAGCAGAAGATCCAAAGTGTTCATCTATATATACTGATATGTTATCTGACTATGTACATATTTCTACTTGCAAACTAAATAAATCAAACACAGCAAATACAAACTTTGACCGCAAATCTCTCCTGAATAAAAGAATAACTCCAGTAAGCAGACCACGAGACATAGAAGATCTACAATTATTAAACTTCTGTGTGCATAACCCTTTTTTCAGGATTCATGGTAATACCATAAAGCCAACTTAAGGTTGTGATGACCTTGTTCCAATACCTCCTAAGCTTTGGTCAACTCCATAATAAATGTATAAGGTTACCCTGCACATGGTTACACCGACACACTGTGAATTCTCTCTAAGATCAGTTCTATAAAGAAAGTCAGCTGTAAAATGCACTCTAGGAAGGATATAAAGCTGTGCATATGGGAAAGCAAAACCAGTTGCATGTGCTATAGTGCATCTTCTCAGAGCTCCTCGAAGAGAGAAACCAGATCCTCCTCCCATCTGTGTTTGCAGGGGAGTGGAAACTTAAAAGAGAAGTAAAGAATTTTTTCTTTTCAGATTCATACTTACCTTGGTGGATGGAGCATCAGTCCGATGCTGCATCTGTCAACCTGCATCGAACAATATCGAACACTGCCAACATTGCTCGGTTTTTAGAAATCTGTAGACTGTCAGTCACAGCTCTCTGCTCTGCCCCCTCCTCACTCACTGGAGCGCAGGGCTGTGGGGGAGGCGGGGGTGGCCAGCTCAGGCTCTCAGCGGCTTGCTGAGAGGCAGAGCCAGGTGTCAGTCCAGGCACCTGTCGGATCCAGACTGTATTGTTGTGATGACTCGGTGCCTGGACAGACATCCATGATATCAGCAGAGAGTGGACTTCAGCCCGATCTCTGTGGAAAACGGGTCACAGGAGTGCAAGACGAACTGCACTCCTGTGATCCATAGGAGAAGTACAGCCAAACGAGCTTTGGCTGGACTTCTCATTTACGGAGAAATTTCATTACCAACTGTGTATACAATATTGAGATAAGCCCCTTTGGTGGATTTAGCTTAGAGGTAGGCAGGCCATAGATGATGCGATTTTCTTTCCTGCAACCTGTGCTTGATTCCCCCATCAACACAGCTAGTGTTGATGGGGGAAACCTTCCTGTAGAGCAATTGTGTTCTCCCGGCAGGGGGGCGTGGGGAGCTGTCCCTGCAAGGAGAACACTGATTATTGCTAGCAGCTATAGCCGCTAGCAATAATCGCATGTAAAAATCTGACTTTCTGGTTGTACCCAAGTCGATTAATGGATCGACTTGGGTACAATCAGCCTGCCCATTGATGGTTCGAAATCTCGGCTGGTCCCTAATGAACTGGCCAAGATTTGAACCATCTATGGCTGACTTTAGAGTATAAAATAGGGACTCAGAAAAGAAGGAGAAAGTAGGACGTTTTGTATGAAGCGCATGGCATTATTGTAAATATTGTTAAAACCATTTTTGGTCTAAGGTCGAATTTTAAGCACCATTGTTGAAAAGATTTTAAAATTTCCTTCTAAATAGAGTTGAAAGAGTTGTGACTCCCACCCCCTCCAACCCCTGAAAGCCCTCAAGCAAGTTGAGTTCAGACAGCATTTCATTTGACCAAAGTGGGGTATAGCTAGTTTGGCCAGTTACTGCCAGCAAGTGCTTAGCTGCCTGCCATACCTTGCACATAAAATATGAAGTGGGACATAGGGGCTGTAGATTAAAAATAGGAGAGTCCAATGCTGCAATGGATTTTTACCAAGCACTAAAGAGAGAAGTATATTATAGGGCAGTGATGGCGAACCTTGGCACCCCAGATGTTTTGGAACTACATTTCCCATGATGCTCATGCACTTTGCAATGTAGTTGAGCATCATGGGAAATGTAGTTCCAAAACATCTGGGGTGCCAAGGTTCGCCATCACTGTTATAGGGGGACGTGTTTGGGGAGCAATTCTCTCAGCCAGCCATGTGTTGGAGTTGGGCCACAATAAAATAAGTATAACTAAAACTGGAAGTGACAATTTATCAGATAAAAATCTAGCAAGCAGGCAAAGCACTTCAGGAGAATAAGGGGGGTAAATATACATTTGCTACAATACAACTAAAACAATTTACAGTGCAAAAAGATATAATTACCATGTTTATTCACCTCTGATCATTTACAAGAGGGAGAATGATCCCCTGTAGACCAGAACTGACACTAATCACACAAATGAATAAGTTGAATAATAGGCTAATAAGCAGACTGAATGCAGCACCTTCCAAGAAATTTAGTGGTCTCACCAGTGACATGCGTCTCTTGGAGAATGATTTGATTGGGACTGAATGACATAAGAGTGTCAAACACAGATTGATTTAAAGGATTTACTAAAACTGGAGAGTTCAAAATCTAGTGCAGCTCTGCATGGTAGCCAATCAGCTTCTAACTTCAGCTTTTCCAGTTAAGCTTTGACAAAAAATACCTGGAAGCTGATTGGTTTTTATGCAGAGATACACCAGATTTTGCACACTCCAACTTTAATAAATCAACCCCCATTGTCTCTTCAGAGAGTCATTTGTACCTCATATATTCCAAGAAAGAAATCTAATAACACTGTTCATTGTAGGAGTTGGTTCTCGCATGGTCGAGAGATCATAAAGGGGTATCTTCCAAAGGCCCTCATAAAGATATGAATGGGTCTGGGTTCCATGCTGTAGTAACAGAGTGAAAACTATAAAACAAAGAAGAAAGGAAAATGCAACAAAAATAAATCAACATTAACAAGACAGAGGCCAACATTACTGCTGAGAATTGCACAAGTATTAGAAGGGATAAGTGCATAGGGATAAAAAAAAAAACAACTCCACGCAGGAGAAAAGTGGAGGGTTCCCTACACCCTGATCTGGTGTTCTTTATTCTGCTTAAAAGGAGAAGTCCTCTACTGTACAAAGGATATAGAATGAGTTCATGAAAAATTGGAGGGAGAAAGTAACAGTAAACTTGCAACAAATCTGAATCAAAGCACACACAAAACAGCAACGAGACAAAGTTCTCAGCTGTAAGAGCCTCCAGTATTGTAGATTCAAGTTACATAGTGATTGAACAGAGCCCCACTGATGGAAGAAGAAATCACTTGTTATAGTGTCTATCTAACCAATCGGTGACAGCTCCTGGTGCATTGAAGAAATGGGTAGTGTCATTTACAACTACTCACAATTTAGTGGGGTAAACCATTTAGTATTGGAGATGCAAATGTTGCAGTCTTTTCTTGACTTCTTGGTATTTAGCATGTTGCTTATGTACCTCTGGCAAGAAAGCCAGAAAGATCATAACTTTGGTTCCATTAAAGGAAACATCTCTAATGCCGCGTACACACAAGCAGACTTTTCGACCAGACTGGTCCAACGGTCTATCCGATGGACTTTCAGCGGACTTCCAATGGACTTTCCGAACAAACGGACTTGCCTACACACGATCACACCAAAGTCCGAGGATTCGTACGTGATGACGTATGACCAGACTAAAATAAGGAAGTTGATAGCCAGTAGCCAATAGCTGCCCTTGCGTTGGTTTTTGTCCATGGGACTAGCATACAGACGAGCAGACTTTTCGATAGGAACTGGGTCCGGTGGAGTTCTGAAGTAAAGATTTGAAACGTTTTCCAAATCTAAAGTCCGTCAGATTTTCGACCAAAAAAGTCCTCTGCAGGTCCGATGAAGCCCACACACAGTCGAATTGACCACCGGACTCGGTCCGTCGGACCAGTCCAGACGAAAAGTCCGCTCGTTTGTACGTGGTATTAGCTATCTGAACCTACAATAAATATTTTAAGAAACATATATAAAAGGTTGACGCTAACTCAAATCAAATGAAAATGCACATTCAGTGACTGAAAAACACAATATTTCATAATGGTTAAACCAAAACATTTTTGAAAAAATCCTCAAAGAAAAGTCCAAACTCCAAAACCAAAGAATCTGTGTAGTGAGAGGTAATCTTAGTTATCCGTGCTCCACCATCACTTGTGTAGGAGAAAACAAACTCACCAGGTAACTAATCATGGAAAACGTCCTAGTAATCAGATTCTTTGGAGAATACTAGACATCAAGGAGGGATAATCCTTTGCTTGAACACCGTCTGCTGGTGTATCCTTAATCTTGTGTATTAGCAAAGCTCGGTATAAGCAAAGTACATCACATAACGCAATATGTTACTGCAACCTAGTAAATTAAAATAGTGAAGTGCGCACTTAAATTGTAGGGTGCTAATGAGGTAGCACCAACATGTACAGCCAAAAAGCAGAGACAAGCGCCATTCCTAGACGTCTCCACGTGCGTTCCAACACACCAGAGATTGGAACCAAGCATACTGGAAGTGACGTCAGTGCGGGCGATCGCGCAGCTGCAATGCATTTTGTTTTCCATAATTAGTTATGTGGTGAGTTTGTTTTTCTCCTACACGAGTGATGGTGGAGCACGGATAACTAAGATTACCTGTCACTACACAGACTCTTTGGTTTTGGTGTTTGGACTTTTCTTTGAGGATTTTTCAAAATTGTTTTGGTTTGACCATTATGAAATATTGTGTTTTTCATGCACTGAATGTTCATTTTCATTTGATTTGAGTTAGCATCGACCTTTTATATATATTTCTTAAACTGTTTAATAGGGTGATTTATTCACTTGAAAAAGCGTCAGCTCTTTTCACATTTTTTGCACTTGTATTGCACTTTCGCCTATTATTGTTTGGCGCCATCACTTGTTAATATAATTAATAATACAATTAATATTTATCTAGTCTTGGTATATGAGAAATTGGATAAGTAAAGGGTCCGGAGGATAAGCAGGAAGTAAGGGGCAAGTAGGAACATGGTGGGTTTGTTCTCTCAATCATGAATAGTGATGAAAGATGCTCTTTTCCAAACATGTTTAATAGTCAGCATTCTACAAAATCAGATGCATGCTCTGGGAGGCCCACCAGTCTGATATTATTGTAACACAGGCATTTTTTGAGATTCTATGATTTCTGTATGTGGTATTAATCTTATGCATGGTTGTAGGTTGGTGCAGCACTGTGCGGCAGCAGAAAACACAGAGTCCCAGCGAAGCGAAACAGAAATATATTGCAATTGAAGTTCTGCAATACATGACAAGGCAACTGGACCAGGTAAACTCACAGCATGTAAAAGCACTCTGTCAGTAAAACTAGGCCTTGGGTGTGCCAACAGCATCTGTCTCGAGGGGCAGAATGTGGACTGGCCATATAGGGAGGCTTCCAGATAGGATGGCGTGTCCCTGCACTTTCCCTACTCCTCTGGAACCTCTCCCTGATATTTAGCACTTTCCCTGCCAGACAGGTGACCTGTCCCTACTTTAGCCACACACTAAATGCGCCTAAGCCAGGGTCTTAATTAGACTCTGCCTGACCCAAGATGGCCACCAGAGGCACTGGGTGGCAGCATCCAATTGGATAGCTGCCCCCTGTGACTCAGGAAACCACAAAGGAACTAAGTTCCTCTTGACTTCCTCTGCAATGCCGCTGATTTTGAGTGCCATCTGCAGTGGAGAAAGCAGATGCACCTGTCTACACGGTCACTTTCACATCTGTTTGAAAAGAGTGTACTATGTCTTATAGCTCGCTTACATGTCCCTCCAGTGATGAAGTGCATTCCTACGCTTTTTGTAAATCATGTCTGAGAAGTAAAATACAGTGCAGTGAAACCCATCTCCACCATAAGGTATTCTGGTTCAGACCAGTTAGTGCTTAAACCCTACAACTTGGGTCAGGATATGTCATCTCCCAGGGTGACCTGCTCACCTACGTTTCCTGTTGGTCAGTGTGAGCGTCTTTACTGCTATAGCTGCTGGTCTCCGAGCCTGACCCCTGACCATGACAGGGGAGTTGTGAGAAATCTCCATCCCCGTCAAGGCTGGGCTCACTAGTAAAGTTCTCTAATCTGGCTTGTCACCATCTCCTGCACTTTCTCTCTGGTGTTGCAGCCTCCATGTGGTGTCTGGGCACAGCTGCCTCCATCTTGCACACCTTGTTCCACAGTGCTAGAGACCTTTTTCCTCCTTATTATGCTGCTGGGGATTGTTGTCAGCTCAGTAATAGAGAGAGGGCAGGAGCCAGAGGGCAGTGACAGGCAAAGTTCAGACTAAGCACTGGTCCTGCAGACACCAGAGCACTGCAACCCAAGTTTTTTAACATGAGCCACCAGCTTCTGCCCTAACAATCACATTTTTAATAAAGCTGACTTTGTACTTCAGGTGAGGTCTGCTTTTTCAGCAAAATGCAGCAAAAAAGAGGGCAAAAGAGAGCCGGGGGGGGGGGGGGGGGATATTTTGATAATATGCTCACTTTTTCCCTGACTTCTATAGTGCAGGGGTTGACAACATCCTGCTACTGACCAGATCCTGGGAATGCTGAGTAGCCCAAATTTCATGAGAAGACGCTGCTGCACAGTGTAGAATCTTCATCTGGAGACATTGGGGCTACTTAACGGTCTCTGGGATCTGATCAGGAGGATCACATCACCCGGGCCCAGGCTCAGCGGGAGAAAACCAGAGGAAAGGTAAATGTATTATCTAACTACCCACCCACATTGGGTTTTTAGTCCCTATTAACTACACATAGAGTCTTAAATATATCTAAAGCTAAAATAATTTTGGATAGAGCGTGGAGAAGTTAAAATCCCTGTGAAGTTTTTTAATGCTGCCATTGGGATATTTCCCTTCACTTCCTGTAAAAATCAGGGATTGAGAGAAAATCTCTCAGGACTGTTGGGAGCTACAGTATCTCACAAAAGTGAGAACATCCCTCACATTTTTTGTAAATACTTTATTATATCTTTTCATGTGACAAAACTGAAGAAATGACACTTTGCTACAATGTAAAGTAGTGAGTGTACAACTTGTATAACAGTGTAAATTTTCTGTCCCCTCAAAATAACTCAACACACAGCCATTAATGTCTAAACCACTGGCAACAAAAGTGAGTATACCCCTAAGTGAACATGTCCAAATTGGGCCAAAAGTGTCAATATTTTGTGTGACCACCATTATTTTCTAGCACTGCCTTAACCCTTTTGGGCATGGAGTTCACCAGAGCTTCACAGGTTGACTTGCCACTGGAGTCCTATTCCACTCCTCAATGACAATATCACGGAGCTGGTGGATGTTAGACACCTTGCACTCCTCCACCTTCCGTTTGAGGATGCCCCACAGATGCTCAATAGGGTTTAGGTCTGGAGACATGCTTGGCCAGTCCATCATCTTTACCCTCAGCTTCTTTAGCAAGGCAGTGGTCTTCTTGGAGGTGTGTTTGGGGTTGTTATCATGTTGGAATACTGCCCTGTGGCCCAGTCTCTGAAGGGAGGGGATCATGCTCTGCTTCAGAATGTCACAGTACATGTTGGCATTCATGGTTCCCTCGATGTACTGTAGTTCCCCAGTGCTGGCAGTACTCATGCAGCCCCAGACCATGACAATCCCACCACCATGCTTGACTTAGGCAGGACACACTTGTCTTTGTACTCCTCACCTGGTTGCCACCACACACGCTTGACACCATCTGAACCAAATATGTTTATCTTGGTCTCATCAGACCAAAGGACATGTTTCCAGTAATCCATGTCCTTAGTCTGCTTGTCTTCAGCAAACTGTTTGCGGGCTTTCTTGTGCATCATCTTTATAAGAGGCTTCCTTCTGAGACGACAGCAATGCAGACCAATTTGATGCAGTGTACAGGCTGACCCCCCATCCCTTCAACCTCTGCAGCAATGCTGGCAGCATTCATATGTCTTTTTCCCAAAGTCAACCTCTGGATATGACGCTGAGCACTTGCACTCAGCTTCTTTGGTTGACCATGGCGAGGCGGCCTGTTCTGAGTGGAACCTGTCCTATTAAACCGCTGTATCGTCTTGGCCACCATGCTGCAGCTCAGTTTCAGGGTCTTGCCAATCTTATTATAGCCTAGGCCATATTTATATAGAGCAACAATTCTTATTTTCAGATCCTCAGAGTTCTTTGCCATGAGGTGCCATGTTGAACTACCAGTGACCAGTATGGGAGAGTGAGAGCGATAACACCAAATTTAACACATCTGCTCCACATTCACACCTGAAACCTTGTAACACTAATGAGTCACATGACACTGGGGAGGGTAAATGGCTAATTGGGCCAAATTTTGAGATTTTTACTTAGGGGTGTACTCACTTTAGTTGCCTAAACCCTATTGAGCATCTGTGGGGCATCCTCAAATGGAAGGTGGAGGAGAGCAAGGTCTCTAATATCCACCAGCTCCGTGATGTTGTCATGGAGGAGTGGAAGAGGACTCCAGTAGCAACCTGTGAAGCTCTGGTGAACTCCATGCCCAAACGGATTAAGGCAGTGCTAGAAAATAATGGTGGCCACATATAATATTGACACTTTGGGCCCAATTTGGACATGTTCACTTAGGGGTATACTCACTTTTGTTGCCAGCAGTTTAGACATTAATGGCTGTGTGTTGAGTTATTTTGAGGGGACAGACAATTTACACTGTTTTACAAGCTGTACACTCACTACTTCACATGGTAGCAAAGTGTCATTTCTTCAGTGTTGTCACATGAAAATTTACAAAAATGTGAGAGGTGTACTCACTTTTGTGAGATACTGTATATGATGCTGAATAAATACATTTGATTTTTATGAATAAAGATACACGATGATACCAATATGAATAAAATTAAATGTGGACTTTATATGTTCTGCTTTTCATGCGTTCCTCCTTTTGCACACCCTCCCCCTTCCTGTTTTGTTCATGCAGCATTGTTAGCTTCATTTTACCACTACAGAGGCAGGGCTCTGTAAAATCATTGTCTTCTTACACTTTAAAAGACTGGAATAACATCCTCTGTACTGTGCTGAGCTGAAGTAAAACTACATTGGATTCAACTTTAGTGTCTTCTTGAAGAGATAAACTGCGTGTGGATCTTTCTAAGTCAACAAGTGCTATATTGTCCATACAGACTGGATCTTAGGAGATAAGTCTTTTGGCTTCATCTGCATTTGTAGCAATGCAAATGTGCTTGATTATACTGTATGCCTAATCATGCAATGGGACTTATCAGCTTGAAAATGATGGATCTGAAGAGGCAGCCAGAGCAGAGTAAAAGTTCCACTGTTCTAATCTAGTGTCACAAAGAGAACTATACTGTATGGTTGGGATCGTGGACCCTCCATGCAGTGTGCACGCTGGATGGTGGTGTGCTTGGAGAGCACTATGTTTCAATTTGTACTGCATGTTCCCCATTAACTGGACAACATTAGACTGTGGAGGAGGAGACACTGTTAAAAAAAGGATTGTTGGAGGTGAAGTATCACTATGTACAGGCGGCACTGCTCTACAGCGTGAAAGAAACTTCAGTTCCCAGGGAGCCATGTAGCCTGAGGGAGGAGTGCAGAAATGCTTGGGGAACTGGCTCTTGGTGCCAGAACTGGAGAAAAGAACAGATGTCCATGCTAAAGTGTTGAGCCACAGTGTTCCAGTGCGGGTTCATTGGCCATCTTCTGCATCTACAGTGTTCCAGTGCGGGTTAATTGGCCATCTTCTGCATCCACAGTGTTCCAGTGTGGGTTAGTCGGCCATCTTCTACATCTCCAGCATTCCAGAGGGGTTCACTGGAGCTCATGCTATGTACCTATGAGGAGACCCTCTGCCATCAACATCCATGGCTGAAGCGCAGGATTGGTGGAAGGGTTGTTAACCCATTGCTCATACTGTACAACAGGAACTGAAATTTTAGCCCAGCACAGCCTCTTCTTCCTGCTCCTTGGGCATTGCCCTGCCTGTTCAGTCTATCAAAGCATCCATCCAGAACTGCCCCGTTGACATAGAATTTCCTCTATATTTTTTTAACCTGTTCCAATTCTTCTGCAAACTAACTCCACTAACCCTCTCCCCAACAGTTTGTTCTTTTGAATTGAAAGCAGACAAAAGACAGCAAACGTCACTAGCAGTGCACCATCGTAAGGGCCCCAACAAAACTTGGCAGAAATAACTATCCTAAGCCTTCCCCATTCTGTCTCCCTTCAATTTGTATAGATCTCGCCATCCATAGTTCTTAAAGCGGAGCGCCACCTAAAAGAGGAAGCTTCGCATATCTGCCTCCTCCCCCCCTCTGGTGCCACATTTGGCACCTTTTGGGGGGGGGTCCACTTCCGGGTGATCTCGCTGTGAAAGTTCGCTCCTTCCCCCGCCGCCGGGCCATTCACAAAGCGCAGCGTGCATTGCACATGCGCAGTAGGGAACTGGCTGTTAAGCTGTAAGGCTTCACTGCTGGTTTCCCTTATAGGGAATGGCGGCAGCAGCACCTGAAAGCCAATGGAAACATTGGCTGGGGTGCCGACATCGCTGGATTCCTGGACAGGTAAGTGTCCCAATATTAAAAGTCAGCAGCTACAGTATTTGAGGCGGCTGACTTAATTTTTTTTCTAAAGGAGCCTATAGCTCCACTTTAAAAACTGCTTTCCCTGTTTTGTAGTAAAGTCCTGCAGGCAGACTTGGACCCAGCAGGGTCACTCCAGGGTTCTGGCGGCAGTGTATCCTCCCGGGTTTATACTATCCTAATTTTTCACTCTTGGTGACCATGCCTTATTCTGGGTTTTTTTGCCTTCCTCTGAATCAACTGTGGGTATAGGAGTCTGCATATTGAGGTTTTCTATTTGTGTATTTTTTTTTTTAATTTTTTATATGTTGGTTGAACTGGATGGACTAGTATCTTTTTTTTAACCAGATTAACTATGTAACCCTGCAATAGTTTAATTCAGTCGAGTCATGTGGCAAAACCTGGGCCCAGTTACCTCTGGTGTTGCTTTCTATATGCAAGTTTGGTATATAATTACTCTGTATAGGAACAGACTGTTGATACAATTTGGACACGGTTTGTAATACCTCTCTTCTATTTGAACAATCCATTTTCAGCTTAAAGGTTTTTTTGTCAGCTTAATTGAATAAGCTGAAGTTGGAAGCTGATTGGCTGTCATGCACAGCTGCACCAGATTGTGCACTCTCCAATTTTAGTAAATCAATCCCATGATGTTGATTTACTCTGGTGTTGTTCTTCTCCAGTGTACCTTCTCTGCAAGTTATTGTCAGAGTGGTAGAGGTGACATTCCAATCAGTCAGGATAGTAACCAGCTACAGGAGCTGTCAAACTAGTGGCTCCTAAGGGGCTGCATCACACTAGGAATTGTCTTCGCTAGCAATGGGGGTACACTAGGAATCTTCTCTGCTAGGAATGAGGGTACACTTGGAATCTTCTCCACTAGCAATGGGGGTACACTAGGGATCTTCTCTGCTAGGAAAAGTTATACACAAGGAATCTTCTCCGCTAGGAATGAGGGTACACTAGGAATCTTCTCCACTAGGATTGGGGGTACACTAGGAATATTCTCTGCTAGGAATAGGGATACACTAGGAATCTTCTCTGCTAGAAATGAGGGTACACTAGGAATCTTCTCCACTAGGAATGAGGGTACACTAGAAATCTTCTCCACTAGGAATGCGGGGAACACTAAGAATCTTCTCCGCTAGGAATGGTGGTACACTAGGAATCTTCTCTGGTAGGAATGAGGGTACACTAGGAATCTTCTCCACTAGGAATGGGGTTACACTAGGATTATTCTCTCCTATGAATAGGGATACACTAGGAATCTTATCTGCTAGGAATGGGGGTACACTAAGAATCTTCTCTGCTAGGAATGGGGGTACACTAGGAATATTTTCTGCTAGGAATAGGGATGCACTAAGAATCTTCTCCACTAGAAATGGAGGTACACTAGGAATCTTCTCTGCTAGGAATGAGGTTACACTAGGAATCTTCTCCACTATAAATGAGGGTAGACTAGGAATCTTCTCCACTAGGAATGGGGGTATACTAGGAATATCCCTGCTGGGAATAGGAATACACTAGGAATCTTCTTCACTAGGAATGGGGGTACACTAGGAATCTTCTCCACTAGGAACGAGGATACACTAGTAATCTTCTCTTCTAGAATGGGGGTACGCTAAAAATCTTCTCCCCTAGGAAAAACAGGGGACACTAGGAAACTACTTGGACCACAGGGTTGCCAACCTACCAAAGTGAAATTTACTGACACTACACCAAACATTTACTAATTAATTTACTTACTAAGAACGTATCCAAATAGAAAGTTTTCAGTGCAAATTCAGTATTGCAGCTACAAACAAATAGCACATGCAATCAGCAATGTATACCAAAAGGCAAAAAAATGTAACACAGCAGTTTTGTCACCTCTGTCCAATTGGAGAGGTTTCCCTTTAATTTCTGTCCCATAGCCACCAGCCCACCACAGAAAGTGAGGTGAAATCCCAGGTAGCCACCAGGATCACCATAATGAATGGCCCCAGTTCTGAAAGTCCCCTCTATTTCTGTTCTGGATTTTATTTTACTTTTGGTGGGAAGAGCAAACAGGCCAAAGGGCGCATCTCCCCAACTGGGGCACAGACATCAATAAACAACTGACATTTCGGTTATATATATCAGCTGGCAAAGAGAAATTTTCCCCTTACTACCTGTTCCAGTGACTGCTGTGAATTTTTGGGAAATTGGTCACTTTCTGCTTCTGTGACAATAGGCAAAAGAGTAAGGGTGAACCTCCCTAGCATGGTGACAGCTCCACTTCCAAAAACTGAAGCAAAACAAAAGCAAAATTGGGCAAAAGACACATAGACAAACACTAAAGCCGCGTACACACGAGCGGACTTTTCGACCGCACTGGTCCGACGGAAAGGGGTCCGGCAGACAATTTGACCGTGTGTGGGCTTCATTGGACCTGCAGTGGACTTTTTCGGTCGAAAATCTGACGGATTTTAGATTTGAAAAATGTTTTGCCGCGTACACACGAGCGGACTTTTTTGACCGGACTGGTCCGACGGACTAAGTCCGACGGACAATTCGACCGTGTGTGGGCTTCATCGGACCTGCAGTGGACTTTTTCGGTCGAAAATCTGACAGACTTTAGATTTGGAACATGTTTCAAATCTTTACGTCGGAACTCCACCGGACCCAGTTCCTTATTTTAGTCCAGTCGTACGTCATCACGTACGAATCTGCCGGACTTTGGTGTGATCGTGTGTAGCAAGTCCGTTTGTTCGGAAAGTCCATCAGAAGTCCGCCGAAAGTCCATCGGATAGACCGTCGGACCAGTCCGGTCAAAAATCCGCTCGTGTGTACGCGGCATTAGCCCTGGTTCACAATAGTGCAAATTGAGGTGCAACTTGAGTTACACAGAATTGCATGACAACGAAAATCACATTGTTTTCAATGATGCCCATTTACATCAGAAAAAGTTCTGAACTACTTGCGTGCAACTTCTGTGCAATTTTGGCCTCAGAGCATAACCAGTGAACAACTATTGTAGCTTTACTGCTGTCAGAGAGGTTACCTTACTGGTCGTGGTGCTGGTGCGTGCCGGTACACGTTGGCATGCGCGTTCCTGTGCGCGCTGCTGCACACGATCCTGTGGGCGCTGGTCTGTGCACTGGTGTGCGGGCGCGTGCCTGTGAGCATCGGCGTGTACAGCATTTGGCGCCAACCAGCCTATTTAGGTCTGCCGTGCACTCTATTCAGTGCTGCCTGATCAACAGCTCCCTGTGCCATAATTCCTGTTGCCTATTCCTGTGTTCCTGTGTTCCTGATCTCCTAACGACCCGGCTTGCCTCTTGGATTCTCCTGACTTCTGCCTGTACCTGACCTCGGCCTGTTTGACTCCTCTTCTGCCTGCTCCTGTTGTACCTCTGCTGCCCGCCTGTTGCCGAACCCTGCCTGTACCTTGACCTGCCTGCTCTGCTCCGGCTCAGCATCTGTTTGTCTGTGTTCCAGACTACTGACCTGCTGCTTGAAGAGCATCTTCCTTCCAGCACCTGGATCCCACCACCAGGCTCTCATACCTTTCTGCACTCCCGTGCCTCTTGTCTACTCTACCAGGGGCCCCGAGTCGGACTCGTAAGGGAGACCACCCTCTGCCCAAGCGGACTCACCAGTCTGGTAAGTGGAAGTCTGACAGTATCAGGCAGCCATGACCGAGTTCGGGCAGGGGGACTCCCCCATGGATGAACAGACATGATAGACATCTGGCGGGTCTCACTCAAGCTGTAAAGAGCCTTCAAGAAGGTTATTCAAGATTGGAGGAACAAGTTCAGGTCATATCTTCTCCTTCCAATCCCCAAGGAGCATCTTCTGCTGGATTTTTACCTGCATCCTCTGTAGTGATGCTTCCTCCAGAGCCTAGAGTACCCACACCTGAAAAGTTTGCCGGAGAACGCAGCAAGTATCGTGCTTTCCGCAATGCCTGCAAGCTCTACTTTGCTCTGCAACCTCGCCTTCTCCTTGGAAGCAACCAAAGTGGGCTTTGTTATCTCCTTGTTGACAGGCGAGCCACAAACCTGGGCTCACCGCCTTCTGGAGCAAAAGTCTGGGACTCTGGATAGCCTTAATGCCTTCTTCCTGGCCATGTCCCAACTATACGAGGACCCCCAACTGACAGCGACTGCTGAAGCCGCACTGCACTCTCTTCAACATGGTCGCAGAGCGGCTAAAGATTATGCGGTAGAATTCAGATGCTGGAGCTCTGACACGGACTGGAATGACGCCGCCCCGTGTCACCAGTTCAGAATGGGGCTATCTGACCCATTCAAGGATGAGTTGGCACGAGTTGGAGTACCTCAGTCCTTGGAAGAGCTCATCAACCTCGCCATCCAGATTGACCATTGCCTAAGGGAGCGTTGGTCTGAGAGATCTACCAGCCATTTTCGCCCCACCTGGATGTTACCTAAGGTTCCCAGTTCTGCCGGTCAGTTTCCTCCCACCTCTACTGCTCCAGTTCAAGAAGCTCCTGAACCCATGCAGCTTGGTTTGCTCTGCCCCACGCTCACCCCTGAGGAAAAGCTGCGTAGACGAGCCCACAACCTATGTTTTTACTGCAGTGAACCCGGGCATTATGTGGGGGCCTGATCCAACAAGACGCGTAAGTGCCTTCCTGCCTCCTCAATGTGTGCATCTGTTTTGCCTAAATCCGGTTCTCATCTTGCTCTTTCCATCACTCTGCAGCTTCCAGAAGGGAATATCCCAGTGTCAGTCATCATTGATTCCGGTGCATGCAGCTGCTTTGTCGACTTGACCTTCGCTGCCAACCACTGCATCCCGCTTCAACCCAAGGCCCAGGGGCTTGCTGTTCACCTTGCGGATGGCTCCACCCTCAGTTCCGGTCTGGTCACACAGGACACTGCCCCTTTGCTGGCCACCATGGGCACCCATCATCAGGAACTTCTTAATTTGGATGCCATCTCTTCTCCTCTCTTCCCTATCATCCTTGGAATGCCCTGGCTGCAAGCCCATAATCCCAGCATTAACTGGGCTACAGTAGAAGTTAAATTCTTTTCAGAGTATTGCCAGCAGCATTGTCTATGCAGATCTTCTGATAAAACCTCCCAACTCCTTTGCTTGGACTCAGATCCAGAGCTACGTCAGTCCATTCCCGAACCCTATCAGACTTTCTGGACGTATTCAGTAAAAAAGGAGCAGAAACCCTGCCCCCTCACAGGCCTTATGACTGCCCAATAGAACTGTTACCCTGTACTGAGGTTCTGATATTTGAGAACAGCCAAAAGACTAAGACCACGGCAGGCCTGATGGGCACTTTTTTTTTTCCTGATTCCAATTTCACATCACTTACAGACCCAGTTCTAAGAACATTAAGCCAGATGCGCTCTCCCGCATGTTTCTTGCTCCTCCAAGGGGATCTTATCTCCCGGATAAGACAGGCCTCTATGGGAATGCTCCCATATCCGGAAACCAATTTAAGAGAGGGTCTGTTTTGGCATAAAGACAAGATCGTGGTTCCTCAGGCCTTAAGGGTAGCTATAATGGAACTCTTCCATGACCATAAGTTGGCCGGACATTTCGGTGTTCTGAAGACTACCGAGCTGGTACAGCGCACCTTCTGGTGGCCCCAACTGCCCAACGACTGTAAAAATTATGTGGACTCATGCAATATTTGTGCTTGAAGTAAAAATAGCCGGACAAAAGCTTGGGGATTATTAAAACCTTTACCCGTTCCAGAGAGACCGTGGAAAATGATATCGATGGACTTCATCGTGGACCTCCCTCCGTCTGAGGGATTTTCTACCATCTTTGTTGTGGTGGACAGGCTGTCCAAGATTGCACACTTTCTTCCCATGAAGGGCACACCCTCGACCATGAATACAGCAAAGATTTTTGTTGAAGAAGTTGTAAGGCTGCATGGGGTCCCAGCAAGCATTGTGTCCGATCGAGGTGTCCAATTTACCTCGAGGTTCTGGAAGGCCCTCTGTGGTTCCCTCGAAATAGAGTTGGCATTCTCGTCGGCCTATCATCCCCAGATGAACGAGCAAACTGAGAGAACCAATCAGACTCTGGAGCAATACCTCCGCTGCTTCTCTGCCTTCTCTCAGGATGACTGGGTCTCTTTATTACCCATTGCAGAATTTTCCTACAATAACTCCTTGCATTCTGCCATCAATCAGACACCATTTTTTGCCAACTATGGTTTCCATCCTTCTTTTCTGCCCAGTTCAATTCCTGAATGTACAGTTCCTGCAGTCTCTGAAACCATGAGTTTTTTCTCCACCAACGACAAACTTCTACAAGAAACTATGGCCAAGTCTCAGGAGTACAACAAAAAGATGTTTGATAAAAAGAGGTGTGGAGAACTGATCCTGGAACCCCGCAACCAAGTGTGGTTGTCCACAATTAACTTAAAAATGGCCTGTCCCTCTAGGAAATTGGGCCCTAAATTTATGGGTCCTTTCCCGGTGAAGATGAAAATAAATGATGTCACCTATGAACTTGATCTACCTGACTCTCTAAAGGTGCACCCGGTCTTCCATGTGACCCTACTGAAGCCTGCTACTCCTATTCCCTTTACTGGCCGCACTTTTGGCCCACCCAAATCTATCGTAGTTGACAATGAAGAAGAATTTGAGGTGGAAGCAATTCTGCATTGTAGAAAAAGGAGAAATGGAATCCAGTACCTTATCAAATAGAAGGGGTATGGTCCTAAAGACAACTCCTGGGAGCCAGAGAGTAATTTGCATGCCCAGGAACTTTTACAGGCATTTAAGAATGCCCATGCCTCCAGACTAGCCCAACTGGGCATCCGGAGGCTGCCCTTAAGGAGGGGGCACTGTCAGAGAGGTTACCTTACTGGTCGTGGTTCTGGTGCGCGCCAGTGCATTCCTGTGCACGCTGCTGTGCATGATCCTGTGGGCGCTGGTCTGTGCACTGGCGTGCGGGCGCGTGCGTGTGCACTGGCATGCGGGCACGTGCGTGTGCTCGCGCAGGTGTGCTCGCGCGCCTGTGAGCATCGGCGTGCGCACGTGTGCAGCATTTGGAGCCAACCAGCTTATTTAAGTCTGCCGTGCACTCTGTTCAGTGCTGCCTGATCAACAGCTCCCTGTGCCTTAGTTCCCGTTGCCCATTCCTGTGTTCCTGATCTCCTAACGACCCGGTTTGCCTCTTGGATTCTCCTGACTTCTATCTGTACCTGACCTCGGCCTGTTTTATTCCGCTTCTGCCTGCTCCTGTTGTACCTCTGCTGCCCGCCTGTTGCCGAAGCCTGCCTGTACCTTGACCTGCCTGCTCTGCTCCGGCTCAGCATCTGTTTGCCTGTGTTCCAGACTACTGACCTGCTGCTTGAAGAGCATCTTCCTTCCAGCACCTGGATCCCACCACCAGGCTCTCATACCTTTCTGCACTCCCGTGCCTCTTGTCTACTCTACCAAGGGCCACGAGTCGGACTTGTAAGGGAGACCACCCTTTGCTCAAGCGGACTCACCAGTCTGGTAAGTGGAAGTCTGACAACTGCTAGGGGGGCGGCTGCTCTGTGTAGAATCACGTTAATATGTGTGATTCTGCATGTCCGGGTAGAGATAGGGCGTGCTGCTTCTGCTGTAATTAGTCACAGATAAACACTTACTGTTTAGTAGATCATGTTAATCTGGTGGTGGTGACTGTAGAACCATACAGTTGGCTTCTCAATGCATTGACTTGTATGGCGTGGACTTTAATATCTAGTCAGACCGTCACAGAACACTTCCAGACTTGGTGCAGTTAACTTGATCTAAGGTGGGTGCTGGAGGCAGTGGAAGTGGAATAGGCTGGTCAATAGCAGTGGTTTCAGTGTGAGTTCAGTAGGGATGGGCTTTATGTTCGGGTCAAACATGAGTTCGACTCGAACATTGGCTGTTCGCCCGTTCGCCGAATAGCGAACAATTTGGGGTGTTCGCGGCAAATTCGAAAGCTGCGGAACACCCTTTAAAAGTCTATGGGAGAAATCAAAAGTGCTAATTTTAAAGGCTTATGTGCAAGTTATTGTCATAAAAAGTGTTGGGGGACCTGGGTCCTGCCCCAGGGGACATGTATCAGTACAAAGAAAAGTTTTAAAAACAGACATTTTTTCGGGAGCAGTGATTTTAATAAAGCTTAAAGTGATACAATAAAAGTGAAATAATCCTTTAAATTTTGTACCTGGGGGGTGTCTATAGTATGCCTATAAAGTGTCGCTTTTTTTCTGTGTTTAGAATAGTCTGACACCAAAATGACATTGCTAAAGGGAAAAAAAAGTCATGAAGTAATAGCGGCTATAGTGAATTGTCGGCTATAGTGAATTGTCAATGGGAGAAATCAAAAGTGCTAATTTTAAGGGTTAATATGCAAGTTATTGTCATAAAAAGTGATTGGGGACCTGGGTCCTGCCCCAGGGGACATGTATCAGTGCAAAAAAAAGTTTTAAAAACGTCAGTTTTTTCGGGAGCAGTGATTTTAATAAAGCTTAAAGTGAAACGATAAAAGTGAATTATTCCTTTAAATTTCGTAGCTGGGGGTGTCTATAGCATGCCTGTAAATTGGAGCATGTTTCCCATGTTTAGAACAGTCCGAGTGCAAAATGACATTTCTAAAGGAAAAAAAGTGATTTAAAAGTGCTAGCGCTAGTGCCGGCTATAATGAATTGTCGGTCCGGCAATACACATAAAAGTTCATTGATAAAAACGGCATGGGATTTCCCCACAGGGGACCCCCGAACCAAAATTTTTAAAAAAATGCGTGGGGTCCCCCCAAATTCCATACCAGGCCCTTCAGGTCTGATATGGATATTAAGGGGAACCCCGTGCCCAAAGTAAAAAAAAATGGCGTGAGGGTTCCCCTCAAAATCCATACCAGACCCTTCAGGTCTGGTATGGATTTTAAGGGGAACCCCGTGCCAAAATTTTAAAAAAATGGCGTGGGGTCCCTCCAAAAATCCATACCAGACCCTTATCCAAGCACGCAACCTGGCAAGCCGCCCTGAACCGTACCAGGCCACATGCCCTCAACATTGGGAGGGTGCTTTGGGGTAGTGGCCCCCCAAAGCACCTTGTCCCCATGTTGATGGGGAGAAGGGCCTCATCCCCACAACCCTTGCCCAGTGGTTGTGGGCGTCTGCGGGTGGGGGGCTAATCGGAATCTGGAAGCCCCCTAGCATATACATTTAGCAAAAAAAACAAAAAAAAACCACCAAAACAAACTGTGTACTTACTTACCGCACATTATAGCTAGAGATGGGCCAAACACCCCCCTGCTTGGTTCGCAGCAGAACTCCAGAACAGGGGAAAAGTTCTGACCTGGATGGCAAACGCCATTAAAGTCTACGGGAGCTGAACATGAAAAATCAAAAGTTCCCATTTTGAAGGCTTATATGTAACTAACTGACCATAAAAGGGGCATGGGGGTCTGGGTACTGCCCTGGGGGACATGTATCCATGCAAAATAAATTTTTAAAAACAATAGTTTTTGTCAGGAGCAGTGATTTTAATGATGCTTAAAGTGCAAAAAAAAAATATTTTAAATATAGTGCCGGGGGGGGGTCCCCCCTTAGTCTGCCTGTAAAGTGGCACATCTGTAGCATGTATAGAACATGCTGCAGCAAAAATGAGATTTCTAAAGAAAAAACTAGTTAAATCACATTTACATAGTTACAGTTAGTCAGGTTCAAAAAAGACACGTCTATCCAGATCAACCAATAAAAAAAAAAAAAAAAACACAACCATGCAATCCCATATATACAATCCTATATCCACAGTTGATCCAGAGGAAACCCCAGCAAAGCATGATTCAATTTGCAACAGCAGGGGAAAAAAATTCCTTCCTGATGCCCCCAGAGGAAATCGTATTTTCCCTGGATCAACTTTACCTATAAATGTTAGTACCCAGTTATATTATGTACAGTACCTTGCAAAAGTATGCATTTTTCGTGTTTTGTTGCCTCACAACCTGGAATTAACATGGATTGTTTGAGGATTTGCATCATTTAATTTACAGAACATACCCACAACTTTGAAGATGTTTTTTTTTCTTTTATTGTGAAGCAAACAACAAATAGGACAAATTAACAGAAAAAGTCAATGTGCATAAATATTCACCCCCCTAAAGTCAATACTTTGTAGAGCCAACTTTTGCGGCTATCACAGCTCCAAGTCGCTTTAGATAAGTCTCTATGAGCTTGCCACATCTTACCACTGGGAGTTTTGCCCATTCCTCCTTGCAAAACTGCTCCAGCTCCTTCAAGTTGGATGTTTGCGCTTGTGTACAGCAATCTTTAGGTCTGACCACAGATTTTCTATTGGATTGAAGTCTGGGCTTTGATTAGGCCATTCCAACACAATTACATGCTTCCCCTTAAACCACTCAAGTCTTGCATTAGCAGTGTGTTTGGGGCCATTGTCCTGCTGAAAGGTGAACCTCCGTCCTAGCCTCAAATCACACACAGAGTGGTACAGGTTTTACTCAAAAATATCCCTGTATTTAGTACCATCCATCTTTCCCTCAACTCCGACCAGTTTCCCAGTCCCGAATGATGAAAAACATCCCCACAGCATGATGCTGCCACCACGTTTCACGGGATTGTGTTCTTTGGGTGATGTGATGTGTTGGCTTTGCGCCAGACATAGCGTTTTCTTTGATAGCCAAAAAGTTCAATTTTAGTCTGATCAGCTTCCTCCATACATTTTGGGAGTCTCCCACATGCCTTTTCGCAAATTCACAAGGTGCCATTTTGTTTTTTACTGAAAGTAATGGCTTTCTTCTGGCCACTCTGCCATAAAGCCCAACTCTATGGAGCGTACGGCTTATTGTCGTCCTATGTACAGACACTCCAGTCTCTGGTGTGGAACTCTGCAGCTCCTCCAGGGTTACCTTAGGTCTCTGTGCTGCCTCTCTGATTAATTCCCTCCTTGCCCAGTCTATGAGTTTTGGTGTGCGGCCGTTTCTTGGCAGGTTTGCTGTTGTGCCATGTTCTTTCCATTTGGTTATTATAGATTTCATGGTGCTCCTAGTGATAATCAAAGATTTGGATATTTTTTTATAACCTAACCCTGACTTGTACTTCTCAACAACATTATCCCTTACTTGTTTGGAGAGTTCCTTGGTCTTCATGGCAGTGTTTGGTTAGTGGTGTCTCTTGCTTAGGTGTTGCAGCCTCTGGGGGCCTTTCAAAAAGGTGTGTATATGTAATGACAGATCATGTGATACTTAAATTGTGCACAGGTGGACCTCATTTCACTAATTATGTGAATTATGAAGGTAATTGGTTGCACCAGAGCTTTTTATGGGCTTCATAACAAAGGTATATACGCTCATGCCAATTATCAGTTTTTTATTTCTGAAAAATAGTTTATGTATATATTTTTCTAATTATACTTAACCAACTTAGACTATTGTGTTCTGATCCATCACATATAATTCAGAGTAAAAAAAACATTGAACTAAAGGCTGTAATGTAACAAAATTGGTAAAAAGCCAAAGGGGTGAATACTTTTGCAAGGCATTGTACACCTAGGAAAGAATCCAGGCCTTTTTAAAGCAATCTACTGAGCTGGCCAGAGATAAAGAGATGAGATGAAATCTATTTTCCTCTAGTCTTAAAGTGTGCCCCTTGTCCTCTGTGATGACCATAAAGTGAATAACTGAACACCAAGTTCACTATATGGACCCCTTATGTGTTTGTACATATTGATCATATCCCCCCTTAATCTCCTCTTCTCAAGAGAGAATATATTCAGTTCCTCTAATTTTTCCTCATAGCTGAGCTCCTTCATGCCTCTTATCAGTTTGGTTGCCCTTCTCTGCACTTTCTCCAGTTCCCTTATATCCTTTTTGAGAACTGGTGCCCAAAACTGAACTGCATATTCCAGATGAGGTCTTACTAATGATTTGTACAGGTGCACAATTATATCTCTCTCTCTGGAGTCCATACCTCTTTTAATACAAGAAAGGACTTTGCTCACTTTGGAAACCGCAGCTTGGCATTGCATGCTATTATTCAGCTTATGATCTACCAAACCCCCCAGATCTTTCTCCACTATGGATTCCCTCAGTTGTACCCCCCCTAGTATGTATGACGTATGCATATTCTTAGCCCCCAAGTGCATAACTTTATATTTATCAACATTAAACCTCATTTGCCACATAGTTGCCCAATGAAAGTGCATCGAGGTTGGCTTGTAAATTGGAAACATCCTATAAGAATGTTATTCCACTGCATAGCTTGGTGTCATCTGCAAAGACTGAAATGGTACTTTTAATCCCAGACCCTATATCATTTATAAAGTTATTAAAAAGTATGGGTCCCAACACTGAACCTTGGGGTACACCACTGATAACCTTAGACCATTCAGAGTAAGAATCATTAACCACTACTCTCTAAATTCTGTCTTTTAGCCAGTTTTCTGTCCATTAGCCGTTTGTGGGGAACTGTGTAAAATGCTGTGTCAAACGCTTTTGCAAAATCCAAGTAGACTACGTCCACAGCCACACCTCTGTCCAACGTTTTACTTACCTCTTTATAAAAAGAAATCAGATTTGTTTGACAACTTCTGTCTTTCTTAAATCCATGCTGTCTGTTGCTTAAAATATTTTTTTCCAGCAAGAACTCATACCATTCCCATTTTGGACATGAGCTCCACCATGCTCTTTTGCATACACAGAGCTGAAGAAAGTGTTTAATAAATTTAAATATAATACATTTGCCATCTCTTTGTCCCCAGTCACCCACTCCAGATTATTTTGTAAAGGGCCTACATGCTTAGACCTGACCTTTCTACTAATTATATATTTGAAGAATTTTTTGGGGTTTGTCCTACTATCTTTTGCAATCTGTCGTTCCTTTTGAATGTTTGCATCCTTGATTTCCTTTTTACATATTCTGTTATATTCTTTGTAATATTTAAATGATGATAGTGTTCCTTCATTTTTATATTTTTTGAAAGCTCTTGTCATATTATTATAGCTTTTGAAACTTTTTGCCCATGGGAATATACTTTGCAGTGAGTTTTTCTGTTCTGTGTTCATCAATGCCAATATTCCCTCCCAGTCTAATGCCCCGTACACACGGTCGGACATTGATCGGACATTCCGACAACAAAATCCTAGGATTTTTTCCGACGGATGTTGGCTCAAACTTGTCTTGCATACACACGGTCACACAAAGTTGTTGGAAAATCCAATCATTCTGAACGCGGTGACGTAAAACACGTACGTCGGGACTATAAACGGGGCAGTAGCCAATAGCTTTCATCTCTTTATTTATTCTGAGCATGCGTGGCACTTTGTGCGTCGGATTTGTGTACACATGATCGGAAATTCCGACAACGGATTTTGTTTTCGGAAAATTTTATAGCCTGCTCTCAAACTTTGTGTGTCGGAAAATCCGATGGAAAATGTGTGATGGAGCCTAAACATGGTCGGAATTTCCGAAACAAGGTCCTGTCACACATTTTCCGTCGGAAAATCCGACCGTGTGTACGGGGCATTAGTCTTGGAGAGCAGCCCTCATCCTAGGAAAATTTGCTCTCTTAAAGTTAAGTATTTTTATATTACCCATATGTGTTTGTTGCTTACAGCTAACATTAAATTAAATCATGTTATGGTCACTGCTACCCAGATGTTCTTTTATATGAATATTAATGGAAAGATAATGGTGATTGCTATTCCCTAATGTGCCACATCCCTGTATATATCTGGAAAGTGAGAAAACCCCTAGTGGTGGGACTTTGAAGGCATTCAATAGTAGTACAATGGAGATAATTATAAAATCAATGTATTAAATAGAAAATGCTTAAAATAGAAAACATGGAATAGACATGGATAAAAAGATTCTAGACATGGGACTTTGGAGGCACAATGGTATTAGACTACAAAAAGTAAATTTGATAAAGGTATTTTATTAGAAAATTATAAAGGACAATGGACACACATAGATTATTTAAAAACAATTCAAGCTGAATGTAAACCCTAATAGTCATACACCGTAAGGATCCTATCCTGCAGATTTGTATAGCATAAAGAGGATTATAAATGTATACATATATCACTTAGTTCATATATAGGAGAAATACTTCCCCTAGGCATTGAACAGTAGATAGGTACACAATTGTGGCAAACAAAATGCAGCAGGTTTGGTAATCCACGGTGAGATATTCTCTAGTTGCTCTACATGTTTCGCGTTACGCAGAACGCTTCCTCAGGAGCTAGAGATCCAATTGGGTAAGGTAAGGTTGCATAAACCTATCAGTAGTGATTATATGCAAATGATCACAATCTGGTCATGGGTATAAAGTATCTGAATTGAGTTTGGAAACAGCATTCGGCCACAGCCTGGCACCTCTCAAAGAAATGTAGCATCAAGTATCCATAAGAGGGGAAGCATAGACTTTATCATTGTAGTGCCTTAGGTAGATGAGAGGGAGCACAGGGGTGCGTCATCCGATCTGGCAGGGACCGGTGCAACCTTACCTTACCCAATTGGATCTCTAGCTCCTGAGGAAGCGTTCTGCGTAACGCGAAACATGTAGAGCAACTAGAGAATATCTCACCGTGGATTACCAAACCTGCTGCATTTTGTTTGCCACAATTGTGTACCTATCTACTGTTCAATGCCTAGGGGAAGTATTTCTCCTATATATGAACTAAGTGATATATGTATACATTTATAATCCTCTTTATGCTATACAAATCTGCAGGATAGGATCCTTACGGTGTATGACTATTAGGGTTTACATTCAGCTTGAATTGTTTTTAAATAATCTATGTGTGTCCATTGTCCTTTATAATTTTCTAATAAAATACCTTTATCAAATTTACTTTTTGTAGTCTAATACCATTGTGCCTCCAAAGTCCCATGTCTAGAATCTTTTTATCTATAATCCGATTTTTGGGGACGTTGGCACAAACCGTTACTGAGTACCTGCAGAGTCACCCTGCTTATTGAGGTACTTTGGCACTAGGTTTCCCATCTGATGGAATAGACATGACCTAAACAACTGGAAATGCATCATGACAAAAATACATGTCAATACAGTGTGATATCCTTCACCCCTAGGAGTTTTCTCGCTTTTTTTTATATGAATATTGGTAATAAGCTCTGCATGGTTTGAGATTACCAGGTCCAGCACAGTATCATTCCTAGTCCGAGCCACAATAAACCTGACCATAAAATTGTCTTGTATTAGGTTTATACATTTTTGCCTTTTAACTGTTCCAGCAGTGCCATTACTCCAGTCAATTTCCAGGTAATTAAAACCCCCCATTATTATCACTGCCCCAGCCCTTGCAACCCTTTCTGTCTGTGCAAGGAGCTGAGTCTCCACCTCCTCGTTAAAACTGGGAGGTCTATAACATACTCCAATGTTAACCTTTGTAGTACACACACCCATGTACATTTCCATCCATAATGCTTCAGACTCAACACACTCTCCATCAATTAAAGATCACTTTGAGATCACTTCTCCAATAGAGACAGACACCATCACCCCTCCATTTTACCGTGTCTTTCCGAAAGAGAGCATAGCCAGGAAAATTAATTGCCCAGTTATGAGAAGAATGAAGCCAAGATTCAGCAATACCAATTAAATCATAGTTCTCCTCATGCTCCAGAGCTTCCAACTCACCTATTTTGCTTGGCAGACTTCTGGCATTGTGAAAAAACACTTTAATTAATTGTCACATTTTTCACACTTATTATGCACATTTTTTTATTTTAGTACAAATAGTACAATTTCCAGTGGTTGTTTATAACATGGGAAACTTCATATCACCTGCCATAGCCCTCCCCCCATCTTTCCCCATTCCACCTATCCCCCGTCTGACCTGTCTGACCCATTATAATCTAATTCACCCTCCCCCCTCAATCCTAGTTTAAATACTCTTCCACCCTTCCTATAAACCTCTCCACCAGCACAGTAGACCCCCTTCTATTTAGGTGCAAACCATATTTAGCATATATGTTGTACCCCAATGAAAAGTCAGCCCAGTGCTATAAAAACCCAAATCCCTCCTTCTTACACCAGGTCTTTAGCCATGCATTCAGCTCTATAATCTCCCCCTGTCTTCCCTGTGTCACAGGCAATATTTCAGAGAATCTCACCTTGGAGGTCCTTCCCTTCAACTTGCAGCCTAGTTCATTGAATTGGTTCCTAAGGAGCCTCCACCATCCATATATTCTGTCATTGGTTCCAACGTGGACCAAGACAGCTGGGTCATGCCCAGCCCCTCCAAGTAATTTATCAACCCGGCCCACCACATGCCGAACCCTGGCACCAGGGAGACAGCAAACCATTCGGTTGAGGCGATCCTTGCAACAAATTATTCTATCAGTCCTTCTGATTATAGAATCCCTTATTTCCACCAACTGTTTAGGCTTACCTGCACTACCCTTACCATCTCTACTAGATGGGCTGCTCTCCCGGCTGTTAGGGGTAGCAGTGACATCTAGGGCTGCCACCTCTGAGCTTGCCACATTTAAATTGACTCACAGTTTCAATTGCTGGAACCCATCTATTGAAAAAAAATAAAGAAAAAACTGGCATGGGGTCCCCCCTCAGTTAATTCCAGACCCTTATCCAAGCACGCAGCCTAGCAGGTCAGGAAGGGGGGGGATGAGTGAGTGCCCCCCCTAAACCATACTAGGCCACATGCCCTCAACATGGGGGGGTGCTTTCCCCCTCCTAAAGCACCTTGTCCCCATGTTGATGGGGACAAGGATCTCTTTGCTGCGACCCTGGGCTATGGTTGTTGAGGTATGCAGGCAGGGGGCTTATTGGAATCTGTAAGCCCCCTTTAACAAGGTGGCCACCAGATTACTGTCCCCCCCTATTTTAATGAGTATGGGGTACCCCTACCCATACTCTGCAAAGACATTATCGGTTTAGTGGTTGTTTGCCCTTGTCACCCCGGTATACCTGATCAACATATTTGGGGTGCCATAACTTACACCTGCAGATAATCTCCCATCCACGAGGAACTCTAGTTATTGTCATTTGGTTGTATTTTGTTGTGTTGTTAAATCCTTATATGGTCATTCACATCCTGTGTTCATTTCCTGTGAGGTCACAAGCTTTGTAAGAGGTGTTTGGCTGTTGGAAGCCCAACTCTCGAGTTTTGGGACTTCCTGTTATGTTAATAAAGAGCCAGGGGACTGCTCGGCAGGGGGGGCTTGCTGGGAGAGCGATGCTGGAGCTGAGAACATAAGGATGTGTTGATGTCTGTTTGTGGGGAAGGGGCACACACCAGAGGAGGGCTACACCAGAGGATGGCATACGATCAGAAGGTGAGATGAATTTATATCATTAGACGAAATTGTTATTATTATTAGAAACAGAAGATTTGGCTGTGTGCTCTGTGTGCAGCCAAATTTCGATAACACCACTCCTTCTTCATATTTGGCACTTCTTGGGTTCGCTATAGGCTTGGGATCAGACCTTTAGCTGCAAGTATATATAAAAAAAAGATCCTGTGAGCCTCCTCTGATTATAAATTGCCTAAATGACACTGTGAAAAAGCTGCAAGCGTTAAACAGGTCTCATAAAAACATGCAGATAAAAGCAGAAATAAATATATACGCTGCGCTTTCAAATATACTCTTCACATTATATATATGTGATAACCAAAGTGCAAATATGCGTGTGAGTCGCACACTGTGATACATCCAGTAACTAGTGACTGTAAAAAGTGACAACAGTGCAACAAATAGTTATGAATACTTAAAAATGAACATATACATGAAAATAAATAATCACACTAGTAAAAAGTGCTATAACGTGCATCCATATGGTGATTGTATCAAAATTCTTGTTCATAAAATCATATAGTGTTCAAAAAAATATATAGTGGACTCAATGGATTAAAACATATAGATGAATAAAAAGTGCTTCTATGTGCATATGTGTCATCCAATTATTTCCTTGTCAAAAGAAGTTTATTGAGTATACAATGTTATAAAGATACATAAAGTAAGTTTACAAGGATCTATAAAGTAAGCTCATTGTTTTACAGTAGGGTTTATATAGGTAAATATCATGAAATTTCAAATATTAAACATTGGGTTCACGTAAACCTAAATTAAAGATATATATCATTTCCTTAGTTACTTTTGTAGGTATTTAAATGATTTATACCTACTATACATATTGTTTACAAGTAGAGTGTATATAGGTCAAATAAATTCTGATAATGAGCTTTAATCGTAAGGTGGAGAAAAGGAAAGAGAAAGAAGAAAAAGGGTTGAAAGGTAGAGGTATGGTCCACAAGGTTGTCCCGCTCGTCAGTTTATTATTCTTTTTAGTTCTCTTTGAAGCCTTAGAATGGGTGTCTCTGTAAGTCATTTAATCTGTTACCATGGCAACAGGACAGAGTCATTGAAGTTTGACAGGAACTGTTGTTTTATCCAAGGATGCCAAAGTTTTTCAAATTTTGGAATTTGATTTTGATCGATGGCTACCATCTTAGCATGGGACATTGTATTATTCATTCTGTGAATTGTTTCTGCTAGTATCAATGTAGGAGATTTCCATGCCTTGGCCACTGTTTGTTTTGCAGCCGTTATCAGTTGGATCATAAGTGTGAATTGAGAGAGTGTTAACCATTCCGATTTTAGATTAAGCAAAGATAAATATGGATCTGGTTGTATTATTTTTTAAAATATTTTAGATGCAATCACGAAGACTTCCTTCCAGAAGGTTTGGATTACTGGGCACGTCCACCATATGTGTAAATATGTGCCTATTTCTGGGCATCCTCGAAAACAAAGAGCTGAGGTATTAGGTGAATATTTTGCCACTCTAGCGGGTACAAGGTACCAGCGAGTTAGGACTTTATAATTTGTCTCCAGTGCTAAGATGTTGGGTGAAGATGACTTAGATGTGAGCCATATGTTAGACCAGTCCGTGTCTTCTAAAGTTCGTCCCAGGTCCTCCTCCCACCTCTGAACGTAAGAGGGTCTATTAAGATTTGCTACTCCATATAATTGATTATAAAGTGATGAAATTGTACCTTTAGCAAAGGGATCTTTTGTACAGATTGATTCAAAAATGGATAATTGGGATAATGGTGTATCCCCCTTTAGGAATGGTGTATAGAAATTTTTGATTTGGAGATATCTAAATATCTCAGAGTTTGGTAGATCATATTTTTCTCTAAGCGATGGGAATGAAAGGAATGATTTAGATGCTATGAAGTCATTTAGTGTCTGAATGCCTGATGTTGTCCAAGCTTTAAAAGAATTTGGGTAGATCCATGCCGGATAAAAGGCCGGATTTCTGATAAGAGAAAGGAGAGGATTGTGTGGAGATTGTAACTCATATTTGGTTTTTAGTTTATCCCAGAGAGATAAGAAGTGTTTAGTTATGGGATTATGAATTTTAAAGCGGTCTTTAGGATCAAGCCATAATAAATTTGATATTAATAGAGGGTCATTTTCCGAAGCCTCTATAAATACCCATAATGGGATTTCCTGTTTTGCATGGAATTTGGACAGACTGGCCAAATGTGCTGCTCTGTAGTAGTTAGTAAAATTAGGGTATCCCAGGCCTCCTTTACTTTTGGGAAGATGTAGTGTGTGTATAGGTATACGTGGTTTAGAAGAGCCCCATATAAACAAAGTTGCTCTTTTTTGTACTATTCTCAAAAAATAGGAAGGAATTGGAATAGGGAGGACTCTGAATAGATAAAGCAATTTGGGTAGAATAGTCATTTTGATTGCATTAATCTTCCCTATCCAGGATAAAGGAAGTTGCGACCATTGTTTTATTAGATTTGTGATCTGTCTTAATACAGGAGGATAATTGGTTGAGAATAAGTCAGAATGAGATGCTGTTAAATGAATTCCAAGATATGGAATTGATTTTTCTGCCCATGTGAATGGGAGTGCAGCCCTAGCCGGGATCAATTCCATGTTTGTGAGTGAAATATTAAGCACTAGGCATTTCTTAGGATTAATCATAAGGCCGGATAGGGCTGCAAATCCATCAAGAGCTGGTATTAAGTTAGGACCAGAGACCTGTGGTGATGATAGAAAAAGTAATATATCGTCTGCAAATATACATAATTTGTGTGTAATACCTCCTACTTCAATGCCAGTTATAGTTTGGTTTGTTCTGATGTATTGGGCCATGGGTTCGAGTATAAGGGCAAATAATAAGGGAGATAATGGGCAACCCTGTCGGGTACCTCTTTCGATATTAAAGGCTTCAGATTTGTATCCAGCATATTTTATATAGGCTTTGGGTTTATTATATAATGCTTTGATCCATGTTAAAAAGTGGGGTCCAAAACCCCATTTTTGTAATGAATATTGCATATATTGCCAGGATACTGTGTCAAATGCCCTCTTAATATCGAGAGATAGAAAACATAAAGGGATTTTCCGTTTTTTAGCAATATGTGCCAATAACACTGCCCTGCGTATATTATCGCCTGCCTGTCTATTTGGCATGAAGCCTACTTGATCTCTATGTATTAATTTTCCTATAATGCTATTGAGGCGTTTTGCTATTATTTTTGCTAATAATTTAATATCGAGGTTTAACAGAGAGATAGGCCGATAATTCACACAGGAAGTATCATCAGAAAGGGGTTTTGGGATCATACAAACAATTGCCATTAGTGTTTCTTGCCAAAAAGGATGTCCATCTAGAAGTTTGTTAAAAGTTTCCGTGAGAATGGGAGAGAGTATTTCTGAGAATGTTTTATAGTATAAAGCCGAGTAGCCGTCTGGGCCTGGTCTTTTGTTAAGTTTTAGGTCTTTTATGGCATTAGCAACTTCATCTATAGTTATAGGCTCATCCAAACTGCTTTTTTGATTCTGAGATAACTCAGGTAAGGTTATTTTTGAGAAGAAGGATTCAGCCTCTGTAGGATTAAATTCATTGTTTGTCTTGTATAAAGTTGCGAGATGTGAGTGAAATTTATGGACTATTTTAACTGGATTACAAGTGTAAACATTTTTTGATAATTTCAAACGTATTGGTTTGAAAGATTTGTTAGTTGAATTTAATGCCCGAGCCAAATATGTACCTGGTTTATTTGTATTCATGTAGAAATTGTGTTTGGAGCGTTTGAGGGATTTATCAACTGACTCAATGAGAAATAGATCGTATTCCAATCTAGATTTTTCCAGATAAGATTTTGTACTCTGAGATGGATTATCTTGAAATGATATGTAGGCTGCATTAAAATTGAGTTCTAGTTTTTTTGCTAGATTTTTGCGTTCCCGTTTAAATAGTGCCATTTGTCTTTGTATTGTACCACGCAAGACAGGCTTATGAGCTTCCCACAGTGTTATTGGGGAGATGTCTGTTGTATTATTAATTGATATGTATTCCTTTAAAGCTTGTTCAATGGCCATCTGATGTAGTGGGTGTTTGAGCATTATGTCCGGTAAGTACCACGTTGGGTCATGCGCTTTTGGTATGGCTGAGGCTATAGTAGTGTATACTGCATTATGGTCAGACCACGGAATCGGAATTATATCTGATGCAATAATTTCTGGTATCATTCCTATTGTTAGAAAAATATGATCTATTCTGGTGAAGGTTTGATGAGGGTGCGAGAAATAAGTGAATTTCTTTTTCATTGGGTTACTTTCTCTCCACGAATCTACCAGATTGTATTTGGAAAGAAGTTGAGAAAAAGGTAATCTAGAGGTTATTTTGGATGGTGTAAAAGGTGATTTATCTAGAAATGGGAGGAGGACCTGGTTTGAATCCCCACACATTATCACTGTTCCTATTTTGTGTGTATTAATCACTTGTAATATATGTGAGAGGAATGGTGTAGGTTGTTTGTTAGGAGCGTAGTAGGAAATCACCGTGATTGCTGTATCCATTATATAACCCATGAGTATCAGATATCTACCTTCTGGGTCTTTAATTTCTGATGATAAGGTGAATGGTGTGGATCGGTGAAATGCAATTAGAGTTCCCCTTTGTTTGGTACAGGCAGAAGCCGTGTAAATTTGTTGATAAAAAGGAGAAATATATTTTGAAGTAGAATCTTTGGTGAAGTGTGTTTCTTGGAGGCATACTATGTGAGCCTTCTTGTTATGGAAAGTACGGAAGGCTTTGGTCCTTTTTTGAGGGACATTTATTCCCTGAACATTCAGGGAAAGTATATTCAGTGGTGCCATGGCAATAGATCAAATAGTTTTGACTTACTTTTTGTTATGCAGAGCTGACTGCGCAGATCAACCTGTGTGGACTGAAGAGATGAATAGATAGAAAAGAAACCAGTGAATTCTGGAGTAAAGAGTAAACAAAAAACATATGAGATTAGATGATACATTGTATAAATTATTTTTTGCAAGTAATCACAATTTACCCGTGAAAGAGAATAAATATCTCTCTCAGGGGAATAAGTGCCTTCGTCACACTCCCACATAATATGGTTGGGAGAATGAGGAGGGCTAATGGGGGTACACGGATCTTCCGCTTACAGGAGAGAAGTGCTATGTCAAAAGACATCAAAATGATGTTTCATTAATTGGAGTGCAGAATATAGTTTTTGTTGAAATTATTTATTCCAGGGTGGTTGTATATGGTTAGTCTTGCCCTAGGCTAAATAATTCAGTTAGAAAGGTACTGTTAATAACTTTGGTATTGATGAAGATAGTTTGAATTATTTTGGGATTTTAACCCTTTTAGAGTAAACAATTACATATTTTATTCATATGTAACTGTTTAGATATGTTAACTCATAAAATTGAGGTTGTATTGCTTCAGATTAGAATAAACAAAAACATAATTCTAGGAACTAGTTAGGTAATAATATATTTGTTTTAAGAAAAGAAAGAAAAAGCTTCCATTACTTCTGGATTATTGAACATATTTGTCCTAAAAAGTAATAAATCTATTGTTATTACCTGATAATATATAACTGAACAAGAATTTCCTTATTTCACTTATATATTGTAAGGCTATATGAATCAGAAGTAATAAGAAATATAACTGGAATGTAACATGATCAGAATGCAGTTACATTCAGTTATAAATATAGATTTTTTATAGAGAACCATCTCTTAGTATAATAAACCAAGAAGATTCAATGGACTGACATCCCAACTCCCGATATCTCTATCAGGAATTAGGATGTCAGTCCATTGAATCTTCCCGGTCCATGAATGATGTGGCATAATGGCCTCTTTTGTGAGAATGATGATTCCCATTTTGTTCTGAAATTTTCTGGGTGCTGCCTGAAGGTGAAGATGATGCCATTCTTCTGCGTGTGGGAGTGTTGCTGCTTGTGGGTTCTGTCAGATTTAATTTTAAAAGGGTTTGTTGTAGTTCATCTGCTGATCTGCTTCTGTAAATTGTACCTTGGTGGTTAAATCTGACTGAAAAGGGGAAGCCCCATTGATACATAATGTTGTGGCGTTGCAGTTCCATTAGTTGGGGTTTCATGGATCGTCTTTTAGTAATAGTAAGTTGGGATAGGTCAGCAAAAATTTGATAATTGTGTCCTTGAAAATTAGGTTCCTTTTTTTCTCTTGCAGCAATTAGTATTTGTTCTTTCGTTCTGTAATAATGAAATTTTGTGATTATATCACGTGGGGGTCCATCTTTCTTTTTGGCTGTGAGGGCTCTGTGTACTCTGTCCAGTTCTAAACGTTCAATAGGGATATCTGGCTTTAGTTCTTGTAATAGAGCAGTAATAGTAGATTGCAGGTCTGTCACAGTTTCAGGTATTCCCCTTATGCGCAAGTTTGAACGTCTGGCTCTATTTTCGTAATCTTCGAGCTTAGTTTGAAGTATTAAATTCTCTTTTTTTAATTTTTCCAATTCTGTTATATTTTCTTGGGTTGTAATTTCAATTTCATCCATTTTTATTTCTAAGGCTGCGGTGCGTTTTCCCAGCTCTCTTATTTCTTTGGTTAGGCTTTTTGTTATTTGGTCTGAGGTTTGTTTTAAAGCCTTATGAAGCATCTTTTCAAATTGTAATAATATTACTGGGGATGCTGAGGAGGCTTGTGGAGAAGTTTGTGAGAGGATTTGTTCTGTATCTGACTCAAATGGAGAGTCTTGCTGTGACATTTTCTGTCTGTGAGAGCGCCCTGGTGCTGTATATTGTGAGGTGACTGGAGCTGCTTCAGCTGCAGTGAGTGCCTGTGAGCTCTTTGTGAGGTGATTTTTATTTCTGCCACGGTTTCCTCCCAGTACCATATTTCCTTCCCAAACTTTCACAGTTTGTTCCCTGGGGCAAAAAGGTTCAAATGGATACCTTTTGAGCCTGCAGGCTCCGCTTTGTCCTTCTCTTCTCTCCTCAGCGGTGTGGAGCTCTAACAATGCATGTCTGCTCCGCTAGGCTCCGCCTCCTGCCCCGTCATCCAATTATTTCAATTCAAAAGTGCTTCTAAAGTCCATGTGATTTGGAAACTGCTGTGTAGCAAGCCACAGCGATCACACTCAGGTGCTCCCCCCTAGGTATTAAACGCTCACCTCTGAGCGTGTGACTTTGCCCTTAAGCTTAGTCAATACACTCCTATGAACCACCTCTGGGGCTCTGCAGTTTTAACCAGACTCCTGGACCCGTTAGCATTATACCTCAGTTGAGTAAAAGAGGACTGGATGGTGTAATAACGTTTTAACATTTTATTAACCACTTAACGACTAGCCTCGTTTTGGAATTTAGGTGTTTACATGTTTAAAACAGTTTTTTTTTGCTAGAAAATTACTTAGAACCCCCAAACATTATATTGTTTTTTTTTCTAACACCCTAGAGAATAAAATGGTGGCCATTGCAATACTTTTTTCATACCGTATTTGCGCAGCGGTCTTTTTTGGAAAAATGTCACTTTTTTGAATAAAAAAATAAGACAACAGTAAAGTTAGCCCAATTTTTTTTTATATTGTGAAAAATAATGGTATGCCGAGTAAATTTATACCCAACATGTCACGCTTCAAAATTGCGCCCGCTCGTGGAATGGCGTCAAACTTTTACCCTCAAAAATCTCCATAGGCGACGTTTAAAAAATTCTACAGGTTGCAAGTTTTGCGTTACAGAGGAAGTCTAGGGCTAGAATTATTGCTCTCACTCTACCAATCGTGGCGATACCCTAACATGTGTGGTTTGACCACCGTTTTCATATGCGGGCGCTACTCACGTATGTGTTCGCTTCTGCGCACGAGCTCGTCGGGACGGGGCGTTTAAAATTTTTTTTTTCTTATTTATTTTATATGATTTTATTTATTTTTACACTGTTTAAATCCGCCGCAGAGATCACTTTTATCTGAAAGCCGACCGCCGCACGAAAACGGGGATACTGTGGTTATGGCAGCTAGCTGCTGCCATAACAACGATATCCGCCGCCAAAAAAGGGACGTACATCAGCATGCGGCGGTCGGCAAGTGGTTAATCACATAAAACCCCCCTATGGGGTACTCACATAGTACAGGCGCGTCAGTGTGCCACTCTGCATCCGGCAAACAGCAAACAGCATGTAAAGATACCAGATCGATATTGGGATGGTATGGGGTTCTTTCCTGACAGGTCACCTGCTGAACGTCCGTCCGTCCTGTCCCCTCCCCAACGCGTATCGATACAGGGAAAATATATGAGGTTATCACATATATATATATAGTGTGGAGAGTATATTTGAAAGCGCAGCGTATATATTTATTTCAGATCTTTAGCTGCATTTAGAAGGTATGGAATTAAGGTATTCTTATATTGGGACACCGTCTTTCTCGTACCATGAAATAGACATTCTCAGGGATCATTCTGAATCTGTTCTCCCATTATTTGGTGGATCGCTGCTATAATTCTACCCCAGTAAGGTTGTATCTTTGTACATTCCAACCACAGGTGCGCAAAGGTCCCCGGGGCATTACATCCCCTCCAGCAAGTTGGGGGGCCGTGTGAGTCCCACCGTGATACATCCCATTTTTTAAATGTTCCTTGATCTTATTAAGCACTGGTATGTAGTTGGCCTCAAACATAGTCCCCAAAGATGCAGTCAATTTTATTCTCATATTCAAAAAGACTCGAGCGCTGACATGGATAGAACTACTAATGCGGATACCAAATGGTTAATATGAGATGACCAAATAATATAGCTGCAACTAAAATGAGTAATAGGATCAATAAATAATATAGTGGTTAATTACGCTAATATTATCCTCTTATTACCATTACAATTCGTGATTAAAGACTGTCCTCCTAAAATAATAAAACACCTCCAAGTGATCTTAAAAATCTACAAAAATCCTCATAAGATATCATATATAACGAACACTGAACTTATCCCTCCATCATGAAGTGATTGTGCTCATAAAAAATACCTGAATAATTAAAACAAATACATATACAAGTGCTATAAAACATATCTGCTGCTTGTAAAAAAATTAATATATATAAATGTGTGTCATGCCACATAAAACATAAACTAAATCCAGTGCGAATAAATGTAAGTTTTGAAAAAATTAGTTTGTTTTTTTTTTTAAAAATCATTAGTATAAGGTGCTCAAAATCTATCAAGTGTTCTAAACAAGTTCAACCAGTGCCAGTTGTAGTGTGACCAAAATTTATAAATAAATAGTGTCAAAAAAAGTTTTACTTTCACTTCTTTCACTTCTTCTTTTGTTTTAATTATACTCCGCTCCTCCACTCAAATCCCAGACATGAAAAGAAAAAATGTATACATCCATTGCGCAGAGATTCAAAACAATTGGATACTATGTATCAGACTAAGACAGTTTCACTTACATACTCTTCTACATGCAAACGCGTTTGCATTGATCAGCTCCTCCTACGCGTTACGTCACTGCCACGTGACTTCTTGGCAGTGACGTAACGCGTAGGAGGAGCCTGTGATGTCCCCAGCACTTGCAGTGTGTGAGTAAGCGGTGACGGATGAATTGCCTCACCGCTGAGCTCCGTGCAGCTAATCAATGCAAACGCGATCGCATGTAGAAGAGTATGTGAGTGAAACTGTCTTAGTCTGATACATAGTATCCAATTGTTTTGAATCTCTGCGCAATGGATGTATACATTTTTTCTTTTCATGTCCGGGTTTTGAGTGGAGGAGCGGAGTATAATTAAAACAAAAGAAGAAGTGAAAGAAGTGAAAGTAAAACTTTTTTTGACACTATTTATTTATAAATTTTGGTCACACTACAACTGGCACTGATTTAGAACACTTGATAGTTTTTGAGCACCTTATACTAATGATTTTTAAAAAAAAACAAACTCATTTTTTCAAAACTTACATTTATTCGCACTGGATTTAGTTTATGTTTTATGTGGCACGACACACATTTATATATATTAATTTTTTTACAAGCAGCAGATATGTTTTATAGCCCTTGGATATGTATTTGTTTTATTTATTCAGGCATTTTTTATGAGCACAATCACGTTCATGATGGAGGGATAAGTTCAGTGTTCGTTATATATTATATCTTATGAGGATTTTTGTAGATTTTTAAGATCACTTGGAGGTCTTTTATTATTTTAAGGGGACAGTCTTTAATCACGAATTGTAATGGTAATAAGAGGATAATATTAGCGCAATTAACCACTATACAATTTTATTCTCAAGTACCCCAATCCCTCCTTACACCATACAAAGGGGAATTTCGGTTGAATTGCCAGTTGTTCCTCCCTTGGAATAGTAATGTTCAAAATTTCGGATTTGGACATATTTATTTTAAAATTAGACAACTTTCCATATCTACTCAGCCCTCTAGTTTAATTGGAATTGTTATTCTAGGGTTGGAGACATAAAAAAGAAAATCATCCGCATTAGTGGCTACTCTGTAGTCCTGTTCCCCTACTCTCACCCCTCTGATGTCCGGATTTTTACGGATTGCTGCTAACAGAGGTTCCAATGCCAGTACAAACAGCATTGGAGAGAGGGGGCACCCCTGCCTTGTCCTGTTAAATAATTCAAGGGATGAGGACAGGTTCCCGTTTATTCTAATTTTAGCTGTTGGGTGATGATAGAAAGCAGATATCCATTTCATCATCCTAACCCCCAAACCTAGGTAGCTTAATGTTCCAAGCATAAACCTGTCAAAGGCTTTTTCAGCATCTATCGACAGAAATGCGATTGGGGCCTCCCCTTTGTACTTCATGAATCAAAAACATTGACTTATAGTGGTTGTATACCTTTATTTGTAACTTTTACCTTATTATAGGCTTACCTGTAGGTAAAAGAAATATCTCCTAAACCTGTAAGGTTTAGGAGATATTCCCCTCGCAATGAGCCGCTGACTGCAGTGGCGCATGCGCACAGGGGACTCTCGGCTGACAGCCCGGCAAACTCCGGAGCTTGCCGGGCAGAAGTCTCCCGCTCGCGTGCACGGGAGTGACGACATCGTGGCTCCGGCCACTCACAGCGCTGAAGCCGCGATACCTGGAAGACACGCCAAAGGGAGATGTCAGCTCCCTCGGCATGGACCAGGTGAGATGCTGGCACCTCGTTCTAAGGTAAGTATCTCATAATGAGCTAGTATGCAGTGCATACTAGCTCATTATGCCTTTTCCCTTGCAGGTGTAAAAAAAAAAAAAAAAAGACAGCGGGTATACAACCGCTTTAAGGCATTTATCTCTTCCCTCTCTCCCTTTTACAAATCCTACCTGATCATTATGTATCCAGCTCGGTAGTAGTGGTTTTAATCTCTCTGCTATTATTTTAGCTAAAATCTTTATATTTGTATTTAACAGGGATATCGGCCTATAACTCGCTGGGGCTGCTGGATCCTTCCCTTCTTTTGGAATGAGAGTTATATAAGCTAATAATGATTCCTCCCACAGAGTCTCTCCTTCTGCCAGAGTATTCAGATATTCACAAAGTTTAGGCATCAGAAACTTTTGAAATCTTTCATAATACAGGATAGAGTACCCATTGGGGCCCGGGCTCTTTCCCAGGGCCATGCTTTTTATTGCTCTTGCTAGCTCTTCCTGGGTAATTCTTAGCTTCAAGTTGTTCAAGCTCCTCCTTAGGCACCATGGGAAGGTCTAGGCCCTGCAGGTACTTATAAACTTCTGCGTCTTGTTTCTCTATATCTTCCCCTCTCTGATTCACCTTATATAACCCGCTATAGTATACATGGAATACCTTCGTTATTTCAGGAGACAAATGTACCATCTCCCCCCTATCATTTTTATTCCTAGGGATAAAGGATCAGCGTTTTTTTCCTTTACTGCTCTGGCCAGCCATTTCCCAGATTTATTACCCCATTGATACCACTCTTTGTTTACTTTATGAAAAGCAAGTTTTTTATCCTGTTCTAACAGTTGTACTAATTCCTCTCTTTTTGCTATTAATTCTTGTCTCTCTTGGATGCCTTGGGGTCTTGTCACTAATTCTAAATCATATATCTCTCTATATAAATGTACTGAGTTATTCTCCCCTCTCTCTCTTCTTCTCTGCTCCGACCCCTATCAATATTCCCCTTATAAAGGCCTTATTTGCTTCCCACAAAGTTGAGCGGGGAATTTCTGGTGTATCATTAACCGCAAAGAAATTCTCCAGCTCCTACTCAATCTTATTTATCACCAGATCCTGAATAAGAGTTATTTAATCTCCAGTTCTTTTCCCACGTAAAGTCTCGTGATATACCTTTTCATCACACAACGTAGTTCTCCCTATCCTGAAGACAGTAACCATAGACCCGATGACGCTCTCAGACCACCATCCTATTTCATTGACCCTCACATTCCCTGACAAAATCAATAACACATACATATGGAAACTAGATCCCTCCATATTGACGGACAAGACAAATGAAAATGTAATTGGTGAATGCCTGATCAATTACTTCAACGAGAATGACACACCAGACACATCGAAGTTAACACAGTGGGAGGCGCACAAATGTGTAATATGAGGCAAACTTATTTCTATAGCAGCAGCACTAAAAAAAGCAAAAACAAAACTAGCTGCCTTATTTGCCAAACTGAAAAAACTAGAAATGATTCATAAACACACATTAGCTCAGCAAGCGCTCTCCGAACTGATCAAAAACCCATACACTCATCCAGGAAGAACTGAAATATAATCTTAAGAAAAATTACACTCTTTCTCGAAAGCTCTTTTACGAGTACGGGAAGAAGAGCAGTCATCTCCTCGCACAAGCGCTGCGCAAGAAAAAATCCAACAACATGATCCATCAGTTACACTCTCCCACAGGTACAATCCTCTCCAACAATAATGACATAGCCTTGGAATTTGAAAAATATTATTCCTCCCTTTACAACCTTAACAAAACGACCCCCCAGGACACCCCTTGCCTTAAGATCCAAAGAACTCACTTAGTTCCTGGACCAATTTGCCCCAGGTAAAATTTCCGAAGATACGGCGTCCGCCCTAGAAACCCCAATCGCCATCTCAGAATGGGAGCATGCGATCAAGCAACTAAAACCCAGAAAAAGCCCAGGCCCAGACGGACTATCTGCAGTATATTATAAGACATTTTCAAAAATCCTTCAAACACCCTTTCTAAAAGCCTTCAACTCTCTTTCTCCACTAATCCACTCACTAGGGGGATGCTGGAAGCCTACATTGTGGTCATCCCCAAAGATGGAAAAGACCCCACCCAAGCAGGGAACTATAGGCCAATATCATTACTAAGTTCGGACATTAAATTATTCTCCAAAATTCTAGCGAACAGACTACTTACTCTCCTCCCCTCCATTATTTCACAAGACCAAGTAGGCTTTATCCCTGGACGTGAAGCCAGGGATAACACCATCAAAGCCATCAATTTACACCACCTGATCACCCAAACTAACCAAAAGGGCTTTTTTTTATCCCTAGATGCGGAGAAGGCATTTGACAGAGTGTCATGGGACTACATTACAGAGGTCCTCTGAGCCTTTGGCATAGGCCCTCACTTGATTGGTTTGATTCTTTCACTATATGCAAACCCCTCAGCCAGGGTCCGGGTCAACAACACTCTGTCAGGGGAGAATGCTCACAGGTGTGACGCTGTGAGCGTCCAAGTGCTCCTCCCTGAGCGAATATGCTGAAGTTAGTCTGAGCTCCTATGCTGAAATTGACTGACGCCTTCAACTATGTTAGCCACATGCTGGTCGGATACGAGCTGCTGATACCTGTTACTTGCCTGGAGTTCCAGTCGCTCACTGCTCAGCTGATCGGCTGGCGTCTCTCCGTGTCTAGGGGTGAGCGGCCCGCAGTGAGCCATCCAGCAGCCGGTATCACCACACGGATCAAAAGCCGCTGTCACATGCCTGTGCTGTGAGAGGTCGGGGGCGGGAACATCGGAAGAGCTCGGAGCCCTAGAGGACAGGCGGACTGGCAGCAAATGGTGGCAGGAGACAGAGACGAAGCGGGACGGCAACCTTTACAATGCTCAACCGTGCCTGGGAGATGCCCGGGAGGGTGACTGCTGGATGGATGAAATGTATGGACACTCCTGAAGATTGGGTAGGAGTACTTAAACTTGCACCTTAAAAGTCTATACTTATACCTATTCCACATATTAAAAACTAAAGTGCTGCAAAGGAAGCTGGCCAGGTGGAGTAGGATCAGGAGGAAGAGGACTATTGATATAATTGAAAAACTGTCTGCTCTGATCCTCTCTGGTCTATAGCACTACAGTGGTGAAAGACTTTATTTGCCCATTGCTCATCATCTATACATAAAAACTCTTCTTTTCCTTTCTTTGAGAAGCCCTGCAAAGGGAAAAAAGGTTAACGCATACATCTACAAACCTCCACTCATACATCCCCCTGCATACCTCTCTGTAAAGTTAAAAAGGGGGAAGAACACTCCCTTGTGTACAGGAGCTGCCTGTCCTGACTCATAGAGACTGCTTTTTGGGGGTTTCCCTTCCCCTAAAAGGTTGAAGGAGAGAGAGGGGGAGGAAAGGGGAGAAAGAGAGGGAAGGAAAGAAGGAAGAAGGGAGAAAAAAGGGAAAAAGAATATAAGGACTAGGGATGAGCCGAACACCCCCCTGTTCGGTTCGCACCAGAACATGCGAACAGGAAAAAAGTTCGCTCGAACACGCGAACACCGTTAAAGTCTATGGGACACGAACATGAATAATCAAAAGTGCTAATTTTAAAGGCTAATATGCAAGTTATTGTCATAAAAAGTGTTTGGGGACCTGGGTCCTGCCCCAGGGGACATGGATCAATACAAAAAAAAGTTTTAAAAACGGCCGTTTTTTCAGGAGCAGTGATTTTAATAATGCTTAAAGTCAAACAATAAAAGTGTAATATCCCTTTAAAGTTCGTACCTGGGGGGTGTCTATAGTATGCCTGTAAAGGGCGCATGTTTCCTGTGTTTAGAACAGTCTGACAGCAAAATGACATTTTGAAGGAAAAAACTCATTTAAAACTACCCGCGGCTATTGCATTGCCGACAATACACATAGAAGTTCATTGATAAAAACGGCATGGGAATTCCCCAAAGGGGAACCCCCAACCAAAATTAAAAAAAAAAAAATGACGTGGGAGTCCCCCTAAATTCCATACCAGGCCCTTCAGGTCTGGTATGGAAATTAAGGGGAACCCCGGCCAAAATTTAAAAAAAAAATGACGTGGGGTTCCCCCTAAATTCCATACCAGACCCTTCAGGTCTGGTATGGATTTTAAGGGGAACCCCGCGCCAAAAAAAAAAAAAAAAACGGCGTGGGGTCCCCCCAAAAATCCATACCAGACCCTTATCCGAGCACGCAACCTGGCAGGCCGCAGGAAAAGAGGGGAGGACGAGAGTGCGGCCCCCCCTCCCTCCTGAACCGTACCAGGCCACATGCCCTCAACATTGGGAGGGTGCTTTGGGGTAGCCCCCCAAAACACCTTGTCCCCATGTTGATGAGGACAAGGGCCTCATCCCCACAACCCTGGCCGGTGGTTGTGGGGGTCTGCGGGCGGGGGGCTTATCGGAATCTGGAAGCCCCCTTTAACAAGGGGACCCCCAGATCCCGGCCCCCCCCTGTGTGAAATGGTAAGGGGGTACAAAAGTACCCTACCATTTCACTAAAAAAGTGTCAAAAATGTTAAAAATGGCAAGAGACAGTTTTTGACAATTCCTTTATTTAAATACTTCTTCTTTCTTCTATCTTCCTTCATCTTCTGGTTCTTCTGGTTCTTCTGGCTCTTCGGGTTCTTCCTCCGGCGTTCCTCCGGGGAATGCCACAGGGAAGTCCCGTCATGTCCCGTGCGTCAGAGGGGGCGGGGTCACCGGGTGGCCCCGCCCCCTGTTATTTAAGAACTGTCAGACGAGGAGTGCCGTCACACAGCGGGAGCCTCCCTCCATGCCAGCATGGGTGCGGAGCGGCCCGGAGAAGAAAATGAAGAAGAGAAGAAGAGAAGAAGAGAAGAAAAGAAGAAGAGAAGAAGATGAAGAAGATGAAGAGAAGAGCGGGAGCCTCCCCCCATGCCATGGGTGCGGAGCGGCCCGAGGAGAAGAAGATAGAAGACGCCGGAGGAGATGCTGGACGAGAACGCCGGAGGAAGAACTCGAAGAGCCAGAAGAACCAGAAGATGAAGGAAGATAGAAGAAAGAAGAAGTATTTAAATAAAGGAATTGTCAAAAACTGTCTCTTGTCATTTTTAACATTTTTGACAGTTTTTTAGTGAAATGGTAGGGGTACTTTTGTACCCCCTTACCATTTCACACAGGGGGGGGCCGGGATCTGGGGGTCCCCTTGTTAAAGGGGGCTTCCAGATTCCGATAAGCCCCCCGCCCGCAGACCCCCACAACCACCGGCCAGGGTTGTGGGGATGAGGCCCTTGTCCTCATCAACATGGGGACAAGGTGTTTTGGGGGGCTACCCCAAAGCACCCTCCCAATGTTGAGGGCATGTGGCCTGGTACGGTCCAGGAGGGGGGGGCTGCACTCTCGTCCCCCCCTCTTTTCCTGCGGCCTGCCAGGTTGCGTGCTCGGATAAGGGTCTGGTATGGATTTTTGGGGGGACCCCACGCCGTTTTTTTTCTTTTTTTTGGCACGGGGTTCCCCTTAAAATCCATACCAGACCTGAAGGGTCTGGTATGGAATTTAGGGGGAACCCCACGTCATTTGTTTTTTTTAATTTTGGCCGGGGTTCCCCTTAATATCCATATCAGACTTGAAGGGCCTGGTATGGAATTTAGGGGGACTCCCACGTCATTTTTTTTTTTTAATTTTGGTTCGGGGTTCCCCTTTGGGGAATTCCCATGCCGTTTTTATCAATGAACTTCTATGTGTATTGTCAGCAATGCAATAGCCGCGGGTAGTTTTAAATGAGTTTTTTCCTTCAAAATGTCATTTTGCTGTCAGACTGTTCTAAACACAGGAAACATGCGCCCCTTTATAGGCATACTATAGACACCCCCCAGGTACGAAATTTAAAGGGATATTACACTTTTATTGTTTGACTTTAAGCATTATTAAAATCACTGCTCCTGAAAAAATGGCCGTTTTTAAAATTTTTTTTTGCATTGATCCATGTCCCCTGGGGAAGGACCTGGGTCCCCAAACACTTTTTATGACAATAACTTGCATATTAGCCTTTAAAATTAGCACTTTTGATTTCTCCCATAGACTTTTAAAGGGTGTTCCGCGGCATTCGAATTTGCCGCGAACACCCCAAATTGTTCGCTGTTCGGTGAACTTGTGAACAGCCAATGTTCGAGTCGAACATGAGTTCGACTCGAACTCGAAGCTCATCCCTAATAAGGACATATACGGTCAGCAGCTTCCCCTCTTCTATCCTGGTTCGGTCTTACTGCTCCACTGCATACTTACATAACTTTACATAACTTTTGTGGAATACCGATCCTCCCTGCTTAACAATTATATATGAGATATTGACATCAGCAATGCCCACACGCCGACAAGCCGCGCAGCAACCGGCAAAAGGAAGCCGGAGTGAGTCAGGAGGGATATGACTTTACCTCTCCCCCCATGCAGAGCAGGGATACCGTATGGGAGGGCAGGAAGAGAGAAGTGGTGGGGCAATGGAAGCCAAGCGAGACAGTGGGAAGCAAATGGACCGTAAGTCGCTGACATCAGGCCGTGGCGTACAAGTGGCTGGACGGACCCACACAGAGCAAGGAAGGGGATCCCCGACAATAGGACGAGGGAGGAAGCTCCCTGAGAGAGACATCCCTAATGTAGAACAACACTCTCCAAGTACGGGAAAAGATACTGCAGTGTGGAGAGAAGGCAGTTTGGGGCCTGAAGAGGGGGTGCCTAATATGGGAAGGATGGAAAACGACCAAGAGGGGGGTGGAAATAAAGACAGAGACACGCAAAAAGCAGACACCCTGATATTGGAACATAGCCCCCCCAAACCCGCAAATAGTATGGCCCTGGATGCTTTGTCTTCAAAGGGAGACCTGGCTATGGTAGAGAGAGGGACCCCATTTGTGCAGGAGGAATTAGTAGAGAGGGAGGTGAAACAAGCATTGGCAGACCCCAGTTACTCCACAAGTCCCCAACTGGAAGAAAGGGAGAAACGCCCCCCGGTATCAAGGTGCGGGGGACACAGAGAGAGAAATTAGGGAAATCAAAGATCTACTGAGGGCCCTCCCTACAAAGACTGATATTCATCAACTAATCAGCTCAATGGAGCAGGCTTTCCAGCAAGCGGTAGAGGATTTAAAGGAAGATACGAGGCCAAAGAAAGTTTGGAAGAGAACCACGAGGCAATGATACAGGCGGTGATGGAGGTCCAAGATTTGATTAAAGAACATGAGGATGTCCTAAACCTATACAAGGATCAGTTGGATGATTACGAGAACAGAGATAGAAGGCAGAACATCCGCATAAAAGGGCTACCTGAAACAATCCAAACAACTGACTTAGTCTCAGTAGTCTAAAAAATTTTTGGTCACATTATGGGGGCCTCTGCACCTGAATGTATTGCGATAGATCGGATTCACCGAGTCCCCACATATTCCACTCAAAATAGGGAGAAATTCAGGGATGTTATATGCAGAGTACATAAATATACAATAAAGGAAACCATTATGAAAATGGCCCGCAGCAGCCTTGAAATCTTATTTGATGGTATGACTCTATCGCTATACCCAGATCTAACATGCAGGACTTTGTACCAACGCCGAGCAGTTCGGCCTCTGCTGGAAGCCCTGCGCTTAAAGAAGGTGAACTATCGCTGGGGGTTCCCATTCAGCTTGACGGCTTCGAGAAATGGCAGAACAGCAACTCTACGTACCAAGGACGACCTACAGTCATTTGTGTAAACACTGGCTCTCCCGGCAGTAGATTTTACAAATTGGAGGACACATAAAATTGGGACCTCCCTACAGCGGCCTGAACAATGGCATCAAGTCTCCCCTAAGGCCAACGTAGAAATCGTCAAGGGAGGCATAGGCCCGCTTAAAAGAATAGATAACCTAATTGTATAAAAATATAAGGGACTTAATCCTAAGTGAACAGATCTAGGGGGTGGCATGAGTTGTGGACCCTGGTATATGTTATATGTGTAATAGGTGACATATAGGTAGGGATGAGCTTCGAGTTCGAGTCGAACTCATGTTCGACTCGAACATTGGCTGTTCGCAAGTTCACCGAACAGCGAACAATTTGGGGTGTTCGCGGCAAATTCGAATGCCGCGGAACACCCTTTAAAAGTCTATGGGAGAAATCAAAAGTGCTAATTTTAAAGGCTAATATGCAAGTTATTGTCATAAAAAGTGTTTGGGGACCTGGGTCCTGCCCCAGGGGACATGGATCAATGCAAAAAAAAGTTTTAAAAACGGCCGTTTTTTCAGGAGCAGTGATTTTAATAATACTTAAAGTCAATCAATAAAAGTGTAATATCCCTTTAAATTTCGTACCTGGGGGGTGTCTATAGTGTGCCTGTAAAGGGGCGCATGTTTCCTGTGTTTAGAACAGTCTGACAGCAAAATGACATTTTGAAGGAAAAAACTCATTTAAAACTACCCGCGGCTATTGCATTGCCGACAATACACATAGAAGTTCATTGATAAAAACGGCATGGGAATTCCCCAAAGGGGAACCCCGAACCAAAATTAAAAAAAAAAAATGACGTGGGGGTCCCCCTAAATTCCATACCAGGCCCTTCAGGTCTGGTATGGATATTAAGGGGAACCCCGGCCAAAATTAAAAAAAAAAAATGACGTGGGGTTCCCCCTAAATTCCATACCAGACCCTTCAGGTCTAGTATGGATTTTAAGGGGAACCCCCGCCAAAAAAAAAAAAAAAAACGGCGTGGGGTCCCCCCAAAAATCCATACCAGACCCTTATCCGAGCACGCAACCTGGCAGGCCGCAGGAAAAGAGGGGGGGACAAGAGTGCGGCCCCCCTCCCTCCTGAACCGTACCAGGCCACATGCCCTCAACATTGGGAGGGTGCTTTGGGGTAGCCCCCCAAAACACCTTGTCCCCATGTTGATGAGGACAAGGGCCTCATCCCCACAACCCTGGCCGGTGGTTGTGGGGGTCTGCGGGCGGGGGGCTTATCGGAATCTGGAAGCCCCCTTTAACAAGGTGACCCCCAGATCCCGGCCCCCCCCCTGTGTGAAATGGTAAGGGGGTACATAAGTACCCCTACCATTTCACGAAAAAAGTGTCAAAAATGTTAAAAATGACAAGAGACAGTTTTTGACAATTCCTTTATTTAAATGCTTCTTCTTTCTTCTATCTTGCTTCATCTTCTGGTTCTTCTGGCTCTTCTGGTTCTTCTGGTTCTTCCTCCGGCGTTCTCGTCCAGCATCTCCTCCGCGGCGTCTTCTGTCTTCTTCTCCTCGGGCCGCTCCGCACCCATGGCATGGGGGGGAGGCTCCCGCTCTTCTCTTCTTCTCTTCTTCTTTTCTTCTTTTCTTCTTTTCTTCTCTTCTTCTCTTCTTCTTCATTTTCTTCTCCGGGCCGCTCCGCAATCCATGCTGACATGGAGGGAGGCTCCCGCTGTGTGACGGCGCTCCTCGTCTGACAGTTCTTAAATAACGGGGGGGCGGGGCCACCCGGTGACCCCGCCCCCCTCTGACGCACGGTGAATTGACGGGACTTCCCTGTGACGTCACGGGGAATGCCACAGGGAAGTCCCGTCAATTCACCGTGCGTCAGAGGGGGGCGGGGTCACCGGGTGGCCCCGCCCCCCGTTATTTAAGAACTGTCAGACGAGGAGCGCCGTCACACAGCGGGAGCCTCCCTCCATGTCAGCATGGATTGCGGAGCGGCCCGGAGAAGAAAATGAAGAAGAGAAGAAGAGAAGAAAAGAAGAAAAGAAGAAAAGAAGAAAAGAAGAAGAGAAGAAGAGAAGAGCGGGAGCCTCCCCCCCATGCCATGGGTGCGGAGCGGCCCGAGGAGAAGAAGACAGAAGACGCCGCGGAGGAGATGCTGGACGAGAACGCCGGAGGAAGAACCAGAAGAACCAGAAGAGTCAGAAGAACCAGAAGATGAAGCAAGATAGAAGAAAGAAGAAGCATTTAAATAAAGGAATTGTCAAAAACTGTCTCTTGTCATTTTTAACATTTTTGACACTTTTTTCGTGAAATGGTAGGGGTACTTATGTACCCCCTTACCATTTCACACAGGGGGGGGGCCGGGATCTGGGGGTCACCTTGTTAAAGGGGGCTTCCAGATTCCGATAAGCCCCCCGCCCGCAGACCCCCACAACCACCGGCCAGGGTTGTGGGGATGAGGCCCTTGTCCTCATCAACATGGGGACAAGGTGTTTTGGGGGGCTACCCCAAAGCACCCTCCCAATGTTGAGGGCATGTGGCCTGGTACGGTTCAGGAGGGAGGGGGGGCCGCACTCTTGTCCCCCCCTCTTTTCCTGCGGCCTGCCAGGTTGCGTGCTCGGATAAGGGTCTGGTATGGATTTTTGGGGGGACCCCACGCCGTTTTTTTTTTTTTTTTTGGCGCGGGGTTCCCCTTAAAATCCATACCAGACCTGAAGGGTCTGGTATGGAATTTAGGGGGAACCCCACGTCATTTTTTTTTTTTTAATTTTGGCCGGGGTTCCCCTTAATATCCATACCAGACCTGAAGGGCCTGGTATGGAATTTAGGGGGACCCCCACGTCATTTTTTTTTTTTAATTTTGGTTCGGGGTTCCCCTTTGGGGAATTCCCATGCCGTTTTTATCAATGAACTTCTATGTGTATTGTCGGCAATGCAATAGCCGCGGGTAGTTTTAAATGAGTTTTTTCCTTCAAAATGTCATTTTGCTGTCAGACTGTTCTAAACACAGGAAACATGCGCCCCTTTACAGGCACACTATAGACACCCCCCAGGTACGAAATTTAAAGGGATATTACACTTTTATTGTTTGACTTTAAGCATTATTAAAATCACTGCTCCTGAAAAAACGGCCGTTTTTAAAACTTTTTTTTGCATTGATCCATGTCCCCTGGGGCAGGACCCAGGTCCCCAAACACTTTTTATGACAATAACTTGCATATAAGCCTTGAAAATTAGCACTTTTGATTATTCATGTTCGTGTCCCATAGACTTTAACGGTGTTCGCATGTTCGAACGAACTTTTTTCCTGTTCGCATGTTCTGGTGCGAACCGAACAGGGGGGTGTTCGGCTCATCCCTACATATAGGTAAATAGGTGTATGCAGAGGAAACTATTTGCTACCGTGGAGGGAGGGGGGAAATATGAACTTATCTTATTAGTATAAGACATAGTATAGAATGTTGTTACAGGGAGCGTGTTAACATTAAAAAAAGGATCTCTAGATGATATGGTCAGAAGATTTAGACACCGGGAGAATATAAGAGAAAAGGGCTTGGGGAGGAGGGAATCAGAGAGGGGTATCCAGAGTTATTCTGGTCTCTTAGGTAGGTCCCGATATAATGGGGTTGGTTGAACTGGTATTAGTGAGGGGGTGGAGGGGACAGGGCACAGGGTGTGTGCCCAGACCCCCCTACCAGTTAGATGGGATGCTCCAAATGGGGAGATATATTTGGAGTGTCTTGGGGGGGTGGTACAAGATAGTTGTTTGTCTTTTTCCTTTTTTTTTTCCCTCTCCGGCAAATGGCAAAGAACACAATATATGGTTGGTATTTTTTTTTTAGAGATGGCTACACCATTAAAGATTGTATCATATATAGGGATGAGCTTCGAGTTCGAGTCGAACTCATGTTCGACTCGAACATTGGCTGTTCGCAAGTTCACCGAACAGCGAACAATTTGGGGTGTTCGCGGCAAATTCGAATGCCGCGGAACACCCTTTAAAAGTCTATGGGAGAAATCAAAAGTGCTAATTTTAAAGGCTAATATGCAAGTTATTGTCATAAAAAGTGTTTGGGGACCTGGGTCCTGCCCAGGGGACATGGATCAATGCAAAAAAAAGTTTTAAAAACGGCCGTTTTTTCAGGAGCAGTGATTTTAATAATACTTAAAGTCAATCAATAAAAGTGTAATATCCCTTTAAATTTCGTACCTGGGGGGTGTCTATAGTGTGCCTGTAAAGGGGCGCATGTTTCCTGTGTTTAGAACAGTCTGACAGCAAAATGACATTTTGAAGGAAAAAAACTCATTTAAAACTACCCGCGGCTATTGCATTGCCGACAATACACATAGAAGTTCATTGATAAAAACGGCATGGGAATTCCCCAAAGGGGAACCCCGAACCAAAATTAAAAAAAAAAAATGACGTGGGGGTCCCCCTAAATTCCATACCAGGCCCTTCAGGTCTGGTATGGATATTAAGGGGAACCCCGGCCAAAATTTAAAAAAAAAAATGACGTGGGGTTCCCCCTAAATTCCATACCAGACCCTTCAGGTCTGGTATGGATTTTAAGGGGAACCCCGCGCCAAAAAAAAAAAAAAAAAAAAAACCCAAAAATCCATACCAGACCCTTATCCGAGCACACAACCTGGCAGGCCGCAGGAAAAGAGGGGGGGACAAGAGTGCGGCCCCCCCTCCCTCCTGAACCGTACCAGGCCACATGCCCTCAACATTGGGAGGGTGCTTTGGGGTAGCCCCCCAAAACACCTTGTCCCCATGTTGATGAGGACAAGGGCCTCATCCCCACAACCCTGGCCGGTGGTTGTGGGGGTCTGCGGGCGGGGGGCTTATCGGAATCTGGAAGCCCCCTTTAACAAGGTGACCCCCAGATCCCGGCCCCCCCCTGTGTGAAATGGTAAGGGGGTACATAAGTACCCCTACCATTTCACGAAAAAAGTGTCAAAAATGTTAAAAATGACAAGAGACAGTTTTTGACAATTCCTTTATTTAAATGCTTCTTCTTTCTTCTATCTTCCTTCATCTTCTGGTTCTTCTGGCTCTTCTGGTTCTTCTGGTTCTTCCTCCGGCGTTCTCGTCCAGCATCTCCTCCGCGGCGTCTTCTGTCTTCTTCTCCTCGGGCCGCTCCGCACCCATGGCATGGGGGGGAGGCTCCCGCTCTTCTCTTCTTCTCTTCTTCTTTTCTTCTTTTCTTCTTTTCTTCTCTTCTTCTCTTCTTCTTCATTTTCTTCTCCAGGTCGCTCTGCAATCCATGCTGGCATGGAGGGAGGCTCCCGCTGTGTGACGGCGCTCCTCGTCTGACAGTTCTTAAATAACGGGGGGGCGGGGCCACCCGGTGACCCCGCCCCCCTCTGACGCACGGTGACTTGACGGGACTTCCCTGTGGCATTCCCCGTGACGTCACAGGGAAGTCCCGTCAAGTCACCGTGCGTCAGAGGGGGGCGGGGTCACCGGGTGGCCCCGCCCCCCCCATTATTTAAGAACTGTCAGACGAGGAGCGCCGTCACACAGCGGGAGCCTCCCTCCATGCCAGCATGGATTGCGGAGCGGCCCGGAGAAGAAAATGAAGAAGAAGAGAAGAAGAGAAGAAAAGAAGAAAAGAAGAAAAGAAGAAGAGAAGAAGAGAAGAGCGGGAGCCTCCCCCCCATGCCATGGGTGCGGAGCGGCCCGAGGAGAAGAAGACAGAAGACGCCGCGGAGGAGATGCTGGACGAGAACGCCGGAGAAAGAACCAGAAGAACCAGAAGAGCCAGAAGAACCAGAAGATGAAGGAAGATAGAAGAAAGAAGAAGCATTTAAATAAAGGAATTGTCAAAAACTGTCTCTTGTCATTTTTAACATTTTTGACACTTTTTTCGTGAAATGGTAGGGGTACTTATGTACCCCCTTACCATTTCACACAGGGGGGGGGCCGGGATCTGGGGGTCACCTTGTTAAAGGGGGCTTCCAGATTCCGATAAGCCCCCCGCCCGCAGACCCCCACAACCACCGGCCAGGGTTGTGGGGATGAGGCCCTTGTCCTCATCAACATGGGGACAAGGTGTTTTGGGGGGCTACCCCAAAGCACCCTCCCAATGTTGAGGGCATGTGGCCTGGTACGGTTCAGGAGGGAGGGGGGGCCGCACTCTCGTCCCCCCCTCTTTTCCTGCGGCCTGCCAGGTTGCGTGCTCGGATAAGGGTCTGGTATGGATTTTTGGGGGGACCCCACGCCGTTTTTTTTTTTTTTTTTGGCGCGGGGTTCCCCTTAAAATCCATACCAGACCTGAAGGGTCTGGTATGGAATTTAGGGGGAACCCCACGTCATTTTTTTTTTTAAATTTTGGCCGGGGTTCCCCTTAATATCCATACCAGACCTGAAGGGCCTGGTATGGAATTTAGGGGGACCCCCACGTCATTTTTTTTTTTAAATTTTGGTTCGGGGTTCCCCTTTGGGGAATTCCCATGCCGTTTTTATCAATGAACTTCTATGTGTATTGTCGGCAATGCAATAGCCGCGGGTAGTTTTAAATGAGTTTTTTCCTTCAAAATGTCATTTTGCTGTCAGACTGTTCTAAACACAGGAAACATGCGCCCCTTTACAGGCACACTATAGACACCCCCCAGGTACGAAATTTAAAGGGATATTACACTTTTATTGTTTGACTTTAAGCATTATTAAAATCACTGCTCCTGAAAAAACGGCCGTTTTTAAAACTTTTTTTTGCATTGATCCATGTCCCCTGGGGCAGGACCCAGGTCCCCAAACACTTTTTATGACAATAACTTGCATATAAGCCTTGAAAATTAGCACTTTTGATTATTCATGTTCGTGTCCCATAGACTTTAACGGTGTACGCATGTTCGAACGAACTTTTTTCCTGTTCGCATGTTCTGGTGCGAACCGAACAGGGGGGTGTTCGGCTCATCCCTAATCATATAATGTGAAGGGACTGGGCTAACAACATAAAAGGGGCCAACTTTGGCATGAACTACAATATCATGCGGCGGACATAGCATTTCTACAAGAAACGCACTTCAGGGAGAGGTCTATACCTAATATGCCTGGACATATGTTCAGCCACCGGTATCATGCAACATCACCTATTGCCAGGGCAAGGGGGGTTACAATAGCGCTTAAGAAAACTTGCCCATGGGTATTGACGTCTGTTCAAGCAGACAGAGAAGGTCGTTTTTTATTTGTCAAAGGTGTAATGCATAGCCAGTGATACACATTTGCTGCAATTTACACTCCAAATATAGGGACAGTTAACTTTCTTGCCGAAATGTTGAGGACGCTGGAGAAATTTAGGGAAGGGTGTTTGATCTTGGGCGGAGATTTTAATATTGTGTTGGACCCAGGTCTAGACACAACATCAGGGAAAACCTCTATATCTTTTAGAGCCCTAAAGTATTTAAAACAACTCTTACGCACCCAACATTTGGTTGATAGCTGGCAGGTAATGCATAATGAAGTAAAGGATTATAGTTATTATTCTAAAACACATAAAATGTATTCGCGTATCGATGTATTTATGGTAGATCAATTCTATCTAGAAAACGTCTGAAATTGTACCATCGAGGTTATAACTATCTCAGATCACGCCCCAATAACGTTAACACTTTCCCCGATCCAGGCAGGTTATATAGAACGAACTTTGCGATTGAATGAATCATTATTAGATAAAAAAAGTATAACCACAGAACTAACAGCTAAAATAAGGGACTATTTTGAGAGGAATACGCCAGGTGAGGTGTCAGACCAGTCAGTGTGGGAGGCCCATAAATCAGTCATAAGAGGAGAATTAATAGCTTATGGATCCCATATTAAGAAAGAAAGAAAAAAGGAAGTTACAGAGTTATTGGAGAAAATTAATGTACTAGAGATTAAACATAAAAAAACTTAGATCCCTTAGATATTCAACAATTAGGAAACCTTCGAGCAGAACTTACACAATGCCTAGATCGAAGAATAAATAATAAATATAGATACTTTGCCCATAGGTTCTATGAGCAAGGGAACAAATGCGGGCGACTATTGGCTAAACAACTTAAAAAGCAACAAGAATCTAGACATGTCCATAACCTATTAATTCATAACAGAAAGGTAGTGGAAACACAGGCCATAGCGAAAGAATTTCATAGATTCTACAAAACCCTATATAATATTCAGACACTGGAGATCGTACAATCAGAAGATATAGAGGACCAAAGAAGGGAGGTAGTACGAGAGTATATTAGGGAATCATCAATGCCGACCCTATCGGAGACAATTAAAGCAGAAATGGAACACCCAATCACAGCAGAAGAGTTGAGCAGAGCAATAGCAGCCTTACCGACAGGGAAAAGTCCTGGTCCGGACGGTCTGACAAATATTTATTACAAAAAATTTTCTTCGGAGATGATAAAACCACTGTGCAATTATTTTAACTCAATTAATGCAGTTAACCCATTGCCTCCAGAAGCCCTGGTGGCGTACATAACTATAATCCCGAAGGAAGGAAAAGACCCTCAGTACTGTGCCAACTATAGGCCTATTTCTCTGCTCAACTCAGATATTAAACTGCTTGCTAAAATTTTAGCTCTGAGACTGCAAGAACATATAGGGGACTTGGTGCCCCCGGATCAGACAGGTTTTGTAAAAGGACGTGAGGCAAGGGATAATACCATCCGGGCACTTCACCTGCTCCACTGGATACAACATGGCCCAGAGAAAGCTCCAAAGATCGTACTATCGATGGACACAGAAAAAGCCTTCGATAGGGTGAACTGGGGCTTTATGAATGAAGTCTTGAAGGGGGTGGGTCTGGGTGACTGTATGATGGGATGGATAATGGCTCTTTATGCGGATCCAAGAGCAAGGGTTAAAGTAAATGGTACAATTTCAGACTATCTTAATATACAAAATGGAACAAGGCAAGGGTGCCCACTCTCCCCATTAATATTTGCTATAATATTAGAACCATTTCTCTGTAGGATTAGAGGTAATGGGGAGATATTGGGGATAGGTGTTGGGGACATGGAACATAAGGTATCGGCCTATGCTGATGATCTACTGTTCTACCTCTCAACACCTCAGACATCCTTAATGGCTCTCATGCAGGAAGTAGACAGATACGGTCATCTATCTAATTTTGAAATCAATTATGAAAAATCAATACTCCTCCCCAGTCACGTTCCTCAAGAGATGGCAAGGATGCTGAGGAGGGAGTACCCCTTTGTGTGGAAGAAGGACTCCTTGTTTTATTTAGGGGTCCATATTACTTCGGATCAAAAAATGTTATATGATCTTAATTATGCCTCCCTAATGGCAGGGCTAAAGGGAGACTTAAAGAAATGGACAGGACAATATCTAACATGGTTTGGAAGAGTGAGTGCCATTAAAATGTGTATACTACCCAGAATTATCTACATGTTATATACAGTCCCGATTAAACTACCAGGAATCTTTTTCAAACAGATACGGAAGGCTTTTGTAGCATTTGTGTGAAATGGTAAACGACCAAGGCTGACCTATGATCTCCTGCGTAGAAGTAAGGCAGATGGAGGATTGGACCTGCCTGATATATTAGTATACTATAAGGCAATGTCGCTGGTTCAAATCTTGAATTGGTGCCATGACTCCTCTAGTAAAATGTGGGTCCCATTAGAAAAAGCTAAGCTCCCCCCTAACTTGGAATTCTTTGTCAACATGAGATAATCTGAATAAAATAGGAGAGTACTCCCCCCAGGTGTCCCCTTTAGCTCCAATGGAGGGATTCCCATGGTTCCCACCGGGGGAGGGAGGGGGATTCCTGGGGGCATGGGGGAGGGATGGAGATGTCACTTGTGGCAAGTTTGCCCCGCAGGGGACCTTAGCAACTTACCCGGAGCTGGTTACAGCTCTAGGGAATATACCCATATCAGGATGGAGATACAATCAAATGAAAAGCTTTTTTAAAAAGATGAAACCCTCACTAAGACCATTAAATTCAATTACTACATTTGAGAGCCAGTGTGTACGCATGGGGGAAAATAGATATCTGTTATCTCAGATGTATAGCCTGATACTTGGTGCCCAAAAGAATACAGTCCCATACTTTATTAGGGAATGGGAAAGGGAATTAAATAAGGAACTGTCAGATGAACAAAAATATTAAATCAACTTATTCAACGTCCATAAGTTCGTATGTTCAGGAAATGGCCTATAAATTATTGACAAGGTGGTATAGGACACCAGTAAAATGAAATAAGATGTACCCAGCAGCTGATGCCCGGTGCTGGAGAGGGTGTGAGCAAAGGGGTACATTTCTCCACTTGTGGTGGGAATGCCCCAGGATCAAAGCATTTCGGGAGGTTGACCCCTAGACCTATAGAGCTTGCACCTTTGGACTTCTTATTTCACAGAACAACTGGCCCAATTAAAGCTTATAGGAAGAGCATTACACCACACCTATTAAATGTAGCTAAAATATTAATCCCCAGATTCTGGAAACAGATCACCTGCCCAACACTAGATGATTGGAAAAAGGAGGTTAACCGGATAATGGAAGCTGAAAGGTGGATTCATGTAGTTCTCTCTATAGGGCCATTAGTATAACTGCATATGGTCTTAGCCATAAAGGAATAAGGAGCTGAAGTACGAACTATGAACAGGACAGATCTATGCCGGGGTTTTCCTTTTTTTTCTTCTTCTTTTTTTTTTTTTGATTGCTGCTGTCTTCTTCTTCCTCCCCTCCCTCTTTACCACTTTATCTGGATGCCTGCCCCTAATGAAGGGAGAGAGAGAGAGAGAGAGAGAGAGAGAGAGAGAGAGAGAGAGAGAGGGTGAGTTAAGTCATGTGGAGGGGGAGAGTTTGGCACTTGAAGGTGAGGAGTAGTGGGCTGTGAAGTTTGCTTTTTCATAATTAGGGTGCAAACCCCCTTTTTTCTTTCATTTTTTTTGTTTTTTTTTCATACAAGGTATACGTTATATTCTACTATGGCCATTAATGGCCTCCCGCATTATAAGAGGTTGGATAAACACACGGAAGTAGGAGAGGGGACTATAATGTCTTTAAAATTTTTTTTTTTTTTTTTTTTTACACACAAGATATAAGTTATATTCTACTATGGCCATTAGTGGCCTCTTACATTATATGAGGATGGGTAAACACATGGAAGTAGGAGAAGGGACTATTCTGTTTTTATTTTTTTTTTTATGTCACTTAGAATTGAGGAATTAGGCCACGAAGGCCGATATATACAACTATGGGTAATTAATATTATTCACAAGGCACGTAGGGTTGGGTTTGTTTTTTTGTTTTTTTCTCTTTTGTTGTTTGGTTTTGTTTGTGTGTTGGCTTGTAGGTGTTTGGAGTGTCACTGAGGAATTAGGCCATATAGGCGGATATACACAATTATGGGTAACAATATTTAATCACAAGGTATACTTTTTTTTTTTGACACAGAGAGGCACGGCAGGTGAACACATGACCTAAATGGGAAGAATGGAGTGCGAAGGGACAGGGCGGGTATCTACTATGTGATGAGGAGGGGGGAGGAGATGGATAGCTCTCTTTGGATTTTTTTTTTTTTGTTTTTTTTTTTGGGGGGGGGGGTAGGGCTAGTATAACTGGTTAACTGCTGACAAGAGAACCCTGTAACTAGCTTGTCTCTTGTCTACTTGTCTATGCTTAACTTTGTGTATTTATTGTAAAGCATGGAATGACAGAATGCATAATTTTGAATTGTGAAATTTGTAATAGAAAATAAAGAAAAATTTTGATTATAAAAAAAAAACAACAAGTCCTCGATGTACCTTGGCCACACTTTGTTGTGGCTAAGGTACATCGATGACGTTTTTATGGTGTGGAGGGGATCAGAGAAACAACTTATGGAATTTATGTCCAAATTAAATTCTAATGACAGGAATATACGTCTGACCTATTCACACCATTTTGAAACACTTCCCTTCCTTGATTTACAGATCGGTAGATCGGGAAGTAGATTCATTACAAAAACCTTCAGGAAACAGACGGCGGCCAATACGCTACTCTTAGCCCATAGTCATCATCCCAAGTCCTTGATTAATGGGATACCCACAGGGCAGTTCCTGTGAATCAGGTGGAACTGCACTGAGGAGAAAGATTACCAACAAGAGACACGTGAAATGTATAAAAGGTTTAGACTAAGAGGCTACTCTCATCGTTCTCTCAGGAGGGCACAGAAAAAAGCCTCTCTGAGAAAGCGTGTTGAACTCCTTACTACTTCCAAAACTTCTTGCCAGGCGAGTAGTGCTCAGAACTTCCCCAGGATCATCACGAGGTATGGCTCCCAGTGGAAAACAGTACAAGGGATTTTTGATAAACACATTTTGATTTAAAATCTGCCCCACTTATTGCTAACCTAGTGAGTGATAGACCACTCATGATAGCCAAAAGGTCACGGAATCTTGGTGACCCCCTTGTTCACTCTGAGTATACACGTACAATTAGTTCTAACTGGCTTACTAGCTTTACGCCCCCCTCTGGTATGCACGCTTGTGGACACTGCAAGATCTGTAAATTTGTACACCAGACTAATGTGTTCGCCAATCCATGCGGAGGAAAAGATTTTAAAATTAAACAATTCATTAACTGTTCAACAACTCGAGTTATATACATGTTACATGCCCATGCAATAAACATTATATTGGAAAAACGAAACGGGCCCTACGTATAAGGATTGGCGAACACATTGCTGGTATTAAAAAGAAGGATGATGAACGTCCTATCTCTCAACACTTTGCCAAGTTCCACAACCGTGATCCAAGGGGCTTGACTGTAAAAGGAATCTATAGACTAAACCTACCTGCGAGACGTGGGGATTATGACACTATTCTTCTCCAGAAGGAGAAAATGTGGACGTATTATTTGAACTCTATGATTCCGAATGAGTTAAATACAGAGTGCAGCTTGCAGCCTTTTCTGGAGAAATAAATAATGTAAATTACATAATATGAGTGCCTGCTCATTTGCTGCAATCTGTAGTGCAAAATAATAACGAAGCTTCTGAATCTGCTCCTAACTCTGGTGGGGTCTTTTTGTTTTATTTTGTTGTTGTTTTCTGTTTTTGTTTTGTATGTATATTGGCTTCTACTCACTTAATTAGCTCTTATGCTCTTTGTTCATCTATAATTATTGGTGATCGATCATCTATAGTCATTTGGACTTGGTATTAAAAAGAAATTCCCTTGCTGTATGTTCGCTATGTGAGGTGATCTTGGATGACATCTGGTGGTAAATATCTGTAATTTCATCTGATTACCCTGTCTATATATGCTTGATCCACGGACTCCTCCTTGCTCTAAGGAAACCAGCGGTCATTGGCTGGTGAAACGCGTCAGCACGTGACGTCAGCACGTGACATCAGCACGCTATCTCGGAACCACGTGCAAACGCTGTGGATGGAGGAACGGCTGGGACCGAACAGCTGATGACCGGCGCTCTACCAGCTTTACCTATACAGCCTGAACACTGCTTTTCAAACAGGAGTATGGCACTGTATGGACTAACACTCCTAGCCTGAACTTGGGGCTGAGCATGGCGATCCATGGATGCTGGTGACTGACCAGGTGGTGAGAAGAAGTACTGTTGTTATGACTGCCTAATGCCTCTTCATTGCCGCTCATTACCCCCTTTCCTTGCTTGCTGCTGCCATTAATACCGCTGTCTTATCTGCTTAATCTGCATTTGAATCATTCAATTTTGCTGGTCTCGCTTTGCTGTGTCCCTCTGGGTTATCCTTCTAGTGCCCTGATTAGATGCTGTTCTTTATTGGGCTCTAATAGCCCGTTACACGGACTTCCAATATCCTTTCCATCCCCAAATACCCACAACTCCTGAAATACCATGCCTCTGAAAAGTGATTCACAATACTTTATCAACAGCTGCTTGCTGCTTTGAATCAATTTCACATAAGTTTGAATGGTGAATGGTGTATATATGTGGTATGCATAGCTGTGGCTCCCCTCTTTTTAACGACAACGTTGTCATTTTTAATTTTTAGGGTCTGTGATTGACTACCTACCATGGCCCGCTTGCAATATAATTTTTTGTAGTTTATATCTATTTGTGTGGTGTATTTATTATTGTGTTTAATAAAATTTGGCTTGCTTTTTTCAGACAGTGCCTTGGGGTCTTTTTGCCCTCTTAAGAGACATTTGTTCTCTTTGTTTTTTCTGTATGCATTTAGGGCATCCCCTTATGGTATCCCGCCCCCTGTGTGGTTGATTGTCTGTTTTATGCCAATATTCATTGCTAATTATAATTTTGGTGGTTGATCCAGGCAAACTTCATTTTTTTGATAAAAAAAAAAAACAACACTATGTCAAATGCCCTTCCCATCAGCTACGGGACGAGACAGGGCTGTCCTTTGTCCCCTATCCTTTTTGTATTAACCCTTGAGCCTTTTCTCCATAAAATAAAACTCCACCCAGATATACAGGGATTCCATACGCAAACGAAGGAATACAAATATGCTGCTTTTGCGGATGACATACTATTATTTCTTACAAACCTTTTGACCACCCTACCAACTATCCTATCGGAATTCAAAAAATTTCAATCCCTTTCCAACCTTAAAATTACCTCACAAAATCACATGCCCTTAATATCTCACTCCAACAAAATCTAGTAGACTAATGTAAAGGGAACTTCCCCTTCCATTGGAAAAACGACTCAATTACATACCTGGCATACAACTCACATCCAAACTAGCTGACCTTTATACTAAGAACCATCTCCCCCTTTTAAATACACTATCCTCTGACCTTAAACACTGGGAACAAACCCTTATTCTCCTGGTTCGGCAGGGCAGCCATCCTAAAAATGAATGCTCTGCCGAGACTTCTACACATGTTGCATACGATTCCCATCCACATCCCACCTTCCTTCTTCAAGACCTACAGACAAGTATGCTCCAACTTCCTCTGGAGAGACTGGACACACAGACTTAGTTACAATCAACTCACTCACCCGAAACACCTCGGTGGCATTGGACTCCCAAACCTCCAAAATTACCAAACTGCTACCCTTCTTACCAGGATAGGCTGGAATGTACATGCTCCCTACAAAGACTGGATTGCTCTGGAAGCCTCCTTTTCAAACCTGCCCCTACACTCACTCCCATGGATTACCCCCCGACACATCCCATTAAATATCCGCCTCCATCCTTTGATAGGTCCCACCATACAATGTTTTCACCAGACGTGTAAACGCACTGATCTATCCTCCACCCCTGGAGCACTGACTCCAATAAAAGTAAATCCGGACTGTCCCCCAAAAATGCACCAACTATTCCTTGATGATCACTGGTCATTAGACCAAATCAGGGCCCACCAATTCTTCCACCAAGGCGAGATACTCACTGCAGCCCAGATTGCCACAAGACAAGGAAAAACACTGATCCTCCCTGGACATATCTACTAATTGCCCACTATCTTAAATCCCTGAACAAAGACTCTCAGTGCTCAAGACCAATCTCCCCCTTTGAGGATCTCTGCACTAAAACAATACCCCAAACTCACCTTATCTCCTATAAACACAACCACCTCTTTGCTGACCTCAAGGCCAACGACACCCTAGCCTGCAAAAAATGGGACTCTGAACTTTCCATAACACTCACGGAAGAGAATTGGGAAAACATATTCAAGACCATTCACAAAGGCTCAATGAACGTTACCACCCAGGAAAACGGATTTAAAATCCAATCCAGATGGTACCATACTCCTGCAATACTACACAAGTTCAAACCTGACATCCCGAGACCTGTTGGAGATGCCACCAAGATAGAGGTACTTTACTACACATTTGGTGGTCATGCCCCCCTCTACAGCACTCCTGGTCAGATGTTTGCTGCATAACCGCCCAAGTTACCTCCTACAGTCTATATCTAACCCCAGCTCAATTCCTTCTCCATCACTCGCTCTTACCACATTCTTCCTACTATAAATCCCTTACAATGCATATGATTAACACTGCTAAACAATACATCCCCATTCATTGGCACTCAACACAGGTTCCGGCTCTCAGAGAATGGTTCACAAGACTCCAAAAATTTGCCGAAATGGAAAAACTCATTCATATTTAATGAGACACTCCAACAAAATTTAGCCATAAGTGGGCCTGCTGGATACACTTTCAGACAACAGACGAATACTCTACTATTATGAAATCACCCGCTTAGAGAGATTGTCTATCTCCGAAAAACGCACTCAGATTCCTAAAATTCCACCCCGTCCATATGCAACTAAATGAAAGTATTTAAGGGAAGCCAGAGATGATCAACCCTCTTACCCCTCCTCCCCCAACCCTGCCCCCCCTCTCATGTTTCCTCCAGCCTTTGATCATACCTATCCATTATTTCCTCCATTTCTCGGCCTAAAACCTGCCCGATGTCCACTCTAACTGCCGCAATATCTATTTTCAGTGATATTTCAACTTTAGCTAACATCTCTGCCAGCATCTCTTTAATTTGAGGTAAGCCTGCTTGAGCTTTCTCTGATCTTAGATCCTCCTCCATCTCTGGATCCACAGATCCTCTTTTCTTCTGGTCTCCTCTTTGTACTTTGGAGCTTCCTTGGGAGATATTCCCCGCATTTTTTGCCAGCATAACAGGTGTGTCTTTCACCTTTCCTGCTTTAGTATCCTCTTCTGTCATTTTTTTGTTTGCCTGTCCCAGTACGTGCTGAGACTACCTGCCTAGGACTACCATGCCCATCTTCTATTATACTTGTCTCTGCTGACATGTAGCGCTGAATACCTCCTGGGCGCACAGCAGGTGGAGCCCCTTACCCACTTTTCCTGACTTTCCTCTCATGTTTACTTTATTATCAATAGCACCCACTAGGTAAATGGATATTATATGATATTTGTATATATACAATGGGTCAGCTAGCTCTGTATATTAGATATCCTTCAGCAGTGAAATCGCAGTGCATTGCTGTGCAGTGCATTGCTGTATGATGATTGGCCAAAACATGCACCTGACCTGCATGCTTTGGCCAATCCCAGCGCCCTCTGCTAAGAGAGCCAAAATTGGTCAAAGGCAGGGTGCCAATCATGTCTCTGGGGGACTAAGTCCACACCCCACACTATATAAGGCTGATTACAGGGTGGCCCTGTGTAGTGTTGCTGCGTTGGCGTGGACGGAGAGATACCATGGTTTAGATTAAGCAAGCAGGTTATTCAGTTAGTGGCAGTGTATTTGATATATATATATATATATATATATATATATATATATATATATATATATATATATATATATATATATATATATATATACATACATATACAGTATATATATATATATATATATATATATATATATATATATATATATTCTGCATCTAGTGTAGCCTATATCTACAGTTCATTCCGTGGTGTACTATTTCTAATATACTTTAGGCGGTGTATTAATATATACAGTATCTCACAAAAGGGAGTACACCCCTCACATTTTTGTAAATATTTCATTTTATCTTTTCATGTGACAACACTGAAGAAATGGTGCTAAAATGTAAAGTAGTGAGTGTACAGCTTGTATAACAGTGTAAATTTGCTGTCCCCTCAAAATAACTTCTCAAGCTACCAATTTGAGTTGATGTCTTCCCTGGGGGGGAAAGGCTTCGCAAATGCCAGCTGTTTCTCCAGCGTGGCCTTCCCTCTTTATTTTGTTATTATGAGCCAGAATAATGCCATTAATGTCTAAGCCACTGGAAACAAAAGTGAGTACACCCTCAAATGAAAACGTCTAAATTGGGAAGAAATTTGCCAATTTCCCTCCCGGTGTCATGTGACTCATTAGTGTTACAAGGTCTCAGTTCTGAATGGGGATCAGGAGTGTTAAATTTGGTGTTATCGCTCTCACTCTCTTATACTGGTTACTGGAAGTTCAACATGGCACCTCATGGCAAACAACTCTCAGAGGATCTGAAAAAATAAATTGTTGCTCTATATAAAGATGGCCTAGGCTATAAGCAGATTGCCAAGACCCTGAAACTGAGCTGCAGCATGGTGGCCAAGACCATACAGCCATTTAACAGGACAGGTTCCACTCACAACAGACCAAAGGAGTTGAGTGCACGTGCTCAGCGTCATATCCAGAGGTTGTCTTTGGGAAATAGACGTATGAGTGCTGCCAGCATTTCTGCAGAGGTTGAAGGGGTGGGGGGTCAGCCTATCAGTGCTCAGACCATACGCCACACCCTGCAGAAAATTGGTCTACATGGCTGTCACACCAGAAGGAAGCCTCTTCTAAAGATGATGCACAAGAAAGCCCGCAAACAGTTTGCTAAAAACAAGCAGACTAAGGACATGGATTACTGGAACCATGTCCTGTGGTCTGATGAGACCAAGATAAAACTATTTGGTTCAGATGGTATCAAGCGTGTGTGGCAGCAACCAGGTAAGGAGTACAAAGACAAGTGTGTCTTGCCTACAGTCAAGCATGGTGGTGGGAGTGTCATGGTCTGGGGCTGCATGAGTGCTGCCAGCACTGGGGAGCTACAGTTCATTGAGGGAACCATGAATGCCAACATGTACTGTGACATACTGAAGCAGAGCATGATCCCCTACCTTCAGAGACTGGGCCACAGGGCAGTATTCCAGCATGATAACGACCCCAAACACACTTTGAAGATGACCACTACCTTGCTAAGAAGCTATCCAAGAGGGTTAAGGCAATGCTGGAAAATAATGGTGGCCACACAAAATATTGACACTTTGGGCCCAGTTTGGACATTTTCACTTAGTGGTGTACTCACTTTTGTTGCCAGCATTTTAGACATTAATGGCTGTGTGTTGAGTTATTTTGAGGGGACAGCAAATTTACACTGTTATACAAGCTGTACACTCACTACTTTACATTGTAGCAAAGTGTAATTTCTTCAGTGTTGTCACATGAAAATATATAATAAAATATTTACAAAAATGTGAGGGGTGTACTCACTTTTGTGAGATACTGTACATATATATATATATATATATATATATATATATATCTACAGTGCATTCAGTGGTGTACTGTTTCTACACAATACAGTGCAGCCATAGTACAGTTGCTACTACTTTCCTGGTGGTGTACACAGTACACAACACAGTGTAGTGTGGTGTTGCAAAACAAAATATACATCATGTCCAGAAGGCCACTAAGGATAGGCAGATGCTCACAGGTCACTAAAAGAGGGCAAGCAGCCTCTGTGTCTACAGTCAACAGTGCTGGTCATGGACATGGTGCTTCCTCTGCAGGTGGCCGTGGGCCACACTTGTCCTTTTTTTCTGCTGCTGGGGCAGGGGCAGAAAAATTGGGCCTTTGGTGGTGGTGGTGCCACAACACTGTAATCCCTCACAGATACTCTTGTTGGGCGCAGGAATGGGCCCTGCCGTGAAATATTCGATCAAAAATTGTAATTACATGCCCCTGATAAATGTAGAAGAATGGATTTTGTATAGATATATGTTTAGTCTGTCTTGTTTTTATGCTTCTCTTTTTTCTCAATAAAATAAATAAGAATTTTATTATAAAACATAATTGTCTTGTTCGCCTAAAAAGTCCCGCTGTACCGGGGGTACTTGGGTCCCCTTTTTGGGGTTCCCATTCTTCTATATCAATTTGGGATGTTGGCAACATATTGAGGGTGAAATAATTTTCCCTTCTGTGGTTCATCACATATATATATATTGCCCCTGATAAATGGGGAAAGAAAAATTAGGCCTTAGGCAGTGGTGGGGCCCTAAACCAAAAATATTGTTGGAAACTAGCATCATCAAGATTGAGGAGGAATAGGATAGTCACTCAGCATAGGCAGTCTTCAAGGGATCCCACAACCATAGAAAAATCAATCAGTTACATAAGCATCAGGTGCTTGATAGCTGCTGATCCAAAACTGATTCATTTTTATGAATGTGAGCCTATCAACGGAGTCTGTGGACAGGCACACTCTATGATCCGTTACAAACCCTCCAGCAGCACTGAATGTGCATTCAGAAAGAACGCTGGATGCAGGACAGGCCAGTAGTTCAATTGCATATTGAGCAAGTTCTGGCCAGTGGTCCATCCTCAAGACCCAGTAACCCAGTGGATGCTCTGTTGGAAAGGACTCCAAGTCTGCTCTTGCTCCTAGATATTCCTGCACCATGTAATGCAGACGCTGGCGATGGTTGCTTGAACTGATCAGACCTTGGCGCTGAGGACTGAAAAATTGTCTAAAGGCATCGGTCAGCCGGCCACCTTCTCCACCGCTCTTCCTCTGACTGAACGAAGCCTCAGCAACACGTTGGCCAGCACCAGGAAATTGTAACCTCCCAGGGTCTGGAAATGCGTTGCACAAACCTTTCTTCAAGGCCTCCTGAAGATATTTCATTCTCTGCTCCCTCTGCAAATGCAGGATGAGTTCTGCAACCTTACCCTTGTAACGTGGATCAAGAAGGGTTGCCAGTCAGTAATGAACCCTCTCCTCCCTCTGGGTCACTAAGGATCACATGATCCGTAACAACCTCCTCCCAGCCACGTACAACTCCTTGGGTTTCTGGGGACTGAAAACCATCCCTTGAAGACTGCTGCTGAGTGTTATTCTCCAAGTCCATGCTGACACAATCCTCCTTCTCCTCTTCTTCCTGTGTGAATGGTGGGCCCGCAGGAAAACTATCTGGATAAAGGAGGGCCTTGAGAGGTAAGGAAGTCCTCCTCTTCCTCCCGCTGTTCTGTCTCAAGTGCCCTGTCCATGATTCCATGAAGCGTGTGCTCCAACAGGAAGACTAGAGGGACAGTGTAATTGATGCATGCATTGTCGCTGCTCACCATCCTTGTGGCCTCCTCAAATGGTGACAAGACAGTGCATGCATCCTTGATCAGTAGCCACTGGTGTGGAGAAAAGAAGCCAAGCTCCCCTGACCCTGTCCTGGTGCCATACTCACACAGGTACTCATTGATGGCCCTTTGCTGCGTGTGCAGCCGCTGCAGCATTGCCAACATCGAGTTCCACCTGGTGGGCATGTCACAAATGAGTCGGTTGGTGAGCAGGTTGCATTCCCTTTGAATGTCAGCCAGCCAAGCACTGGCATTGTATGACCAGCGGAAATGACCACAGACTTTTCTGGCCTGCCTCAGGAGATCCTGTAAGCCTGGGTACCTGCTCAAGAACTGCTGCACCACCAAAATTCAGGACGTATGCCAAACATGGGACATTTGTCAAGTGTCCCTGTCGGAGGGCGGAGAGAAGGTTGGTGCCATTGTTGCCTACAACCATTCTTGGCTGAAGCTGGCATGGCGTCAACCACCTCTGAGCCTGCCCCTGCAGAGCTGACAGAATCTCTGCCCCAGTGTGGCTCCTGTACCCTAAGAAGACCAACTCAAGCACTGCATGGCATCCTCCGTGAAGGAAAGGTAACATCCCTGCCTATGCCTGCTAGACCATGAGTCAGCGGTAATATGCACCTTACTGCTGACCGCTCCTTTCCAATGAGGCCAAAACATTGCCTTCCACATGCCGGTAGAGAGCTGGAATGGCCTTCCGTGAAAAGAAATGGCATTTTGGAACCTGCCACCGAGGTACAGCACATTCCACATATTCACAAAAGGGGGCAGAGTCTACCAGCTGATAAGGCAGTAGTTGCAGCGCTAGCAATTTGGCCAAGCATCATTCAGACGCTGAGCATGTGGATGGCTGGGACCAAATTTCTTTTTATGCTTTAACATCTGGGGTAGGGAAATTTGCCTGCTAAAATCAGATGGTGGTGTACTGATAGCAGATTGGCTGCAAGTACTTGGGACACCTATTGCTATACCTTCATTCCTCTCAGTGCAGGTTTTTGAAAGCACTGGAGGTGTAGTGAGGTTGGAGATCCGAGATGAGGAGCAAGGAGAAGTCTGCCTTTTTCTTTGATGTTGGTCTTTCAAGTGCTGTTGCCAACGGACTGTATGGCAGGTCATCATATGTCTAGTCAAGCATGTGGTGCCCAAGCGGCTGCTGTTCTGGCCAAGTTTGATCCGCTTCAGACAGGTTGCAAACAGCAACAGTGTAAACCGCTGCACACATGTCAAAAAAGGCCCACACCAAGGAACTTTTTTAATCAGTGGGGAGTCAGCAGCGCCCTGCACCTGCGGAGCTCTGCGGTGTCATGCAGTAGGGTGACTGCCCTTAAGCTGCCCCCAGAGTACATCCTGCCTCATTGGAGTTGTGCCCCCACCTCCTCCTTTCTTCTCTCAGGCACCCAAGTACAGTCAGTGACCTTTTCATCCCCTCCCTCCTCGTCACTCGAGCAAACTTGGAAGTATTCTGCAGCTGGGGGAACATGACTGCCAGTTTCTTGTCCTTCTTGGGCACTCTCTTTCTCTAGGCTCACGTTACTCCCTTCCTCGACCTGGAAACCAACATTGGAGCCTTCAAATTGCTGCGCATCCTCCAGCAGCATATACCTGACACTGTGGTCGAATAATTCTGGGGACTTCATCGTGCATGATGGTGGCGCTACGGAAGAAGTGACTGTGGACAAGGAGCCAGTGGAATAGGCTGCTTGGCAGCTGTGTTGGAAGGCAAACTACTCTGAGCCTTGGTGACAGAGGATGAGGAGGATGAGGATGGCTTTGTTATCCACTCCACCAACTCTTCTGCATGTTCTGGCTCAATAACACGGCCAGCAGTAGAAAAAAAGGACAAGCGTGCCCCACGGCCACATGCAAATGATACACCATCTCCACGACCAGCACTGTTGACTGTAGACACAGAGGCTGCTTGTCCTCTTTTAGTGGCCTGTGAGCGTCTGCCTCTTCTTGGTAGCCTTCCAGACATGGTGTATATTTTGTTTTGCAACACCACACTACACTGTATTGTGTACTGTGTACACCACCAGAAGTGTAGTAGCAACTGCACTACGGCTGCACTGTATTGTCTACTGTGTACACCACCAGAAAGGTAGTAGCAACTGTACTACGTCTGCACTGTATTTTAATTACAACTTTTGATCAAATATTTAACAGCAGGGCCCATTCCTGCGCACACCAAGAGTAACTGTGAGGGCTTACAGTGTTGTGGCACCACCAAAGGCCCAATTTTTCTGCCCCTGTTTAACAGGGGCATGTAATTACAATTTTTTATATAATATTTAACAGCAGGGCCGTTCCTTGCCCAACAAGAGTAATGCCGCGTACACACGATCGGACATTCCGACAACAAAATCCATGGATTTTTTCCGATGGATGTTGGCTCAAACTTGTCTTGCATACACACGGTCACACAAATCTTGTTGGAAATTCCGAACGTCAAGAACGCGGTGATGTACGACGGCACTAGAAAAGGGAAGTTCAATACCAAGTGTGCCACTCTTTGGGCTCCTTCTGCTAATCTCGTGTTAGTAGAAGTTTGGTGAGAGACGATTTGCGCTTTTCAGCCTCATGCTTTTCCGATTATTACTGCTCTTCAGTTTGTGCTTGTGGGTTAGTATCTGGTTGTCAGTGCTTGCCCCCCAAAGCACCCACGAGGTCCGTATCAAATATATGGAGTACTTTGCGGGTAAGGGGGCCATTGATATGCCAGAAAATGTTTACTGTACACACATATATATATATATATGTACATTTTTTTATTTATACTGAAACAATATTTCCTTTGATTTACTGCTTGTGTTTCTTTTAGCTGTCTCTTTGGTTCTCCAATGGGCTTTTTTTTCGGACATTTTCTTCAATAGTGCAAACATAATTTTATTGACACGAGATGACAATCTATTTTTCAGTGAACTATTATTATGTTGTGGGTCTGCTACACACACACCTTGTTTTTGTTGTTAAAGAATGTAATGCAGATTACTGTTAAAAATATACATCATTTTCAGCACCATGAATGAATTTTGCAGAGTCACGAAAATGGCATGATTGTGGTAAATTATAAAGCATTGTGGGAGTTATTTACTAAAGGAAAATTCACTTTGCACTCCAAGTACACTGCAATAGTGCGCATGAAACTGCACTTGAAACTGCACAGAAAGTGCACTTGTAATGCAAAGTGGATTTGCCTTCATTAAATAACCCTCATTTCAGTGTAAACACCAACTTAGTGCAAAAAATGATATTGAGCATTGAAAGAAGAAGCCACACATTGTTGAGTATAAAACGTTTTACTCTGCACATTTACATGTGCGTTAGAAAAGGGTTTTTGAACAAACCAACATATTTTAGTAATAACATTTTTTTTTTGAACAGTACAAATAGCCTTTTTTGTGTTAAAACAGGCATGTTTGAAACCATAAAATATTACACAACTCAGGAACTTACAAAGTTCAACTTTGACAAAGTGAAGGCAATATCAGACATTAGTATATCCAAACTTTGTTGATATTGCCTTCATCAGATGGGGTGAAGTCACCCCTGTGAAAGCCAAATTTTAAAGATGCACACAAATTGACAGTCAAAATTGGGATTTCCCTCCTGATCCCATGCCTACTTTATTTGTGAGGAAGGGGTTGCTCCCCCAAAACGCGTACTTTGATATCCCGTGATGGCAGATAGCACATGTTGACACATGACACATTGTGTGCATCTTCAAAATTTGGCTTTCCAAGTTTTGGAGAAAAGTTAGGAAAATAGAATGAATTTGATAAATGTTGGTGTGTTTTCAATTCTGCCTAAAACATCAATGGTGTTTTTGAGTCTTTTTTCCACATCATTGATGTCTTTCTTCATCTTCTGGAAATCACGATTGCACACCATGATGTTCCTGATGAGGACTTGGTTACTTGTGAAATTTGTTTCTTCTTTCACAACATCCACATCACCTAAAAATAAAAAACACCATGTATTATTAATATGCAGGCATCTATCTATTACCTGAAGCTGTGGTCTCAGACACTCACTGTTGTGGTCACTATTTCGCCCACTTCATAAACTTCTCCTTCCTCCACATCATGAGGTTGTGGTGTGTGAGTTCCCCTTCTTTAGGAGGTTGGGGGTCCCTGGTGACCTCAGATGTCCTGAGTCTTTTCTCCCCTATGTGAATAAAATAAAGATATACTTAGCACACAGATATTTGAAGCAAAAAATAGGAATATGAAACATTGCTTGGAAGTGTCGTACAATTGTCTGTTTTGACAGAGTTCAAAGCTGAAGACATGATTTTTTCCCTTTACAAATCTGGAATACTTACCTTTTTTGTTAAAGTATCACATATGTAGAGACCCCTAGTATCCACTGGAGCACCTGTGTGGGACACCCTAAAAAGTTTGTTCTGGTGTCCCACACTAGTGCTCCTGCGTCCAGATGTGTAAACAGCTGCTGAGTATCCTCTCCTTACACTGAATCAAGTTTACATTTCATTCTAGTTACAAACCCATCTAGACATCAATGTACTAAACTTCTTTTAGGACAAATAGGCATGACCAAATGTAGTTAAATAAAACCAAAGAATTTCCAAGCTCAACTTACCAACCAGCCTGTGACCAACCAAATTAACCTGCCTAACAGTATGCGTTAAAAACAGGGGTTTAGTTGCACACATTTGCAAATACATGCATAAGCTGCAGGCCATGGCAAGGCACCCTGTATCCTGCAGACCCTAACTCTAAATTTGAAGAGTCTCCACAACGGGAGCACATGTATTCTAATGGATAAGATGAAGGGCAGATGACTGGAGGGAGCCCAACCCCCCTTAAAGGCGCAGGAGTACACTGAACACCCAGCACATTACACAATGGCAGAAAACCAAAGAATTTCCAAGCTCAACTTACCAACCAGCCTGCGACCAACCAAATTAACCTGCCTAACAGTATGCATTAAAAACAGGGGTTTAGTTGCACACATTTGCAAATACGTGCATAAGCTGCAGGCCATGGCAAGGCACCCTGTATCCTGCAGACCCTAACTCTAACTTTGAAGAGTATCCACAGTGGGAGCACATGTATTCTAATGGATAGATGAAGGGCAGATGACTAGAGGGAGCCCAACTCGTTTGCCCTTCCAGTGCTCCTTGCTGTGAAGACCAGTTATAGGTGGGGGCAGTGACTTTTTTTTGTACCAAATGCAGTTAACCTGCATCTGCAAAAAACATCGTATTAGTGGGCGAACAAACGATGTTTCCTACGAACGATTACTGTGCCCACGAACCTGAAACTTGCCATTTTAAACTGTACAACAGTAAAGAAAAGCACATGGAGGAGCACGAACGTAAGAAGAAGAATAGGAACAGCACTCTCTTGATTCTTCTGTACTGATCCTGCTCCCTCAATTTGATGTCTGACCATCGTTTCCTCAGATGATCCTTGGATCGCCATACCCCAAAATTCTTCGGCAGACTTTTCACAACTTTAGTCACAATCTTGGCCTTTCTCACATTTGGGTTTGGGTAAGGTCCATGCTTCCCATCATAGTCAGCCCTCTTGAAGATGTCCACCGTCTCCACCATCTCTATAAAGGCCATATATCTCTATAAAGGCCATATTTGAAACCTTAAATATCCTCCGGGATCAGAAAGTTTGTAGCTCCAGGCTTTCATTGCTGCTACTCTCAGGCACCTGCTTTGTCTCCGCCATGTGCTCTCCCACTGCGCAGAAAGACAAGGGGCGGGGAATAAACTAGAAAGAACGTCTGGGGCGGGCGGAGTTTCATGCATGCTCAATGTATATAAAGCATAATAGGCATGCGTCCTACGTACGATCTGTGAGAGGAGGAAGGTGTATCGTAGGCGCCGATCGTTCTAATGAAGGTACAATTTTAACTTGGTGCATCAGTGGCCTATACTGCTTAAAGATTGAGACCTATATTGGGACAAGATTAAGAGAGTTTAGCCTGACATTAGGGTTTGTCTTGTGTTGTGTCTTGCAGATAAAATGGATCCATTGAATGATCAGGGCTTTATCCCCATATTCATTGATATGTACAGGGAGCTGCCCTGTCTGTGGCAGGTAAACCACCCCTTTTATAACAATCAAAAAAAGAGGAAGGCAGCGCTGGATCAATTGCTGGAATTTGTGAAGCCGGTGATCCCCACAGCAGACATCCCCTATTTGAAGGCCCTAATTGGTGGCATGAGGAGCACTTATAATAGGGAACGCAAGAAGGTCCAGGATTCCCAGAGATCAGGAGCTGCAGCAGATGACATTTATGTCCCCAGACTGTGGTACTATGACAGACTGCATTTTCTGGCAGGCCAGACTAAACCCAGGCCAACACTCTCCAATCTTCCTTCAAGGCTTCCTTCCACCCCAGCTGAGGCTTCCAATGTTCAACCTGGACCTTCCAGCCAGGAAGAAGTGGAGGAGCCCAGCTTGAGCCAGGTATAGCATTGTTCTACATAATTTTTGTCAAATAATTAATGATGTTAACTAGATGTTATTATTGATCAGTATTTTCTGATTTTACAAAGTTTTTTACATATCAATAGACAGTAGTGGCCACAAATGATTGGGACAAGAATAAAAAATACTGGGGTCAGAATCATAGTCTTTTGGGGGCGTGGCTTGCACACGATCGAGATGGCCGCTTAAGCCCATAGCTCTGACTGAAGACCAGGGAAAGAGCTACGAATACAGCGAAATATCACACACCGAGAGCCACCACAAAGCTCCACACAACTGCAAGAGACCGATCAATGCAGTCCCGCAAACGAAAAGAAGAACGACAGCCTAAGAAACTTACAGACTTCCTCACTATGGCAGCGACGGCCGGGGAGAACTGGCAAGATGGCGCCAGTGAAGATCAGTCTCAGCCCTCATCCTCCTATACTGATCTCCCAGGCAACAATCCTGGTGCATGGGAGGCAGAGGACAATCCGCCACTTGCACAAAGGTCGCCACCTAACAGCCCGTCACTGAACAGCCCAGCAAAGGCACGGATGCGTCTGGATCCCGCTGCACAGGCCTAAGGCGCGGCAAGTACGGCATCTCCTCAGGACCAGGTAGGCCTCAATCTATCATCCTCTATAGTGAACTACCCCACATCTGGCCAACCAGTCCTGGATACCACAATGAAGGACATGCTCCTTTCTTACAAACTCCCCTCATGTTAAAAGTATCCACCATGTTTGGCAGTTTCACATCTGAACTATAGGGGCTAGGTGACAGAGTCCAGCACATAGAGCACAAACTGGATGCCTGTACCACAACAGTGAATGAACTCATAGACGCCCATAAAGACCAAATAGATGACACAGAGTGGATAAAAGCTAAACTCGCAGACCTCGAGGACCGCTCGAGGAGAAATAATGTCAAAATCAGAGGAATACCTGAATCTATTACCCCGATCGAACTGCAGGAATTTGCAGGAGACGTGATTGTGAAAATATTACCCAAGATATCACCGATCGAATGTACCATTGATCAGGTTCACCGCATTTCAAAACCAAAACACCTGGAAGCATCGATTCTCAGAGATGTATTAATGAAAATTAATTTCGACCCCACTAAAGAGAAACTAATGACCAAAGCAAGAACAATGCCTGAACTCCCTACTCCTTACAATTCGATTTAATTGTTTACTGATCTCTCACAGTACACCCTTAACAAATGGTGCCAGATGAAAACAATCAAAAAGGCTCCTAACAACCATAAGATATCATATAAATGGCGCCACCTGGCCACAGTAGTGATCACCAAAAATGGGGCGGTGTACACAGTTTCAAACCTTAACGACGGATTATGAATCCTACAATCCTGGGGGATAATCCTTAAGCTCCCTAACCCTAAGATGAAGGCTCCTATGGGACCTCCGCAACATGGCCTCCAAAATAAGGTTTCTCGGCAATCAAAAAAATACAACAGGGACACCTGTTAATTTGCAGAGACTTGTATTGCACTTTCACCTATTATTGTTTGGCGCTTGTTAATATAATTAATAATACAATGGATATTTATCTAGTCTTGGTAATTGAGAAATTGGATAAGGAAAGGGCCCGGAGGATAAGCAGGAGGTAAGGGGCAAGTAGTAACATGGTGGGTTCTCTTTTCCAAACATGTTTAATAGTCAGCATTCTACAAAATCAGATGCATGCTCTGGGAGGCCCACCAGTCTGATATTATTGTAATACAGGCATTTTTTGAGATTCTATGATTTCTGTATGTGGTAGTAATCTTATGCATGGTTGTAGGTTGGTGCAGCACTGTGCGGCAGTAGAAAACATATAGGGTCACAGCGAAGCGAAACAGAATTATATTGTAATTGAAGTTCTACAATACATGACAAGGCAACTGGACCAGGAAAACTCACAGCATGTAAAAGCAATCTGTCAGTAAAAGTAGGCCTTGGGTGTGCCGACAACATGTGTCTCGAGGGGCAGAATGTTGCCTGGCCATATAGGGAGGCTTCCAGATAGCATGGGGTGTCCCTGCACTTTCCCTACTCCTCCAGAACCTCTCCCTGATATTTAGCACTTTCCCTGCCAGACACGGTCACTTTCAAATCTGTTTGAAAAGGGTGTACTATGTCTTGTAGCTCGATTACATGTCCCTCCAGTGATGAAGTACCTTCCCACGCTTTTTGTAAATCATGTCTGAGAAGTGAAATGCAGTGCATTGAAACTCATCTCCACCATAAGGTATTCTGATTCAGACCAGCTAGTGCTTAAACCCTACACCTTGGGTCAGCCTACTTCATCTGCCAGGGTGACCTGCTCACGTATGTTTCCTGTTGGTTGGTGTGAGCCTCTTTACTGCTATAACTACTGGTCTTCGAGCCTGACCCCTGCCCATGACAGGGGAGTTGTGAGGAATCTCCATCACTGTCAAGGCTGGGCTCACTAGTGAAGTTCTCTAATCTGGCTTGTCACCATCTCCTGCACTTTCTCTCTGGTGTTGCAGCCTCCATGTAGTGTCTGGGCACAGCTGCCACCATCTTGCACACCTTGTTCCACAGTGCTAGAGCCCTTCCTTGTTATGCTGCTGGGGATTGTTGTCAGGTCAGTAGTAGAGAGAGGGCAGGAGCCAGTGAGCACTGTCAGGCAAAGTTCACACTAAGCACTGGTCCTGCAGGCACCAGAGCTCTGCAATTCAAGTTTTTCTACATGAGCCACCAGCTTCGTCCCCGGCAATCACATTTTTAATAAAGCTGACCTTGTACCTTCAGGTGAGGTCCGCTTTTTCAGCAAAATGCTGTTCACTTTTTCTTTGACTTCCATAGTGCAGGGGTTGACAACATCCTGCTACTGACAAGAGCCTGGGAATGCTGAGTAGCCCAAATCTCATGGGAAGATGCTGCTGCACAGTGTAGAATCTTCATCTAGAGAGATTGGGGCTACTTAACGGTCTCTGGGATCTGGTCAGGAGGATGACATCACCCGGGCCCAGGCTCAGCCGGAGAAAGAGAGAGGAAAGGTAAATATATTATCTAACTACCCACCCACATTGGGTTTTTAGTCTCTATTAACTACACATAGAGTCTTAAATATATCTAAAGCTAAAATGGTTTTGGATAGAGCGTGGAGAGGTTAAAACCCCTGTGAAAATTTTGAATGCCACCATTGGGATATTTCCCTTCACTTCCTGTAAAAATCAGGGATTGAGAGAAAATCTCTCAGGACTGTTGGGAGCTACAGTATATCACAAAAGTGAGTACACCCCCTCACATTTTTGTAAATATTTTATTATATTTTTTCATGTGATAACACTGAAGAAATGACACTTTGCTACAATATAAAGTAGTGAGTGTACAGCTTGTATAACAGTGTAAATTTTCTGTCCCCTCAAAATAACTTCTCAAGCTACCAATTTGAGTTGATGTCTTCCCTGGGGGCCAAAGGCTTCACAAATGCCAGCTGTTTCTCCAGTGTGGCCTTCCCTCTTTATTTTGTTATTATGAGCCAGAATAAATGGAGATTTTTTTTTTTATATGAAAATACTTGCTGATGTGTTTTTCTTCAAATAGGACAGTTTTTTTGTGAGTAGGCAGGTACATTTAAAAAAATACAATGTCAAATTAACAAGGGACACCAACACCAAGCAACCTCCTTGAGGTTTACAAATACAAGATAATAATGGTGTTGTGGAAATGTGACATACAAAAAAAAAAATGGAGATGACTATAAAATAATAAAAAAAAAATACAACAGGCGATCTTGATTAAAGAAAAATAAAAAATGACTATAAAAAAATGTTAAAATATTATTATGGAGATCTGGCTTTAAAAACAAAAAAGATTATTCACGAGATCACGAGAAAAAATAAAGAAATCAGTTTGCGAGAACTCTGTGTGAATATGAGCAGCAAAACAACTTCATTCTTATAGCATTATAAAGAAGAAGAGAATGCTCTGCATTGAAAGATGTAAAAATTTGCAGTGTGACAAATGTGCCATCTCCATTACGAACGGTCATTTTACCAGACTGAGCGGCTCTGTCTCGTACTTGATTCTGAGCATGCATGTTTTTTTGCGTGTCGGAATTGCATACACACATTTCCAATAGAAACTTTTTCCGTCTGAAAAATTGAGAACATGCTCTCAATCTTTTGCTGGCGGAAATTCGTCCAGCAAAAGTCCGATGGAGCATACACACAGTCGCATTTTCCGACCAAAAGCTCTCATTGGTCTTTTGCTGGCCGAACTTCCGATCGTGTGTACGCGGCATAAGTTTCGAGGTAGTTAAACGCTGAATGAATGACATTATGGTCAATGAGAAATAATAGCCAATTTGCTAGATACTCACAAAAAAATTCTCAAAGTCTGGCAACCTTGGATGTCCCATGTTCAGCCATCACGATTCGACAATCTCCTTGTGTTGATTTGATAACCCTGATCCACTGATCCCTGAGACTCTTTTCACTTTTTTTTTTCTCCTTCTTTCTTTTCTGGTCTTTTGTTTTGCCTTCAGCTTTCCCCCCCTTTTTTTTTTTTTTTTTTCCTATCTTTTCTCTGTTTCTTCTTTTAATTAGTGTGCAAGCTTATTAGGCCATTAGGACAATACCTGGTTATGACATTGGCCTCTTTGTTTTTTTTTCACTGCAGAATTGCAACTTCTCTCGTCTGACACTTAAACTGGACTTTAACCCTCCCACAGCACTCTCCTCCTCTCCATCCTGCTCCTCCTTTGCAGCACCGATATCATTTTTTGTTTGTTTACTTACTTGTCTTTCTGGGCATCAAAGGCTCAGCCCACTCCTTGGTTTCCAGAATTCGCCTAGGCAAATGACGTGGTGCCCCCAGTGCCTCCTGGGATGCATGACATGCAGTCCCATTCAGAAAAGAGAAGGGGGGCGGGCTTAGCGGTGCCTGCACCCAGAAGAACCGGCAGCTGTCACAGACAACATGGCAGTGCTGGACCCGTGCAGTGGCTGCAGAGAGGAGGATCCCAGCAGCTCAGTGCTGGACCCCCTGGCTAGGTGAGTATGCTTACTCTGTAGAAGACAGTTAAGCAGGGAAAAAAATGGTGGAGGGGAGGGAAAAGGCTGCAGTTCTTCTTTAAGGCACTCTTTAGAGACAAAACTCTAATTTGATGGATTGTAGTAGACGTGCAATTCGTTTCAGTCCGGATACAAATTTAATGCCTGCCGCACCACCGGACCCTAGAAAAAAAAAGATCTGCCCACGAGGACGGCTGACCGCCAAATGCCTCCTCCACCGTTTGACAGTCCTTGTGATATCACCCACCGATGCATGCTGGGTCGGTGATGTCACAAGGGGGTGGTGCCACCAGGTGACATCGTCAGATGGTTCCGCTTCTTACCTATTTAAGAACTGTTAAATGGCGGAGGAAGCATTCAGCGGTCAGAAATCCTCGCGGGCGGAGCTTTTTTCTTTTCGGCTCTGGCGGTGCAGCGGGCATCGTGATTGACATTGTTTTTTTATTTTTATTAATAAAGAAATTGTCAAAAACATGTGTACTGTTTTTATTTATTTTAACCGCTGGCAACAAAAGTGAGTACACCTCTAAGTGAAAATGCCCAAAGTGTCAATATTTTGTGTGGCCGCCATTATTTTCCTGCACTGCCTTAATACTTTTGGGCATGGAGTTCACCAGAGCTTCACAGGTTGCCACTGGAGTCCTCTTCCACTCCTCCATGACAACATCATGGAGCTGGTGGATGTTAGAGACCTTTGCGCTCCTCCACCTCCTGTGGAGGATTCCCCACATATGCTCAATGACACAACAAAGCTCTTAGTTCACTCGCTGGTCATCTCTCGCTTCGACTACTGCAACTCCCTTCTCATTGGCTTACCTCTACATAGTCTATCACCTCTTCAATCCATCATGAATGCTGCTGCCAGACTCATCCACCCTGCCAATCGCTCTGTCTGCTACCCCTCTCTGTCAATCCCTCCACTGGCTTCCGCTCACCCAACAAATTAAATTCAAAATATTAACAACTACTTACAAAGCCATCCACAATTTAGCCCCCAGCTACATCACTAGCCTAGTCTCTAAATACCAACCTACTTGTTCTCTACGTTCCTCTCAAGACCTCCTGCTCTCTAACTCCCTCGTCACCTCCTCCCATGCTCGCTTTCAGGACTTTTCCAAAGCCTTTCCAATCCTATGGAATGCCTTACCCCAAGCTGTCCGCTTAACTCCTACTCTATTAGCTTTTGGACGATCCCTGAAAACCCTTCTTTTCAGAGAAGCCTACCCTACCAACACCTAACAACTGTTTTTTCATTTTCTCCATCAGCTTACCCCCCACAATTATTACTTTTTGTTTCCACTTGACCCTCCCTTCTGGATTGTAAGCTCTAATGAGCAGGGCCCTTTGATCCCTCTTCTATTGATTTGTATTGTAAGTGTACTGTCTTCCCTCATGTTGTAAAGTGCTCCACAAACTGTTGGCACAATATAAATCCTGAATAATAATAATAATAATAATAATAATAATAGGGTTTAGGTCTGGAGATATACTTGGCCAGTCCATCACCTTTACCCTCAGCTTCTTTAGCAAGGCAGTGTTTGTCTTGGAGGTGTGTTTGAGGTCATTATCATGTTGGAATACTGGCCTGTGGCCCAGTCTCCGAAGGGGGGATCATTCTCTGCTTCAGTATGTCAAAGTACATGTTGGCATTCATGGTTCCGTCAATGAACTGTAGCTCCCCAGTGCCGGAAGCACTCATGCAGCCCCAGGCCATGATACTCCCACCACCATGCTTGACTGTAGGCAAGACACACTTGTCTTTGTACTCCTCACCTGGTTGCCACCACACACGCTTGACACCATCTGAACCAAATAAGTTTATCTTGGTCTCATCAGACCGCAGGACATGGTTCCAGTAATCCAAGTCCAGTAATCCAAGTCTTCAGCAAACTGCTGGCTTTCTTGTGCATCATCTTTAGAAGAGGCTTCCTTCTGGGACGAAAGCCATGCAGACCAATTTGATACAGTGTGCGGCATATGGTCTGAGCACTGACAGGCTGACCCCCACCCCTTCAACCTCTGCAGCAATGCTGGCAACACTCCAAAAAACAACCTCTGGAGTTCTTTGCCATGAGATGCCATGTTGAACTTCCAGTGACCAGTATGAGAGATTTGATAACACCAAATTTAACACACCTGCTCCCGATTCACACCTGAGACCTTGTAACACTAATGAGTCACATGACACCGGGGAGGGAAAATGGCTAATTGGGCCCAATTTGGACATTTTCACTTAGGGGTGTACTCACTTTTGTTGCCAGCAGTTAAGACATTAATGGCTGTTTGTTGAGTTATTTTGAGGGGACAGCAAACTTACACTGTTATACAAGCTGTACACTCACTACTTTACATTCTAGCAAAGTGTCATTTCTTCAGTGTTGTCATATGAAAAGATAATAAAATATTTACAAAAATGTAAGGGGTGTACTCACTTTTGTAAGATACCGTACATAATTTTGCCCATATCTATTGTTAATCACTTATAACTGTATTAATCACACAGTCTATTCCCTAAATATATATTCTAAGCCCACACAGTATCACCACGTCCATTCCACCATAGCATCTGCCCTCCTATAAATCCCACTCCCGCCTTACCACCCTCACCCTCCTACTATTCCTAATGTCTGGGGACATCGCACCAAACCCTGGCCCTCCCACACCTAATTCCCAACGCCAAGATCGGCCATCTACCTCCTCCAACAGTAGTCGTAACTTCAACCTTCTCATCCCAATTCCTCTGATTCCACAAGTCAGCCCCCCTCTTTCATGTGCCCTTTGGAATGCCCGTTCAGTCTTCAACAAAATAGTTTCTGTCAATGACCTTTTCCTCTCCAAATCCCTTGATCTATTTGCTATAACTGAAACCTGGCTCCAGGAATTCGATACTACCTCTCCAGCTGCACTGTCCCACAGTGGCCTTCTCTGGACTCACTCCACCAGACCCAGTGGACGAAAAGGAGGTGGTGTTCTGACTTCTCCTCTCCCCACAATGCACCTTCCAGGTACTGCCCACACCTCCCTCTCTTTCCCCCTGCTCTTTCGAAATGCACTGCATTTGTCTTTTCTCTCCAGCTTGTCTGAGGGTCGCAGTCATTTATCGGCCTCCTGGACCAGTGTCACGCTTTCTGGATGACTTCTCTGCATGGCTACCCTATTTTCTCTCATCCAAAGTGCCTGCCATCATCCTAGGTGACTTTAACATTCCAGCAATGTTAATAAAGCTACCACTTCTAAACTGCTCAACCTAACCTCCTCTTTTAACCTAACACAATGGACACAAACCACCACTCACTCCAACGGCAACACTCTCGACCTTGTATTCTCCCATCGCTGCACTCCCTGCAATCTCTCCAACGCACCCTTTCCTCTCTCTGATCACAACCTTATCCGTTTCACACTCTCCTTGTCTCCTATATCCCATGCTGCCTACCCACAAACCACTACCCGCAGGAACCTTCGCAACCTCAAACCTTCCCTTCTTCACTCTGATACTGATGGCCTTTATGACAAAATCGCACCCCTGTCCTGCTAAGACCTAACCACTTCCATCTACAACACCACGTTGTCATCCTCCCTAGACATACTTGCTCCTCTTTCTACACGCAGAACCAGGCCCCATCAGCCACAACCCTGGCAAACAGACGACACCAGAAGTCTCAAGAGACACAGCCGTGCTCTTGAGCGAGCATGGCGTAAATCTAAATCCCTGCAAGATTTTACCCTCTACAAATCTGTCCTTCTCAAATACAACTCCTGCCTCCACACTGCTAAACAAACCTATTACAACACTCTCATCAAAGCCCTCTTATCCAAACCTCGTCAACTCTTTTCTACCCTTAATTCCTTACTTCACCCCCCACTGCCCCCACCCACCAACTTGCTTACCGCTCAACATATTGCCAACCACTTCAATAGCAAAATCAACACTATTCGCAAGGAGATATCCAGCATTCAAATTCCTCCCCTACCCAACATATCAGGTCCAACACCACACTCAATGCTCTCCTCCTTTTGCCCAGTTACCACAGAAGAAGTTGATAAAATCCTCTCTATGGCCCATCTCACTACATGTCCCCTGGACCCTGTCCCCTCTCAATTACTGCGACCACCTTCCCACTCTATCCTCAATTCCCTAACCCACATCTTCAACCTCTCCCTCTCCTCCAGCACTTTTCCTTCCCTGCTCAAACATGCACTGGTTACCCCCATACTCAAAAAACCCTCACTAGACCCCCACCTGTTTGAATAACTTAAGACCTATCTCCCTGCTCCCGTTTGCCTCCAAGCTCATCGAACGCCTTATTCATGACCAAATGAGTTGCTACTTCACGGACAACAACCTTCTCGACCCCCCACAGTCTGGCTTCCGCCTACAACACTCTACTGAAACTGCCCTACTAAAACTCACCAATGACCTAATAACTGCCAAAACCAATGGCCACTACTCCATACTCATACTTTTAGACCTCTCTGCTGCCTTTGACACAGTTGACCACCTGCCGCTCCTCAGCAAATTACACTCCCTTGGCCTCTGTGATTCTGCATTATCCTGGTTCTCCTCCTACCTATCTCAGCGCACTTTCAGTGTCACTTACAACTCCATCTCCTCCGCCCCCCTTCCTCTTTCCTTGGGCTCCGTCCTTGGGCCTCTCCTTTTCTCACTCTATACCTCTTCCCTGGGCCAGTTGATAACCTCCCATGGCTTCCAATACCACCTCTATGCTGATGACACACAGATCTATCTCTCCACTCCTCAACTCACCCCCACTATCTCCTCATGGATCTCAAACTTGCTGAATGACATATCGGTATGGATGTCACACCACTCAAACTTAATCTTTCTAAAACTGAGCTTGTTACATTTCCTCCTTCACGGTCCCCCTCCTGTGACTTCACCATTAATATCAACAACACAACCATTGGTCCCTTCACTTCATGCTGCTGCTAGACTAATACACCTCACTAATCGATCCGTGACCGCTGCTCCTCTCTGCCAATCCCTTCACTGGCTTCCCCTACCCCACCGTGTAAAATTCAAAATGCTAAATATAACATACAAGGCCATTCACAACATCGCCCCCATCTACATCACCAACCTCATCTGCAGATATCGCCCAAATCGCCCCCTCCGCTCCTCCCAGGACCTCCTGCTCTCTAGCTCCCTTGTTACCTCCTCCCATGCTCGCCTTCAGGACTTCTCCAGAGCCTCTCCCATCCTCTGGAATTCCCTGCCCCATTATGTCCGATCAGCCCCTACCCTGTCCACCTTTAGGAGATCCCTGAAAACTAATTTATTCAGGGAAGCCTATCCCACACCCACATAACTGTCCCTGAGCCACCCCCCATCAAATCATTCTTTGCAGCTATTACCTTTTGTACCACCACCCCCTCCCTTTAGAATGTAAGCTCTATGAGCAGGGCCCTCCTGTACCTTTTGTATTGACTGTACTGTAATTGTGTTGTCCCCCTTATACATTGTAAAGCGCTGCATAAACTGTTGGCGCTATATAAATCTCGTATAATAATAAATAATAATATATATTTTCCTTATTGAGCACTGTAATACAGATGTGACGTCTTTGAATACAATTATTAATTATGAGAAAGTTTGTATGGGAACAAGATTTGCACACATCTTTGTCAACTGGTTTATGGCATTTTGGGAATCCATTTTTATTTGGAAGGATGATGAGCTGGGTGTGTACCCTGTTCTATGAGGAAGCTATATAGATAACATTATTCTCATTTGGAATCTTTGTATACAATAATGATCATGAGAAAGATTGTATGGCAGTGGAAGATGCACTGGTGGAGAAAGACATTTTTAAGAAGGGAGAAGATACACTTCGTATTGAACGGTATTTGATTTATGTTACAACATAACTATTTCATGGTTGACAATTTATTCTTCCTGCAGAAGGTTAGCACAGCTTTGGGAACAAGGTTTTTACCCAGATTTGCCAAGTGGTGTATGGCATATTGGGAACCCATCTCCATTTTTTGAGAGGATAAAAAGCATGGTAGCAGATCTCGTTCTATGGTGAAGGTATATAGATGATATTTCATTTCTTTGGAAGAGTTTTCAAACAGATTCAGATGCGTTTTTGCCTAGGATTAACGTCATCATTTTAATCATTTTTTTTTTTTGGTTTTCAATCCTACATAGAGTTATGAAGAAATTTACATTCTTGGATCTTTATAAAGGATTGGCATATTATGTTTAAAACTAACAGAAAACCAGTGAATAACAGTTCTACTTGTACTTTTAGTGCAATCAGTAGTGTATTTAGGTTTTTTGCTGCCCTAGACCTGACTAAACTTGTGCACCCCCTAATTTAAATATGACCTACCCCTTCCTGTCAAGGCCACACCCCTATCTGTTTAAGACCCACCCTTACATTTTCGAGTGGGGACACTAGTTCTGAGGGCCTAGGGGGCAATGGATTCCCTTCATTTGCATAGATTTCCTCTCACTTCCTGTTTGGCTATGGGGCAGGAAGTGAAGGGAAATCTCTGCAATGGGACAGGGATGGTAAAAAATAAACTGACAGGGGCTATAACCCACCCTTATTCTATCCAAAATGAAAAAAAAAGTGTTGCCTATAGTTTTACTTTACGCACAAATTTCTGATAATTTTATGGAGAGGACTAAGAAGATATAACCATGCCAATGGTGCAACAGAAAACATTTAACACAGTGAGGAAGGTTTTCAGTCCAGGATGATAGGACAGTCAAAATTAGAAGCGATGCCCCCCCCCCCACAGTTGTGGTATGCCGGGCGCCTGCATACCGGAAGCAGTGCAGCTGATTTATGGTAGCACTAGACTAATTTGCCTCTCAGCCAAGTCTGCCCCATAAGACTGGTGCTACACTAACGGGGACTCTTTCTGTGCTGTCCCCCTGCAAAGTGCTGGCCTAGGCCTGAGCCTTGTCGGCCTAGACCAGGATACAGTGTTGAGTGCAATACATCACAACAAAATACAGCGCTTGTGCTAAATGGCCATAAATTCCCACAAACACCCTATGAAATCTTGCAAAAAAGCCTTTCCAGAAGAGGGGAGGTCTTTTCACAAACGAGAGGGACAACACCATATTAGTGGGATTTAGCTGATTTAGGTGTGATGGTCAGGTGTACATTGATCTTTGACCACATTGTGTATCACTGCTTGAGAATCTGTGGTTCTGTCCATTTATACTATACCTGTCTACGTAAAGGGGGGATCAGAACAGTTGATAAAAACCCTTTGATCTGGAAAAGTTGTGATGACCAAGAGTGAGTAGCTTTGTGTGTAAAGTAAATACATTTGTTATAAATACAATATACATTTTTTGCTGAACGCCTAGCATTTTTTTTTTAAATCTGTGGGTGTCTTGCAGTTCACCACAGGAAGGTGTTGAAGTCCAACTCTGGTAAAAAATATTTTGAAAAATTTGGGAAAGGGATGGGGAGATTGTCTACCCTTAGCATGTGGTCATCAGAAGAAAAAGTGAGGGAAAAATCTCTTGGTTGTGGACATGTATTAAAACGTGAATTTCCAACCAATCACTGCTCTACCCAAAACGGAAAATCATATTGATGAAAATGTGCGTTATATATCTAAATACGCGTGCCTTTGGAGAAACCATGTTGTAGCTCTACACACAAACTGCAAAATACATTATACAGTTTTTTCTTTCTCTTGGAAATAAAGAATAAAAAATAAATTGTTGCTCAAGTCACATTTTATTGTGCATTAAAGCACAATAAAGAATTCATGTTCTGTTTATCTGAAACCTCCACTAGAACAGTGAAATATTCTTTGTTATGTAGATTTACAATGTCTCTTTTGTCATTAATTCTCTTTGCACTCTTATAATATGGAAATACATAATGATATACAGTACATGGTATGTTCATTTTTATTTTTTTTAATTGACATTTTTTCATACTACAAAATCAGAAGGCAGTTTTTTTGATTTATACTGCAGAAATGTGATGGCTACATTAGTTCTTTCATTTTAATTTTTTTGTCTTCATCTGGTGATTACATTTTAGTTCTTATGTTTAGATATGTTTCAGCTTTTTTTTTTAATGATGGTCCTATTTAAGACCTCAAAAGCCAAAACATGCCAACAAATGAAAGTGACAAAGGAAGTCATTATTTACCCGCTAGACAGAAAACTCACAGATGATAAGACGTTTAAGTTGACAAGCAATTTCATTCCATTTTCCTGTTCTTTGCAGCTCTAAACAGTGTGTGTCTTGATCATTACTGGGTGCATCAATTTTCCAGTTGGTGTAGGAGATCTCATCACCTGATAGACATTTGTAAGTACCATCTGACTCAAGTTTATTTATTCCAAGAAAAGCAAGGGCATCGAAATGATTGGTGATGGAAAGTACGGCTTCGTTCTCATCAGCATTCTTTGGAGAGGCAATTTGACCTCCCGCATCTGTACACCTTTCTCTAGCATCAGTGAAACTGCCTTGACCACCATCTGAGAGGTAAATTTTGTCACCACTTCTAGCTCTTCCTTTGAAAAATAAAAATGCTGAAATGGAAATAGAAGAGAAAAAAGTTATATCATCACAAGACCTATTATGATGTACAGGTATCTTCACTTAGAGCAAAATATAACATTGTTGTGATGATGGTGGGCTGGTACGTAAAGGATAAGTTCACTTTTGTGAAAAAAATAACAAATGCACATATTTTTGCAGCAATAAATAAGCATTTATTACTTTTTCCATAGAAGCCTGCAGAGCATTGCACCCAAGATCAATGGATTACGGGTGCAATGTCAGGCTGCTGCAGAGAAGCCTTGCAGATTTCTGCCCATACCTCTGTCAGATTGAAAGCTGCAGTGCTTGTGAATGAGCTATGAGGGTGATCATCAGCACCCTTGCAGTTGATTAAGAACTACAAGCCATCTGCTGAGGTGGTGGACTGGACTTGTAGTTTTCTCATTTACAGTAGACTTGTGCACAACTTAAAATTTTGTTTAGTTTTGGTTCGTTGTCATTCGTAAAATACATAATTTCATTCTGTTATATTCGTTATGTTATGTTAATTCGTTTTTGGATAATTTGTTATTTCTGTAGAGTGTTGATATTTGTTATACTGAATCTCGAATCATGTCGCATTCATTCGTTCTATCCGCTATAATTTCTTTCATATTAGTTGAAATTCGATTTTTATGTATGTATGTTGATTTGTTATAATAAATCGTAGTTTGGAAAGTCGTTTGTTTATTGAATCTATTAACACACACAATGACAATATCTCTTCTCCTCTGCTTAAACACAATACAACACCCTTCTCACTCAGTTCTCAGGAATGCACTTTGCCAATAATCCAACCTCCAGCACAAAATTAATCATCTGATTGGACTGTAAGTTTTACTTTGAGTTGACCTTTAGTTTCATTAGATCTTTAACGAATTACCAAATCATGTCGAATTCATTCGCTATAATTTCCTTTGTATCCATTGAAATTCATAATTTTTTTATTCAGACATTCGGATGCATCCAAATGTCTGAAAGATGCAAAATTCGGCCGAATTTCGTTTCGTTACGAAATGGATTGCACATATCTCATTCACAGATCTCTGTAAATAAATGACATGGCTGTGCAGGCCAAGTCCTGTACAGCCGGTCAGTTTTCAAAATGTGACAGTGGGTGTGGGGAGAGGAGCCCATGCCCTCTGTCACAGGGGAAGGGGGTAGTAGGAGCATGTTACATGTTACACCTTAAATATGCATGTAACATATTACATGCATGTAAAAACAAACCTATCCTAAGTCAACCTGTTGCTATCTCCTGGTTTTAGCCAAGACATGGCCTAATGCAAATCCATGCAATATCCCCCTTATTTATTGTCTTTAATTTATAAACTCACAGATCCACTGGAGGATTATGTTCCTCCATTTAACAGAGCATTGCATCTGACATGCAAACTACATTTACCCCTGCCCATATCAAAAGAGCATTTTTGTTTGCACATATTTAATAAAAAAAGCCATGTCCCAACACATTACTATTAAATACTACAATCTGCATACAATTCAAGTTATCCAAACATAAAGAACCCAACGTATTCTTACTAAAAACAAGATATGTCACCATAGGCATGTGCAGGGAGGTGTCGGGTGTGCCTGGGCACACCCTAATCCCCTGACATACTTGTCTACACCTGGATGAGGGGGGCAGCAGGTGACATATAGAACAACCGATGCTCTGCATTTTCCACTCTACAGCCGTTGAACGCCTTCGGGAGGAAGAGGAGGAGAAGCGAGCATTCAGGGGCTGCATGGAGGAAAATGCAGAGCATCGGTTGTTCTATATGCCGCCCCGCTGCCCCTCTCATACAGCCTGGTGCTCTGTTTCCATCGGCTACTGTTCTAGAACTGCTGGCTCCGCCTTCCAGCTCCCCCTGACTCCTTTGTTCTAAGTAACTGCTACAGGACCAACCACCCAGCTTCTCCGCGGCTCTGCCCATTGAATTTACAGCAGCAGACAGATGGGGGCATGGTGTCTGGGGAACTGCAATAGCCAGCTGATCCATTAGAAAGAGCGGAGGAGGTCTCCACTGTATGAGGAATCACATGAAGCCTGGAGGGAACCGGAGACACAGCAAGCATGGAGTCCACACTGAGAGCAAGTGAATGCCACTGATCCCATCCACCCCCCCCACCCAGCACTGCCACCGATCCCATCCATCCCCTCTACCCAGCATTGCCACTGATCCCGTCCATCCCCACACCCAGCACTGCCACCGATCCCATCCATCCCCCCACCCAGCACTGCCACCGATTTCATCAATCCCCCCCACCCAGCACTGCCACCGATCACATCCTTCCCCCACCCAGCATTGCCCCCGATCCCATCCGTCCCCCACCCAGCACTGCCGCCGATCCCATCCCCCCACCACACTGCTGCCATGCCCCCCAGCACTGCTACTGATCATATCTTCCCCACTAAGCACTGCCACCGATCCCATCCATCCCCCCCACCCTGCACTGACACCGATCCCATCCATCCCCCCACCCAGCACTGCCACCGATCCCATCCATCTCCCCACCCAGCATTGCCACCGATCCCATCCATCCCCCTATCCAGCACTGGCAGCGATCCCATCCATCCCCCCACCCAGCACTGCCACCGATCCCATCCCCCTACCACACTGCTGCCATGCCCCCCAGCACTGCTACTCATCATATCTTCCCCACTCAGCACTGCCACTTATCCCATGCCCCCCAGCACTGTCACTGATCTCATGCCCCTCAACACTGCCACTCATCCTATCCCCCAACAGCATTTCTACTGATCCCCCTCTTCCCCTGCCACTCATCCCCCCAGTACTGCCACGAATCCCCCACACCACAACCCCCACCACTTCCACTAATCCCATCAACCAGCAGCACTGCCAAAGATCCCCCCAACCTTGCCCCTCATCCCATTCCCCCCAGTACTGCCACTGATCCCATTACCCCCCCACCACAACCACCATCAACTCCACTAATCCCATCAACTTTCCAACACTGCCACTGATCCCATCCCCTCCAGCACTCCTACTGGTCCTATCAACCCCCTAGCACTGCCACTGATCACCCTCCCTCTCCAGCACTGCCATTGATCACCCTCCCTCTCCAGCACTGCCATTAATCACCCCCTCTCCAGTACTGCCACAGATCACCCCCTCCCCTCTCCAGCACTGCCACTGATCACCCCCACCACCACTGCCAACTGATCCCATCTCCCCCCTCTCTCACCTCCACTTTCTCCCTCTGACATGCTCTGCCATAACATGTAAAATGTATTGAAATATTAAAAACTGTTTTAACACATTTCAAAATGTTTGTTTACATTTATTTAAAAGTGTGTGTCTGTATATATGTATAAGTATATGTCTAATCCAATAGGCTGCGCACGCCTATGTATGTCACCATGGTCCAACTTGGATTCAGTCTCTTGGGTCAAAAAAAAGTCCCTAATAAAACATGTTTGGTACATCAGGCCCTAAAGGTGCCCAATTAGATTTTTTCCAACGATCCCTTATTTCTTCTTACCTGTTTGCAGTTCTTTTAGTTGTCCATTCAATGCTTTGAATTTCCCTTGGAGATCTTCACATACTGAGGAAACAGAATTTGATAATGTTTATTCATTATCAAGGATTCATACTAAGGGCAATGAAGTCTTTTCTATGCCTACTGAAAGAAAATGTGCTCCATGATTTTTATTTAAAGTGGTAGTAAACTCTGATAATTTTACCCCAAATCATCAATATGCAATTTCATGTAGCTGTTTAGTAGCTATGCTCCACATACATTATGCAAATAGAATGTTCTTACTTAAAAAAATGTACTTTTTATGATCGCCTCTGCTTGTACTCAACTTCTACCATTATAACTCATGTCTTCCACGTCTCAGTTGTATTTTATTTCTGCCCTCACTCTTCTTCTGTGGCCATAATCCTGCACGTGTGCATTCGTTCCTGAAGCCAAGCCTCGTTTTCATGTCATACAGACAGGCTCTGTCCTCGGCTCTCCGCTCCAACCCCTGTGACGTAGCAAGTCACATGGGGTTAGGTCAGCTTCTCAGCGCGGGTGTGTCGCGGGATCTCGGGGCTGACGTCAGCCACAGGAAATGACGCAGCCCCGGCATGTACTCAATTTTCCGGCAAGAAGAAGAGCCTGCCGGAAAAATGGGACTAACTGCGCATGTGCCGATTATGTCATTGATTAGAAAAGGACAGATTACACAGAAAGGGATAAGGCTTGATATGGTGGAAATAGCACAGGATGGGTTTACTACCGCTTTAATATAATAATTTGGCTGCTCTTCTTAGATTATCCACCTATCAGCTTATTCCACCAAAAGTCCAGGTCGGGGCGGGGGGGGGGATAATACATTTTCTTAACGGGCCACATGAGAAACTGGAACTGTTGTGGAAGGCCAAACTTAATTCTGCTCAATATAATGTTTGGACCTTGGAAGGTCCGTAAGTATGTAAACATATAGAAAAGAAACACCTGGCACTAGGAATAATAGGTACATCTGCTAATAAAAATAGGTCTCTTTCAGATGGGCGGTTGGCGGAATGGTTAAAAATTGGTACTGAGCCGTGGTTTGACTGGCCCCTGTCTGCCCACCCAAACTGTAAAATAATAGTAGAATGATAGCTGGGGGGAGGTTCAGATGTTCTGACTGGACGTTATATGACAACCCTCAGAACAAGCCGTTCGCAGCGCAGCGATTGGTGGTGCAGTGACACACTGCATCTCTGATCTCGCTAAAGGGCCTATGACATAGGCTCTTTGCCATGTGATCAGCTGTGTCTAATCACAGCTGATTACAATGTAAATAGGAAGTGCCAGTTATCGGCTTTTTTCTGCTGACTCTGACAGCGCCTGAGTAGAGGAGAGCCGATAAGCGGCTTTGCTCATGGGGGGATTTTTACTGATAATCAGTGCAATGATTATCAGTGCAGCACCATCAGCGATGCCTGCCAGTGATGCCAATCAGTGCTGCCTGCCAGTGCCCATCGGTGCCGCCTATCAGTGCCATCTATCAGTGCCTCCTCATCAGTGCTGCCTATCAGTGCCCATCATTGCTGCCTATCAGTGCCCATAAATGCTGCCCATTAGTGCTGCCTATCAGTGCCCCTCAGTGCCGCCTATCAGTGCCTATTACTGCTGCATATTCGTGCCTCCCCATCAGTGCCTATCAGTGCAGCCTCATTAGCGCACATCAGTGAAGGAGAGAAAATACTTATTTACAAAATGTTATAACAGAAACTAAGAACACAATTTTTGGTCTTTTTTTCTTGGTTTAGCAAAAATAAATAAATAAATAAATAAACTCAGTAGTGATTAAATACCACCAAAAGAAAGCTCTATTTGTCTTAAAATTGCGACAGCGCTGAAGGCTGAAAATTGGCCTGGGCAAGAAAGCTGAAAACTGGCCTGGGCAGGAAGGGGGTGAAAGTGCTCTTCATTGAAGTGTGATAGGTTAAATTAGGCTTTGGGGAGGTGATATTATACCTCCTCACCACCTGTCAAATGGCCTCTGAAAAGCACTATGACTGGAAGGAGGGAGCCTGAGATTACTACAGTGGAGATTTCATCAGATCCTAATCTGGAGTAAAGAACAGGTGTACGGCTCCTAGGATTTGCAGCTTGCAGGTGCCAGGAAGAACTTGGCCAGCTACCAGAGCGTCTTGAGATTGTTGGGACGTCTCTTAGGCAATGCTTTCTGATCAGAACCGAGCCTCCCCGCTGTACTGCTCAGCTCCTCAGGTTCTATCCTTCCAGTTCTTGCAGCTCTCCACACAGACATCTGTCAGGGAGCTGACAAGTTTAGAGAGGCATGCTGACATTGGAGGCATCGAGGGGGGCTGGATGTTACCCTGGGGCCATAATTTGCCCCAGGTCTGCTCCAGATCATTATGTGGGTCTGTGTCACAGTACACCTACTGAAGGCCATAAAAATGGCTGTAAAATGGACCATTTTATATTTGACTGACCTGAACCTGTGCTACACCCATACAAGCAAAGTAACAGGTTCACTTAGCTCCCCACCCCCTTCCTTATATTCCCAAAAAATTTGCTCCGGTCAAGAACCAGAGCCAAGTAAATTACCTCGTACATCCAAGTATGGGAAAGCACGTGACTTTCATGATGCAGAACAGGGTGCCCAGTGGTGGTAAATCGCAAGACCCCCAAAGCTGTTATATTGAGGAACAAGTCCTTAAGCACTGTGCAACCAGACCAACAGAGACCTTAAAATGTAACTCCACTTCTGCTGAGTGAAAAAACATTACCCTCTGGATGACCAATGTACTGTACATGGCAAGGGTTGTGACAAACTTGGTTGTAGCTCCTAAAGTAATAGCTGTTAAAGAGTTCCCCTCATTTCCTATCTGATAAAATATTGTCTGCAGAACAAGAAGTGGGGATGAATCTTTATTACAAAAGTCCCAGAAATCCCAAAAGGGATCTCAACCCTTCCCCACTCTATGCAAAATTAATAAAAGAGGTTTTTTTTTTTTTTTAAATCCATTAACAGACCCAAAGAGCCTGGTATGGCCTGGGAGGGGGGAAGGGGGGGGGGGCACACGCTGTTTTTTAAACATTTTTCTATTGCCTGGCAATGCCAACATTCTTTTCTTTACATTCATCGATCAGTGGAAAAGCCCGCTGACAGATGATGACTCACGGTTGTTAAGGACAAAGCAGCTTCCCGGCCCGCTGCTTAACAACCAGCTATTCTTCACACAGAATTCAAATCGATCGTTTTTTCGAACGATTCGAATTCTAATTGTTCTGAAAAGTTGGAATTTTTTAGAAAAGGAATAAACAAAATGAATTTTTTAACGGAATTCATTACTATTCGTTACTATTTCATTTGGAGATTCGGATACATCCAAATCTCTGAATATCCAAAAATTTGTCCGAATTCGGACCGAAACAAATTGAACATGTCTAGTGAACAAGGGTTGAAGGGATTTCCTCTTTAATAGCAGCTTCTACCTAACAGTTATGGCAAAGTGGGGGGGATCAGGTTAGACAGACCCTAAATTGAGTCACACAGGGGAACCCCCTTACACTTTCATCACTTAGAGGGTTTTTTTTGTTTCTCAAATCAAACCGTTGGGCTCTCTCAGCTGTACACAAGCTGCTTCAGTGCACACAGCCAGTGCTGGGCCTTTCCTTTTACAGAATGTCTTACAGAATATATCTTGCATGCTGATCCCTGTATCAGACGTTCAGTTGTAAAATAAAGGAATCATTTTGCAAGGGGATTTTTGTAATAGGTTTCCATAGCAAAATGTTTGAAAAATAATATTAAACATCCATCAAAAAAAATAAAATGAACCCAAATAGGACACAGCATTATAAACTTAGCAGAGGTTTAACCTTTCTTCATACTTCAAAGCTAAGAAAAAAACATTTTGTCCAGAGCTTTACTTTAACCTTAGAAATGATATAATCTAGATATAGTATATCATTTAAAGCAAAAATTCTTGAGCACAATGTTCCATCCTACCTGGATTATTGCAGTTTCCATGTAGTCCTGGTATTCCTGGTGGTCCTGGTAGTCCTGGCATTCCTGGTGGTCCCGGGAGTCCCGGGGGTCCTGCTGCTCCTCGTGGTCCCGGAGGTCCAGGGAATCCAGGAAACCCTGTTTAATTATAGCATACAATTTAGCACAATATGAGAGTGAGGTGACCCTGGGCTTACTTTAAACAAAGTTACATAGTTCCATAATAGGTGAGGCTGAAAAAAGACACAAGTCCATCCTATGTGTGTGATTATATGTCAGTATTACATTGTATATCCCTGTATGTTGCGGTCGTTCAGGTGCTTATCTAATAGTTTTTTGAAACTATTAATGCTCCCCACTGAGACCACCGCCCTTGGAAGGGAATTCCACATCCTTGCCACTCTTACAGTAAAGAACCCTCTATGTAGTTTAAGGTTAAACCTCTTTTATTCTAATTTTAAGTAAACCTTTTTTTTTTCTTACGTTAACCTCTGGATTTACCAGCCCCCCTCCCCCCATTATCCCTCACCCCACTTTAGAGCCCTTTGAAGCACTGATTTAAAAAGATCTGTCTGGGTTCAATCACAGCAAAGGTCCTCTTTGCCAATTTGTGTAAACAGTGATATACTGTATACATATATATATATATATATATATATATATATATATATATATATATATATATATATATATATACTGCATTCGTAAAACGGCAAGGACACACAAAACAATTGTTTGCTACATGCTGTATTTTATTGCAGTGCATCATACTGAATCGCATGGCACTGTTCAGCAGCACAGTGTATCGCACTGCTGTGCATTGCCATGAATAAAGTGTAGTCACATATAGTTTCTACATTAAAAAAAAAAAGGTAGCCATGTGATGTGCTGAATTGGGCACCACACTGTTCCCTATCGCAGTTAGGAAAAGAAAGCTACCAGAGTGGCAGCTGTCTGTTCCTGTGCAAATTCACCCTACTGCATTGCCTGCATTAGGGCCAGTTCACACCACATGCAGTCCAATGCATTTTTTTTCTGGTTTTCAATGGCATAGTTCACACCAGTGCTTGCAGTTCCAGTGCATTCCAGTTCCAGAAAAAAAAGTAGAACATGCTGCATTTTTCCTGCACTGGACTGTACTGGAACGCTGTAAAAAGCATCAAAAACTCACGGGAACGCACCTAAACGCACCAAAAATGCACTGGAACACTCATGTTCTTATTTAAGGTTAAGGGAAAAAAGGGGGGGAGGGGCAAATGCACTGGACTGTACCAAAAATGCATCAAAAAAGCACTGGAATGCATCAAAAACACGCATGCAAAAAAGCATCTGGAGCGCATTTCTATGGTGTGAACTGGCCGTAGGTAAAAAATATTTAGGCATCAGTATTGCCCCCTTACCCACCTTATACTTACCTGAGTTCTCGCTCAATCCAGTGCTGTGTCTGGAGTGGCTCTGTCTTCTCTCCCCACTCTCACAGGACAGACTGAAAGCAGCAGAAGCCATTGGCTCCCACTGCTGTCAGTCAAATTCTGTGATGAGAAACATAGGACGGGGCCAAGCCACGCTGTCTGTGTCTATGAACGCCCACATGAGTGTCCCCAAAGGAAAACGGCTTCCTATGGGGGGCACTCCCTGAAGAGGAGGAGCCAGGAGTGTGCAGCAGTGGGCCCGAGAAGGGGAGGTTTGACAGCACAGGTATGGCATGTTTTTTTATTAAAAAAAAAACTAAAACTTGACTTTACAATCACTTTAAAACATTTTTATATTTTTTGTAAAGATAATAATTTGTTTATATGATATATATTTATATATATATATATACAGTGGGGATGGAAAGTATTCAAACCCCCTTAAATTTTTCACTCTTTGTTATATTGCAGCCATTTGCTAAAATCATTTAAGTTCATTTTTTTTTCCTCATTAATGTACACACAGCACCCCATATTGACAGAAAAACACAGAATTGTTGACATTTTTGCAGATTTATTAAAAAAGGAAAACTGAAATATCACATGGTCCTAAGTATTCAGACCCTTTGCTCAGTATTTAGTAGAAGCACCCTTTTGATCTAATACAGCCATGAGTCTTTTTGGAAAAAATGCAACAAGTTCACACCTGGATTTGGGGATCCTCTGCCATTCCTCCTTGCAGATCCTCTCCAGTTCTGTCAGGTTGGATGGTAAACGTTGGTGGACAGTCATTTTTAGGTCTCTCCAGAGATGCTCAATTGGGTTTAAGTCAGGGCTCTGGCTGGGCCATTCAAGAACAGTCACAGAGTTGTTGTGAAGCCACTCCTTCGTTATTTTAGCTGTGTGCTTAGGGTCATTGTCTTGTTGGAAGGTAAACCTTCGTCCCAGTCTGAGGTCCTGAGCACTCTGGAGAAGGTTTTCGTCCAGGATATCCCTGTACTTGGCCGCATTCATCTTTCCCTCGATTGCAACCAGTCGTCCTGTCCCTGCAGCTGAAAAACACCCCCACAGCATGATGCTACCACCACCATGCTTCATTGTTGGGACTGTATTGGACAGGTGATGAGCAGTGCCTGGTTTTCTCCACACATACCGCTTAGAATTAAGGCCAAAAAGTTCTATCTTGGTCTCATCAGACCAGAGAATCTTATTGCTCACCATCTTGGAGTCCTTCAGGTGTTTTTTTAGCAAACTCCATGCAGGCTTTCATGTGTCTTGCACTGAGGAGAGGCTTCCGTCTGGCTACTCTGCCATAAAGATCCGACTGGTGGAGGGCTGCAGTGATGGTTGACTTTCTAAAACTTTCTCCCATCTCCCGACTGCATCTCTGGAGCTCAGCCACAGTGATCTTTGGGTTCTTCTTTACCTCTCTCACCAAGGCTCTTCTCCCCCGATAGCTCAGTTTGGCCAGACGGCCAAGCGTCTTCCATTTAAGGAATATGGAGGCCACTGTGCTCTTAGGAACCTTAAGTGCAGCAAAAAATTTTTTGTAACCTTGGCCAGATCTGTGCCTTGCCACATTTCTGTCTCTGAGCTCTTCAGGCAGTTTCTTTGACCTCATGATTATCATTTGCTCTGACATGCACTGTGAGCTGTAAGGTTTTATATAGACAGGTGTGTGGCTTTCCTTACCAAGTCCAATCAGTATAATCAAGCACAGCTGGACTCAAATGAAGGTGTAGAACCATCTCAAGGATGATCAATAGAAATGGACAGCACCTGAGTTAAATATATGAGTGTCACAGCAAAGGGTCTGAATACTTAGGACCATGTGATATTTCAGTTTTTCTTTTTTAATAAATCTGCAAAAATGTCAACAATTCTGTGTTTTTCTGTCAATATGGGGTGCTGTGTGAATATTAATGAGGAAAAAAAATGAACTTAAATGATTTTAGCAAATGACTGCAATATAACAAAGAGTGAAAAATGTAAGGGGGTCTGAATACTTCCTGTCCCCACTGTATATATATATATTTATCACATAAACACATTTTTATTCTTATGAAAAATATAACCGATTTTAAAAAGTGAAAATCGATGCAACAAATTTATAAAATTCCCTTTATGATATGAATATTTATACCTCGTTCTCCCTTCTCTTTTTCTGGAGTATCGCTCGGTGTCACTAAAGCCGCATGAAGACAAAGTAGACCGAAACACAACAGAGCTTTCATATTCTACAGAGGAAGAAAAAAAAAATCTTTTATTCAATTTATGCTGATGCCCCCACACCATTATTGAATGAACTTGCCTTTGCTGATCTCAAAAAATACTACTTGTTATGGAAATGTAATAGCAAGAATGTAAAACTAAAATAAAAATATGTGGCGCTATTCCATCAATCAGTAACAGTACAAAGTGTGGTGAAGTGGGCAGAGTATAATCTACCTCGTGTGGTAATATGCCAAACAAAAGTGAATAAAGGCCAAGAGTTGATGCCACCATACAAGAGTAAATCAAGAAAAGCGGATGCAATTCTGCGATAAGAAAATAATAAAAAATATATATATAAAAGCAATTAAATCCAAAGTGACACAGTGCTAGGTGAAATAAAACAGTCACCCCTCAATAGGAAAAAAAAAAAAAAAAAAAAAAAAAAAGAATATCTGCGGATATAAAAAATGACTTCCCAAATGAATACTCACAACCAAAATTCATATAAAAGTGAAAGCAATTAAATGCTAAGTGACTCAGTGCCTAATGAAATAAAACGGTCACCCCTCGTTAGGTGAAAAAAATATTATATCTGTGAGTAAGGAAAAAAAGCCTTCCCAAATAAATTGCTCAAAACCAAAGTTCATACGCAAGTGATGCCAGTGGCTCAAAATTAATCACTAAAAATAAATACTAGTGCTAATAGACAATAAATAAAATCGCTTCTTCTATGTGAGCTAAGAATAAGCAGTGATAAAGTGACATAAAGTGCAGAAAAAATCTTAGAATCAGCAAAAAATATGTGCATGAATTACAAAATAATAAATAGTATTAACCAAATTAAATAATAAAATCATGCCATAATAATAAATGCAATAATTGAGTAATGAGTAGGTATTTAAAATAATCAATAATGATGGGACAGCTAATCCCACATCAGAGATGCTGTCCCAAACGGTGACAATAGTGCAATATAGTCCATACAAAAGTGCAGTAGTGATGGGTGATTTCCACAAAAAGTCTTTAGACACAGTGCAAAAGAAAATGTGCAGTGACTGGTAATTTTTCTTCTATGCACGTTTTAGTGCATCTCCCAGGTGTTTCCCCCAGCCTCTCACCTCCAACAGCGGCCCCCAATGGGCCTAGTAGGGCGGATGGATAATTCTAGGAGAGGATGTGTTTCCTGCAGCGTGTCTTTAAACATCCAGTAGGTCTGTCTCTCTGCAACTCATCCCACAGCTCTCAACACTCTCAGCGGTCCCAACGGTTATTAAGAGCAAAGAAAAGATCTCATGGTGTAGTATTCAAAACCCATTTATTAAAAAACATAGTAACTTACATTGAGATAAACAGCAAACAGTAGATATGAGGGAAGCTTCCGGGTTCGGCCGTCCCCGAGAAGCGTCGGCACCTGACTCCTGCCGACGCTTCTCGGGGACGGCCGAACCCGGAAGCTTCCCTCATATCTACTGTTTGCTGTTTATCTCAATGTAAGTTACTATGTTTTTTAATAAATGGGTTTTGAATACTACACCATGAGATCTTTTCTTTGCTCTTAATAACCGTTGGGACCGCTGAGAGTGTTGAGAGCTGTGGGATGAGTTGCAGAGAGACAGACCTACTGGATGTTTAAAGACACGCTGCAGGAAACACATCCTCTCCTAGAATTATCCATCCGCCCTACTAGGCCCATTGGGGGCCGCTGTTGGAGGTGAGAGGCTGGGGGAAACACCTGGGAGATGCACTAAAACGTGCATAGAAGAAAAATTACCAGTCACTGCACATTTTCTTTTGCACTGTGTCTAAAGACTTTTTGTGGAAATCACCCATCACTACTGCACTTTTGTATGGACTATATTGCACTATTGTCACCGTTTGGGACAGCATCTCTGATGTGGGATTAGCTGTCCCATCATTATTGATTATTTTAAATACCTACTCATTACTCAATTATTGCATTTATTATTATGGCATGATTTTATTATTTAATTTGGTTAATACTATTTATTATTTTGTAATTCATGCACATATTTTTTGCTGATTCTAAGATTTTTTCTGCACTTTATGTCACTTTATCACTGCTTATTCTTAGCTCACATAGAAGAAGCGATTTTATTTATTGTCTATTAGCACTAGTATTTATTTTTAGTGATTAATTTTGAGCCACTGGCATCACTTGCGTATGAACTTTGGTTTTGAGCAATTTATTTGGGAAGGCTTTTTTTCCTTACTCACAGATATAATATTTTTTTCACCTAACGAGGGGTGACCGTTTTATTTCATTAGGCACTGAGTCACTTAGCATTTAATTGCTTTCACTTTTATATGAATTTTGGTTGTGAGTATTCATTTGGGAAGTCATTTTTTATATCCGCAGATATTCTTTTTTTTTTTTTTTTTTTTTTTTTTTCCTATTGAGGGGTGACTGTTTTATTTCACCTAGCACTGTGTCACTTTGGATTTAATTGCTTTTATATATATATTTTTTATTATTTTCTTATCGCAGAATTGCATCCGCTTTTCTTGATTTACTCTTGTATGGTGGCATCAACTCTTGGCCTTTATTCACTTTTGTTTGGCATATTACCACACGAGGTAGATTATACTCTGCCCACTTCACCACACTTTGTACTGTTACTGATTGATGGAATAGCGCCACATATTTTTATTTTAGTTTTTTTGGGGAACTGAGTGAACCTATCTATGTTGGCGGCTCTCCATCGGGTATTTTACCGTCAGTTTTATTAATCCCTTACTCATATTGTGGTTTTGCGCACTGGTTCTTACATATTCAATAGCAAGAATGTGTTCTAAGTCATTGACCAGTTGGGGAGGTTTTTACTTTCCTGGAAACGCACCAGGAAATCTCCCCAATGTGATGGGGAATCCCCTTCTAGTTGTTGGTGAAACAGGTGTCCCTATTGGATGATCTTTGCTGTTTCAGATCTCATACCACGTTATGTCCTGGTGACAATGGCCACCATAGCAAATAGAGTGAATCTCCCGAGCGGAAATACAGTAATAAATCATCGCAGAGGATTTTACTCTTCCTGACTCTATCCAAAACTACAAATAAAGAAAAAAATATTTTCCATTGAATGCAATTTTTTTCATAGAAAATTTAAAAATATACTCACCATCCAAAAACTAGTGAATTGGAAAAAAAAAAAGATCTTAAGTAATTTTGGCAGCTGGACCTACCAATACATAGAAATACATGTATTGAGAAATAGAAGTAAGGTGCTCATTTAAATGGTACTTAATCGTACAATGGTACTCACCAAGGTAGACACAAGAGTCCTGACCAAGGTAGACCCAAGAGACCTGACCAAGGTAGACACGAGAGACCTGGAGAAGATGAAGCAGAAGATCCAAAGTGTTCATCTATATATACTGATATGTTATCTGACTTTGTACATATTTCTACCTGCAAACTAAATAAATCAAACACAGCAAATACAAACTTTGACCGCAAATCTCTCCTGAATAAAAGAATAACTCCAGTAAGCAGACCAGGAGACATAGAAGATCTACAATTATTAAACTTCTGTGTGCATAACCCTTTTTTCAGGATTCATGGTAATACCATAAAGCCAACTTAAGGTTGTGATGACCTTGTTTCAATACCTCCTAAGCTTTGTTCATCTCCATAATAAATGTATAAGGTTACCCTCCACATGGTTACACCGACACACTGTGAATTCTCTCTAAGATCAGTTCTATAAAGAAAGTCAGCTGTAAAATGCACTCTATAAAGGATATAAAGCTGTGCATATGGGAAAGCAAAACCAGTTGCATGTGCTATAGTGCATCTTCTCAGAGCTCCTCGAAGAGAGAAACCAGATCCTCCTCCCATCTGTGTTTGCAGAGGAGTGGAAACTTAAAAGAGAAGTAAAGAATCTTTTCTTTTCAGATTCATACTTACCTTGGTGGATGGAGCATCAGTCCGATGCTGCATCTGTCAACCTGCATCTGTCAACCGGCGCCTCTGCACTGAGAACCAAAATATCGAACACCGCCAACATTGCTCGGTTTTTAGAAATCTGTAGACTGTCAGTCACAGCTCTCTGCTCTGCCCCCTCCTCACTCACTGGAGCGCTGGGCTGTGGGGGAGGCGGGGGTGGCCAGCTCAGGCTCTCAGCGGCTCACTGAAGAGGCTGAGCCGGCTGTCAGTCCAGGCACCTGTCGGATCCAGACTGTATTGTTGCGATGACGCAGTGCCTGGACAGACATCCATGATGTCAGCAGAGGGTGGACTTCAGCCCGCTCTCTGCGGAAAACGGGTCACAGGAGTGTAAAACGAACTGCACTCCTGTGATCCATAGGAGAAGTACAGCCAAACGAGCTTTGGCTGGACTTCTCATTTACAGAGAAATTTCATTACCAACTGTGTATACAATATTGAGATAAGCCCCTTTGGTGGATTTAGCTTAGAGGTAGGCAGGCCATAGATGATGCGATTTTCTTTCCTGCAACCTGTGCTTGATTCCCCCATCAACACAGATAGTGTTGATGGGGGAAACCTTCCTGTAGAGCAATTGTGTTCTCCCGGTAGGGGGGCATGGGGACCTGTCCCTGCAAGGAGAACACTGATTATTGCTAGCAGCTATAGCCACTAGCAATAATCGCATGTAAAAATCTGACTTTCTGGTTGTACCCAAGTCGATTAATGGATCGACTTGGGTACAATCAGCCTGCCCATTGATGGTTCGAAATCTCGGCTGGTCCCTGATGAACTGGCCAATATTTGAACCATCTATGGCTGACTTTAGAGTATAAAATAGGGACTCAGGAAAGAAGGAGAAAGTAGGATGTTTTGTATGAAGCGCATGGCATAATTGTAAATATTGATAAAACCATTTTTGGTCTAAGGTCGAATTTTAAGCACAATTGTTGAAAAGATTTTAAAATTTCCTTCTAAATAGAGTTGAAAGAGTTGTGACTCCCACCCCCTCCAACCCCTGAAAGCCCTCAAGCAAGTTGAGTTCAGACAACATTTCATTTGACCAAAGTGGGGTATACCTAGTGTGGCCAGTTACTGACAGCAAGTGTCTAGCTGCCTGCCATACCTTGCACAAAAAATATGAAGTGGGACATAGGGGCTGTAGAGTAAAAATAGGAGAGTCCAATGCTGCAATGGATTTTTACCAAGCACTAAAGAGGAAAGTATATTATAGGGCAGTGATGGCGAACCTTGGCACCCCAGATATTTTGGAACTACATTTCCCATGATGCTCATGCACTTTGCAATGTAGTTGAGCATCATGGGAAATGTAGTTCCAAAACATCTGGGGTGCCAAGGTTCGCCATCACTGTTATAGGGGGACGTGTTTGGGGAGCAATTCTCTCAGCCAGCCATGCGTTGGAGTTGGGCCACAATAAAATAAGTATAACTAAAACTGGAAGTGGCAATTTATCAGATAAAAATCTAGCAAGCAGGCAAAGCACTTCAGGAGAATAAGGGGGGTAAATATACATTTGCTACAACACAACTAAAACAATTTACAGTGCAAAAAGATATAATTAACATGTTTATTCACCTCTGATCATTTACAAGAGTAAAATGATCCCCTGTAGACCAGAACTGACACTAATCACACAAATGAATAAGTTGAATAATAGGCTAATAAGCAGACTGAATGCAGCACCTTCCAAGAAATTTAGTGGTCTCACCAGTGACATGCATCTCTTGGAGAATGATTTGATTGGGACTGAATGACATAAGAGTGTCAAACACAGATTGATTTAAAGGGTTTACTAAAACTGGAGAGTTCAAAATCTAGTGCAGGCTCTACATGGTAGCCAATCAGCTTCTAACTTCAGCTTTTCCAGTTAAGCTTTGACAAAAAAACCTGGAAGCTGATTGGTTTTTATGCAGAGATACACCAGATTTTGCACACTCCAACTTTAATAAATCAACCCTCGTTGTCTCTTCAGAGAGTCATTTGTACCTCATACATTCTAAGAAAGAAATCTAATAAAATGGGTGGACAATAGGAATGTTCAACACTGTTCATTGTAGAAGTTGGTTCTCGCATGGTCGAGAGATCATAAAGGGGTATCTTCCAAAGGCCCTCATAAAGATATGAATGGGTCTGGGTTCCATACTGTATTAACAGAGTGAAAACTATAAAACAAAGAAGAAAGGAAAACGCAACAAAAATAAATCAACTTTAACAAGACAGAGGCCAACATTACTGCTGAGAATTGCTCAAGTATTAGAAGGGATAAGTGCATAGGGATAAAAAAAAAAAAAACAACTCCACGCAGGAGAAAAGTGGAGGGTTCCATACACCCTGATCTGGTGTTCTTTATTCTGCTTAAAAGGAGAAGTCCTCTACTGTACAAAGGATATAGATTGAGTTCATGAAAAATTGGAGGGAGAAAGTAACAGTAAACTTGCAACAAATCTGAATCAAAGCGTACACAAAACAGCAACGCGACAAAGTTCTCAGCTGTAAGCGCCTCCAGTATTGTAGATTCAAGTTACATACTGATTGAACAGAGCCCCACTGATGGAAGAAGAAATCACTTGTTATAGTGTCTATCTAACCAATCGGTGACAGCTCCTGGTGCATTGAAGAAATGGGTAGTGTCATTTACAACTACTTACAATTTAGTGGGGTAAACCATTTAGTATTGGAGATGCAAATGTTGCAGTCTTTTCTTGACTTCTTGGTATTTAGCATGTTTCTTGACTTCTTGGTATTTAGCATGTTGCTTATGTACCTCTGGCAAGAAAGCCAGAAAGATCATAACTTTGGTTCCATTAAAGGAAACATCTCTAATGCCGCGTACACACAAGCAGACTTTTCGACCGGACTGGTCCAACGGTCTGTCTGACGGACCTTCAGTGGACTTTCCGAACAAACGGACTTGCCTACACACGTCCGAGGATTCGTACGTGATGATGTACGACCGGACTAAAATAAGGAAGTTGATAGCCAGTAGCCAATAGCTGCCCTTGCGTTGGTTTTCGTCCGTGGGACTAGCATACAGACGAGCAGACTTTTCGATAGGAACTGGGTCCGGTGGAGTTCTGAAGTAAAGATTTGAAACGTTTTCCAAATCTAAAGTCCGTCAGATTTTCGACCAAAAAAGTCTGCTGCAGGTCCGATGAAAGCCCACACACAGTCGAATTGTCCACCGGACTCGGTCCGTCGGACCAGTCCAGACGAAAAATCCGCTCGTGTGTACGTGGTATTAGCTATCTGAACCTACAATAAATATTTTAAGAAACATATATAAAAGGTTGACGCTAACTCAAATCAAATGAAAATGAACATTCAGTGCCTGAAAAACACAATATTTCATAATGGTTAAACCAAAACAATTTTGAAAAAATCCTCAAAGAAAAGTCCAAACTCCAAAACCAAAGAATCTGTGTAGTGAGAGGTAATCTTAGTTATCCCTGCTCCACCATCACTTGTGTAGGAGAAAACAAACTCACCAGGTAACTAATCATGGAAAATGTCCTAGTAATCAGATTCTTTGGAGAATACTAGACATCAAGGAGGGATAATCCTTTGCTTGAACACCGTCTGCTGGTGTATCCTTAATCTCGTGTATTAGCAAAGCTCGGTATAAGCAAAGTACATCACATATCGCAATATGTTACTGCAACCTAGTAAATTAAAATAGTGAAGTGCACACTTAAATTGTAGGGTGCTAAGGAGGTAGCACCAACATGTACAGCCAAAAAGCAGGGACAAGCGCCATTTCTAGAAGTCTCCGCGTGCGTTCCAACACACCAGAGATTGGAACCAAGCATACTGGAAGTGACGTCAGTGTGGGCGATCGCGCAGCTGCAATGCATTTTGTTTTCCATAATTAGTTATGTGGTGAGTTTGTTTTTCTCCTACACAAGTGATGGTGGAGCACGGATAACTAAGATTACCTGTCACTACACAGACTCTTTGGTTTTGGTGTTTGGACTTTTCTCTGAGGATTTTTCAAAATTGTTTTGGTTTGACCATTATGAAATATTGTGTTTTTCATGCACTGAATGTTCATTTTCATTTTATATGAGTTAGCATCGACCTTTTATATATATTTCTTAAACTGTTTAATAGGGTGATTTATTCACTTGAAAAAGGGTCAGCTCTTTTCACATTTTTTGCACTTGTATTGCACTTTCGCCTATTATTGTTTGGCGCCATCACTCATCATAATACAATTAATATTTATCTAATCTTGGTAAATGAGAAATTGGATAAGTAAAGGGTCAGGAGGATAAGCAGGAGGTAAGGGGCAAGTAGGAACATGGTGGGTTTGTTCTCTCAATCGTGAATAGTGATGAAAGATGCTCTTTTCCAAACATGTTTAATAGTCAGCATTCTACAAAATCAGATGCATGCTCTGGGAGGCCCACCAGTCTGATATTATTGTAACACAGGCATTTTTTGAGATTCTATGATTTCTGTATGTGGTATTAATCTTATGCATTGTTGTAGGTTGGTGCAGCACTGTGCGGCAGCAGAAAACACATAGAGTCCCAGCGAAGCGAAACAGAAATATATTGCAATTGAAGTTCTGCAATACATGACAAGGCAACTGGACCAGGAAAACTCACAGCATGTAAAAGCAATCTGTCAGTAAAAGTAGGCCTTGGGTGTGCCAACAGCATCTGCCTCGAGGGGCAGAATGTGGCCTGGCCATATAGGGAGGCTTCCAGATAGGATGGCGTGTCCCTGCACTTTCCCTACTCCTCTGGAACCTCTCCCTGATATTTAGCACTTTCCCTGCCAGACGGGTGACCTGTCCCTACTTTAGCCACACACTAAATGCGCCTAAGCCAGGGTCTTAATTAGACTCTGCCTGACCCAAGATGGCCACCAGAGGCACTGGGTGGCAGCATCCAATTGGATAGCTGACTCCTGTGACTCAGGAAACCACAAAGGAACTAAGTTCCTCTTGACTTCCTCTGCAATGCCGCTGATTTTGAGTGCCATCTGCAGTGGAGAAAGCAGATGCACCTGTCTACACGGTCACTTTCAAATCTGTTTGAAAAGAGTGTACTATGTCTTGTAGCTCGCTTACTTGTCCCTCCAGTGATGAAGTGCGTTCCTACGCTTTTTGTAAATCATTTCTGAGAAGTTAAATACAGTGCAGTGAAACCCATCTCCACCATAAGGTACTCTGGTTCAGACCAGTTAGTGCTTAAACCCTACAACTTGGGTCAGGATATGTCATCTCCCAGGGTGACCTGCTCACCTACGTTTCCTGTTGGTCAGTGTGAGCCAATTTACTGCTATAGCTACTGGTCTCCGAGCCTGACCCCTGACCATGACAGGGGAGTTGTGAGAAATCTCCATCCCCGTCAAGGCTGGGCTCACTAGTGAAGTTCTCTTATCTGACTTGTCACCATCTCCTGTACTTTCTCTCTGGTGTTGCAGCCTCCATGTGGTGTCTGAGCACAGCTGCCTCCATCTTGCACACCTTGTTCCACAGTGCTAGAGACCTTTTTCCTCCTTATTATGCTGCTGGGGATTGTTGTCAGCTCAGTATTAGAGAGAGGGCAGGAGCCAGAGAGCACTGACAGGCAAAGTTCACACTAAGCACTGGTCCTGCAGGCACCAGAGCACTGCAAACCAAGTTTTTTAACATGAGCCACCAGCTTCTGCCCTAACAATCACATTTTTAATAAAGCTGACTTTGTACTTCAGGTGAGGTCCGCTTTTTCAGCAAAATGCAGCAAAAAAGAGGGCAAAAGAGAGCCTGGGGGGGGGGGGGGGGGATATTTTGATAATATGCTCACTTTTTCCCTGACTTCTATAGTGCAGGGGTTGACAACATCCTGCTACTGACCAGATCCTGGGAATGCTGAGTAGCCCAAATTTCATGAGAAGATGCTGCTGCACAGTGTAGAATCTTCATCTAGAGAGATTGGGGCTACTTAACGGTCTCTGGGATCTGATCAGGAGGATCACATCACCCAGGCCCAGGCTCAGCCGGAGAAAGCCAGAGGAAAGGTAAATGTATTATCTAACTACCCACCCACATCGGGTTTTTAGTCCCTATTAACTACACATAGAGTCTTAAATATATCTAAAGCTAAAATAATTTTGGATAGAGCGTGGAGAGGTTAAAATCCCTGTGAAGTTTTTTAATGCTGCCATTGGGATATTTCCCTTCACTTCCTGTAAAAATCAGGGATTGAGAGAAAATCTCTCAGGACTGTTGGGAGCTACAGTATCTCACAAAAGTGAGTACACCCCTCACATTTTTTGTAAATACTTTATTATATCTTTTCATGTGACAAAACTGAAGAAATGACACTTTGCTACAATGTAAAGTAATGAGTGTACAGCTTGTATAACAGTGTAAATTTCTGTCCCCTCAAAATAACTCAACACACAGCCATTAATGTGTAAACCACTGGCAACAAAAGTGAGTATACCCCTAAGTGAACATGTCCAAATTGGGGCAAAAGTGTCAATATTTTGTGTGACCACCATTATTTTCTAGCACTGCCTTAACCCTTTTGGGCATGGAGTTCACCAGAGCTTCACAGGTTGACTTGCCACTGGAGTCCTATTCCACTCCTCAATGACAACATCACGGAGCTGGTGGATGTTAGACACCTTGCACTCCTCCACCTTCCGTTTGAGGATGCCCCACAGATGCTCAATAGGGTTTAGGTCTGGAGACATGCTTGGCCAGTCCATCATCTTTACCCTCAGCTTCTTTAGCAAGGCAGCGGTCATCTTGGAGGTGTGTTTGGGGTTGTTATCATGTTGGAATACTGCCCTGCGGCCCAGTCTCTGAAGGGAGGGGATCATGCTCTGCTTCAGAATGTCACAGTACATGTTGGCATTCATGGTTCTCTCGATGTACTGTAGCTCCCCAGTGCTGGCAGTACTCATGCAGCCCCAGACCATGACAATCCCACCACCATGCTTGACTTAGGCAGGACACACTTGTCTTTGTACTCCTCACCTGGTTGCCGCCACACACGCTTGACACCATCTGAACCAAATAAGTTTATCTTGGTCTCATCAGACCAAAGGACATGTTTCCAGTAATCCTCAGTCTGCTTGTCTTCAGCAAACTGTTTGCGGGCTTTCTTGTGCATCATCTTTATAAGAGGCTTCTTTCTGAGATGACAGCAATGCAGACCAATTTGATGCAGTGTATGCCATATGGTCTGAGCACTGACAGGCTGACCCCCCATCCCTTCAACCTCTGCAGCAATGCTGGCAGCATTCATATGTCTTTTTCCCAAAGACAACCTCTGGATATGACGCTGAGCACTTGCACTCAGCTTCTTTGGTTGACCATGGCGAGGCGGCCTGTTCTGAGTGGAACCTGTCCTATTAAACCGCTGTATCGTCTTGGCCACCATGCTGCAGCTCAGTTTCAGGGTCTTGCCAATCTTCTTATAGCCTAGGCCATATTTATATAGAGCAACAATTCTTATTTTCAGATCCTCAGAGAGTTCTTTGCTATGAGGTGCCATGTTGAACTACCAGTGACCAGTATGAGAGAGTGAGAGTGATAACACCAAATTTAAGACATCTGCTCCACATTCACACCTGAAACCTTGTAACACTAATGAGTCACATGACACTGGGGAGGGTAAATGGCTAATTGGGCCCAATTTGGAGACTTTTACTTAGGGGTGTACTCACTTTTGTTGCCTAAACCCTATTGAGCATCTGTGGGGCAAATGGAAGGTGGAGGAACGCAAGTTCTCTAATATCCACCAGCTCCGTGATGTTTTCATGGAGGAGTGGAAGAGGAATCCAGTGGCAACCTGTGAAGCTCTGGTGAACTCCATGCCCAAAGGGGTTAAGGCAGTGCTAGAAAATAATGGTGGTCACACAAAATATTGACACTTTGGGCCCAATTTGGACATGTTCACTTAGGGGTATACTCACTTTTGTTGCCAGCAGTTTAGACATTAATGGCTGTGTGTTGAGTTATTTTGAGGGGACAGACAATTTACACTGTTATACAAGCTGTACACTCACTACTTCACATGGTAGCAAAGTGTCATTTCTTCAGTGTTGTCACATGAAAATTTACAAAAATGTGAGAGATGTACTCACTTTTGTGAGATACTGTATATGATGCTGAATAAATACATTTCATTTTTATGAATAAAGATACACGATGATACCAATATGAATAAAATTAAATGTGGACTTTATATGTTCTGCTTTTCATGCGTTCCTCCTTTTGCACACCCTCCCCCTTCCTGTTTTGTTCATGCAGCATTGTTAGCTTCATTTTACCACTACAGAGGCAGGGCTCTGTAAAATCATTGTCTTCTTGCACTTCAAAAGACTGGAATAACATCCTCTGTACTGTGCTGAGCTGAAGTAAAACTACATTGGATTCAACTTTAGTTTCTTCTAGAAGAGGTAAACTGCGTGTGGATCTTTCTAAGTCAACAGGTGCTATATTGTCCATACAGACTGGATCTTAGGAGATAAGTCTTTTGGCTTCATCTGCATTTGTAGCAATGCAAATGTGCTTGATTATACTGTATGCCTAATCATGCAGTGGGACTTACCGGCTTGAAAATGATGGATCTGAAGAGGCAGCCAGAGCAGAGTAAAAGTCCCACTGTTCTAATCTAGTGTCACAAAGAGAACTATCCTGTATGGTTGGGATCGTGGACCCTCCATGCAGTCTGCACGCTGGATAATGGTGTGCTTGGAGAGCACTATGTTTCAATTTGTACTGCATGTTCCCCATTAACTGGACAACATTAGACTGTGGAGGAGATGACACTGTTAAAAAAAGGATTGCTGGAGGTGAAGTATCACTATGTACAGGCGGCACTGCTCTACAGCGTGAAAGAAACTTCAGTTCCCAGGGAGCCATGTAGCCTGAGGGAGGAGTGCAGAAATGCTTAGGGAACTGGCTCTTGGTGCCAGAACTGGGAAAAAGAACAGATGTCCAGGCTAAAGTGTTGAGCCACAGTGTTCCAGTGCGGGTTCATTGGCCATCTTCTGCATCCACAGTGTTCCAGTGCGGGTTAATTGGCCATCTTCTGCATCCATAGTGTTCCAGTGTGGGTTAGTCAGCCATCTTCTACATCTCCAGCATTCCAGAGCGGGTTCACTGGAGCTCATGCTATGTACCTATGAGGGGACCCTCTGCCATCAACATCCATGGCTGAAGCGCAGGATTGGTGGAAGGGTTGTTAACCCATTGCTCATACTGTACAACAGGAACTGAAATTTTAGCCCAGCACAGCCTCTTCCTCCTGCTCCTTGGGCATTGCCCTGCCTGTTCAGTCTATCAAAGCATCCATCCAGAACTGCCCCGTTGACATAGAATTTCCTCTATATTTGTTTAACCTGTTCCAATTCTTCTGCAAACTAACTCCACTAACCCTCTCTCCAACAGTTTGTTCTTTTGAATTGAAAGCAGACAAAAGACAGCAAACATCACTAGCAGTGCACCATCGTAAGGGCCCCAACAAAACTTGGCAGAAATAACTATCCTAAGCCTTCCCCATTCTGTCTCCCTTCAATCTGTATAGATCTCGCCACCCATAGTTCTTAAAGCGGAGCGCCACCTAAAAGAGGAAGCTTTGCATATCTGCCTCCTCCCCCCCTCTGGTGCCACATTTGGCACCTTTTGGGGGGGGTTCCACTTCCGGGTGATCTCGCTGTGAAAGTTCGCTCCTTCCCCCGCCGCCGGGCCATTCACAAAGCACAGCGTGCATTGCACATGCGCAGTAGGGAACTGGCTGTGAAGCTGTAAGGCTTCACTGGTGGTTTCCCTTACAGGGAATGGCGGCAGCAGCACCTGAAAGGCAATGGAAACATTGGCTGGGGTGCCGACATCGCTGGATTCCTGGACAGGTAAGTGTCCCAATATTAAAAGTCAGCAGCTACAGTATTTGAAGCGGCTGACTTAATTTTTTTTTCTAAAGGAGCCTGGAGCTCCACTTTAAAAACTGCTTTCCCTGTTTTGTAGTAAAGTCCTGCAGGCAGACTTGGATAGTAACCAGCTACAGGGGCTGTCAAACTAATGGCTCCTAAGGGGCTGCATCACACTAGGAATTGTCTTTGCTAGCAATGGGGGTACACTAGGAATCTTCTCTGCTAGGAATGAGGGTACACTTGGAATCTTCTCCACTAGCAATGGGGGTACACTAGGGATCTTCTCTGCTAGGAAAAGTTATACACTAGGAATCTTCTCCGCTAGGAATGAGGGTACACTAGGAATCTTCTCCACTAGGATTGGGGGTACACTAGGAATATTCTCTGCTAGGAAAAGGGATACACTAGGAATCTTCTCTGCTAGAAATGAGGGTACACTAGGAATCTTCTCCACTAGGAATGAGGGTACATTAGAAATCTTCTCCACTAGGAATGCGGGGAACACTAAGAATCTTCTCCACTAGGAATGGTGGTACACTTGGAATCTTCTCTGGTAGGAATGAGGGTACACTAGGAATCTTCTCCACTAGGAATGGGGTTACACTAGGATTATTCTCTCCTATGAATAGGGATACACTAGGAATCTTATCTGCTAGGAATGGGGGTACACTAGGAATCTTCTCTGCTAGGAATGAGGTTACACTAGGAATCTTCTCCACTATAAATGAGGGTAGACTAGAAATCTTCTCTACTAGGAATGGGGGTACACTAGGAATATTCTCTGCTGGGAATAGGAATACACTAGGAATCTTCTTCACTAGGAATGGGGGTACACTAGGAATCTTCTCCACTAGGAATGAGGGTACACTAGTAATCTTCTCTGCTAGAATGGGGGTACACTAAAAATCTTCTCCCCTAGGAAAAACAGGGGACACTAGAAAACTACTTGGACCACAGGGTTGCCAACCTACCAAAGTGAAATTTACTGACACTACACCAAACATTTACTAACTAATTTACTTACTAAGAACGTATCCAAATAGAAAGTTTTCAGTGCAAATTCAGCTTTGCAGCTACAAACAAATAGCACATGCAATCAGCAATGTATACCAAAAAGCAAAAAAATATAACACAGCAGTTTTGTCACCTCTGTCCAATTGGAGAGGTTTCCCTTTAATTTCTGTCCCATAGCCACCAGCCCACCACAGAAAGTGGGGTGAAATCCCAGGTAGCCACCAGGATCACCATAATGAATGGCCCCAGTTCTGAAAGTCCCCTCTATTTCTGTTCTGGATTTTATTTTACTTTTGGTGGGAAGAGCAAACAGGCCAAAGGGCGCATCTCCCCAACTGGGGCACAGACATCAATAAACAACTGACATTTCAGTTATATATCAGCTGGCAAAGAGACAGTAATTTTCCCCTTACCACCTGTTCCAGTGACTGCTGTGAATTTTTGGGAAATTGGTCACTTTCTGCTTCTTTGACAATAGGCAAAAGAGTAAGGGTGAACCTCCCTAGCATGGTGACAGCTCCACTTCCAAAAACTGAAGCAAAACAAAAGCAAAATTAGGCAAAAGACACATAGACAAACACTAAAGCCGCGTACACACGAGCGGACTTTTCGACCGGACTGGTCCGACGGACTGAGTCCGACGGACAATTCGACCGTGTGTGGGCTTCATCGGACCTGCAGCGGACTTTATCGGTCGAAAATCTGACAGACTTTAGATTTGGAACATGTTTCAAATCTTTACGTCGGAACTCCACCGGACCCAGTTCCTTATTTTAATCCAGTTGTACGTCATCACGTACGAATCCGTCGGACTTTGGTGTGATTGTGTGTAGCAAGTCCGTTTGTTCGGAAAGTCCATCAGAAGTCCGCCGAAATTCCGTCGGATAGACCGTCGGACCAGTCCGGTCAAAAAGTCCGCTCGTGTGTACGCGGCATTAGCCCTGGTTCACAATAGTGCAAATTGAGGTGCAACTTGAGTTACACAGAATTGCATGACAACGAAAATCACATTGTTTTCAATGATGAACATTTACATCAGAAAAGGTTCTGAACTACTTGCGTGCAACTTCTGTGCAATTTTGGCCTCAGAGAATAACCAGTGAACAACTATTGTAGCTTTACTGCTGTCAGAGAGGTTACCTTAGTGGTCGTGGTGCTGGTGCGTGCCGGTACGTGTTGGCACGCGTTCATGTGCCCGCTGCTGTGCATGATCCTGTGGGAGCTGGTCTGTGCACTGGTGTGCGGGCGCGTGCGCGAGCACACGCGCCGCGCCTGTGAGCATCGGCGTGTGCAGCATTTGGCGCCAACCGGCCTATTTAGGTCTGCCGTGCACTCTATTCAGTGCTGCCTGATCAAAAGCTCCCTTTGCCATAGTTCCCATTGCCTATTCCTGTGTTCCTGTGTTCCCGTTCTCCTAACGACCCGGCTTGCCTCTTGGATTATCCTGACTTCTGCCTGTACCTGACCTCAGCCTGTTTGACTCCTCTTCTGCCTGCTCCTGTTGTACCTCTGCTGCCCGCCTGTTGCCGAACCCTGCCTGTACCTTGACCTGTCTGCTCTGCTCCGGCTCAGCATCTGTTTGCCTGTGTTCCAGACTACTGACCTGCTGCTTGAAGATCATCTTCCTTCCAGCACCTGGATCCCACCACCAGGCTCTCATACCTTTCCGCACTCCCGTACCTCTTGTCTACTCTACCAGGGGCCGCGAGCTGGACTCCTAAGGGAGACCACCCTCTGCCCAAGCGGACTCACCGGTCTGGTAAGTGGAAGTCTGACAGTATCAGGCAGCCATGACCGAGTCCGGGCAGGGGGACTCCCCCATGGATGAACTGTGTAGGCATCTGGCGGGTCTCACTCAAGCTGTAAAGAGCCTTCAAGAAGGTTATTCAAGACTGGAGGAACAAGTTCAGGTCATATCTTCTCCTTCCAATCCCCAAGGAGCATCTTCTGCTGGATTTTTACCTGCATCCTCTGTAGTGATGCTTCCTCCAGAGCCCAGAGTACCCACACCTGAAAAGTTTGCCGGAGAACGCAGCAAGTATCGTGCTTTCCGCAATGCCTGCAAGCTCCACTTTGCTCTGCAACCTCGCACCTTCTCCTTGGAAGCAACCAAAGTGGGCTTTGTTATCTCCTTGTTGACAGGCAAGCCACAAACCTGGGCTCACAGCCTTCTGGAGCAAAAGTCTGGGACTCTGGATAGCCTTAATGCCTTCTTCCTGGCCATGTCCCAACTATACGAGGACCCCCAACTGACAGCGACTGCTGAAACCGCACTGCACTCTCTTCAACATGGTCGCAGAGCGGCTAAAGATTATGCGGTAGAATTCAGATGCTGGAGCTCTGACACGGACAGGAATGATGCCGCCCCGTATCACCAGTTCAGAATGGGGCTATCTGACCCACTCAAGGATGAGTTGGCACGAGTTGGAGTACCTCAGTCCTTGGAAGAGCTCATCAACCTCGCCATCCAGATTGACCGTTGCCTAAGGGAGCGTCAGTCTGAGAGAACTACCAGCCATTTTCGCCCCACCTGGATGTTACCTAAGGTTCCCAGTTCTGCCGGTCAGTTTCCTCCCACCTCTACTGCTCCAGTTCAAGAAGCTCCCGAACCCATGCAGCTTGGTTTGCTCTGACCCACGCTCACCCCTGAGGAAAAGCTGTGTAGACGAGCCCACAACCTATGTCTTTACTGCAGTGAACCTGAGCATTATGTGGGGGCCTGATCCAACAAGATGCGTAAGTGCCTTCCTGCCTCCTCAATGTGTGCATCTGTTTTGCCTAAATCCGGTTCTCATCTTGCTCTTTCCATCACTCTGCAGCTTCCAGGAAGGAATATCCCAGTGTCAGTCATCACTGATTCCGGTGCATGCAGCTGCTTTGTCGACTTGACCTTCGCTGCCAACCACTGCATCCCACTTCAACCCAAGGCCCAGGGGCTTGCTGTTCACCTTGCGGATGGCTCCACCCTTAGTTCCGGTCTGATCACACAGGACACCGTCCCTTTGCTGGCCACCATGGGCACCCATCATCAGGAACTTCTTCGTTTGGATGCCATCTCTTCTCCTCTCTTCCCTATCATCCTTGGAATGCCCTGGCTGCAAGCCCATAATCCCAGCATTAACTGGGCTACAGGAGAAGTTAAATTCCTTTCGGAGTATTGCCAGCAGCATTGTCTATGCAGATCTTCTGATAAAACCTCCCAACTCCTTTGCTTGGACTCAGATCCAGAGCTATGTCAGTCCATTTCCGAACCCTATCAGACTTTCTGGACGTATTCAGTAAAAAAGGAGCAGAAACCCTGCCCCCTCACAGGCCTTATGACTGCCCAATAGAACTGTTACCCTGTACTGAGGTTCTGATATTTGAGAACAGCCAAAAGACTAAGACCACGGCAGGCCAGGTGGGCACTTTTTTTTTCCTGATTCCAATTTCACATCACTTACAGACCCAGTTCTAAGAACATTAAGTCAGATGCGCTCTCACGCATGTTTCACGACTCAGAGGAGACCTTGCCTCCTGATATGATTCTTCCCTCTGGGAACTTCTTGCTCCTCCAAGGGGATCTTATCTCCCGGATAAGACAGGCCTCTATGGGAATGCTCCCATATCCGGAAACCAATTTAAGAGAGGGTCTGTTTTGGCATAAAGACAAGATCGTGGTTCCTCAGGCCTTAAGGGTAGCTGTAATGGAACTCGAACTCGAACTCGAACTGTTCTGAAGACTACCGAGCTGGTACAGCGCACCTTCTGGTGGCCCCAACTGCCCAACGACTGTAAAAATTATGTGGACTCATGCAATATTTGTGCTCGAAGTAAAAATAGCCGGACAAAAGTTTGGGGGTTATTAAAACCTTTACCCGTTCCAGAGAGACCGTGGAAAATGATATCGATGGACTTCATCGTGGAACTCCCTCCGTCTGAGGGATTTTCTACCATCTTTGTTGTGGTGGACAGGCTGTCCAAGATTGCACACTTTCTTCCCATGAAGGGCACACCCTCGGCCATGGATACAGCAAAGATTTTTGTTGAAGAAGTTGTAAGGCTGCATGGGGTCCCAGCAAGCATTGTGTCCGATCGAGGTGTCCAATTTACCTCGAGGTTCTGGAAGGCCCTCTGTGGTTCCCTCGAAATAGAGTTGGCATTCTCGTCGGCCTATCATCCCCAGATGAACGGGCAAACTGAGAGAACCAATCAGACTCTGGAGCAATACCTCCGCTGCTTCTCTGCCTTCTCTCAGGATGACTGGGTCTCTTTATTACCCGTTGCAGAATTTTCCTACAATAACTCCTTGCATTCTGCCATCAGACACCATTTTTTGCCAACTACGGTTTCCATCCTTCTTTTCTGCCCAGTTAAATTCCTGAATGTACAGTTCCTGCAGTCTCTGAAACCATGAGTTTTTTCTCCACCAACGACAAACTTCTACAAGAAACTATGGCTAGGTCTCAGGGGTACAACAAAAAGATGTTCGATAAAAAGAGGTGTGGAGAACTGATCTTGGAACCCGGCAACCAAGTGTGGTTGTCCACAATTAACTTAAAAATGGCCTGTCCCTCTAGGAAATTGGGCCCTTTTTATGGGTCCTTTCCCGGTGAAGAGGAAAATAAATGATGTCACCTATGAACTTGATCTACCTCACTCTCTAAAGGTGCACCCGGTCTTTCATGTGACCCTACTGAAGCCCGCTACTCCTGTTCCCTTTACTGGCCGCACTTCCGGCCCACCCAAATCTATCATAGTTGACAATGAAGAAGAATTTGAGGTGGAAGCAATTCTGCATTGTAGAAAAAGGAGAAACGGAATCCAGTACCTTATCAAATGGAAGGGGTATGGTCCTGAAGACAACTCCTGGGAGCCAGAGAGTAATTTGCATGCCCAGGAACTTTTACAGGCATTTAAGAATGCCCATGCCTCCAGACTGGCCCAACTGGGCATCTGGAGGCTGCCCTTAAGGAGGGGGCACTGTCAGAGAGGTTACTTTACTGGTCGTGGTGCTGGTGCACGCCAGTGCATTCCTGTGCGCGCTGCTGTGCATGATCCTGTGAGTGCTGGTCTGTGCACTGGCGTGCGGGCGCGTGCGAGTGCTCGCGCAGGTGTGCTCGCGCACCTGTGAGCATCGGCGTGCACACGTGTGCAGCATTTGAAGCCAACCGGCTTATTTAGGTCTTCCGTGCACTCTGTTCAGTGCTGCCTGATCAATAGCTCCCTGTGCCTTAGTTCCCGTTGCCTATTCCTGTGTTCCTGATCTCCTAACGACCCGGCTTGCCTCTTGGATTCTCCTGACTTCTGCCTGTACCTGACCTCGGTCTGTTTGACTCCTCTTCTGCCTGCTCCTGTTGTACCTCTGATGCCCGCCTGTTGCTGAACCCTGCCTGTACCTTAACCTGCCTGCTCTGCTTCGGCTCAGCATCTGTTTGCCTGTGTTCCAGACTACTGACCTGCTGCTTGAAGATCATCTTCCTTCCAGCACCTGGATCCCACCACCAGGCTCTCATACCTTTCTGCACTCCCGTGCCTCTTGTCTATTCTACCAAAGGGCCACGAGTCGGACTTGTAAGGGAGACCACCCTTTGCCCAAGCGGACTCACCAGTCTGGTAAGTGGAAGTCTGACAACTGCTAGGGGGGCGGCTGCTCTGTGTAGAATCACGTTAATATGTGTGATTCTGCATGTCCGGGTAGAGATAGGGCGTGCTGCTTCTGCTGTAATTAGTCACAGATAAACACTTACCGTTTAGTAGATCATGTTAATCTGGTGGTGGTGGCTGTAGAACCATACAGTTGGCTTCTCAGTGCATTGACTTGTATGGCGTGGACTTTAATATCTAGTCAGACCTTCACAGAACACTTCCAGACTTGGTGTTAACTTGATCTAAGGTGGGTGCTGGAGGCAGTGGAAGTGGAACAGGCTGGTCAATAGCAGTGGTTTCAGTGTGAGTCCAGTAGGGATGGGCTTTATGTTCGGGTCAAACATGAGTTCGACTCGAACATTGGCTGTTCGCCCGTTCGTCGAATAGCGAACAATTTGGGGTGTTTGCGGCAAATTCAAAAGCCGAGGAACACCCTTTAAAAGTCTATGGGAGAAATCAAAAGTGCAAATTTTAAAGGCTTATGTGCAAGTTATTGTCATAAATAGTGTTGGGGGACCTGGGGCCTGCCCCAGGGGACATGTATCAGTACAAAGAAAAGTTTTAAAAACGGACGTTTTTTCGGGAGCAGTGATTTTAATAAAGCTTAAAGTGATACAATAAAAGTGGAATATTCCTTTAAATTTTGTACCTGGGGGATGTCTATAGTATGCCTATAAAGTGTCGCTTTTTTCCTGTGTTTAGAATAGTCTGACAGCAAAATGACATTGCTAAAGGGAAAAAAAAGTAATGAAGTAATAGCGGCTATAGTGAATTGTCGGCTATAGTGAATTGTCAATGGGAGAAATCAAAAGTGCTAATTTTAAGGGTTAATATGCAAGTTATTGTCATAAAAAGTGTTTGGGGACCTGGGTCCTGCCCCAGGGGACATGTATCAGTGCAAAAAAAAGTTTTAAAAATGGCCGTTTTTTTGGGAGCAGTGATTTTAATAAAGCTTAAAGTGAAACAATAAAAGTGAAATATTCCTTTAAATTTTGTACCTGGGGGGTGTCTATAGCATGCCTGTAAAGTGGAGCATGTTTCCCGTGTTTAGAACAGTCCGAGTGAAAAATGACATTTCTAAAGGAAAAAAAGTGATTTAAAAGTGCTAGCGCTAGTGCCGGCTATAATGAATTATCGGTCCGGCAATACACATAAAAGTTCATTGATAAAAACGGTATGGGATTTCCCCACAGGAGAACCCCGAACCAAAATTTAAAAAAAAATGCGTGGGGTCCCCCCAAATTCCATACCAGGCCCTTCAGGACTGATATGGATATTAAGGGGAACCCCGTGCCAAAATTTAAAAAAAATGGTGTGGGGGTCCCCCCTCAAAATCCATACCAGACCCTTCAAAAAACAAAAAAAAACACCAAAACAAACTGTGTACTTACTTACCGCACGTTATAGCTAGAGATGGGCCAAACACCCCCCTGCTTGGTTTGCAGCAGAACTCCAGAACAGGGGAAAAGTTCTGACCCGGATGGGAAACCCCATTAAAGTCTACGGGAGCTGAACATGAAAAATCAAAAGTGCCCATTTTGAAGGCTTATATGTAACTAACTGACCATAAAAGGGGCATGGGGGTCTGGGTACTGCCCTGGGGGACATGTATCCATGCAAAATAAATTTTTAAAAACAATAGTTTTTGTCAGGAGCAGTCATTTTAATGATGCTTAAAGTGCAAAAAAAATATTTTAAATATAGTGCCTGGGGGGGGGGGGGTCCCCTTAGTCTGCCTGTAAAGTGGCACATCTGTAGCATGTATAGAACAGGCTGCAGCAAAAATGAGAATTCTAAAGAAAAAACTAGTTAAATCACATTTATATAGTTACATAGTAAGTCAGGTTCAAAAAAGACACATGTCTATCCAGATCAACCAATAAAAAAAGAAACACAACCATGCAATCCCATATATACAATCCTATATCCACAGTTGATCCAGAGGAAACCCCAGCAAAGCATGATTCAATTTGCAACAGCAGGGGAAAAAATTCCTTCCTGATGCCCCGAGAGGCAATTGTATTTTCCCTGTATCAACTTTACCTATAAATGTTAGTACCCAGTTATATTATGTACAGTACCTTGCAAAAGTATGAATTTTCGTGTTTTGTTGCCTCACAACCTGGAATTAACATGGATTGTTTGAGGATTTGCATCATTTAATTTACAGAACATGCCCACAACTTTGAAGATTTTTTTTTTTTTTTTTTTATTGTGAAGCAAACAACAAAATAAAAAAAAATAACAGAAAAAGTAAATGTGCATAACTATTCACCCCCCTAAAGTCAATACTTTGTAGAGCCACCATTTGCGGCTATCACAGCTCCAAGTCGCTTTAGATAAGTCTCTATGAGCTTGCCACATCTTACCACTGGGAGTTTTGCCCGTTCCTCCTTGCAAAACTGCTCCAGCTCCTTCAAGTTGGATGTTTGTGCTTGTGAACAGCAATCTTTAGGTCTGACCACAGATTTTCTATTGGATTGAGGTCTGGGCTTTGACTAGGCCATTCCAACACAATTACATGTTTCCCCTTAAACCACTCAAGTCTTGCATTAGCAGTGTGTTTGGGGCCATTGTCCTGCTGGAAGGTGAACCTCCATCCTAGCCTCAAATCACACACAGAGTGGTACAGGTTTTACTCAAGAATATCCCTGTATTTAGCACCATCCATCTTTCCCTCAACTCCGACCAGTTTCCCAGTCCCTAATGCTGAAAAACATCCCCACAGCATGATGCTGCCACCACGTTTCACGGGATGGTGTTCTTTGGGTGATGTGATGTGTTAGCTTTGCGCCAGACATAGCGTTTTCTTTGATAGCCAAAAAGTTCAATTTTAATCTGATCAGCTTCCTCCATACATTTTGGGAGTCTCCCACATGCCTTTTTGCAAACTCACAACGTGCCATTTTGTTTTTTACTGAAAGTAATGGCTTTCTTCTGGCCACTCTGCCATAAAGCCCAACTCTATTGAGCGTACGGCTTATTGTCGTCCTATGTACAGACACTCCAGTCTCTGGTGTGGAACTCTGCAGCTCCTCCAGGGTTACCTTAGGTCTCTGTGCTGCCTCTCTGATTAATTCCCTCCTTGCCCAGTCTATGAGTTTTGGTGTGCGGCCATTTCTTGGCAGGTTTGCTGTTGTGCCATATTCTTTCCATTTGGTTATTATAGATTTCATGGTGCTCCTAGTGATCATCAAAGATTTGGATATTTTTTAATAACCTAACCCTGACTTGTACTTCTCAACAACATTATCCCTTACTTGTTTGGAGAGTTCCTTGGTCTTCCTGGCAGTGTTTGGTTAGTGGTGTCTCTTGCTTAGGTGTTGCAGCCTCTGGGGCCTTTCAAAAAGGTGTGTATATGTAATGACAGATCATGTGATACTTAGATTGCACACAGGTGGACGTCATTTCACTAATTATGTGAATTATGAAGGTAATTGGTTGCACCAGAGCTTTTTATGGGCTTCATAACAAAGGTATATACGCTCATGCCAATTATCATTTTTTTATTTCTGAAAAATAGTTTATGTATATATTTTTCTAATTATACTTCACCAACTTAGACTATTGTGTTCTGATCCATCACATATAATTCAGAGTAAAAAAAAATTGAACTAAAGGCTGTAATGTAACAAAATTGGTAAAAAGCCAAAGGGGTGAATACTTTTGCAAGGCATTGTACACCTAGGAAAGAATCCAGGCCTTTTTAAAGCAATCTACTGAGCTGGCCAGAGATAAAGAGATGAGATGAAATCTATTTTCCTCTAGTCTTAAAGTGTGCCCCTTGTCCTCTGTGATGACCATAAAGTGAATAACTGAACACCAAGTTCACTATATGGACCCCTTATGTGTTTGTACATATTGATCATATCCCCCTTAATCTCCTCTTCTCAAGAGAGAATATATTCAGTTCCTCTAATTTTTCCTCATAACAGAGCTCCTTCCTGCCTCTTATCAGTTTGGTTGCCCTTCTCTGCACTTTCTCCAGTTCCCTTATATCCTTTTTGAGAACTGGTGTCCAAAACTGAACTGCATATTCCAGATTGAGGTCTTACTAATGATTTGTACAGGTGCATTATATCTCTCTCTCTGGAGTCCATACCTCTCATAATACAAGAAAGGACTTTGCTCACTTTGGAAACCGCAGCTTGGCATTGCATGCCATTATTAAGCTTATGATCTACCAAACCCCCCAGATCTTTCTCCACTATGGATTCCCCCAGTTGTACCCCCCCCCTAGTATGTATGACCTATGCATATTCTTAGCCCCCAAGTGCATAACTTTACATTTATCAACATTAAACCTCATTTGCCACATAGTTGCCCAATGAAACAGTGCATCGAGGTTGGCTTGTAAATTGGAAACATCCTATAAGAATGTTATTCCACTGCATAGCTTGGTGTCATCTGCAAAGACTGAAATGGTACTTTTAATCCCAGACCCTATATCATTTATAAAGTTATTAAAAAGTATGGGTCCCAACACTGAACCTTGGGGTACACCACTGATAACCTTAGACCATTCAGAGTAAGAATCATTAACCACTACTCTCTAAATTCTGTCTTTTAGCCAGTTTTCTGTCCATTAGCCGTTTGTGGGGAACTGTGTAAAATGCTGTGTCAAACGCTTTTGCAAAATCCAAGTAGACTACGTCCACAGCCACACCTCTGTCCAACATTTTACTTACCTCTTTATAAAAAGAAATCAAATTTGTTTGACAACTTCTGTCTTTCATAAATCCATGCTGTCTGTTGCTTAAAATATTTTTTTCCAGCAAGAACTCATACCATTCCCATTTTGGACATGAGCTCCACCATGCTCTTTTGCATACACAGAGCTGAAGAAAGTATTTAATACATTTAAATATAATACATTTGCCATCTCTTTGTCCCCAGTCACCCACTCCAGATGATTTTGTAAAGGGCCTACATGCTTAGACCTGACCTTTCTACTAATTATATATTTGAAACATTTTTTGGGGTTTGTCCTACTATCTTTTGCAATCTGTCGTTCGTTTTGAATTTTTGCATCCTTGATTTCCTTTTTACATATTCTGTTATATTCTTTGTAACATTTAAATTATGATAGTGTTCCTTCATTTTTATATTTTTTGAAAGCTCTTGTCATATTATTATTGCTTTTTAAACTTTTTGCCCATGGGAATATACTTTGCAGTGAGTTTTTCTGTTCTGTGTTCATCAATGCCAATATTCCCTCCCAGTCTAATGCCCCGTACACATGCTCGGACATTGATTGGACATTCTGACAACAAAATCCTAGGATTTTTTCCGACGGATGTTGGCTCAAACTTGTCTTGCATACACACGGTCACACAAAGTTGTCGGAAAATCCGATTATTCTGAACGCGGTGACATAAAATGCGTACGTCGGGACTATAAACGGGGCAGTAGCCAATATCTTTCATCTCTTTATTTATTCTGAGCATGCGTGGCACTTTGTGCGTCGGATTTGTGTACACACGATCGGAAATTCCGACAATGGATTTTGTTTTCGGAAAATTTTATAGCCTGCTCTCAAACTTTGTGTGTCGGAAAATCCGATGGAAAATGTGTGATGGAGCCTACACACGGTCGGAATTTCCGACAACAAGGTCCTATCACACATTTTCCGTCTGAAAATCCGACCATGTGTACGGGGCATTAGTCTTGGAGAGCAGCCCTCATCCTTGGAAAATTTGCTCTCTTAAAGTTAAGTATTTTTATATTACCCATATGTGTTTGTTGCTTACAGCTAACATTAAATTAAATCATGTTATGGCCACTGCTACCCAGATGTTCTTTTATATGAATATTAATGGAAAGATAATGGTGATTGCTATTCCCTAACGTGCCACATCCCTGTATATATCTGGAAAGTGAGAAAACCCCCAGTGGTGGGACTTTGAAGGCATTCAATAGTAGTACAATGGAGATAATTATAAAATCAATGTATTAAATAGAAAATGCTTAAAATAGAAAACATGGAATAGACATGACCTAAACAACTGGAAATGCATCATGACAAAAATACATGTCAATACAGTGTGATATCCTTCACCCCTAGAAGTTTTCTCGCTTTCCTTTTATATGAATATTGGTAATAAGCTCTGCATGGTTTGAGATTACCAGGTCCAGCACAGTATCATTCCTAGTCAGAGCCACAATAAACTGGACCATAAAATTGTCTTGTATTAGGTTTATACATTTTTGCCCTTTAACTGTTCCAGCAGTGCCATTACTCCAGTCAATTTCCAGGTAATTAAAATCCCCCATTATTATCACTGCCCCAGCCCTTGCAGTCCTTTCTGTCTGTGCAAGGAGCTGAGTCTCCACCTCCTCGTTAAAACTGGGAGGTCTATAACATACTCCAATGTTAACCTTTGTAGTACACACACCCATGTACATTTCCATCCATAATGCTTCAGACTCAACACACTCTCCATCAATTAAAGATCACTTTGAGATCACTTCTCCAATAGAGACAGACACCACCACCCCTCCATTTTACCCTGTCTTTCCGAAAGAGAGCATAGCCAGGAAAATTAATTGCCCAGTTATGAGAAGAATGAAGCCAAGATTCAGCAATACCAATTAAATCATAGTTCTCCTCGTGCACCAGAGCTTCCAACTCACCTATTTTGCTTGGCAGACTTCTGGCATTGTGAAAAAACACTTTAATTAATTGTCACATTTTTCACACTTTTTATGCACATTTTTTAATTTTAGTACAAATAGTACAATTTCCAATGGTTGTTTATAACATGGGAAACTTCATATCACCTGCCATAGCCCTCCCCCCATCTTTCCCCATTCCACCTATCCCCCGTCTGACCTGTCTGCCCCATTATAATCTAATTCACCCTCCCCCCTCAATCCTAGTTTAAATACTCTTCCACCCTTCCTATAAACCTCTCCCCCAGCACAGTAGACCCCCTTCTATTTAGGTGCAAACCATCTTTAGCATATATGTTGTACCCCAATGAAAAGTCAGCCCAGTGCTATAAAAACCCAAATCCCTCCTTCTTACACCAGGTCTTTAGCCATGCATTCAGCTCTCTAATCTCCCCCTGTCTTCCCTGTGTCACAGGCAATATTTCAGAGAATCTCACCTTGGAGGTCCTTCCCTTCAACTTGCAGCCTAGTTCATTGAATTGGTTCTTAAGGAGCCTCAACCTTCCATATATTCTGTCATTGGTTCCAACGTGGACCAAGACAGCTGGGTCATGCCCAGCCCCTCCCAGTAATTTATCATGCCGAACCCTGGCACCAGGGAGACAGCAAACCATTCGATTGAGGCGATCCTTGCAACAAATTATTCTATCAGTCCTTCTGATTATAGAATCCCTTATTACCACCAATTGTTTAGGCTTACCTGCACTACCCTTACCATCTCTACTAGATGGGCTGCTCTCCTGGCTGTTAGGGGTAGCAGTGACATCTAGGGCTGCCACCTCTGAGCTTGCCACATTTAAATTGACTCACAGTTTCAATTGCTGGAACCCGTCTATTGAAAAAAAAATAAAGAAAAAATTGGCGTGGGGTCCCCCCTTAGTTAGACCCTTATCCAAGCACACAGCCTAGCAGGTCAGGAAGGGGGGGGGATGAGTGAGTGCCCCCCCCCTGAACCATACCAGGCCACATGCTCTCAACATGGGGGGGTGCTTTCCCCCCTCCTAAAGCACCTTGTCCCCATGTTTATGGGGACAAGGATCTCTTTGCTGCGACCCTGGGCTGTGGTTGTGGAGGTATGCAGGCAGGGGGCTTATTGGAATCTGAAAGCCCCCTTTAACAAGGTGGCCACCAGATTACTGTCCCCCCTATTTTAATGAGTATGGGGTACCCCTACCCATTCACCAAAAAAGTGACAAAAAGTAATAAAAACACAGAGACAGTTTTTGACAATTCTGTTATTAATAAAAATAAAAAACACAATGTCCCCTGATGTAAATTCATTGTCAATCACACTGCCCGCCGCACCCAAAAAAAACCCACTCTGAACTCATTGACAGCCGACCATCGCCTTTTGACAGTTCTTACTGCATATAGGTGAGAATGGGGTCACCTGGCGATGTCTTCTGGGGGCACCGCCTCCCCTTGTGATGTCATTACCCTTTGGGTCTGGTATGGATTTTAAGGGAAACCCCAAGCCAAAATGCAAAAGACGGCATTGGGGTTCCCTTTAAATCCATACCAAATGGATTTGGTATGAACTGGGAGGGGGATCCCACACTGCTTTTATTTTTAATGATTTTTTTAATGGCACATTTTTGCCCATCGACAGCTGATGATTCATCGGTTGTTAAGGAGTCTGCAGCCGTCTTCCTGACCCCACTCCTTAACAACTAGCTTTTACTACGTCCTGATTGGGCAAAGCTTTGCCCAATTAGGGCACAGAATGTACTGTGCAGTACATTGCAGGGTGTTCAGAGGAGCGAACATCCTCCAAACACCCTGCTAATTCGGGTGTTCAGTGAATGGGGCAAACAGCCAATGTTTGGTCCGAGCTCCAACTCTAGTTATAGCTGTAGATTGAATCTAAAGACTGGCAGTGGGATGCTTCATGAGTTACAGCAGGCAGCAGTGGTGCTTGTAGGTAGGCAGCTGACCATGTCCTTCGTACAGTTAACTTGATCCAAGGAGAGAGGTAGATGGCAAGGCACTGGCAGCAGTGGAACAGGCTGGTCAATAGCAGTGTTGTGTGATTGTGAGTCCAAGAGAAGCTAACTGCACAAAGAAGGAGAAGACAATAAACCCTAGAATAAATTGTAATTCCAGCTAAACCCACCCAAAACATTCTCAAATTAGAAACATTGCCCTCAGGGACACAGACACTGCTCCATTGTCCCCAGAGAGAGAGAGACACTGCTCCATTGCCCCTAGACCAGAAAGAGGGACATTGCTCCATTGCCCCCCAGACTCAGATTGACTGCTCCATTGTCCCCAGAGCCCAGATTTAGAGACTGATCCATTGCCTCCAGGCCCAGGCTAAGATAGACTGCTCCATTTGTTGCCCCCAGACTGAGAGAGACTGCTCTATTGCTCCCAGAGAGAGAGAGAGAGAGAGACTACTCCATCACCCCAGAGAGAGAGACTGCTCCAGATCCCCCAGAGAGGGAGAGAGAGAGAGAGAAAGTTCTCCAGTGCCCCCAGAGAGAGAGAGTGCTCCAGTGCCCCCAGAGAGAGTGCTCACTTTCCCTCAGGGAGATAGAGAGAGTGCTCCGTTGCCCCAGAGAGATAGAGAGAGTGCTCCATTTCCCCAAAGAGAGAAAGAGCGACTGCTCCATTGCCCCCAGGAAGAGAGAGTGCACCATTGCCCCCAGACAGAGTGTTCCATTCTCTCCCTCCATAGAGATAGAGCGAGTACTCAATTGCCCACAGAGAGAGAGATTGCTCCATTGTTCCCAGACTCAGAGAGACTGTTCCATTGCCACCAGAGAGAGAGAGACTGAAAGACTGCTCCATTGCCCCTAGGCCTAGACAAGGTGAGATTGCTCCATTCATTGCCCCCAGACAGAGAGACTGCTTCATTGCCCACAGAAATAGATAGTGCTCCATTGCCCACAGAGAGAGAGAGTGAGAGTGTTCCATTGCCCCCTGAGAGAGTGCTCCATTGACGTGAGAGTGTTTCATTGCCCACAGAGAGAGAGAGAGAGAGACTGCTCCACTGCCTCCAGGCCCAGACAAGGAGAGATTGCTCCATTCATTGTCCCCAAACTGAGAGAGACTGTTCCATTGCCACCAGAGAGGGAGACTGAAAGACTGCACCATTGCCCCTAGGCCTAGACAAGGTGAGATTGCTCCATTCATTGTCCCCAGACTGAAAGAGACTGCTCCATTGCCCCTAGAGTGAGAGTGCTCCATTGCCCCCAGAGAGAGAGAGAGAGTGCTCCATTGCTGCCAGAGAGAGAGGGACTGCTCCATTGCCCAAATGCCATTACTAATTTACCGATGAGAGAGAGCTGGCTTCTAGGCAAACAGTGGGCAACTGTGGCCACGCTTGCCAACGAGTAGCTGCAGGTAAGAGACAGGAAGGGAGACTGGCAGTGGTGCCAGACAGAGGCAGCATGGCGGGCAGAAGCGGGGGGCACGTCTGTCCCCTCTGGCTCTTGGCAATGGAATGGCAGCAGGTGGGAAAAGGCGCATCAGTTGTTGATGTCACACCACATGCAGGTCACACAGCACAAGCGTGCACCCTCCTGGACCCACCCTACGACCACACGGCTGAGCACCATTCAGCTGGCTTCGGAACCGCACATGTACAATTTCAAAGCCAACCGCAGCCTCCTTTTTTACCGGCACTCATACCTGGACAGGTAAATTTAAGAGCTGTTGGCAACCCTGAACACGAGTTGATGTTCAGGAAAAGCCTTTAGGGAGTGAGCCCAGCTTAAAGGCTGGGTTCACCTTTTAGAACATGTTACATGTTCTACCCAGCAGGTGGGGAATCTTCTCCCCGCACCCATTGTCAGTTTTTGGGCACCGCCCACACAGCCGCATCATTCATTCACACTTTCCCATGGATGTAGTACTACAAGTTCTGTCATCCACCGCGTCTTGTAGTTCTGAATGCACTGTGGGGGTGCTGATGAGCGATCTCGTAGTTCATTCACAAGCCCTGCAGGGCTTGTCTGCAGAAGCCTGACATTGCACCCTGATCCACTAATCACAGGTGCAATGCTTTCCAGGCTCCTGCAGGAAAAAAAATATAAATGCACATTTTTTTTTCGGCAAAAATTAGTGCACTTATTATTTTTTTTCTGGAAAGGTAAAGTTATCCTTTAAATTAAAGGAGAGGGGGGCGTGTCCGGACCTGCTGCTGGAAGGACGTGTGTGATCAGAGCTCCTCTTGGATCTGCAACCATCCGTGGCCTTATGCTGTGCCCCCGCAGTCATAGGCCATATATTATTGATCCCAGACCCCTGCTGAGCTATCCTGGACTAATATTTAGGACCCCGGCGGGTCTGATCTTGTTCTGCAGCTGAACTTTCCCCCAGCCACCGGAGCTTTCCGCCGCCATCTTGGGGCCTACGGACGGACCGGCGGCGCTCTCTCTCTCTCCCTATCTTAACCTGTGGGCTTACGGATTGAGGAGTGACTGTTTGGGACCTGCCCTGACTGGACCGATCGGCTTGTGGATCCGGGGAGGCCGCGGAGAACTATCCGGCGCCCGGATTCGTGCATTGCGGCCTAGCTACCTGACGCGGCCTGCGGGCTAAATTTCAGGCATTCCGGAACGCAGTGAGTAAATCCGCCCACTACCGGGTCCCTGGGGGGAGTCAGATCACCCAAATCATCCCTTTCTCTACCCCCGTGGATGCCCCAGTGACTGCAAACGGCCGTGTCTCCCGATCCGGCGGCCTTTAACTAGGATAGACTGAGGCTTCGGCCTACTTCTGGAGCCCGGCGGCCATCTTGGGACTCTCACATACACCCAGAAGCCACCCTCTGTCCCCTCAGCTGCATAGCTACTTGCAAGGGGCTGGGGACTGCAGGAATTGCTTTTCTCACCCCAGACTCTCAGGAGGGGGAGGCAGAGATGTAATTAGGGAGTTGTGAGGATCTAGGTGGAGCACAATAATACCCTGAGAGAGATGCTGCCTAAATAAACCCTGGGCGCCTGCCTGCTCACCAAGACCTCCATACAGCAATATTAGCAAACATAAAACATTGGAGGTAAGCCTGCATGTTTGATCACTAAAACCTCTGTGTACCTCATGGGCAAAATTGGCCAACAGCAACGAAACTACAAACCACTAATTGTGTCACGAGAAGAACCAACAATGGAGCGTTATGTTACCAGACCACAGTCAGCCTCCTCCAATTCCTCCGCGAATCCTTTCGCCTTACTGGACCCCTCCCTGGACTCAGAAGATACCGCAAACTCCTCCCTGACTAGTTCGCAAAACCCTGCAACTACTCCTCCACCCCTGAATATGACCCTCACCCCTGACATCCTGGACTCCAAGCTGCAACTTTTACTCCAACAGATTACGTCTAATGTTTCGGCTGAGGTGAACAAACTAGCTGCTGAATTGAGAGGGGAAATAACCCAAATTGGAGATCGCACAGACACTCTGGAGAATAAATTCGACGAAATGGTAAATTATGTACAAGCAATTGAAGAGGAAAATCATAACTTACGCCTATCTGTATCTCAGCTCCAATTACAGCAAGAAGACTTGGAGAACAGAGAAAGACGACAAAACCTACGATTCAGAGGGATCCCGGAAACAGTGTGTGACTCTGAACTCCGACCTTACCTTTTGAGCCTTTTTAATAACTTGGCTCCCTCAGTTGTGGACATAGATTGGCGATTGGACAGGGCCCATAGATCCCTGGGCCCTAAACCACCGACTGGAGCCAGACCCAGGGATGTTGTGGTACGGTTTCACTACTTCGAAAGTAAAGAGGCACTAACCCTGGCAACCCGCAATAAATCCCAAATTACACACAAAGGCGCTAAGCTGCAGATCTTTAGCGACCTTTCCCCCATCACTCTCGCTAAACGGAGGAATCTGCGCCCCCTCACCTCACATTTACAACAACACAAGATACCATATTACTGGGGATTCCCTTTCCGTCTAGCTGTATCCAAAGATGGAGCCCAATATTCTTTGCGTGATTTGCAAGAAGCAGAGGCCTTCCTGAAAAGTTTGGGTCTCCCCCCCTTACCGGAAGAAGATAACAACCTTCCTAACACACAGGCCCGACTGCCTCCAACTACACCTACTCGCATCTGGACTCCTGTTCGGGGCAAATCAAAGAAGCACCTTTCTACTCCTCAACACCTGAGATCTTCTAAGCAACCCCCTTGAGCACCCCCCCTGATCACTCTTATTCTTGGTTCTATTTCTCCCTGCCTTTAGCATTACCGTTTCTTCTCAGAGCTTCGGACAAATTTTTTCTTTTTTCTAGACGAAACGACATTGCTGTCTTGGCCCCTTCAGTTTTTGTATCTGCCTCGACCCTTTTTTTCGGGGCAGAATATTTCTCATCCCTTGAGATACATTTACTAAAGGTTTTTTGGAATTTCTTAAGTGTCAAGCATACCTGTTATATTTGTTATCCTCTTCAAAAAATTTTTCTTTTGTTCTATTTTTTGTCTTTTCCGCTTACATGTGCATAAGGTGAGCGGCGGCCCCTTTCTCATCTCCTCAAGCAGAATTGCCAGATGGAGGTCCGCCCACGTCCCCACCAGGCCCTGGTCTACGCCCAGGGCTCCCTGAGAAACTGTTTTCTCTCAGGTCTACAGAATTTTGAACTTTTTTCCTTGATTTTTCTTTTTTGTTTTTTCTTTTTTTTACAGTTTTTGTGCATATCTAATGATGTGTTCCATAGTTTGAGACCCTACGGTCACTATCACTTTACTCTAAAGGATAAGGAATTTGGAGTGTGTTTTTCAATGATTAGAGTTGGACAAACGTTTATTATCATGATTAATTGTAAACTGCAATGTGTTTTTTCCTATTTTCATGCTAATTCCAGGTTTATAGTACTAGATGTATTTACACTAGCATTCTTAGATAGATCACAGTCATGGCCCTAAAAATTATGTCCTATAATGTAAAAGGCCTGGGCTCCATTGGTAAACGCTGGATGGCCCTGAAAGATTTCAGGGCCTCGGGCGCAGACATAGTGATGATCCAGGAGACCCATTTCCGGGCAGGAGGATCATTAAAATTTGCCTCCAGGTTTTTTCCCATCTCCTATCTTGCCTCTGATTCCACGGGCAAGGCAGGAGTGGCTATCTTGATCAGGAAAGCATGTCCTGTCAAAGTTCGGAGATCACATGTAGATCCTCATGGGAGATTTCTTATCCTAGATTGTGAATACATGTCTACCTCTTTTACACTGGTTAATTTATACGCCCCAAACACGGGCCAGATTGAGTTCCTCAACAAACTCTTTGATTCCCCCCAATACCACTCTCAACCTTTTATGGTGGTTGGTGGAGACTTCAATCTGGTCATGTCTCCCAATAGGGACAGACAAACGCTTTTTAGTACCACCCCACCTAAAAGAGTATTGTCTCAAGCCAATGCATTCCGCAAATGTATTAGATCATACAGATTATTCGACTCATGGAGGATAAAACATCCCTCTGACAAACAATTTACGTTTTACTCACCAGCTCATAAAATGTACTCCCGTCTTGATCATTTTTTTATCTCGGCTCCACTTATCCCCTATGTAGTTGAATCAGACATCTCCCCTATTACATGGTCGGATCACGCACCCATTACACTAGAACTTATGTTATCCCAGACTTATACTAAATCCTGTCACTGGCGTCTTAATGACCACCTCTTGCAGTCTGAATTATCTCGTTCTATCCTAGCAAATAGCTTGAAAGACTACTTTACACTCAACTCCGGATCGGTATCTCAGGTTTCTACGCTGTGGGAGGCACATAAGGCTGTTTTCCGAGGTGCATGTATAGCTGAGGGCTCTCGACTGAAGAGAGATAGAAACAGTTTATTGCAGTCCTTAACGTCTGCTCTAGTAATTGCTGAACGGAGGCTTTTGGGTGGTCCCACGGTGCAGAAACTACGTAAAGTCACTCACCTTAGAGAACAAATTAAATCAACAAAACTTGACAAAACAGCTAGGTCCATGCTGTGGACGAAACAGAAATTCTACGAATTCTCAAATAAGCCCCACAGGATGTTAGTCAATAAGTTATGCCCTCGTCCGTTCAACTCCCTGCCTGATTTCCTACTGCAGACAGATGGATCTAGAACACATTGCCCTCGTGAAATGTCAAAAATTTTTGGTAGCTTTTATAACAAACTGTATAATTGCCTGACTCCGGAGAACCATTTTAATTTTACGCAGGTAAATTTCGAGTCCTTTTTCTCCAATATAAAATTACCAAAATTATCTAAAACAGACCTGGAGTGTTTAAATGCAACAGTGTCAGCTGAGGAATTACTGGCTATAATTAAAAAACTACCATCACACAAATCCCCTGGCCCAGATGGATTGCCCTACTCCTACTACAAATCTTTTTTTGACATTTTATCTCCTCATATGCTAGCCTTATATGATTCCCTTCTTAAGGGAACTCCCCCACATTCCCAGTTTTCCCACTCGTTCATTTCGGTTATCCCTAAACCTGGAAAGGATCCCTCTATCCCGGACAACTATAGACCCATAGCCCTCCTAAATTCGGATTATAAGATATTTACTAAAATACTCGCTACCCGACTTTCCGCATTTATTCCCAAATTGATACACAGGGATCAAGTGGGATTTGTTCTTGGTAGACACGCAGGAGATAACACCCGTCGTACAATAGACCTAATAGACCTTTTAGATAGAACCTCACGCTCGGCATTGATCTTGAGCCTAGATGCGCAGAAAGCTTTTGACAGGCTAAGTTGGCCCTACATGTTTGCCACCTTAAAAGTATATGGCTTTGATGGTTCTTTTTTGAAAGCCTTGGAAGCCTTGTATTCAAATGTTTCAGCGCAAGTGCAAATGTCATCCTTCATGTCTCCTAGTTTCCCCATGACAAATGGAACTCGCCAGGGCTGCCCCCTATCACCGCTGCTTTTCATTTTATGCCTAGAACCCCTAGCCGAGTCTATTCGTGTAAATCCAGATATTCGTGGGGTGGTGATGAGACAGGGGGAGTATAAACTATCATTATTTGCAGACGACATTCTGTTAACTATCACCAACCCGCTGATATCTCTTCCCTCATTACATAAATTATTGACTTCTTTTAGTGCTATTTCCGGGTACAAAGTTAACAACTCTAAAACCGAAGCCCTTCCTATACACATTCCAGGACTATTATTATCCCAACTTAAAGAATCATACCCTTATAAATGGTGTAGTAACTCTCTTAAATATTTGGGTATCCTACTCACCCCTCACTATTCCTCCCTTTATAGTACCAACTTCCCTCCTCTTATATTGGATATAAATAAGTCCCTGTCGTCCTGGACCAAGCATCCCTTGTCTTTACTGGGTAGAGTCAATATATTAAAAATGTCTATCTTACCCAAGCTACTTTATTATTTCGAAACTCTCCCAGTAGCTGTACCCGCCTCACAATTAAAAACACTTCAAAGATCCTTTTTACAATTTATATGGAATGGCGGTGCTCACCGCATAGCAAGTTCCGTGATGTTTTCCATTGGGTCCAGAGGAGGTCTGGGAGCCCCGGACATCACCAAATACTATCACGCAACACACTTAAGGGCCATCATCTCTTGGACTTCCTTGGGTGCACCTAACCAATGGTCCGCCATTGAGAAGGGGGTACTTTATCCGGTCCATCCGAGCTCCTTGGTTTGGGGCGCTCCCCCTGTTTTGGACCCTATCTATAAACGTCAGTGTACTGGCCCAATGACACTAACTTTAACCATTTGGCGCAATTGCCTCAAACGTTATCCTCTCATGTCCCCCTGCTCCCCTCTTGTAAATGTACTACTGAATCCCCTCATTCCAGATAGTATGTCCCTGGGTAGGATCTTTTCATGGATAAATGTGCATCTTTTCCAGCTGCGGAACCTAGTTCATTCCATAACAAGGAAGCTACATCCCTTTGACGTTTTAAGAGAGAAATTTGATCTACCACCACACTCCTTTCACTTCTATTTACAGGTTAGACATTTTTTTCATTCTAAATCGCCAACCCTGACCCTGGATAAACCAACTACCTTTGAACACCTGTGTGCTCAAGGCCCCAATCAATTACACCTAATTTCATGTATCTATCGTATCCTCCATGAGCCAACCCCAATTTCGGAAACATTACATCATTACATGCGCAAATGGTCTCAGTTGGTGGGCCGTCCTGTCACGGTGCAGATGTGGGATAGGATCTGGTCCTCTACCTTTAAATCATCTAAATGTGTCACTCAGAGGGAGACAAACATTAAGATTCTCATGTTTTGGTACAGAACTCCCGATGTAATCCATAAGTATGATCCTTCAGTTTCACAGCTCTGTTGGCGGTGTGGATCTGACATAGGCTCACTATTCCATATCTTCTGGCAATGTTCCTTGATACAACCCTTTTGGAATGATGTTCATTTGCTTATACAAAAGGTAACTGGGGTGTCCCTTCCGTTGGATCCTTTGAACTACCTTTTGGGCCTCCCCCCCTCAGGGGTAACAAAAAAGACAAACAAACTGATATCCTATATAATGCTAGCTGCCAGGAGGATTATCCCATTGTTCTGGCTATCCAATACACCTCCCCCATGGTCCGGATATCTACATTTAGTGTCTGAGATTCGGACAATGGAGTTCTTGACAGCTTCGGTACATGACTGCATCCCCCAATTCAATAAAATATGGGAACCATGGGATCTTTCGGAATTTGGGACCCCCATACTACCAAATATGCCCTATTCTTAACACAATTTAATTCTATATTTCCTGTGTGAGTGCTCTGAGCTACCCACGGGATATTGGTTACTTTCCTGCAGTATGCTTATCGCATTCATCATAAAGATTTAATTGAATACATATATGTGCCTTATGTATGTGAACACTCTTTTATCACTTACATCTGTTTGTTTTTTGTTCTTGTTTTCATTATGTTTGTTTATAATGCACTTTTGTTGATAGTGCAATGTACACCCTGATACAATTTTTGTACCTATTCTTGGATACTTAAATAAAAATACAATTTAAAAAAAAAAAAAAAAAATAAATTAAAGGAGAGATGGCCTGGCTAGGCTGAGTGTGCAGCTAACTGAATCAACAACGGGTACTCAATCAGTCTTGAACACAAGTTTTATGGGATAACAGGTAACAGCAGAACCTTACAAGTTAAAGCCATGGAACTACATGTACCAGCCTGCCTGCTGATCCTTAGGAATAGAGGACACATCAAAGCTACAGATCTACCACATCGACCGCAGCCACTGTACCAAACGCAGCCACTGTGCCATCAAACACTGCCTCTGTGCCCATCAAACGCTGCCACTGTGCCATCAAATGCTGCCACTGTGTCCATCAAACGCAGCCACTTTGCCGAACAAATGCAGCCACTGTGCCATCAAATGCAGCCACTGTGCCCATCAAACGGAGCCACTTTGCCCATCAAACGCAGCCACTTTGCCCATCAAATGCTGCCACTGTGCCCATCAAACGCAACCACTGTGCCATCAAACGCAGCCACTTTGCCCAACAAACGCTGCCACTGTGCCCATCAAACGCTGCTAGTGTGCCCCAAATACTACCACTGTGCCCCAAGTGCTGCCACTGTACCCCAAGTGCTGCCACTGTGCCCAAAATGTTGCCACTGTGTCCCAAATGTTGCCACTGTGCCACAAGTGCTGCCACTGTGCCCCCTGCCCGCCCGCCGTCTGCCCGGCACTTACCTTGTCTCGGGTGGGAAGCGGGTGACGGCGGCAGGCGGTGTGCGGTGTCCGGTGTCCTCCATTTCTTCCCCGACCCCGATATCTTCTCCCGCCCGCTCCTCCTCTCGTTCTCTGCCATGATTGGACGCCTGATAGGACGCCTATCATTTCAGCCAATCAGGTGACAGGTAACACAGACCCGGCAACCTGATTGGCTGAGAGGCGGTTCAATGTTAGCAAAGCGAATTCCTTCGCTTTGCTAACATACAGCTGAGTGAGAAGCGAACACACAGCGTTGCGCCTGCTTCTCACATTTTTGGGCGCCTATTAGAGCCTATGACTCTAATCAGGTGCTTCCAAAAAACTCCGGGCCCAGCACCTGAATAGGGGGTGTCAGCACTGCACAAACACTAGATTCATGTAATGCATGAATCTATCTATGGTGATTAGAGTGGTGCAGGAGAGGGCCCTTTATGGACGCACCGCCACTGCATACTAGTATGTTGACTGACCTGCACCTATTATCTGATCAGACTTGTAATCTGCAAACTAAGTAAAAACCACATTTTTCAGCAGTTACCGGTTCAAAAAAGTTCAAAGTTTCCAGAGTTACTGTAAGGGTTTATCATAACAGTTTCCAGTAAATCTACATTACAACATTTTTGTTTAACCTTTTGTTAAAGTGAGGTCAATAAATTAGAAACAGACTTCAGTAAATTTGACATTGTGAAAATTTTGTTTAATTTATTATAATACACAAATAATATAATTTTGATCAACTAAACAAAGTCTTGTATCAGTCTTGTAAGTTTTTCCCCCTTCGTGTCTCTTTGGGAAGATTTCCTATTTACTTTCTATGGCAAAGATACAATAGGAAGTTAGAAATATCCTCCCCAAACTGCTCCTTTATTAAGTTGATACTGAAATGGTGTTCCCATTTAAACATGTCTTTGTTTTTATTTAAATCTGCAAAAACAGTATATAGATTCTTAAGGCAGAGAGCTTTAAGAATAAAATAGCAATGCCGCCAATTTTTTTAACCACTTCAGCCCGGAAGGTTTACCCCTCTTCATGACCAGGCCATTTTCTTGCGATACGGCACTGCATTATTTTGCGCGTCGTGCAAAATCTCTCTTTCGGTGGTATTTGATCACCTCTGCGGTTTTTATTTTTTACACTATAAACAAAAAAAGACTGCCAATTTTGAAAAAAAAACAATATCTTTTACTTTCTGCTATAAAACACATCCAATAAAAAATGTAAAAAATCTAATTTCTTCATCAATTTAGACCAATATGTATTCTGCTACATTTTTTTGGTAAAAAAAAATCCCAATAAGCATATATTGATTGGTTTGCACAAAAGTTATAGCATACCGCGCTAAACAATAAAAAAATGTGTTTACAAGAATTATATGTTTCAAAAGTAATATACACAAACAGGTAAGTCAATGAATAACTAAAGTCCAATAATCTACCACCAAGTGCCAATATATTTGTTAGTCCATCAAACGTGATAATGAAAATACAATGGTGTCTCCAAAGAAAAGTGTGTCTCCTTTCACCAGCTACTAGGTAAGTATCCTACTCACCGGACGGAATTAACGCCCATGACAGGTAGTCAAAAACAGCAAATGGCCAAGGATCCAGAGACAGCAGCTCAAGGCAAATATGTTTCCCGAATGGATATGGTATGTCAACCAAAAATAAATAAACAGAAGCTCCTCATAGTGCAGTAACGTTAAAAAGCATGTTTATTAAAACTACAAATCGCACTTAAAAATATAGATGAAAATCATGTCCACAGAAAAAGGCAGGGACACCGTCCGCATTCCACCTATGTTCCAACTGGTGGCGGAAGTGACGTAGCACATATCACGGACCCCAACGTGTTTCGTCAGCAACATCTGATGTCATCAGGGGTCTTGTAGAAATTTTTAATGCAATTTTTTTGTTTATTCTCTCTTTTATCATATAGACAAAGATACACAAATACATATAAATAAAAAAAATTCATTCCTATATCAACATATCTTATTACATACAAAAAAAAAGAAACGCCCTCTTCTCCCCCTCCCCCTAAACCTCTATCAAGTTCCTCCAACCTTTTGATTTTTTAAACTCCATCCATTTCCTCCATATGTTTCGATATATCTCTAATGAATCCTGTACTGTATGAATTGTTTCCTCTATGGCTCTCACCATTTCCACTCTTACTACCCACTGCTTCATATTTGGCACTTCTTGGGTTCGCTATAGGCTTGGGATCAGACCTTTAGCTGCAAGTATATATAAAAAAGATCCTGTGAGCCTCCTCTGATTATAAATTGCCTAAATGACACCGTGAAACAGCTGCAACTGTTAAACACGTCTCATAAAAACGTATCACATACGTAACCAAAGTGCAAATATGCGTGTGAGTCACACACCGTGATACATCCAGCATGTAAAGATACCGTATCGATATTGGGATGGTATGGGGTTCTTTCCTGACAGGTCACCTGCTGAACATCCGTCCTGTCCCCTCCCCAACACGTATCAATACAGGGAACATCCGTATCTACTTCAGGGAGAAAATATATGAGGTTATCACATATATATAATGTGGAGAGTATATTTGAAAGCGCAGTGTATATATTTATTTTAGCTGCATTTAGAAAGTATGGAATTAAGGTATTCTTATATTGGGACACCGTCTTTCTCATATCATGAAATAGACATTCTCAGGGATCACTTTGAATCCGTTCTCCCATTATTTGGTGGATCGCTGCTATAATTCTACCCCAGTAAGGTTGTATCTTTGTACATTCCCACCACAGGTGCGCAAAGGTCCCCGGGGCATTACATCCCCTCCAGCAAGTTGGGGGGCCTTCTGCCCCGAGCCTGTGCACTCTCTGTGGGGTCATGTACCATCTCGCCAAAAGTTTATAGCACATTTCCACTGTCCTTATATTGCTTGAAAAGAAGCAAGCTGTCCTAAGGATTTTCCTTTTATGTTCCTCATCCCTAAGAAAAGCTCCTCCTCCCACTTTCCCAGATGGGGGGGGGGGGATTCAGGTTCTGCTTCCTTAATCAAAATTTTATAGATTTTAGATATACTTCAATTTAAACTGAGAGGGGAACAAAGTAGTTTCTTTATTAACCTCATGTGTCCTTTTCCCTGCAATGGTTGTGGTAGTGATTGTGTAAAGTGCTTTATTTCTGCATACCTCCATTTGTCTAGTGGCTTATTTCCCCAACTATGTGTGATTTCAGCATACGTATATATCCTTTTACCTTTCATCAAATCTTGCAGCAATATTTCCTCTTCTTTTGCTCATCTAGTGAAATATATCTGTTCCTCTTTCCCTGGCTTAAAATAATTTGTGCCCAATATAGATATTAGTGGTGAGTTGTATTCCCAATGTTGTAATCTCCCCAACTCATCCCAAATCTTAAAAGTGTTTCTAGTTAGTGGGTTTGTGCTAGTAGCTAAATCCCGATGTTACTGTGGTATCCATACCATCTTTCATAGATCTACCTTACTTTGTATTATCTCTATATTTACCCAACTTTTTGCCTCTTTGTTATGAATCCACTCTGCAATCCAGAAATCTCGAAATCCGGTGCTGCTATATTTTAGAACCACTGATTTTAATTTCCTACAATATACCTGAGGTACCGCTATTGGAATCATTTGAAGGATGTAGATCATCCTGGGTAAGATATTCATTTTTAAGGCATTACTTCTACCTATCCAAGAGAGAGGCTTATATCTCACTTTTTTAAATGCTTCTTGATCTTATTAAGCACTGGTATGTAGTTGGCCTCAAACATAGTCCCCAAAGATGCAGTCAATTTTATTCCCAAGTACCTCAAGCCCTCCTTATACCATACAAAGGGGAATTTCAGTTGAATTGCCAGTTGTTCCTCCCTTGGAATAGTAATGTTCAAAATCTCGGATTTGGACATATTTATTTTAAGATTAGACAACTTTCCATATCTACTCAGCTCCTCTAGTATAATTGGAATTGTTATCCTAGCGTTGGAGACATAAAAAAGCAAATAATCCGCATTAGTGGCTACTCTGTAGTCCCGTTCCCCTACTCTCACCCCTCTGATGTCCGGATTTTTACAGATTGCTGCTAACAGAGGTTCCAATTCCAGTACAAACAGCATTGGAGAGAGGGGGCACCCCTGCCTTGTCCCATTAAATAATTCAAGGGATGAGGATAGGCTCCCGTTTATTCTAATTTTAGCTGTTGGGTGATGATAGAAAGCAGATATCCATTTCATCATCCTAACCCCCAAACCTAGGTAGCTTAATGTTCCAATCATAAACCCACAGTTTACCCTGCCAAAGGCTTTTTCAGCATCTATCGACAGAAATGCGATTGGGGTCTCCCCCCTTTGTACTTCATGAATCAAAAAACATCGAATTAAGGCATTTATCCCTTCCCTCTCTCCCTTTTACAAATCCTACCTGATCATTATGTATCCAGCTCGGTAGTAGTGGTTTTAATCTCTCTGCGATTATTTTAGCTAAAATCTTTATATCTGTATTTAACGGGGATATCGGCCTATAACTCGCTGGGGCTGCTGGATCCTTCCCTTCTTTTGGAATGAGAGTTATATAGGCTAATAATGATTCCTCCCACAGAGTCTCTCCTTCTGCCAGAGTATTCAGATATTCACAAAGTTTAGGGATCAGAAACTTTTGAAATCTTTCATAATACAGGTTAGAGTACCCGTTGGGGCCCGGGCTCTTTCCCAGGGCCATGCTTTTTATTGCTCTTGCTAGCTCTTCCTGGGTAATTGGAGCTTTAAGTTGTTCAAGCTCCTCCTTAGGCACCACGGGAAGGTCTAGACCCCGCAGGTACTCATAAACTTCTGCGTCTTGTTTCTCTATATCTTTCCCTCTCTGATTCACCTTATATAACGCATGTAATACCTTCGCTATTTCAGGAGACAAATGTACCATTTCCCCCCTAACATTTTTAATACTAGGGGTAAAGGATCAGCATTTTTTTACTTTACTGCTCTGGCCAGCCATTTCCCGGATTTATTACCCCATTGATACCACTCTTTGTTTACTATATGAAAAGCAAGTTTTTTATCCTGTTCTAACAGTTGTACTAGTTTCTCTCTTTTTGCTATTAATTCTTGTCTCTCTGGGATGCCTTGGGGTCTTGTCAATTATTCTAAATCATATATCTCTCTATATAAGGTACTGAGTTATTCTCCCCTCTCTTTTTTCTTCCCTGCTCTGACCCCTATCAATATTCCCCTTATAAAGGCCTTATGTGCTTCCCACAAAGTTGGAATTTTTGGTGTATCATTAACCGCAAAGAAATTCTCCAGCTCCTACTCAATTTTTTTATTTATCACCAGATCCTGAAAAGAGTTATTTAATCTCCAGTTCATTTCCCCCGTAAAGTCTCGTGATATTTCTAATTGAATCACTACTGGGGCATGATCAGAGAGGATTATTGCTTTAATCTCCACATTTTTAAGAGATGGTAATAGTTGATGTTGTATGAGGACATAGCCGATCCTTGAAAATGACCCATGGACTGGGGAATAAAAAGCTTAATCCCTTTTCCCTGGGTGCCTGACCCTCCATGCATCTACCAGTTGACATTCCGATAGCATTTTTTTAAGCGCCTTTTGTCTTTCAAATGTATAGCGGGAGGGGCCCTCTGTAGTATCTACTCGAGGGTCTATACTCAAGTTTAAGTCTCCTACTATTATAAGTTTGCCTTCCTTAAATACCTTTAAGTTTTTTCAAAACTTTCCTGAAAAATGTATCCAGTTCCTTATTTGGGGAGTAAATATTCAGCATCGTACATTCCATGTTACATAATCTCCCCTTTATAAAAAGGAACCTACCCTCCGGGTCTGCCAGCTGCTCCTTTACAGCAAATACTGTGGTCTTATCAAAACCTATGGCTACCCCCCACAAATGGCTGGATACTGAATCACCATAGAACCACACGGGGAACAAGTGTGAGAACAGTCTGTGCCCAGAGGCATGTGCAATAGGGATGAGCCGAACACCCCCCTGTTCGGTTCGCACCAGAACATGCGAACAGGAAAAAAGTTCGTTCGAACATGCGAACACCGTTAAAGTCTATGGGACACGAACATGAATAATCAAAAGTGCTAATTTTCAAGGCTTATATGCAAGTTATTGTCATAAAAAGTGTTTGGGGACCTGGGTCCTGCCCCAGGGGACATGGATCAATGCAAAAAAAAGTTTTAAAAACGGCCGTTTTTTCAGGAGCAGTGATTTTAATAATGCTTAAAGTCAAACAATAAAAGTGTAATATCCCTTTAAATTTCGTACCTGGGGGGTGTCTATAGTGTGCCTGTAAAGGGGCGCATGTTTCCTGTGTTTAGAACAGTCTGACAGCAAAATGACATTTTGAAGGAAAAAACTCATTTAAAACTACCCGCGGCTATTGCATTGCCGACAATACACATAGAAGTTCATTGATAAAAACGGCATGGGAATTCCCCAAAGGGGAACCCCGAACCAAAATTAAAAAAAAAAAATGACGTGGGGGTCCCCCTAAATTCCATACCAGGCCCTTCAGGTCTGGTATGGATATTAAGGGGAACCCCGGCCAAAATTTAAAAAAAAAAAATGACGTGGGGTTCCCCCTAAATTCCATACCAGACCCTTCAGGTCTGGTATGGATTTTAAGGGGAACCCCGCGCAAAAAAAAAAAAAAAAAAAACGGCGTGGGGTCCCCCCAAAAATCCATACCAGACCCTTATCCGAGCACGCAACCTGGCAGGCCGCAGGAAAAGAGGGGGGGACAAGAGTGCGGCCCCCCCTCCCTCCTGAACCGTACCAGGCCACATGCCCTCAACATTGGGAGGGTGCTTTGGGGTAGCCCCCCAAAACACCTTGTCCCCATGTTGATGAGGACAAGGGCCTCATCCCCACAACCCTGGCCGGTGGTTGTGGGGGTCTGCGGGCGGGGGGCTTATCGGAATCTGGAAGCCCCCTTTAACAAGGTGACCCCCAGATCCCGGCCCCCCCCCTGTGTGAAATGGTAAGGGGGTACATAAGTACCCCTACCATTTCACGAAAAAAGTGTCAAAAATGTTAAAAATGACAAGAGACAGTTTTTGACAATTCCTTTATTTAAATGCTTCTTCTTTCTTCTATCTTGCTTCATCTTCTGGTTCTTCTGGCTCTTCTGGTTCTTCTGGTTCTTCCTCCGGCGTTCTCGTCCAGCATCTCCTCCGCGGCGTCTTCTGTCTTCTTCTCCTCGGGCCGCTCCGCACCCATGGCATGGGGGGGAGGCTCCCGCTCTTCTCTTCTTCTTTTCTTCTTTTCTTCTTTTCTTCTTTTCTTCTCTTCTTCTCTTCTTCTTCATTTTCTTCTCCGGGCCGCTCCGCAATCCATGCTGACATGGAGGGAGGCTCCCGCTGTGTGACGGCGCTCCTCGTCTGACAGTTCTTAAATAACGGGGGGGGCGGGGCCACCCGGTGACCCCGCCCCCCTCTGACGCACGGTGAATTGACGGGACTTCCCTGTGGCATTCCCCGTGACGTCACAGGGAAGTCCCGTCAATTCACCGTGCGTCAGAGGGGGGCGGGGTCACCGGGTGGCCCCGCCCCCCCCGTTATTTAAGAACTGTCAGACGAGGAGTGCCGTCACACAGCGGGAGCCTCCCTCCATGTCAGCATGGATTGCGGAGCGGCCCGGAGAAGAAAATGAAGAAGAAGAGAAGAAGAGAAGAAAAGAAGAAAAGAAGAAAAGAAGAAGAGAAGAAGAGAAGAGCGGGAGCCTCCCCCCCATGCCATGGGTGCGGAGCGGCCCGAGGAGAAGAAGACAGAAGACGCCGCGGAGGAGATGCTGGACGAGAACGCCGGAGGAAGAACCAGAAGAACCAGAAGAGCCAGAAGAACCAGAAGATGAAGCAAGATAGAAGAAAGAAGAAGCATTTAAATAAAGGAATTGTCAAAAACTGTCTCTTGTCATTTTTAACATTTTTGACACTTTTTTCGTGAAATGGTAGGGGTACTTATGTACCCCCTTACCATTTCACACAGGGGGGGGGCCGGGATCTGGGGGTCACCTTGTTAAAGGGGGCTTCCAGATTCCGATAAGCCCCCCGCCCGCAGACCCCCACAACCACCGGCCAGGGTTGTGGGGATGAGGCCCTTGTCCTCATCAACATGGGGACAAGGTGTTTTGGGGGGCTACCCCAAAGCACCCTCCCAATGTTGAGGGCATGTGGCCTGGTACGGTTCAGGAGGGAGGGGGGGCCGCACTCTTGTCCCCCCCTCTTTTCCTGCGGCCTGCCAGGTTGCGTGCTCGGATAAGGGTCTGGTATGGATTTTTGGGGGGACCCCACGCCGTTTTTTTTTTTTTTTTTTGGTGCGGGGTTCCCCTTAAAATCCATACTAGACCTGAAGGGTCTGGTATGGAATTTAGGGGGAACCCCACGTCATTTTTTTTTTTAAATTTTGGCCGGGGTTCCCCTTAATATCCATACCAGACCTGAAGGGCCTGGTATGGAATTTAGGGGGACCCCCACGTCATTTTTTTTTTTTAATTTTGGTTCGGGGTTCCCCTTTGGGGAATTCCCATGCCGTTTTTATCAATGAACTTCTATGTGTATTGTCGGCAATGCAATAGCCGCGGGTAGTTTTAAATGAGTTTTTTCCTTTAAAATGTCATTTTGCTGTCAGACTGTTCTAAACACAGGAAACATGCGCCCCTTTACAGGCATACTATAGACACCCCCCAGGTACGAAATTTAAAGGGATATTACACTTTTATTGATTGACTTTAAGTATTATTAAAATCACTGCTCCTGAAAAAACGGCCGTTTTTAAAACTTTTTTTTGCATTGATCCATGTCCCCTGGGGCAGGACCCAGGTCCCCAAACACTTTTTATGACAATAACTTGCATATTAGCCTTTAAAATTAGCACTTTTGATTTCTCCCATAGACTTTTAAAGGGTGTTCCGCGGCATTCGAATTTGCCGCGAACACCCCAAATTGTTCGCTGTTCGGTGAACTTGCGAACAGCCAATGTTCGAGTCGAACATGAGTTCGACTCGAACTCGAAGCTCATCCCTAATGTGCAATATGTGTTTCTTGGAGACAGACCATCTATCCAGATATCGTCCAGTTTCCATACCTCCTGGGGGGCGGTTACTCCTGACCTTACTGACCTCTCTACTGGCCCTCCAGCCCCCCCCCCCACCTCCGTCCCCCCACCCCTCTATCTATCTATTTATTTCTTTTTAGTCAGGTTTTTACCTACATCCTAGTGTTTCTTGTTCTTGAGCATCCCTCTCCATAAATGTTTCAATATACACTGTGCCGTCCCCCTCTACCCCGCCCTCCTCCTCCCCCCCTTCTCTCGTTACGGGACCACTGCATGTTACTTGGAGACAAAATTGTACCAGTATTTTCTTCCCAGCCCGGTAGGGAGGGAGGTATAAGATTCAATTTACTACAAAAGTCCTGGAGATCTTCAGGGAACCTAAGTACTGCGTTTTGACAGTCCTTTTTCCCCTTAAGACACGCTGGAAATCCCCACTGGTATGCCAAGTTCAATGTCCGCATTTGCTCTGTCAAAGGCTTAAGAAGTCTGAAACCTAACTATTACATCTCTTGGATTATCATCCGCCTGAACTTGGCGTCTCACAATCCTATGTACCCTATCCAATTTCAATATTTCTGTTATTTCTTTCCCCAAGCATAGGATTGAACAGTTCCTGCATCACCTTTGTTAATTCATCATTTTTAAATTTCTTTGATAATTCTCTTATCTGTAGATTTTTTCGTCGGCTTCAATTTTCTTGGTCTTCCATTTTATATTACAGCGTTCTATTTACTCTCTGGAGGGACTTTGTCTGCTCAATCATTTCCTCCAGCCTTTGATCATACCTATCCATTCTTTTCCATTTCTTCTACTCGGCCTAAAACCTGCCCGATGTCCACTCTAACTGCCGCAATATATGTTTTCAGTGATATTTCAACTTTAGCCAACATCTCTGCCAGCATCTCTTTAATTTGAGGTATGCCTGCTTGAGCTTTCTCTGATCTTAGATCCCCTTCAATTCTGGATCCACAGCTCCTCTTTTCTTCTGGTCTCCGCTTTGTACTTTGGAGCTTCCTTGGGAGATATTACCCGCATTTTTTGACCACAGAACAGGTGTGTCCTTTCACCTTTCCTGCTTTAGTATTCTCTTCTGTCATTTTTTGTTTGCCTGCCCCAGTACATGCTGAGACTACCTGCTTAGGACTACCATGCCCATCTTCTATTATACTTGTCTCTGCTGACATGTAGCGCTGAATACCTCCTGGGCGCACAGCAGGTGGAGCCCCTTTACCCGCTTTGCCTGACTTTCCTCTCATGTTTACTTATTTACTTTATTATCAATAGCACCCACTAGGTAAATAGATATTATATGATATTTATATATATCCAATGGGTCAGCTAGCTCTGTATATTAGATATCCTTCAGCAGATATCATCTAGTAATATATTATAATACATGGGAGGGAGTTCAGTCCACTTTAGAGATTCCAGCAGCTCTCACTAGGATGCAGCAACTATCAGTGGCGGTTGCCATCAGTAGACATCGCCAGTAGGGATAAGCTTGATGTTCGGGTCGAACATACGTGTGTTCGGGTGTTCGCCGAAGAAAGAACATTATGTATGCTGTATGATGATTAGCCAAAGCATGCACCTGACCTGCATGCTTTGGCCAATCCCAGTGCCCTCTGCTAAGAGAGCCATAATTGGCCAAAGGCAGGGTGACTTTGGCCAATCATGGCTCAGGGGGACTAAGTCCACACCCCGCACTATATAAGGCTGCCTACAGGGCAGCCCTGTGTAGTGTTGTTGGCGTGGACGGAGAGATACAGTGGTTTAGATAAAGCAGGCAGGTTATTCAGTTAGTGGCAGTGCATTTGATTATATATATATATATATATATATATATATATATATATATATATATACATATACATACATATATATACAGTCAGTCTAGTATATATATACATACTCTGCATCCAGTGTAGCCTATATCTACAGTTCATTCCATGGTGTACTATTTCTAATATACTTCAGGCAGTGTATTAATATATACAGTATCTCACAAAAGAGAGTACACCCCCTCACATTTTGCTCTATATAAAGATGGCCTAGGCTATAAGCAGATTGCCAAGACCACAAAATTGAACTGCAGCATGGTGGCCAAGACCATACAGCCATTTAACAGGACAGGTTCCACTCACAACAGACCTTGCCATGGTCCACCAATGGAGTTGAGTGCACATGCTCAGCGTCATATCCAGAGGTTGTCTTTGGGAAATAGACGTATGAGTGCTGCCAGCATTGCTGCAGAGGTTGAGAGGGTGGGGGGTCAGCCTGTCAGTGCTCAGACCATACGTCGCACACTGCATCAAATTGGTCCGCATGGCTGTCGCACCAGAAGGAAGCCTCTTCTAAAGATGATGCACAAGAAAGCCCACAAACAGTTTTCTCAAGACAATCAGACTAAGGACATGGATTACTAGAACCATGTCCTGTGGTCAGATGAGACAAAGATAAAACTATTTGGTTCAGATGGTGTCAAGCGTGTGTTGCGGCAACCAGGTGAGGAGTACAAAGACAAGTGTATCTTGCCTGCATTCAAGCATGGTGGTGGGAGTATTATGGTCTGGGGCTGCATGAGTGCTGCCGGCACTGGGGAGATACAGTTCATTGAGGGAACCATGAATGCCAACATGTACTGTGACATACTGAAGCAGAGCATGATCCCCTACCTTCGGAGACTGGGCTGCAGGGCAGTATTCCAGCATGATAACGACCCCAAACACACTTTTAGGATGACCACTACCTTGCTAAAGAAGCGGTTAATGGTGATGGACTGGCCAAGCTTGTCTCCAGACCTAAACCCTATTAAGCATCTGTGGGGCATTCTCAAACGGAAGGTGGAGGAACGCAAAGTCTGTAACATCCACCAGCTCCGTGATGTCGTCATGGAGGAGTGGAGGGGACTCCAGTGGCAACCTATGAAGCTCTGGTGAACGCCATGTCCAAGAGGATTAAGGCAATACTGGAAAATAATGGTGGCCACACAAATATTGACACTTTGGACATTTTCACTTAGGGGTATACTCACTTTTGTTGCCAGCGGTTTAGACATTAATGGCTGTGTGTTGAGTTATTTTGAGGGGACAGCAAATTTACACTGTTATACAAGCTGTACACTCACTACTTTACATTGTAGCAAAGTGTAATTTCTTCAGTGTTGTCACATGAAAAGATATAATAAAATATTTACAAAAATGTGAGGGGTGTACTCACTTTTGTGAGATACTGTATATATATATATATATATATATATATATATATATATACTCTGCACCCAGTGTAGCCTATATCTACAGTGCATTCAGTGGTGTACTGTTTTTACTACACTTCTGGTGGTGTACACATTACACAATACAGTGCAGCCGTATTGCAGTTGCTACTACACTTCTGGTGGTGTACACAGTACACAATACAGTGCAGCCATAGTACAGTTGCTACTACTTTTCTGGTGGTGTACACAGTACACAATACAGTGTAGTGTTGTGTTGCAAAACAAAATATACATCATGTCCAGAAGGCCACCAGACGCTCACAGGCCACTAAAAGAGGGCAAGCAGCCTCTGTGTTTACAGTCAGCAGTGTTGGTCATGAACATGGTGTATCCTCTGCAGGTGGCCGTGGGGCACGCTTGTCCTTTTTTTCTGCTTCTGTGGCAGAGGCAGAAAAATTGGGCCTTTGGTGGTGGTGGTGCCACAACACTGTAATCCCTCACAGATTCTCTTGTTGGGCGCAGGAATGGGCCCTGCTGTGAAATATTCAATCAAAAATTGTAATTACATGCCCCTGTTAAATGGGAACAGAAAAAATGGGCCTTAGGCAGTGGTGGTGGTGCCCTAAACCAAAAATATTGTTGGAAGCTAGCATCATCAAGATTGAGGAGTCACTAAGCATAGGCAGTCTTCAAGGAAACCCACATCCATAGAAAAATCAGTTACATCAGCATCAGCTGCTTGATAGCTGCTGATCCAAGACTGATTCATTTTTATGAATGTGAGTCTATCAACGGAGTCTGTGGACAGGCACACTCTATGATCCGTTACAAACCCTCCAGCAGCACTGAATATGCATTCAGAAAGAACGCTGGATGCAGGACAGGCCAGTAGTTCAATTGCATATTGAGCAAGTTCTGGCCAGTGGTCCATCCTCAAGATCCAGTAACCCAGTGAATGCTCTGTTGGAAAGGACTCCAAGTCTGCTCTTGCCCCTGGATATTCCTGCACATGTAATGCAGACGCTGGCAATGGTTGCTTGAACTGATCAGACCTTGGTGCTGAGGACTGAAAAATTGTCTAAAGGCATCGGTCAGCCGGCCACCTTCTTCACCGCTCTTCCTCTGACTGAACAAAGCCTCAGCAACATGTTGTCCAGCACCAGAAAATTGTAACCTCCCAGGGTCTGGAAATGCGTTGCACAAACCTTTCTTCAAGGCCTCCTGAAGATATTTCATCCTCTGCTCCCTCTGCAAATGCAGGATGAGTTCTGCAACCTTACCCTTGTAACATGGATCAAGAAGGGTTGTCAGCCAGTAAGGATCCCTCTCCTTGATACCACAAATTCTAGGGTCCTTTCACAGGCTTTGCAGAAGCAGGGAGGCAATGCAGCATAAGTTTGCAGAGGCATTCAATTCTGATTCCTCTGGGTCACTAAGGATCACATGATCAGTAACAACCTTCTCCCAGCCACGTACAACTCCTTAGGTTTCTGGGGATTGAAAACCATCCCTTGAAGACTGCTACTGAGTGTTATCCTCCAAGTCCATGCTGACACAATCCTCCTCCTCCTCTTCTTCCTGTGTGTTTGGCGGGCCCGCAGGAATACTATCTGGATAAAGGGGGCCTTCAGAGGTAAGGAAGTCCTCCTCTTCCTTCCGCTGTTCTGTCTCAAGTGCCCAGTCCATGATTCCATGAAGCGTGTGCTCCAACAGGAAGACTAGAGGGACAGTGTCACTGATGCATGCATTGTTGCTGCTCACCATCCTTGTGGCCTCCTCAAATGGTGACAGGACAGTGCATGCATCCTTGATCAGTAGTGGCGAAAAGAAGTCAAGCTCCCCTGACCTTGTCCTGGTGCCATACTCACACAGGTTCTCATTGATGGCCCTCTGCTGCGAGTGCAGCCGCTGCAGCATTGCCAACATTGAGTTCCATCTGGTGGGCATGTCACAAATGAGGCGGTTGGTGGGCAGGTTGCATTCCCTTTGAATGTCAGCCAGCCAAGCACTGTCATTGTATGACCACAGACTTTTCTGGCCTGCCTCAGGAGATCCTGTAAGCCTGGATACCTGCTCAAGAACTCCTGCACCACCAAATTAAGGATGTATGCCAAACATGAGACATTTGTCAAGTGTCCCTTTATCTGAAGGCGGAGAAAAGGTTGGTGCCATTGTTGCATACAACCATTCCTGGCTGAAGCTGGTGTGGCGTCAACCACCTCTGAGCCTGTCCCTGCATGGCTGACAGAATCTCTGCCCCAGTGTGGCTCCTGTACCCTAAGAAGACCAAATCAAGCACTGCATGGCATCTTTTTGACTGAGTGCTTGCGTAGGCCCTTGAACGCTTACGGAGCACCGCTGGTTCAGGGGACAAATATGCAGAAGAGGCCATAGAGGAAGAAGAAGGGGAGGGGGTGGAGGAGAGCGCTGTGGCAGAATCACCACTAGTATTTTGGAGGTGTGGTAGCAGAACACGCTCCAACAATACTAAACCTTGTACTGCATCCTTCCCAGCTGAAAGCAGAGTTATCCAGTGCTCCGTGAAGGAAAGGCACTGTCCCTGCCTATACCTGCCAGACCATGAGTCAGCGGTAATATGCACCTTACTGCTGACCGCCCCTATCCAACGAGGCCAAAACATTGCCTTCCACATGCCGGTACAGAGCCGGAATGGCCTTCCGTGAAAAGAAATGGCATTTTGGAACCTGCCACCGAGGTACAGCACATTCCACAAATTCACAAAAGGGGGCAGAGTCTACCAGCTGAAAAGACAATAGTTGCTGTGCTAGCAATTTGGCCAAGCTAGCATTCAGACGCTGAGTATGTGGATGGCTGGGACCAAATTTCTTTTTACGATTTAGCAACTGGGGTAGGGAAATTTACTGACAGCAGAATGGCTGCAAGTACACCTATTGCTATACCTTCATTCCTCACAGTGCAGGTTTTTAAAAGCACTGGAGGTATAGTGGGGTTGGAGATCCGAGATGAGGAGCAAGGAGAAGTCCGCATTTTTCTTTGATGTTGGTCTTTCAAGTGCTGTTGCCAATGGACAGTATGGCAGGTCGTCATATGTTTGGTCAAGCATGTGGTGCCCAAACAGCTGCTGTTCTGGCCAAGCTTGATCTGCTTCAGACATAGGTTGCAAACAGCAATGGTGCAATCCGCTGCACACGTGTCAAATAAGGCCGACACCAAGGAACTTTTCAAAATCAGTGGGGAGTCAGCAGCGCCCTGCACCTGCGGAGCTCTGCGGAGTGTGATGCAGTAGGGTGGCTGCCCTTAAGCTGCACCCAGAGGACATCCTGCCACATTGGAGTTGTGCCCCCTCCTCCTCCTTTCTTCTCTCAGGCACCCAAGTACAGTCCGTGACCTCATCATCCCCTCCCTCCTCGTCACTGGAGCAAACTTGGAAGTATGTTGCAGCTGGGGGAACATGACTGTTAGTTTCTTGTCCTTCTTGAGCACCCCCTCTCTCTATGCTCACGTTACTCCCTTCCTCAACCTGGGAACCAACATTTGAGCCTTCAGATTGCTGCGCATCCTCCAGCAGCATGTATACTATGGTCGAATAATTCTGGGGACTCCTTCATGCATGATGGTGGGGCTACGGAAGGAATCACTGTGGACAAAGAGCCAGTGGAATAGGCTGCTTTGGCAGTTGTGTTGGAAGGAAAGCTACTCTGATAAAAACACAAAGAAAAGAGGGCGCACCAGCCTAGTGCATTATCTTTTGGTACATTTATTCAGAAAACATAATGAAAACTACTCACAAAAGTAGGAGACAATCACGCTTAAAACGATCTTTGACATATGGCAGTCTCTCTACTGATTGCAGTCTATGAATCCTGGATAGTGGACATACTAACCGCTGCTGTCTGACGCGTTTTGAAGGTATTCCTTCTTCATCAGAGCCTAACAATGTTGTTCTCTCGCAGCTACTTATACATGTGTACTTCTGGGAGACACATCCCAGATCTACTCTAAAGCTCCTCCCCCAAAGTGATAGATGATCTTAGAAAGGAGGCGGACTTTAGCCAGATGTTTATAGCTATAATTATATTTAAATTGAGTTTAGATATACATGTGTATACACACCAAAGCATCCACACACACACACACACACATTTACACACACACACATAAACACACATATATATATATATATATATATATATATATATATATATATATATATATATGTGTGTGTGTGTACATGGGCAGTACATGCACCCCACTGGGAATTAGCCCACATCCACAGATGAATCATACACACACCTGTGTATGTCCCTGATCACAGGCTGCAGATGGGAAAGGCTCAGAGGGCTATATACAGGGCAGACATGGTAATAGTAACAGTAATGATAACTTCACCTCCATCAGGAACATCCATTATGGTGGGGGCTACAGTTAGTCCGGGGGTGCACCTGTCCTCTCTCCTGCTGCTTTATCGGTCTGGATATCTGTCATAGGCGTTAACACTTCAGGAATACAAACTGAGACGCGTCACTTCCCTGGCATCCACTGTCACGCGGGATTGACATCAGCGGTGGTAAACAATGTCCCACATAATGTTGGAGATAGAATGTAGAGGACTAAAGTGGACAAGTGTGCCAATGCAGTCACCTTTCCATGACCATTCAGACCTCAGATATGGCAATAAGAGGAGTATCAATAGTCCAAATCTAATAGAACCAGAAGTAACTAAGTTGTTGTGAAATGTAAGTTCGTATGAGGAAACATACATGCATATATTTACATGTGCCTTTGTAGTGGATAATAGTGATGCGGTATACTGCTAAAGCAATAATCCAAAACTTGCATATGATACCATGCACACACGCTCAGAGTGTGCACACACATGCATTTGCAGGGATAAAATTAGCATAGGGTATCTGAAGGAGTGTTAGTATAGATATTATAATTATTATTCTATGCTATATAATACATTTTTCCTATATATGTGCCTGTAGCTAAACGTACTAAATGTACACATGTATAAGGGCGCGGGCAAGAGATTTGCAAAGAGTGTCCGTATATATACGCAAATGTGCACACGCTCAGGCACTTGCATGATATCAAGACAAAACCATGTGCAAGCAACCGATGCTAATATGCATTAATTTAAATCCATGGTAAAAGGATCAAAATTAAGATTAAAAGGTATAAAATTGTTTGAAATTGTTAAAATTATTAAAATTATTCTTAGACAGTAAAAATTAACCACTGGAATACACATATGTGCACCCCAGAAAGAGCAATATATATATAAACATAAAAATAAATATATGTGTAAATATAAATAAAATACACGCACACATGTATACACACATATACACACACATATGCATGAACTCACACACACACAGACACATATTTGTTTGTACAATGCATGCTCATAACCATATTGTGAATGATACTAGACGAGTGTTTAGGAACCTATACCTTACAGTTTAGATACTTGAAAAAAAGATAGGAATTTAAAAATAAAAATCCAATTTGAATTAAAAAATTAGAGATGAAAATAAAACTGACCAAAAACATATTTCCCTACATTAGTAATAAGATAGATGTGAAACTATTTTTCTGTGTTGGCTCTATGACATTTTCATACTATTTTGTGTATTTCTGGGTCTTCACTGAGGCCACTGCCAAGGTTGAAGATCCAGAAGGCCTCTCGCTTACATAGCTTCTTACATAGCTTCTGGTGTCTCCTCCCGGCTACAAGTGCAGTGCTAAAAACTGTGGCACATGCATGTATATGTGCCACAGAAAGAAGACCATAGTAGGGAGAGGTGGAAGGGTCCATAAAATCAAACCATTCATCAACTGTGGAACAGAATATGTAGTTCATGGTATTGTCTGTCCCTGTGGACGCTTGTATATTGGTCAAACTCAGCGCCCAATGCGAGTTAGAGTAGGAGAACACAAATGTGGTATTATTAATTTAAGAGACAAATACCCAGTTCCTCAGCATTTCATAGAAGCTCATCAAGGGGACCCTGCAGGCATGAGAGTTTTCGGGATTGAGACCATCGGGGGAGACCTAGACGCCGGGAGGAGACACCAGAAGCTATGTAAGCGAGAGGCCTTCTGGATCTTCACCCTTGGCAGTGGCCTCAATGAAGACCCAGAAATACACAAAATAGTGTGAAAATGTCATAGAGCCAACATAGGAAAAATGTATTACTGTATATAGCATAGAATAATAATTATAATATCTATACTAACACTCCTTCAGATACCCTATGCTAATTTTATCCCTGCAAATACATGTGTGTGCACACTCTGAGCATGTGTGCATGGTATCATATGCGAGTTTAGGATTATTGCTTTAGCAGTATATCGCATCACTATTATCCACTACAAAGGCACATGTAAATATATGCATGTATGTTTCCTCATACGAACTTGCATTTCACAACAACCCCATACAGTTACAGTACTTCTGGTTCTATTAGATTTGGCCTATTGATACTCCTCTTATTGCCATATCTGAGGTCTGAATGGACATGGAAAGGTGACTGCACTGGCGCACCTGTCCGCTTTACTTCTCTACATTTTATCTCCAACAATATGGTGGACATTGTTTACCACCGCTGATGTTGATCCCGTGTGACAGTGGACGCATGGGAAGTGACGTCAGAACTGCACTTCCGTCCCGTGGACCGCAACAGGAAGGAGATGGTATGGCGTGCGTTTCACCCGCCACTATAGCGCATCTCAGTTTGTATTCCTGAAGTGTTAATGCCTATGACAGACATCCAGACCGATAAAGCAGCAGGAGAGAGGACAGGTGCACCCCGGACTAACTGTAGCCCCCACCATAATGGATGTTCCTGATGGAGGTGCAGTTATCATTACTGTTACGATTACCATGTCTGCCCTGTATATAGCCCTCTGAGCCTTTCCCATCCACAGCCTGTGATCAGGGACATACACAGGCGTATGTATGATTCGTCTGTGGATGTGGGCTAATTCCCAGTGGGGTGCATGTACTGCCCATGTACACACACATATATATACATATATATATCTATATGTATGTGTGTTTATGTGTGTGTGTGTGTATATGTGTGTGTGAGGATGCTTTGGTGTGTATACACATGTATATCTAAACCCAATTTAAATATAATTATAGCTATAAACATCTGGCTAAAGTCCGCCTCCTTTCTAAGACCACCTATCACTTTGGGGGAGGCGCTTTAGAGTTGATCTGGGATGTGTCTCCCAGAAGTACACATGTATAAGTAGCTGCGAGAGAACAACATTGTTAGGCTTTGATGAAGAAGGCATACCTTTGAAACGCGTCAGCCAGCAGCGGTTAGCATGTCCACTCTCCAGGACTCAGAGACTGCAATCAGTAGACAGACTGCCATATGTCAAAGACCTTTTTAAGCATGATTGTCTCCTACTTTTGTGAGTAACTTTCATTATGTTTTCTGAATAAATGTACCAAAAGATAATGCACTAGGCTGGTGAGCCCTCTTTTCTTTGTGTTTTTTCTACTACTAGGATATCCCTATCCTGGAGGGCAGAAAGGCCGAAAGCCATTATCCAATTTGATCTTTTGGATCGCCTAGCCAACACACCTATGCGCAAGAGTAATTGCTTTTTTGTTGTACTGCAAACTACTCTGAGCCTGGGTGACAGAGGATGAGGAGGATGAGGATGGCTTTGCTATCCTATCCACCAACTCTTCTGCATGTTCTGGCTCAATAACATGGCCAGCAGTAGAAAAAAAGGACAAGCCTGCCCCACAGCCACCTACAGATGATACACCATGTCCACGACCAGCACTGTTGACTGTAGATACAGAGGCTGCTTGTCCTCTTTTAGTGGCCTGTGAGCGTCTGCCTCTTCTTGGTAGCCTTCCAGACATGGTGTATATTTTGTTTTGCAACACCACACTACACTGTATTGTGTATTGTGTACACCACCAGAAGTGTGGTAGCAACTGCACTATGGCTGCACTGAATTGTCTACTGTGTACACCACCAGAAAAGTAATAGCAACTGCACTACGGCTACATTGTATTGTAATTACAATTTTTGATCAAATATTTAACAGCAGGGCCTGTTCCTGCGCTCACCAAGAGTAACTGTGAGGGCTTACAGTGTTGTGGCACCACCACCAAAGGCCCAATTTTTCTGCCCCTGTTTAACAGGGGCATGTAATTACAATTTTTGATATAATATTTAACAGCAGGGCCCATTCCTGCGCCCAACAAGAGTAATGCTGCGTACACATGATCAGACATTCCGACAACAAAATCCATGGATTTTTTCAGACGGATGTTGGCTCAAATTTGTCTTGGTTGGAAGTGTCGTACAATTGTCTGTTTTTGGCAGAGTTCAAAGCTGAAGACATGATTTTTTTCCCTTTACAAAGCTGGAATACTTACCTTTTTTGTTAAAGTATCACACATGTAGAGACCCCTAGTATCCACTGGAGCACCTGTGTGGGACACCCTAAAAAGTTTGTTCTGGTGTCCCACACTAGTGCTCCTGCGTCCAGATGTGTAAACAGCTGCTGAGTGTCCTCTCCTTACACTGAATCAAGTTTGCATTTCATTCTAGTTACAAACACATCTAGACAACAATGTACTAAACTTCTTTTAAGACAAATAGGCATGACCAAATGTAGTTAACCTGCATCTGCAAAAAACATCGTAGTGGGCGAACGAATGATGTTTACTACGAACGATTACTGTGCCCACGAACCTGAAACTTGCCATTTTAAACTGTACAACAGTAAATAAAAGCGCATGGAGCAGCACAAATGGAAGAAGAAGAATAAGAACAGCACTCTCTTGATTCTTCTGTACTGATCCTGCTCCCTCAATTTGAGGTCTGACCATCGTTTTCTCAGTTGATCCTTGGATCGCCGTACCCCAAAATTGTTCGGCAGACTTTTCGCAACTTTAGTCACGATCTTGGCCTTTCTCACATTTGGGTTTGGGTAAGGTCCATGCTTCCCATCATAGTCAGCCCTCTTGAAGATGTCCACCATCTCCACCACCTCTATAAAGGCCATATTTGAGACCTTAAATATCCTCCGTGATCGGGACGTTTGTGGCTCTGGGCTTTCCTCTTCGTTGCTGCTACTCTCAGGCACTTGCTCTGTCTCCGCCATGTGCTCTCCCACTGCGCAGAAAGACAAGGGGTGGGGAATAGACTAGAAAGAACGTCTGGGACGGGCAGAGTTTCATGCATGTGCAGTGTATTTAAAGCGCAACACGCATGCGTCGTACATACGATCTGTGAGAGGAGGAAGGTGTATTGTAGGCGCCAATCGTTCTAACGAAGGTACAATTTTAACTTGGTGCATCAGTGGCCTATACTGCTTAAAGATTGAGGCCTATATTGGGACAAGATTAGGAGGGTTTTGCCTGACATTAGGGTTTATCTTGTGTTGTGTCTTGCAGATAAAATGGTTCTATTGAATGATCGGGACTTTATCCCCATATTCATTGAAATGTACAGGGAGCTGCCTTGTCTGTGGCAGGTAAACCACCCCTTTTATAACAATCAAAAAAAGAAGAAGGCAGTGCTAGATCAATTGCTAGAATTTGTGAAGCCGGTGATCCCCACAGCAGACATCCCCTATTTGAAGGCCCTAATTGGTGGCATGAGAAGCACTTATAATAGGGAGCGCAAGAAGGTCCAAGATTCCCAGAGATCAGGAGCTGCAGCAGATGACATTTATGTCCCCAGGCTGTGGTACTATGACAGACTGCATTTTCTGGCAGGCCAGACTGAACCCAGGCCAGCACTCCCCAATCTTCCTTCAAGGCTTCCTTCCACCCCAGCTGAGGCTTCCAACATCCAACCTGGGCCTTCCAGCCAGGAAGAAGTGGAGGAGCCCAGCTTGAGCCAGGTATAGCATTGTTCTACATATTTCTTGTCAAATAATTAATGATGTTAACTAGATGTTATTATTGATCAGTAATTTCTGATTTTACAAAGTGTTTTACATATCAATAGACAGTAGTGGCCACAAATGATTGGGACAAGAATGAAAAATGCTGGGGTCAGAATAATAGTCTTTTCTATTTATTAACATTCAATTTGCAACAGTTATGAGCTGTAAATTTTGTGTGATTGATGAACTAAAACTAAAACTATGTCCCCTTTTCATACACAGGAAAGCCTCAGCCAGGCCGTGGAAAGTGGCAGCCAGGTAGTAGCGGGGGTAAGTGGCAGCCAGGAGGTGGCAGGGGTAAGTGGCTGTCAGGAGGTGGCTGGGCCCAGTAGCCTGCCCGAATCCCAGGTCCCTCCCCTCGGCCTTCCACAAAAAAGTGCCTGGAAGAGTTGTAACCTGGAGGAGGCAGCAATTGGCCTATTTCTGAAGGCTACTGCAGCCCTCAGAAACCCCCCAGTCTTCAAGAGGTCTATGCCTACATGGCAGCCTGCAAAATGCTGGAAATGGAGGAGGGCCAATGACTCTTATGTGAGGAAGTTATGTTACAAGCCCTAAATTAATGGGTTGAGGGGTGAACTCACAAGCCAAAGCCACGTTTGTGAGTTGAACCATGGTCCTCCTCCTCCTCCACCGCCTGCCACAACTCCAACACCAGAGCCACAACCTGGAAGGAAGCGTAGAAGGAAGACAAGAGAGTGATGGCCTGGGTTCAGTCTGGTCTGACAAAAGACACAGGCTGTGGTCTGACCACAGCCTGGGGACAGATATGTCATCTGCTGCTGTTCCTGATCTCTTGTAGTCCTGGACCGGATTGTGCTCACTATTATAAGGACTCCTCAGGCCACCAATTTTGACTGTAAAATAATTGATGTGTGCCCTGGGGTACAAAGGCTTCGCAAATTTCATGCCCATCATCAGTGCCCATCAGTGCCACCTCATTGATGCCCATCAGTGCCGCCTTATCAGTGCCCATCAGTGAAGAAGAAAATGTACTTATCTACAACATTTTGTAACAGAAACAAAACAAATTTTTTTTTTCCAAAATTTTCAGTCTTTTTTTTATTTGTTTAGCAGAATATAAAAACCCCAGAGGTCATCAAATACCACCAAAATAAAGCTCTATTTGTGGGAACAAAATGATAAAAATTTAGTTTGGATACAGTGTAGCATGACCACGTAATTGTTATTCAAATTGCAACCGCGCTGAAAGCTGAAAATTGGTCTGGGCAGGAAGGTGTATAAGTGCCCTGTATTGAAGTGGTTAAAAAGCGTGGAGAACATTAAAAGGTTTTTTCTTACTACCTAAATAGCTTTTTATGTGTGCCTCAGGGGAAGGAATGCGATTGGAAAAAGGAACTGTTTGCATATTAAATATCACTGAGAGCACTAAAGCTTCTTATCCGTTTAAACAGTTTTTAAGTATCCTAGAGAGGAAGAAAACGCCACTGGAGAAAGAAACTGTCTACTGCACTTAAAATATTACTGAGAGCATTATAAAACTTTTCTTTTTTCTCTCTCTCTTCACCTGTATAGTGCTTACAGGCTCTAGAAAGGAAGAAATGAAGGCATCCATTGTGGGCACTGATTGGCATCTCTGGTGGTCTAGGGTGGCATACCAGGTGGTGACTAGTGGTGGCATCCCTGGTGGCATCCCTGGTGGTCCAGTGTGGGTATCCTCAGGGGGACTGCGCTGATAAACAATCAGCACAGACCCCCCCTGTCAGAATAGCAGCCGATCGGCTCTCCTCAACACGCGTCTGACAGACGCGAGTGAGGAAAAGTCGATCGACGGCTCTTCCTGTTTACATCGTGATCAGTCGTGATTGGACACGGCTGATCACGTGGTAAAAAGTCCCTGTCAGAGACTCTTTACCTAGATCGGAGTTGCTGTGTGTCAAATTGACACACCGGAACAACGATCGCCAAGATGCGCACCACCGGGGGCACGCAGCGGCTTAATATCCTGGCGACATCATTTGACGTCCGGTCAGGGTATCAAAACCACTTTGCCACCGTCATTTTGCTATATGGTGGGCAGCAAGTGGTTAATATGCAATAAATAGTTCATTTTTCAAATAGTAAAGGTAGGTAGATTGTTTGCATATTTAGGAGTAAGTTCCTACCGCATTCCAGTGGGTCTCTCTCCTTCCAGACGGGACGCGGCCTTTTAGCCTCCCCCGCCGTCCACAGGGGTCCGTGCCTGGGTCCCAATCTGCACTACCTCCGACCTATAACAGGTCCTGGCTCTGGGTGCATCGATAGCTTCCTCTGTTTCATGCTCCGGTGGGGCCTGGGAGGTCCGAAACACCCATCAGACCTGCCAGCGGGGGGGAGGCCAAGCAGACCACCACAGGCGTGTGCAGCCGGTGTGTGCCACGTGCGCTTGGATGGCAGGATGGATCCCAGGGTCTCGGCAGCAAAGAAGCAGCAGGGAGGGGGCAAAGCCACGGATGCTCGCGCTTCCCCTTCCAGCACATTGGCTCAAATCCTCTCATGCAGCTCACTCCCACCTCTGGCATTGGAGGGAACCTTCGGGAAGAGCAGGGTCCTGGAGTCCAGTGCGAGTGTGAGCCACTACAAGTCAGGGCTCCTCCCCCACCTCAATGCTTTTAATGCAGTTTTTAACTATGTGCAAAATTGTATTGGCTTTGTCTTTGTTTATGCTACTCTTTCATGTGTGATCATTTCTGCAATAAATGTTTTTATTGTATTTATATTTGTTAATTTCATCAGGCAATTGTGCACACCTCATATAAAGTCCCAAAGGGCGATAACTATGTTTTTCTTAGGGTTCAATTTTGAGTTGGCCCACCCTTTACAGCTATAACAGCTTCAACTCTTCTGGGAAGGCTGTCCACAAAGTTTAGAAATGTGTCTATGGGAATGTTTACACAATGGAGAATTTCCTCTTTGTGGGACTTTAAAGGGCAGGAGTCTCAAAACAATACATCAACGAAGTATGAATAATAATTACATGTTTATTTATCAAAAAGTTAAAAAAGACATAACAATCGATAAAAGAAAAAAGAAACGAATGGATGCCAAGATTTCAATTGATGGGGATACAACAATGTTACATGACAGTTTCACAAAGGTACACTTAACCCCACAAAGGCTGTTCCAGCAAGAGGAAGGCTGTACAGTAGAGACTGACGCATTTCGAGGTTTTATCAGTGTTGAGACCTCTTCTTCAGGGCCTGATAGTGAGGTACTTTATCTGTCTAAAGATATTTTGTAAACAAAACAAAACAAAAAAAAAAAAATATATATATATATATATTATATATTATATATTTTATATATATATATATATATATATATATATATATATATATATATATATATATATATATATAAATGAAAGAAAATAAAAAATAAAAAACAAAAGTAAAGACCAAGAAGCAAATTGCAAAATAGACAACACCGTATAGACCAAACATAGCCCAGTATTCTATATTTGCATGACATAAACATCATAGTATTATACAGAAAGAGGTTCTAACCGTGTTGTTTCTTGATCAGCATCATATAGCATCCAATTTAAAAACTTTAAAGGGATGGAGTGGTTTGCCAATAGGGTTCAAGAGCTAAAGAGCCTCCGCTGTCACTGAGGGACTGAATGTGTCCCCAACCTAGGACACGACACAAAGGGCGTCCCGCCCACCAGCTAACGACACTTTGGATGTTGATAGTTAAAGGGTGTTATTGTCCACAGAAAAAGAGGAAATATATATGATGGAAAAAAGTGTCCCATACAAAGAGGAAGAAGGAAAAACAAGCAGAGTGGTGTCTTATTGAACACACACCTGCTAAATATTCACAGGAGTGTATATGTGTATAGTTAATACATACCTGTTAATACATGTATAGGGTAGTTTGCCCCAGTGACAACCTAAAGTAAGGGTGTCTCAAAGGGTGCTGTCTGGTCTATAGCACCAAAGAAAAGGCACCAAAGAAGCCCCTGCAGTCACTGGCTATAATCAGAGAAAAAACATAGATAATGAGTATGGGCTCTGGAAGAAAACTAAGTTAAGCATAACAGACAGAGACTAGTTATAACTATTGATCAGCATGTGGAGAATCCTCCTTATGCATAAACCGATATCTTTGTGCTTTGCATGTAAAATATATTGTGGGCTTCAAAGACCGTTGTTATCCATATAATATGTGGGGGAGAGCGCTGTGGCTTACCTCTAACTGCTTGGATGACTGTAACATCCCATCCGACGCCCACTCCGTCATGGAGTGAGGCATCTTCACTTGTAACTTAAATAATGCTGCTCATTGAGAGCAGATGTCTAACAGCTGACTGGAGGCAGCGTCATCGCCGGTGGGTGGGGCCGCCCTCCGAGTCCCCGGCGCGCAGGCCAGCCCCCACAACCCCACACACGAGTACCAGCCCAGGGAAGGAAAACGTCACATCCTGGAACAACAGGACCCGTGCTACCGCGGCGCGCTGATCACCATGGTAACGAGATAAACATATCTCGGCCATAGGCGATCAAGAAGGGGAGGCCAAACGCTGCCAAATAAGAATGGCGCTATTGGCCCCCGTGCGCCAAGTGGGGTATCCAGGTGTGGACCAAAACAATCCCCCAGACCCACACAGGCTCAGAGTCCAGAACCACTATGGCACCAAAACGGATGACAGGGATTAAACAGGGGGAGAAGGGAAAGGGAGAGAGTGCATAAATGGAACTATGCAATGATACAAGAGGCATATGGCAATAGAAAACATTAGGAAAAAGGAGAGAAAACAAATGCGTATCAATACTAGCCTCTACAAAAAGGAGATATACGATCTGTTAACGTTATAACATTTTAAGTCTATCTCCATCCATTGTCTCATACCAATCTAGTGATATTGGTCAAAATCTATCCGGACATGATGTTTGACCATTCTTCCAGAAGCACATGTGTAAGGTCAGGCACTGATGTAAATGAGAAGGTCTGGCTCGCAGTCTCCACTTTAATTGATCCCTAAGGTATTCTATCGGGTTGAGGTGAGAACTATGTGCAGGCCAGTCAAGTTCCTCCACCCCAAATCCATGTCTTTATGGACCTAGCTTTGTGCACTGGTCCAAGTCATTTGGTGGAGGGGGGGATTACGGCTGGGGTTGTGTATTAGGGGTTGGGCTTGGCCCCTTAGTTCCAGTGAAAAGAACTCTATATAACTTCTGCTACAAATGGAATCGGCAGCTGAAAAATTTCATACCGGGAAGATGCCTGTAGGTGCAGGCATCATCCCCATTTACCCTCTGCAAGCCGAGGACGTCCATGGACATCCTACGGGCGGGAAGTAGTTAACAACCATTGACAGTGGAAAGCTCATGTAGCATGAATTGTTCCAGTGGGTTGGGAGCAACATCCCTCTGCTACCAGAAAAAAATAATGTTGCTCTCCTCCATCCCTCCACCATTTAGGATCCACCTTCTATTTTTGTCAATGAATACTAGGCAGGTTCCTTTTGTCCAAAGGGGAGAGATGTGTGGGTGCAGTTTCAAAGCCAACTGCAGCCACCTTTTTTACCGGCACTTGTACCTGGACAGGTAAATTTACAAGTTGTTGGCTACCCTGAATATGAGTTGTTGTTCAGGAAAAGCCTTAGGGAATGAGCCTAGCATAAAGGCTGAGTTCACCTTTTTAGAACATGTTACATGTTCTACCCAGCAGGTGGGGAATCTTCTCCCTGCGCCCACTGTCACTTTTTGAAAAGAGTAGGGCCGTGAGGGGCTCCGCCCACACAACCACACCATTCAGTCACACTTTCCCATGGATGAATGTACTACAAGTTCCGTCATCCACCGTGGCTTGTAGTTCTGAATGAACTGTGGGGGTGCTGATGAGCGATCTCGTAGTTCATTTTCAAGCCCTGTAGGGCTTGCCTGCAGAAGCCTGACATTGCACCCTGATCCACTAATCACGGGTGCAATGCTTTCCAGGCTCCTGCAGGAATAAAATAATAAATGCACATTTTTTTCTGCAAAAATGTGTGCATTTATTTTTTTTTCTGGAAAGGTGAACTTGTCCTTTAAATTAAAGGAGAGATGGCCTGGCTAGGCTGAGTGTGCAGCAAATTGAATCAACAACAGGTACTCAGTCAGTCTTTAACACAAGTCTTATGGGATAACAGGTAACAGCAGAACCTTACAAGTTAAAGCCATGGAACTACATATACCAGCATGCCTGCTGATCTTTAGGAATAGAGGAGACAACAAAGCTACAGATCTGCCACATCTACTATATACATACTAGTATGATGACTGACCTGCACCTATTATCTGATCTGACTTGTAATCTGCAAACTAAGTAAAAACCAAACTTGGACTCCAAGATTTTTCAGCAGTTACCAGTTTAAAAAAGTTCAAAGTTTCCAGAGTTACCGTAAGGACCTATCATAACAGTTTCCAGTAAATCTACATTACAACATTTTTGTTTAATCATTTGTTAAAGTGAGGTTAATACATTAGAAACAGACAAGTAAATTTGACATTGTGAAAATTTTGTTTAATTTATTGTAATGCACAAATAATCTAATTTTGATCAACTAAACAAAGTCTTGTATCAGTCTTGTACATTTTTCGCCCTTCGTGTCTCTTTGGGAAGATTTCCTATTTACTTTCTATGGCAAAGATACAATAGGAAGTTAGAGATATCCTCCCCAAACTGCTCCTTTATTAAGTTGATACTGAAATGGTCTTTGTTTTTACTTAAATCTTCAAAAACAGTATATAGATTCTTAAGGCAGAGAGGTTGAAGAATAAAATAGCAATGCCGACAATTTTTTTAACCACTTCAGCCCTGGAAGGTTTACCCCCTTCATGACCAGGCTATTTTTTTGCGATACGGCACTGTAATATTTTACCTGATAATTGCGCGGTCGTGAAAAAGCTCTCTTGTGGTATTTGAACACCTCTGCGGTTTTTATTTTTTACACTATAAACAAAAAATGACTGACAATTTTGAAAAAAGAAAACAATATCTTTTACTTTCTGCTATAAAGCACATCCAATAAATAAATGTTAAAAATCAAATTTCTTCATCAATTAAGGTCAATATTTCTTCTGCTACATATTTTTGGTAAAAAAAAAATCCCAATAAGCGTATATGGATTGGTTTGCACAAAAGTTATAGCATACCGCGCTAAACAATAAAAAAATGTGTTTACAAAAATTATATGTTTCAAAAGTAACAAACAGGTAAGTAAATGAATAAATAAAGTCAATAATCCACAACCAAGTGCCAATATATTTGTTAGTTCATCAAATGTGACAATGAAAATACAATGGTGTCTCCAAAGAAAAATGTGTTTCCTTTCACCAGCTACTAGGTAAGTATCCTACTCACCAGACGGAATTGACACCCATGACATGTAGTCAAAAACAGCAAACGGCCAAGGATCCAGAGACAGCAGCTCAAGGCAAATATGTTCCCTGAATGGATATTGTATGTCAACCAAAAAGAAGAAAACAGAAGCTACTCATAGTGTAGTAACGTTAAAAAGCATGTTTATTAAAACTACAGATTGCACTTACAAAATAGGAAATCATGCCCATAGAAAATGGCAGAGATGCTTTCCGCATTCCACCTGCGTTCCAACTGGTGGTGGAAGTGATGTAGCACGTATCACGGTACCCAACGCGTTTCGTCAGCAGCGTCTGACGTCATCAGGGGTCATGTGGATAGGATTGTGTGTGAAACCTCCCTGCTGTCAGGTCCACACGACGTATGGACCTGGCAGCAAAAGGGTTAAATGCTTTATTTTTTTACACCTTTTTTCACAAATGTGACAGTAATTCTTTAACCACTTGAATCATTACACACCCTCTTCATGTCCAGGCCATTTTTCATTTTTCAACATTGCCATCCCTTGAATGACAATAACTCTTTTTTGAGACAGATAAAGCTTTGTTTTGGTAGTATTTAACCGCTTCTGCCCGGAAAGTTTACCCCCTTCATGACCAGGCAATTTTTTTGCGATACGGCACTGCGTTACTGACAATTGTGCAGTCGTGCAACATTTTACTCAAATAAAATGTAAGTCCTTTTTTTTCCCACAAATAGAGCTTTCTTTTGGTGGTATTTGATCACCTCTGCGGTTTTTATTTTTTGCGCTATAAACAAAAAAAGACCTAAAAGTTTGAAAAAAAAAACAATATTTTTTACTTTCTGCTATAAAATATATCCAATAAAAAAATGTATAAAAATCAAATTTCTTCATCAATTTAGACCAATCTGTATTCTTCTACATGTTGTTGGAAACAAAATCCAAATAAGTGTATATGGATTGGTTTGCACAAAAGTTATAGCGTCTACAAACTATGGGATATTTTTATGCAATTTGTATTTATTTAATTTTTTTACTAGTAATAACAGCGATCAGCGACTTATAATGGGACTGCGACATTGCGGCTGACAAATCGGACACTAAGTGACACTTTTGACACTTTTTTGGGGACCAGTGGCACTAATACAGTGATCAGTGCTAAAAATATGCACTGTCACTGCACTAATGACACTGACAGGGAAGGGGTTAACATCAGGGGTGATCAAAGGGTTTAATGTGTCCCTGGGGGAGGTGCTTGTACTGTGGAAAGACAGAGATCTGTGTTCCTGATTAACATAAACACAGGATCTCTGCCTCCCCTACTAGCAGAACGGCGATCTACCTTGTTTACATGCTCAGACTGCCTTTCTGCCTCTGTTGGGAATGATCGGCGGCCATGGCAGACAGCGGGTCATCCTAGACCCGGAAGTGCAGAATCACGTACTGTATCTGTACATAATTCTGTGCACAGGAGCTGTCACCCCACAGAAAATGTACGTGGGACAGTCCGCAAGAGGTTAAAGCAGATCTTCACCCTTAAGAAGGACTTCTGTCTTTTCCACCCCTCCTCTTATTTGTTATCTAATTAGGGCTGGTGGGTTTTTTTTTATACGATTTTTTTTTAAGAAAAAAGTGTCCCCCCCGCACCTAGGCAAACAACGTGCACTGTCCTCCCTTTGCCAATTGGGATATGCACGTCACATATCCCAGCAGGTAAAGCGTTTCATTCAGAGTTGGAGGTGTGCTGGCTGAACCTGGAAAAGGTGGTGGGCCTCTTGATGATCAATATGGAGGCACGGGACTGAGAGGTGGCAGAGAACCAGAGAATATCTGCAGGACAATGCTGGACAGTGCTGATCCAAATAACCCCCATAGCAGGCTGCTACAAATGGTTCGCTCATAGTGATAGGTACAGTGGGTAAATTAAGTACTGAACACATCACCATTTTTCTAGGTAAATATATTTCTAAAGTTGATATTGACATGAAATGTTGACCACATGTTGGTAACAACCCATGCAATCCACACATACAAAGAAACCAAAACAAATATGTTCAGAAATTAAGTTATGTGTAAAAAATGGAATGACACAGGGAAAAAGTATTGAACACATGAAAAAAGGGAGGCACAAAAAAATATGGACAGCCAAGACACCAGCTAATATCTATCAGTAATTAGAAAGCAATCCTGCCCCTTGTCAGTACAAATTAATGTCATCTGGTTCAGTCTCAACTGATGGCCTATAAAAAGGTGTCACACAAGAAACATCTCAAGATGAGTAAAAGCAGAGAGCTCTCTCAAGACCTTTGCAACCTTATTGTTACAAAACATACTGATGGCATTGGTTACAGAAGGATTTCTAAACTTCTGAAAGTACCATTGAGCACTGTTGGGGCCATAATCTGGAAGTGAAAAGAACAACATTTCACCATAAAAAACAAAAAAATATACTGCGCTACCACTAGCTAATATACCCCCCAAAAAGCAGCAGTTAAACAGTGAGATGTGCACTAAAATACCAAACAGAAAAAAGAAATAACCGCGCTAAGTATTAGTGAGACATGTGAAATATTCCCGAAAACTTCTGTTAGAAAATACATGTGTGTGTGTAGAACATTGCAATAATAAAAATATATATATATATATACACATAAATCCATACATATGTCTATAAAGCAAAAAAAATGTCCATGTGCAGTGGATAGGAATCCTTATGTAAAATGGTTAGCCAAAATCAGTCCAAGAGAGAAACCCTTGAATGGACACAACCAAACTTGGTGGTAAAGATGAGAGAGACACCACACTCAGTGATCTGTCACCACACAAATATTGCCTTGTGGTAAGCGCAATATTTCTGTGGTGACAGATCACTGAGTGTGGTGTCTCTCTCATCTTTACCACCGAGTTTGGTTGTGTCCATTCAAGGGTTTCTCTCTTGGATTGATTTTGGCTAACCATTTTACATAAGGATTCCTATCCACTGCACATGGACATTTTTTTGATTTATAGACATATATATGGATTTATGTATATATATATTTTTTTGATTATTGCAATGTTCTACACACACACATGTATTTTCTAACAGAAGTTTTCGAGAATATTTCACATGTCTCACTAATACTGAAGAAAAAGCATGTTGAAGCACGTTTAAAATTTGCTGCACAACATTTAGACAGGTCTGTGAAATACTGGGAGAATATAGTGTGGTCAGATGAAACCAAAATGGAACTCTTTGGATGCCATAATACACACCATGTTTGGCACTGCACATCACCCCAAAAACACCCCCATACCAACAACGAAGTTTGGAGGTGGGAACATCAAGGTGTGGGGCTGTTTGTCACTGTATATGGCACTGGTAAACTTCATATAATTAAAGGAAGGATGAATGGAAACATGTACCAAGACATTCTTGATAAAAGATGAAATGAGGGTGGACATTTCAGCAAGACAATGATCTCAAACTTATTTGTTTTGGTTTCTTTGCATGTATGGATTGCATGGGTTGTTACGATATGTGGTGAAAATTTCATGTCAATATTTACCTAGAAAAATGGTGATGTGTTCAATACTTATTTTACCCGCTGTAAATAGTTAGTATGGCGCTGCAGTTCTCTACTTATTCCACCAGGTGGTGGGAAAGTATCTGAAACAACACAAAGGCAGCCAAAGCACACATCCGCCCTAGTGTAACACAGTTTATTTAGACTAGTAATGAAAACTTCACCCAATGCACTCAAATTTTATAAGTAAGATGAGCATGTCAGTGTTCTTAACCCACTGTCCTGGATGGCAGCTGCAAGATCCAGACGGAAGGCAAGATCCCTGAGGAGCTCTCTGAGAGCCTGAGATCACAAAGACTGCTTTAGCCAGACACCGGCTTGCCTATTCCACTGCACATGCGCAGCGGATTTAGCTCCATAGGATGCCAGCACCACACTCCGTAGGATGGAACCTGCAACACGGGGGAAAGTGGAAGGAAAGAAACACATGTCAGAGTTGCAATGACAGATGCATTTCGGAGGACATCAGCAGGACTGCCCTCTGTGTGTCTTAGTGAAGAAATGTTGCATGGTAATGCAACTACGGACAATGTGGAGCAAAGCCTCAGGTACTAAATATAGGCAGATAGTGCTGATGAGGGTTTCCAGCACATGAAGGTGACTAAGTCACAGTAGAAGGGCAGTGGAGACAGACCAGATGCTGGAAATCCATGTCATTCTCAGGACCAGGAACAGCAGCAGGATGGGGCTTCCTCCAAGCTGAATGATGGGAAGTAGAGCACGGTGCTTATGTGTGTAGCACTATATGGATAACGTATGAAGTCAGCACTCAATCCCTCAGCCTGCAGTACAACCAGTGGTTGTGGTAAATCTGAAAAGGTGCCCAATGGGGCAGACATTGAGGTAGCTCCCAGTACTTCAGCCCAACTGACAGTAAGTGAGTCTTCAGAGAAACAGACTGTGCCATGGCTCTAGACCTGAAAAATACTAAAACAATAGTCATGTCTGGAAAGCACTGCAATACAGTTCCTGAATGTCACACTCAAGGCTCAAATGCCAATCCAAATAGCTATTACATAGAGAGACCAGCTTGAGCAGCAACATCAATGAGGAATCTTAATAGAAGCCAGTTTTCAGCCAAAGAAAAGCAATCAACCTCCCAGGGTTTGTGCATAGATTTTTGTCTACTTAGACGAAGGTGCATTTTGCTGCTAAAGAAAATATCAAGAATACTTATCTAAAGGTGCTTTTTTCCGCCATGGAGTCCCGTTTGCTCTTATGCAACATGGCACAGGTAATCAGGGCCAGACACTTGCCTCATGGCCGCTCTGGGTGAGACTAAACCCATATAGGATTTGGCTGTGGTAATATAGAACTTGAAAAGCCTACCCCCAGCCAACTCCCTTGGCAATATGACTCCTCAAGGACTTGACCAGTTAACAATAACACTTGTTTGGTATACGGTAAAGCTATGCTTATATCCTTATATGGCTCCTTCACCAGGATTTGGAGGCCTAGATTCCATTAGTGAGCCATAATATGAACCAAACAATAATATAAAATATACTGTTTCCCCATCACTCTGCCCCCTGGCTCACAAATATCATATAATGCCTCCAACTTGTTGTAATTATGATAAAGAAATAATACATTTTATAATCCTCTGGCGGAGATGTTAAAATCGGTTAGGCCTCAAGATAAGATAGATGGACTAAAGGTCTTTGAGAACTCATATGTTTTCCAAGTTTTCAATGGATCAACCATTTTTTAGATTATAAAAACCTTGTGTTGAAACAGATTTGCCTGAACAATAATGTCCCGTTTTACAAAACAAGAAGATATTTACCTGTCTTTAGTGGGTAAATAAAAGCAACAGCCATAGAAAAAAAGGGTTATACAGACTATTATCACATAAAAATCACCCTTGTCTAGCAAAACCCATTGTGTTAGATTTTAGGAACTGTGTAGATAGCTAATCCATCTCTAAATATCCATTGAGTCTGTCCAAATTTCACTTCAAATGGTGCAGTCAGTATTATGTTTAAAATACATGTGATTATAAGTCATTCAAATTATATATTATATTCCAGGTCACAGATACAATTAAAATTATAGTATCTACTGACCTAATGATAATTCAGTTATAAGGTAAAAATATAAAGGTTGTGATTTAGGACAAATTATAAGTAGAAATGGTTAAGATGCCAATCAGTATTATGAAAGACATATGAATCTTGATTATAACTGTATAAAAATGTACACATAGCATGTGTTTTTAGATAAACAAATATTCATCGGATATACCAGAATTATATATTTATCCATATAGATATCATTTTATGTGATATTGATTATTATATATATAACATGTGTATTTCCTAGATAGACCAGTGTTTATAACATATACATTTTTTATATATATATATATATATATATATATATATATATATATATATATATATATATATATATAAAACCATTTTATGTGATAGTGATTAATCAAAATTATACTGAGTGTATTTTACATTAGATCGGTTAGATTGGTTACCAGAATACTTAAAATACAAACACAACATACAAATACAACAAATACACATTATGCAAATAGTACATTTTATTTAAAAGATAGTTCAGAACACATTTATCTGCTCTCAGACATGCCTAGTGGTTGAAGGTGATATTACCTGAAACTCAGTAAAAAGTAAATTATTAGATTTCTTTTACCAATGTAAAAGAAGCCATGCCTTTTGGGCTGAGCCTATTATAATTGTTATGATCCTATTGTCTGAGATGGTATTTAGAGGAAGGAGAGATGCCGTGAGAGGGACTCAAGAACATTCAGAAACACCTGATTACCATCAATCATACACGTAGACACATACACCATTCATCTACACCCACTTGTACATTCATGAAGATGCCTGAACACCTAATGCTTTGGAACTCGGAGGTACTCGGAGGTAAGAAGTACTTCCTCTTGAAGAGTATCCATCTTGAAAGCCACAGCAGCCATTCTAAAAACTCTGGTAACCAGTAAAGTATGAAAGGGTAGTAGCTTTTCGTCTTTAAAGAGCCGCTGTAGTGCTGTAGAGTAAGGAGCTTACTCCTTGTCCAGGGAGTTAAATTCAGATCAGGTATCATGATTTACAGAGGTAAGGCTATTGATCTGAGTACCGGAGTGGAAATTTAAAAGACAATAGTGAGGTCCAAGCTATAAGGGATGCCCTTAAATACATAGGTGGGTCAAGGTCTGGCATTTAGATTGTATTGAGTTTAGGAGGAGAAAGTTATGTGGTGTAAGTGGCTGAAATGATGGAACCACATTTTTTCCCTGGTTGGGTACCACCAGAAATATATCTGGTTGAGTAGGTGGCAATGTAATATAGGTGTATATGAGGGAGAACGGCTCCACCTCTTTTCAGTGGTCTATGTAGGAGGTGAGAGAAGCACCTAGGGCAGTTAGATTCCCAGATATATAGATTTGTTTGTTTTTGGACAGTAATAAAAAACTTAGAAGGGAGTGGAATGGGAAGAGTACTGAATAAATATAGTAGCTTAGTATGAAAATTTTAACTGCTGCGATTTGTCCCATTTTGGACATGCCAAAGGATCAAAAGGACAGTAGATCTTTGGGTAAGGATTGCATTAATGGTCTGTGATTACATTTAAATATTTGGGTGGTTGAAGGGGTTAGATTAATGTCTAGCTATGGGATGGATAATATCCTAATACATGGATAGATAATAGCTTATTAGATGCGACTAGTTCGCATTCTGTTGCACTATTAACTGCTTGCTTCCCGCCCACCGTCAAATGACGGTGGAGCGGTGCAGCTCTTGTTCTGGGACGACGTCATATGCCGGCATCCCAGAATGACCGCATCCCAGAACGGGGTGCGTAGTGGCGCGATTGCGGCCGCGCCGTGTTGCTAGGAGATGGCGCGCCCCCGATCTGTGTAAAGAGCCATGTCCACGGCTCTTTAACCATGTGATCGGCTGTGTCCAATCACAGCCGGTCACATGTAAACATGGAGATGCCAGTAATCGTCTCTCCTCGCCTCACACTGACAGAGTGTGTGGCGAGGAGAGCTGATCAGCAGCATCTCCTCACAGGGGGACATGTAGGAATGTAATTAGGGCACTGATCATCAGTCGCCCATCAGTGCCACCCATCAATGCTCATCAGTGCCCATATGTACCGCCTATCCGTGCTGCCTATCCATGCCCACCAGTGCTGCCTATGAGTGCCTGCCACTGCCGCCTATCAGTGCCCACCAGTGCCACCTATTCATGCCCATCAGTGCCACCTAACAGTGCCCATCAGTGCCACATATCAGTGCCACCTATCAGTGCCCATAAGTGGGGCATATTAGTGCCTCCTCCTCAGTGCCACCTCATCAGTGCCCATAAGTGCCACCTCATCAATGCCCTCCAGTTCAGCCTATCATCAGCGCACATCAGTGAAGGCGAAAAGTTACTTAGTTACAAAATTTACTGACAGAAAAAAGTAAAAACCATTTTTTTTCAAATTTTTTTTTTTTGTAAAAAATAAAAAACCCAGCAGTGATTAAATACCACCAAAAGAAAACTCTATTTGTGTGAAGAAAATGATAAAAAATGTGTTTGGGTACAATGTAGCACGACCGCACAATTGTCATTCAAAGTGCGACAGCGCTGAAAGCTGAAAAATGGCCTGGGCAGGAAGGGGGTGTTAGTGCCTGGTAGGCAAATGGTTAAAAAGCATACCCTATAGCCAATACCTTTGTATTCGAAAGAATTGTACCAAAGAGGGAGATTTTCAGAAAGCAGCTAGGGAACTATATTCGAGATTAAATGACAGGGGCTATAGCCATATCTGCCTAAAAAAATCATACAACAAAACCATTAAGCAAGTTAGACATTCCTTGATTTATTCCACCAACAATAATAGACAACGTGCAGCCTGTTAGAATTATAACTCCCTATTGCAAACAGCATAAACAAATTAGAAGCATTCTTACAAAATTTTGGCCTCTTCTTACTGCAGATCTCGTGATCAATAAACATATAAAAACACGTCCTTATATTACATATAGGAGAGCCACTTCAATTATCCGCTTCAGCCCAAGAAGATTTTACCCGCTTCCTGACCAGAACACTTTTTGTGGTTCAGCACTGTGGTATTTGATCACCTCTGCGGTTTTTATTTTTTGCGCTATAAACAAAAAAAAGAGCGACAATTTTGAAAAAAACGCAATATTTTTTACTTTTTGCTATAATAAATATCCCCTAAAAATATATATAAAAAAAATTGGTTTCCTCAGTTTAGGCCGATATATATTCTTCTACATATTTTTGGTACAAAAAATTGTAATAAGCGTATATTGATTGGTTTACCCAAAAGTTATAGTGTCTACAAAATAGGAGATAGTTTTATGGCATTTTTATTATTATTTTATTTTTTACAAGTAATGGAGGTGATCCGCGTTTTTTTTTTATTTTATTTTTTTATCGGGACTGCGACATTATGGCAGACACATCAGACACTTTTGACACATTTTTGGGACCATTGGCATTTATACAGCGATCAGTGCTATAAAAATGCACTGATTACTGTAAAAATGTCACTGGCAGGGAAGGGGTTAACACTAGGGGGTGATCAAGGGGTTAATTGTGTTCCCTAGTGTGTGTTATAACTGAAGAGGGGAAGGGACTGTGGAGGGGAGATGACAGATCGCTGTTTATATTCTATTACGAACAGACAATCTGTCTCTTCTCCCCTCAGAAAACCGGAAACTGTGTGTGAGAACACCGCCGGGCACTCGCATCAGCTCTGGGGGAGTGCAGCGGGCACGCGTGTGCACCTCTGGTGGCGGGCGCGCGCCCCTAGTGGCCACAGGGCGAAGCAACGTAACATAACATTGTTTCGCCCAGCCGTGCCATTCTGCCACAGTACAACTGCGGCGGCTGGTCGGAAAGTGGTAAAGACCATTTGGTACATAGTCATCATAACCCAAAGAAACTGAATTCTAATCCACACAGAACATACTCCTAAGGTAAGTGCGAAGTTTGTTGATTTACCACAATGGCAATGAAATTCTCCTCCCCAATGGACAACTATACGCCATCAAACATAGAATCACATGCCAGACCATAGGAGTGGTGTACCTTATGCAATGTCTGTGTGGATGCTTCTATATAGGGAAAATCAAACGCCCCTCTTTCAAAAGAATTAAGGACGTGTATCCCCTATTCTTGAAAAGACAAATGGAAACTGCCGTGAGTCGGCATGTTGGCCTATATCATGATTTTGACCCAAGCACAATTCAATTTACAGCTCTTGACTATATACCCTTGACTACCAGAGGTGGCAGCGTAGATCCAACGCTGCTACAGCTGGAAACTCGATGGATATACAGTCTCAATGCCACAGTATATCCAGGCTTGAATGAAACTGTCAGCTTTAAGCCATTCTTATGACCCATTTTGGGGACTGACAGGTCAATCCCATGCAATTTCTGCTGGTGTCAATCTTGTTTTTGTTTTTGTGATCTTATACGTCTATGTTTCCCTTCCATTTCCCTTTCCTTATCCTCTCTTATTCCTCTTCTTTCCCCCTCCCTCCCCTTTACCCTTTTTCCTTCCACCTTACCTGCCTGTCTCCCCTCTTTTTTATCCACCTATCCAGCCTCAAATCATTTCAATTTTTTTCTTTTCATATTTGGTGACTAACTGTTGATTGTTGTCATTTCAATGCTGATCACTACGCTTTACATGTCCATCTATATTTCTAACCGGTATTCACAATTTTGTATAAAATCCAATTTACAATCTGATGTTTTCAGGTTAACAATGAATAGCAAAAATATTCATATATTATTGGTATATTATGCTTTGTTCATTGAAATTGATCGGCTCTAATATTCCTTGCCCTCTATACTTGACTTTTCATCTTTATTTTTCATCTGCTGGCTCCTGGTGTTTGGGATGCCCATCTTGGGGTAACACAGATGTGTTTTTCTGTTTATGCATCTCTTCACTAATCATCAGCCTTTTTATTCTGTTTGCATCCTCTGCTCAACAATACTGGGGGAGGAATTAGATGCACGCCCACTGATTGGGACATGTCAGCTCCCGCCACGTCGCCTCCCTCCTCGCAGAGCCATGATGCATTATGGTCAGTGTAGTTTTCGGTGCCTCGCGCATGCGCAATAGCTCCCACATGGCTATATTCGTCCGGTGACGTCAGTCGCCGGCCGTGCAGCGTGTCTGTATAAAAAAGACCAGCCAGAAATATGTTTTTGCTACCTAAAGGGTGACTACACTTTGTAGGAGATTAATCACAGATAATAACTCTACGTCTCAGCTAGCTGTAAACTTATCCAAATGTATTTAAATGCTTTCATTTTTCTAGTAAACCCAATGGACAATGGTTTTGTCTATGTCCATTAAATTATTCTGAAAGCTATCTGCTGCCATCTGTTCTATCTCCGATATTGCTTGGAGACAGGTGATCTGCAGCAGTTGTCTGTGGCTGTTCTTTTTGACTCAGACATTTGGAGATTGTTATATATATTCTCCTTCTAAAACTTGCAATATACATTGTTTTAGTTATTCATGTATTTATATGTTCAGCTAGTTAACAGCCTGCTTAGCATTCAATTTAATTAAGCTTTTTTCTTAGCACATCCCTAATTTATTTTATTGTATTTACTATTTTTAGCTTCTTCCTTCCCCATGTTTTTTCAACTGCAGCATATCTGATAATTAGTGGTTTTTATACCACACTGCACCCTTAATGTACCTTAAAATCAACAGCTTGTATACCTTTATATATTTTTCCAATAAACCAGCTACTATTCACTTGGATTGTTTTAGTTGGTCACTTTCCATTCTCATAGCGAGTTGAGAATTCAACTGATTGTAGCTTTCTTAATCCTTGTAGCATGTTCCATTTGGACCTCTCCTGACCATTCTGTGTTTCCACTTTGGGGCTTGTTGCTTTGGCGTTGGCTTGTGTCGGGAGTTTCTGGGAGACAAGAGCTGGGTGAGTGCTGATCTGTTGAGTATAGTGGACAAGGCTCTATTTGTACAAACTATACATTTAAAATTACTTAATGCCATCTGCTAATATCATGATGTGTTTTATTTTTTGCCTTATATTTAGTGACTCATACCATATTAAGAAATGATATCCCCTGAGGAAGCCCAAGGTGGCAAAACATGTCCGGACAATCATATTGCTGTCACCATTATTAAGATAAGATACTCCCAATATTGCATTGAATCTTTCAAACAAGATGTATTAGTTTTAAATGTTTGTCCATTAGGAACAAACTTTTTATCTGTTTTCCATAATAAAACAATTCTTTTCAACAATCTGTGTTCTAAATATTTCAGCACCTAAAAAATCCCCTAAAAAAATCCTTGTATGTATATGGGTAGAATGCTTCGCCAAAGTAAATGGGATAATTTTATAAGGGCAGTTTGTGTTATTAGGGGCATGTGTAGATTTAGAATCATGGACTTTGCCTCATTTCTTTTGTAATAAGAGACCTCAGCAAATTGGGATAGAATAATATGGATTAAGAAGAGTAACTGGGAGGGATTGGTGACCATTAGGATTATATCGTCCACAAAGACTGATATTATATTCCGTTCCTTGGAACGAAATGCCTGAAATGTGAGGTTCAGCTCAGATTCTAGCAGCAAGGGGCTCTATGAGGAGTGCAAAAATTATAGGGGATAGGGGGCATCCTTGCCTGGTGCCATTAGTGATGTCAAATGGCTTGGAGAGTACACCATCTGTTAAGACCCTGGTGGATGGGAAAGAGTAGAGTGACATTATAGCATTTTGTAACCAGCCTGTAAAACCAAATTTCTCCAATATGGCCCGCAAGAACCCCCAATGTACTCGATCAAACTCCTTCTCTGCATCTAAGGATAGAAGCAGAGAAGGCTTTTTTATTGTTTCTAATGCTGCGTAGACACGGTCGGAATTTCCGACAGAAAAAGTCTGATGGGAGCTTTTCATCGTATATTCCGACCGTGTGTATGTCCCATCGGACATGTTCTATATTTTTCCGTCGGAACAAATTCCTATCGGAAAAAACACTCGTCTGTATGCTGTTCCATGCTGCATGCTGCACCAAAAACAAGGCATGTTCTGAAGCAAGTACGAGATGGAAGCGCTCGGTCTGGTAAATCTAGCGTTCGTAATGGAGATAGCACATTCCTCACACTGCAAATTCTGTTATCTTTTAAAGCAGCACATTCTTTTGTGCTTTATAATGCTAGAATAATAAAATTGTTTTGCTGCTGATATTCACAGAGTTCTGACAAACGTATTTCTTTATTATTTCTCGTGATCTCATGAACAGCAGTAAAACGATCTGAAAAGCACGAGTCTGAAAAGCACGAATCGTCTCTCACCAAACTTCTACTAACATGAGATAAACACGAGATTAGCAGAAGGAGCCCAAAGGGTGGCGCAGTGGCTATTGAACTTCCTTTTTATAGTGCCGTCATACGTGTTGTACGTCACCACGTTCTTGACGGTCGGAATTTGGTGTGACCGTGTGTATGCAAGACAGCTTGAGCGGAATACCATCAGAATTCCATCGGAAAAACCTTCAGAGTTGATTCGGACGGCAAAACCGGTCATGTGTACGAGGCATTAGTCATAAATTAGGGAGATTAGTCTTCTTGTGGTGTCTGCAGTTTGTCTGCCTGGAACAAAACCCACCTGGTCGGGGTGTATTAATAAGGGAATGAAGGTAAGCAATCTTCTTGCTATTACTTTGGCATACAGTTTAACGTCTGTGTTTATAAGAGCTATAGGTCATAATTCTGTACCACTTGGGGGTCCTTGCCAGGTTTGGGAATCGTTGTAATGACAGATTGTAACATGTTCTTAGGAAGTGAGCCAGAGGATGCAGCATAGTTGAAGAGGTCAGATAGATGTGGCAAAACAATAGAGGCAAATTGTTTGTAGTATTCGTTAGTGTAACCATCGACTTCAGGAGACTTCTTAGATGGGAGAGTTTTGATAGCTAATTCAATTGCTACTGGAGGAGAGAAGGGTTTAGATTTGGATTGAATGTGGGATGTTCAAGCTTTTCAGCCTTGTATTACAAGAAATTTGCTTATATCCTAGCTCTATTACTAACTGAAGCCCTTAACTCCTTCTTAGATGGATCCTTTAGATCTGAAACTTTAACTGAAATTCTCAATGATTCCCAAACCCCACTCTGATTAAACATCTTGCTCTAATTACAGACCTATCTCACTGGTTAATTTAGACATAAAACTTCTAGCGAAAGTCTTAGCAACCCATATAAACAATATAGTTGGCTCTTTAATACACAGAGACCAAGTAGGCTTCATACCAATGCGCCAAGCAGGAGATAATATACGTAGGGTAACATTATTGATGCATACTGCCAAATCAAGAAAAAATCTACTTTGTTGATTATCTCTAGATATCAAAAAAACATTTGATACAGTTTTGTGGCCCTATCTACGTTATGTCCTACAACGCTGGGAATTTGGTCCCCATTTCCTCAGTTGGATCTTAGCTTTATATGATAACCCTAAGGCATATGTAAAATATGCAGGGTATAAATCAATTCCATTTAATATCTGCAGAAGTACGCGACAGGGTTGCCTTCCCAACTTTTATTGCCTTACTTATTGAACCCCATGCCCAATCCATTCACTCGGATCCTTCAATTAGAAGTCTTGATTTAGCTGGACATCATCACAAAACTTGTCTCTTTGCAGATGACATTTTAATCTTTATGTCCTCCCCACATATCTCAGCCCCTAATCTTATTTGAAAACTCAAACATTTCGCTCATATTTGTGGTCTAGTCATTAATCCCCAAAAATCTATGGCACTAAATATTTCTCTATCTCCTTCAGCTGTATAACAGGCACAAGCATCTCTCCATCCCTCATGGTCTACTACCCGTCTTCCATACTTAGGAATCGATCTTATGCCTAATCTCTTTACAGCTAATTTTCCACCTATTTTATGTAAGATTACCAATTTGTTAACTCAGTGGTCTTCTCTTCCCATATCTTGGATAGGTAAAATCAAAGTTATTAAGATGGCTATATTACCCAAAATTCTTTATCTCTTCACTATTTTACCCATCTGGGTCCCAATGTACTTTTTAAGAATATTGTAGCATAAATGAACAACTTTTGTTTGGGGTTCTTCAAAACCCTGTTTGCCTAAACATACATTATACCTTCTGAAACTTATTGGTGGTCTCAGATTTCCTAATTGATCTACTTATTATCATACGGCTCATTTGGCACAAATACCTAATTAACACACAACCAATGAAATGCCACTCTGGGTAGCTCTGGAATATAGATTGTGACCCATTATTAATATCTAATCTCTTATGGTTACAACCCTATGATCGGAAAAAACGTGCAAATCCGATTACTAAACATTCACTTGTAGTTTGGGACAGATCTGAATTGGTATATGGCCTACAATCTCCCCATATTCAACACTTATCGTTTCTTAAGAAACGTCTTTTTTACTCAGCTTGGAAATTTCCTAAATCGTTTAAAGCATGGACCACCTCTAAATTACCCAACTACATGATCTTATATCCTCTAATTCCTTTAAAACGTTCCCTGACTTATGTAAAAGTCATGGACTTCCAAACTCAGAAGTTTTCCGATATCTTCAGATTTAAAAAAATGTTATGCCCTATATCCACAGAGGACTTGCACTTGATAAATTATCATATTTCGAGAATATATATGAAAACATGACCCCCATGCAAAAGGACTGATTTCGAATCTTTACGCCCAACTAATTTCTAAACTAGTACGCCCTCATATGTAGCTAAGTGGGAATCTGATCTTGGATTTTCATTGGAAACAGCAGTATGGGACAAGATTTGGATTACTACAAAATCTTCCCCTTAAAATATAGCTGCTTTAGAAACTAATTACAAAGTACTTACACGTTGGTACTTAGTCCCTACCAGAATTGCGAAATTTTCCCCCAATTACTCCTCATCTTGCTTTCGAGGCTGTACTGAACTTGGATCAAATCTTCATATCTGGTGGACTTGCCCAATTGTCAAAAGATTTTGGAAAGATATATTCCACAGGATTTCAACATTATTTGCAGTGTCCATCTTTCCTTTGATAGCACTTTTGAATTTAAAACCGACAACAGTAATCAGTTCAAACTCTTAATAGAGATCACTACACACGCAAAACAAACAGTCACTAAAACCTGGAAATCCCTTACCCTAGTATTAACTGAAACTAAACACATAATTAATCAAGCTATGATTCACGCCAAAATAAAGGCTATAACCCAAGACAAAATATCTAAATTTAAGAAAATATGGCTCCCTTGGATGACACACTATTTGCCTTCTAATTTCGATGTATCCTTGTTGATGCTTTGGTAAACTACATTTTCATTTTTTCCATGCTTATTATATGATTGAAACCACACCTTACCCCTTGTCTTACATTTCCTTTCTTCTCTTCTCTTTTGTTCCTTTTCTAACTTCTTCGCTACTTTACCTTTCTTTTTCCTCTTTCTTGTACCTCTTCTTTCTCTTCATCAGGTTCAAATAGCGTTACTTTTAATTGCATTCCTTGGTTTTTTTTTATGATATTAGAAAAATATTGAAATTTGCTCCTGCTTGAAATATGAGAGCGATAATACCTTAGCACTTCCTTTATTAAATATTTTAGATCATCTCAATTTATTATTAATTTGAGACTTTGTTATATTACCATTGTTAATGTTTAGAATTTTTCTCTCTTGAATAGTATAGAAATTGGCTCTCTGAGTTATTAACCTTTTGACTAAAGTGTGAGACAAATTGTATCTTTAGTTATATCCTAACATATTATATTCCTGTATTGCTTTTGAACTTGTTTCCTGATTTATTAAATTTCAATAAACAAATTTGACAAGAATTTGGGATGTTCAAAGAGCGGGGAGATTTACTGATTCCAAAAAGTCTGTATAGCTGACAGGATTGGTTGTGGAGTAGATTGATAATTTTTGAGATTGTATAGGGATTGGTAAAAATCGCTAAAAGCATCAGCAATATCTAAAGGGGTTAACTACGGGGTTCTGGAGCTAGGATGGTAGACTGATCTGATTTTAGTTTTTAGGCGTTGCTGCTTAACCGACTTTGCTAGGCTAGATCCAACTTTGTTCCCTAGTGAGTAGTAGTTTGCAGTTGTTTTTTCCAGTACTGATCAAGTTGGTACTTCAGAAAGGAACAAAGTTTATTTCTATCAGCTAATAAGGATGAGGATAGAGCAGGGGAGGGATGCTGTTTGTTTAGTTCCTCTTTGTTTTTAATCCAGGTCAAGATCTCTTCAACTTGCTGTCTCCTCTGGCTCTTAACAGATGCTTGCAATTGAATCAGGATATCTCTCATAAAGGCCTTGCATGTGGCCCATAATGTGGGAATAGAGATGTCCAGAGAGGTATTCATCTCAAAAAAGAGAGCATGGGCTTTTAAGATTGATTGGCAGTGGTCAGGGAATGCTAATAGAGTGGGGTCCAGTCTCCAAAAGCGGGTGAGGTTGAGTCTCTTAATGTTACCGAGTAGTATGGATGCCAGGGTATGGTCAGACCATGTTATCATTCCTATCTGTGATTGTTCATTTGTCCGTGAGAAAAAAGTCAATCCTGGAGTATGAGAGGTGGGGTGGTGAATAGTAGGAGAAATCTTTTTCTGCTCCATGTTGGCATCTCCAGATGTCATATAGGTCATTAGTGTGTAGAAGGTGGTAAATGGTTTGGTGGGTAGCTCTTTTACCTGAGGAGGAATCAAGGGTGGTATTGTCAATCGCATTGAAGTCTCCGCCTATAATGAGTCTGCCACTTTTGATAGACAGAATTTTTGCAAAGAGGTGTTTGCAGAATTTAATTTGCTTAGCATTTGGTACATAAACGTTGACAATTGTGTATCAGCTATGGATAGATGTCGCAGATTAAGATGTGGTGTCTGCCCAAGGGGACAGCGATTTCGGAGTGGGTTTGAAAGTTAGTTGAATCTCGAATAACCGTAAGAACCCCATTTTTCTTGTGAGTGTTAGAGGACATGAATAAATGGGGGAAGTGCTTCTAGGTGATGGTGGGCGTCTTGGATATGGCGAAGTGCATCTCTTGGATCAGGAGACTATCCGCTTTTAGGGAGCATGCCTCTTTTGCAAGGGATGAGTGCTTGAAGGGTGAGTTCTGGCCTCACACATTCAGAGAGGTAAACTTAATTGACATGATGTTGCAGGAATTTGTGAGGATCCAGTTGGTATGTGGATATTCGTGGATCTGGCGAGTGTTCTATATGTTGTTGGTGGCACATCAGTTTCGGTCGCAGGACAGTTAAGCATTGTGGAATTGAAGGCGATGTGGTCTCAGAATGTTTGGTATGCTAAGAGGTTCTACTCACTTATTCAAAAATCAGGTTTCAATGTGGTATCATACCAAGCATTAAAGAAGCATTTAGAGATGATAAGGAAAAGTGTAAAAAACACTTATAACGCTACCAATCAAAGAATAGTAAAAAAAATTGCTACATTATACAAGCTTAGCATAGAATTTGAAATGAAATACCTTGCTGACACACTGGTTCCAAAAGCAATCAGTGAGACAGATGCCAGATGGTAACTTAGACATATGCCAAACCTATGGAGATACATTAAAAAATGGACAGAGCGTCAACCAGGTATAATCTGTGTCGTTTGGACACAGACTAAGCCCTCAATGGAAGTGTTAAGAAACAATCAAAAAAGGTCTTTACCTGCCGTGTGGTGAGTGGCCATACATAGGCTTCCCATGACTCCAGCATCATGGAATGCTCACTGAGGGCTCTTATATGTTTTCCTGCCCCCCACCACCCATGCGCGGGGATAGGAAATCCCCTGCCCCCACCGTCGACATCATGGTTCTGGGTCCACAACCGAGGGAAGTGGTCCGAGGAGATAGAACGGCCCGCCCATTCAGATGAACAAGCCGGGTGGGAAGGGAAGATGGACAGAGAGGAACAGGAAATCAAACTAGTGAGGCAGGGGAGGCCCCGCCCCCATCTGTCTGGTTGTACTATTGTTTTTTAATTTTATATCTAATTAAATAAACATTTTTGCTTTTATTTTTTTGTGCATTAACGTAAAGGCACCTAAAAGTCCCGCATTCCCACTTCATTTTTTAAGTATTCTAAAACAACTGGGATGTTGGTGCCATGACTATTGATGTGTTTGGTCATGTCCACACAAACCTTTTGGAATTACACTTTATAGGGTGGTTTAAACACCCAGGAACATTTTTGTAGACATCACATCACCCCTCCCCCCCCCCCACAGCAGTGTCCTCTGCCCCTCTTCACATTCCCCCCCCAAAGCAGTGTCTTCTGCTCCCTTTCACATCGCTCCCCAGTGGGGTACTCTGTCCCTATTCACATCACCCCCAGCCGTGTCCTTTGCCCCCATCACATCACCCCCCCTCACAGCAGTGTCCTCTACCCCCCTTACATCACCCCCCCAGCAGTGTCCTCTGCCCCCCTTTACATCACCTCCTCAGAGCAGTGTCCTCTGCCCCCTTCACATTACTTTCTGCCACAGCAGTGTCCTCTGCTCCCCTTCACATCACCCCTCAATGGTGTACTTTACCCCTTTTCACATTACCCCCCCAGCCATGTTCTCTGCCCCTCTTCACATCAACCTCCCCCACACTGATGTCCTCAGCACCCCCTTCACATCACCTCCCACAGCCGTGTCTGCCCCCTCCATAACACCCCCACAGCTGTGCCCTTTACATAACCTCTGCCCCCCTTCACATCGCCCCCTATGGCATTGTCCTTTGTCCCCTTTCACTTCACTCCCCCATAGCAGTGTTTTTTTTCCCCTTCATATCACCCCTATAGCAGTGTCCCCTGACACCCTTCACTTCACTCCCCCCACAGCAGTATCCTCTGCTCTTATTCACACCACCCTCCCCCCGTGGTGTACTTTGCCTCTTTTAACATCACCCCCTGCCACAGCCATGTTCTCTGCCCCCTTCACATCACCCCCAGAGCAGTGTCCTCTGCCCCCCTTCACATTACCCCCCCCACTGCAGTGTTCTTTGCCCCCTTCACATGCCCCCCCCATGGTGTGCTATGCAACTCTTCACATCATCCCGCAACACAATGTCCTCTGTCCCTCTTCATATCTGCCCCCTGTAGTGTCCTCTGCTCCTCTTCATATCCGCCCACAGCAGTGTCCTCTGGCTCCTTCACATCACCCCCAGTGGTGTTCTCTGCCCCTCTTTACATCACCCCCCACAGCAGTGTCCTCTGCCCCACTTTACATTACCCCCTCACAGCAGTGTCCCCTGACACCCTTCACATCACTCCCCCCCACAGCAGTATCCTCTTCCCTTATTTACACCACCCTCCCCCGTGGTGTACTTTGCCTCTTTTAACATCACCCCCCTCCCACAGCCATGTTCTCTGCCCCCTTCACATCACCTCCCACAGCAGTGTCCTCTGCCCCTTCACATCACTCCCCAATGCAGTGTCCTCTGCCCCCCTTCACATTTCCACCCCCCCTACAGCAGTGTCCTCTGCCCCCTTCACATTACCCCCCCCACAGCAGTGTCCTCTGCCCCCCTTCACATCACCCCCCACAGCAGTGTCCTCTACCCCCCTTTACTTCACTCCCCCACAGCAGTGTCCTCTGCCCCCCTTCACATAACCCCCCATAGTGTTATCCTCTACTCCCCTTCACATCACCCCCCAGAGCAGTGTCCTCTGCCCCTGTTCACATCCCCCCCCACAGCAATGTCTTTTTCCCCGTCACATCACCCCCCCCACAGAAGTGTCCTCTGCCCCCTTCACATCACCCCCCACAGTGGTGTCCTCTGCTCCCCTTTACATACCTCCCACAACAGTGTCCTCTGGCCCCTTCACATCACACCCCACAGCAGTGTCCACTGCCCTCTTCACATCACTCCCCACAGCCGTGTCTTCTGTCCCTCTTCACGTCACACCCCCACAGCTGTGTCCTCTACCCCTTCACATCACTCCCTCTCCCCACAGTAGTGTCCCCTGCCCCCCTTCACATCACCCCCCCACAATAGTGCCATCTGCCCCCTTCAAATCACCCCCCCCTACAGCTGTGTCCTCTGTCCCTCTTCACATCACCCCCCACAGCAGTGTCCTCTACCCCCCTTTACTTCACTCCCCCACAGCAGTGTACTCTGCCTCTTTTCACATCCCACCCCCCTCTTCCACAGCAGTGTTCTCTGCCCCCTATACCTCACCCCCCACAGCAGTGTCCCCTGCCCCTCTTCACATCACTGCCCCCCCACAGCAGTGTCCTCTACCCCCCTTCACATCACCCAACCCCCTCCGACAGCAGGGTCCTCTACACCCCTTCACATCACCAACCCCCTCTGACAGCAGTGTCCTCTACCCCCTTCACATCACCACCTCCACACAGCAGTGTCCTCTGCCCCCCTTCACATCACCCACCCACAGCAGTATCCTCTGCCCCTTCACATCACCCCCTCCCCCATAGCAGTGTTCTCTGCCCCTTTACATCCCCCACCCACAGCAGTATCCTCTGCCTCCTTCACATCACCCCCCATAGCAGTATCCTCTGCCCCCTTCACATTACCCCCCCCCCACAGCAATGTCCTCTGCCCCCTTCACTTCACCACCTCCCCACAGCAGGGTCTTCTGCCCCTTTCACATCAACCCCCTTTGACTACACTCTTTCCCTCCCCACAGCCGTGTCCTAGCCTCCTTCATTCTCCTACCTGACATGGGTACAAAGAACGAAGATCGGGGAACACAGCAGCACTGGATAGAGGACGGGATCGGAAGCTGACAGGATTAGCTTTTCATATTAACAAGCTGGTGATTGGTTGCTAGGACTGCCCCGCAGTCAGAGAATGCCTTGCTCTTTAGATAAGTCACCTATGTACAGCCATATAAAAAAGAGTTTGGAAAAGGAAAAAGCCCAGGAGGGGGTGCAGAGAAAAGAGAGTAAAAACATAAAAATATAATAATACCGGCTGTCAAGGTCTCTGACCCCCTTCACATGACACCCCTGCAGCAGTGTCCTCTGCCCCCCTTCACATCACCCCCTCCACAGCAGTGTCCTCTGCCCCCCTTCACATCACCCCCTCCACAGCAGTGTCCTTTGCCCCCCTTCACATAACCCCCTCCACAGCAGTGTCCTCTGCCCCCCTTCACATCACCCCCTCCACAGCAGTGTCCTCTGCCCCCCTTCACATAACCCCCCTCACAGCAGTGTCCTCTGCCCCCTTCACATCACCCCCTCCACAGCAGTGTCCTCTGCCCCCCTTCACATTACCCCCTCCACAGCATTGTCCTCTGCCCCCCTTCACATCACCCCCTCCACAGCAGTGTCCTCTGCCCCCCTTCACATAACCCCCCTCACAGCAGTGTCCTCTGCCCCCTTCACATCACCCCCTCCACAGCAGTGTCCTCTGCCCCCCTTCACATTACCCCCTCCACAGCATTGTCCTCTGCCCCCCTTCACATCACCCCCTCCACAGCAGTGTCCTCTGCCCCCCTTCACATCACCCCCTCCACAGCAGTGTCCTCTGCCCCCCTTCACATAACCCCCTCCACAGCATTGTCCTCTGCCCCCCTTCACATCACCCCCTCCACAGCAGTGTCCTCTGCCCCCCTTCACATAACCCCCCTCACAGTAGTGTCCTCTGCCCCCTTCACATCACCCCCTCCACAGCAGTGTCCTCTGCCCCCCTTCACATTACCCCCTCCACAGCATTGTCCTCTGCCCCCCTTCACATCACCCCCTCCACAGCAGTGTCCTCTGCCCCCCTTTAGATAACCCCCCTCCCAGCAGTGTCCTCTGCCCCCTTCACATAACCCCCTCCACAGCAGTGTCCTCTGCCCCCCTTCACATAACCCCCTCCACAGCAGTGTCCTCTGCCCCCCTTCACATCACCCCCTCCACAGCAGTGTCCTCTGCCCCCCTTCACATCACCCCCTCCATAGCAGTGTACTCTGCCCCTCTTTAGATCACAACCCCACAGCTGGTTCCTCTGCCCCTTCACATCACCCCCTCCCACAGCAGTGTCCTCTGCACCTCTTCAGATCACATTATAGATACTAAGCATGTCAAGATTTAAAATTGCACACACACATAAGCAACGCTTTAACTGCTTGCTAACCAGCCGCCGTCATTATACTGCAGCAGGTTGGCACGATCTGGCAAACCATCGTAGCTATTAGACATGCGCATTCGTTTTCGTCCGAATGCATTTTCGTCAGAATTTCAGGTATTTTCGCTATCGTTTTAACAAACGATAACGAAAGTGCAGAATCCGAAAAACGAAAGATCTGACATAAACAAATGCTTTATTTTTGTTTTCGTTGCTACAACAGTTCGATATAGATAGGAAATTCGACATGATGATGACAATAACAATCTGTGTCCATCGAACCTGTGGTCGAATGTGCCTAACCTTAGCTCTATTAGTCCAAGATTATTCTACATAGAGAGAAAAGATTCGACATAGAGAGAAAAGATTCGACGTAGAGAGAAAAGATTTGACGTAGGGAAGAAAAGATCTGACGTAGGGGATAAAAGATAAATAAAAATAATGATGATGAATGTTATTGGCTGATTGTAACCAAAGAGGAGGAGCAGTAAAATAGCTAGAACTAAGTACACACGTACTTTGGCTTATGGTGTCTGTTGAAAGTTCTAAGAAGATTCGACGGAGCAGGTAAACAATACGGCGTCGTACAGTTTAGCTGCTCCGTCGAATCTTCTTTGAACATTCGACAGACACCATAAGCCTTTAATGACAGATTCAACCTTAATTTGGATTTTTGGACGAATGCAATTTTTAACGAAAAACGAAATTAATAAAAACGAATTTCGGGAGTAACTAAATAAATTTAATTTTCGGACGAAAACGAAATTCCGAAACGAAATATTTCAGTGTGCACATGTCTAGTAGCTATACGTTGGTCCCTTTAAGCGGGATAAAAAAATAAAAACCGCAGAGGTGATCAAATACCACCAAAAGAAAGTTCTATTTGTGGGAAAAAAAGGACCTCAATTTCGTTTGGGTACAACGTCGCACATCCACGCAATAGTCAGTTAAAGCGAAGCAGTGTCGAATCGCAAAAAATGGCCCGGTCATTGAGCAGCCAATTCTTCCGGGGCTGAAGTGGTTAAAAGCCTTTACAGGTGTTCAGTTTAGAGGTAAACATGAGCTCTGGAACTAGAATTTTTGCTCCAACTTTTGTGGCGATAGCTGTTTGGGTGTAATGCAAATTTTTATTTTTTTATTTAAATGTATTTTTTTACACATTCTATTTTTTTTTTTTTCCATTTAAATTTAAAGCTATCACAAGGGGTGAACAAGTAAATCACTGACAGGTCCTTTTTATGGAAACATCAGGGTCTGTTAGACCCCTGATGCCTCCCCTGCCCTTCAAAGTATCTAATCAAACACAGATTGACTTTGATCAGATTTTTTCCTGGCTGTATGGACCAGGGAACACAGCACTAAAACCAGTAGTGACAAGATCCTTGTTGCGTCCAGCTTTATTCATCACAGAGGGGATGGGGGAATGGATGTTCCTCCATCTCCTCTGTGAACAGTTAACCCGACAGCTTACAGTGATCCTGGGCTCCCTGGTGGAATGGAGGGGGAGAAGCCATGATCCGGGTATAACCACTTGCCATCCAGGAAGTTTATATGTGTACCCTGGACAGCAAGTGGTTAAAATGCTGTTAGTTCACATTTCCCTGCACGGTTCCCTTGTTTTTTAAATAGTGCAAGGGGACCCCCAAAAATCAAGAAGGATGAGGGTGTGGTATGTATTTTAGGTGTTCCCCACTGCATTTTTCACAAAATGAAGGACGCTTGCAAGAAAAAGTGAATTAACAGCCTTTTTTCCTATATATCACATTTGCTATACATGCAAAAAAAAATGGGGTCCCCCTCAAAATCCATACTATACCCTTCACATCTGGTACAGATTTTAGGAGGGAACCCTGCACAAAAGAAATGGCATAGGGTCCCCCCAAATTCATTCCAGACCCCCAATCCAAGCACACAGACTGGTGAACCAGGAAAGATGAGACTGCCATTCTGCCCTCCCCCTCCTGAAACATACTAGGCTACATCAACATGACTGGCATCACTGCTGGGCACTGTTGGGGCTGCACTGATGATTAGTGTCCTGATAATCTGTGCAGGTCTCCCCTGTGAGAAAATACCACTGATCTGCTCTCCTCTCCTCAATCGCTGTCGGTGTGAGGAGAGGAAAACCAATAACAGGCATTTCCTTGTTTACGTTTGATCAGCTGTGATTGGACACGGCTGATCACATGGGTAAAGAGCCTCGTCATCAGCTTTTTACAGAGATTGGGGATCCGCCAATTGCCATGCTGTGCGCCGCAACGGGCTTGCAAGCGCGTCGAGAGTGGGACCAGAATGAGAGAGCCACCCTGCCTCTGTCATTTGTCTACACAGCAGGCGGGAGGTGGTTAAGTGACACTAAACTCTGGTTAAATAATAAAAAAAGTTTCAAGTATGTTTTCTTAACTCAGATAAGCCTCTTCTATTGCTCTCATCCTTTACCAAATCTCCTCATTCTTTTTTTTTTTTTCTTCTGTGATGCTGTTTGTGCTGCGACTTCCTGTTAGAGGGTGCCTACATTCGTTCTATATGGTCCTACTGTATGTAGGAATGTAGCCACCTTCTCTTTCTCACTCCCAAGATGGGCTGTGAGCTATGGGCTATGAGCTATTATTATTATACAGGATTTATATAGCGCCAACAGTTTGCGCAGCGCTTTACAACATAGCTATGAGCTATGAGGTATAAACTATGGGCTGTAGAGTATGGGCTCTGGACAGTGAGCTATGGGCTATGTACTATAAGCTTTGGGCTATGGACTATGGACTTTGGACTATGGGATTTGTAAAGTGTAAAGAGCAGTGCACATGACCAGAACTAACATGCCCCGTCATTCCAAACAGAAGAGAGGAGGAAAAAGGAAAGGTTCTGGAGCTCATGGAAGATGTTACAAGGAGGCAAAAAAGCACAGTAAGAGTCCTTTCACACTGCTAGCCCGGCCGCATTAGCGGTAAAGCTCTGATAGTTTTAGCAGCCCTTTACTGCTGTCATGGCGCCGCTTTTCGGCCACTAGCGGGGTACTTTTAACCCTGCTAGCAGCCGAGGACATGGGTTAAAGCCGCCGCAAAGCGCTTTGCAGGTGCTTCGGCAGCGCTGACCATTGATTTCAATAACAGGGGCGGTTTAAGAGCGGTGTATATACCTCTCCCGCACTGCTCCAAAGACGCTGCACTCGGACTTTCACACTGGGGAGGCTTGAGAGGCACTTTACAGACTATATTTTTAGCGCTAAAACGCCTGAAAAGCGCCTTCAGTGTGAAAGGTGTCTAAGAAACAATTCCATGCAAAATAAGCTAAAGAGCCATTAACGGCTTGCCGACCGCGCTATAGCCGAATGATGGCTACTGCGCGGCTCAATAACTCTGGGAGGACATACATTGAACTCCTCCCAGAATCCCGCTCCCGCGGGCACCCGGGAATATCCGTGACCGCCAGGTCCTCTGCATCACGAATCATGGTAAACGGCATCCATCCATGCTCAGCCATCCATACTCAGCATACTCATCCATACTCAGAATACTCAGGCATCCATACTCAGCATACTCATCCATCCATACTCAGCATACTAATCCATCCATACTCAGCATACTCAGCCATCCATGCTCAGCATACTAATCCATCCATACTCAGCATACTCAGCCATCCATGCTCAGCATACTCATCCATCCATGCTCAGCATACTCATCCATCCATCCATGCTCAGCCATCCATACTCAGCATACTCATCCATCATCCATCCATGCTCAGCATACTCATCCATTCATCATACTCAGCATACTCAGCCATTCATACTCAGCATACTCAGCCATCCATACTCAGCATACTCAGCCATCCATACTCAGCATACTCATCCATCCATCCATGCTCAGCCATCCATACTCAGCATAGCCATCCATACTCAGCATACTCATCCATCCATCCATGTTCAGCATACTCATCCATCCATGCTCAGCCATCCATACTCAGCATACTCATCCATCCATCCATGCTCAGCATACTCATCCATCCATCCATGCTGAGCATACTCATCCATCCATGCTCAGCCATCCATACTCAGCATACTCATCCATTCATCCATGCTCAGCCATCCGTCCATCCTCAGCAATACTCATCCATCTATCTATGCTCAGCTATCCCATCCACCCCATCCATACTCAGCCATACCCAGCCATACCCAGCATTACCCAGCCATTACCAGCCGTACCCAGCCGTACCCAGCTGTACTCAGCCATACTCAGCCATACCCAGTCATCCCATCCATACCCAGCCATACTTAGCCGTACCCAGCTGTACTCAGCCATACTCAGCCATACTCAGCCCTACCCAGCCATCCCATCTATACCCAGCCATACTCAGTCATACCCATCCGTACTCAGCCATACCCGGCCGTACTCAGCCATACTCATTCGTGCTCAGTCATCCCATCCATACTCAGCCATCCCCATCCACAGCTCATCCATCCCCATTCATGCTCATCCATGCCACATCAGTTATCATTCATGCCACTAGAGTGCATCACAAAAGTGTAGTAGGTAGTCAAATTAGATTTGAATCTTATGCCCCTAGAACACCTGATGGTGCTCCCTGCATATTGGGCCTCTCTATATGGCCACGCTGTGGAAAAGTCTCACACATGTGGTATCGCCGTACTCAGGAGGAGTAGGAGAATCTATTTTGGGGTGTAATTTTGGTATGTACATGCTATGTGTTAGAAATATTGTGTAAATGGGCAACGTTGTATAAAAAAAAAAAAATACGTTTTTATTTTCTTTACACATTTTCCAAAAACTTGTAGAAAAAAATGACATGTTCAAAAGACTCATTATGCCTCATAGATTATACATTGGGTTGTTTTCGTTCCAAAATGGGGCGTTCCAAAATTTTTGGGGCGTTTCCATTGTCCTGGTCCTCAGGGGTCTTCAAAAGTGCAAGGGGTAGTCATGAAATTATATGTGTAATTTATGCTCCAAGAACGCCTGATGGCGCTCCCTGCATGTTGGGCCTCTGTATGTGGCCACACTGTGTAAAAGTCTCACACATGTGGCATCGCCATACTCAGGAGGAGTAGTAGAATGTGTTTTGGGGTGTAATTTTTGGTATGCATATGCTGTGTGTGAGAAATAACCTGCTAATATAAAAATTTTGGAAAAAAAAAAAAGATGATGTCACATTATGCATCTCAGCCAATCAGAGCCTACTAAGTAATTAATTGACAGAAATAGAAGGCAGATTCTGAGTGGCAGAGGCACAGGAGAGTGACGCTCTTTATTTCCGGAAGACGCTCCTAGTCCTGCGAAAGCCGACACTTCTAACAATATAACAAAAGGGATATCGGGGAACTGGAGAAAGTGCAGAAAAGGGCAACCAAACTGATAAGAGGCATGGAGGAACTCGCTATGAGGAAAGATTAGAGGAACTGGATTTATTCTCTCTTGAGAAGAGGAGATTAGGGGGGAATATGATCAACGTAAAAATATACAAGGGGTCCATATAGTGAACTTAGTGTTGAGTTATTCACTTTACAGTCAACACAGAGGACAAGGGGGCACTCTTTACGCCTAGAGGAAAAGAGATTTAATCTCCAAATATGGAAAGGTTTCTTCACAGTAAGAGCTGTGAAAATGTGGAATAGACTCCCTCCAGAGGTGGTTCTGGCCAGCTCAGTAGATTGCTTTAAGAAAGACCTGGATTCTTTCCTGAGTGCACACAATATAACTGGGTACTGAAATTTATAGGTAAAGTTGATCCAGGGACAATCAGATTGCCTCTTGGGGGTCAGGAAGGATTTTTTTCCCTTGCTGTAGCAAATTGGATCATGCTTTGCTGGGGTTTTTCGCCTTCCTCTGGATCAACTGTGGGTATAGGATTGGGTATATGAGATTGTTTGATATTATTTTTTATTTATTTTTATGGTTGAACTAGATGGACTTGTGCCTTTTTTCAACCTGACTAACTATGTAATTATTTAATATGTAGTAAATACTACTTCAGTGGACTGCGGCATCCCCAGTGACCATACACTTAGGGCTTATGGAGAAATCACTTGATCCAAGTTGCCTCACAGTATGGTATTAAAGTGAAACAATTCCTGGGGTTCTCTTTTAAGCTTTGTATCTAGAAGCACTGCAGAACCAAGATAAATATAACCAAAGCAACAGAGAATGTCCTCAAATGAGGCAACAATGTCCTCAAACGTCCAAAAGCAGTGAGAGTACATGCTATAATGTAATTTCGGGAACCTATTATACAGGTCATAAATGTGAATAATCCAGATCATTTTGAAAATGTCAATAAATATGAGAAATGAGCCATCAACTCTTTATGTAAGGATCAACAATTGATAACATGCCTGGCAGATAACAGGGGCAGAATTGTATTAATGGCTGCTACGTAAAGTTACATACCAAACACTGAGTTTAGATTTGACCCATAGTTATAAAAAAAAAACAATAAATATGTATGTAAATAAGCAACAAAGATAACGAACTTTTGGCCAAACAAGAATTAAACTTTATTACACTGAATATCCGAGGACACCAACATTTTATTACTCACTTAAGATACATAAAAAGCACATGCAGTCACTACAATGTCGGTTCCCAACTTCCATCCTCAAATACCCCCAACTTGCCATGTTTTGGGAATTTCCCTTAGACAAAGCTGTCATAAATACCAAGCCATTGACATTGATTGAAAGCACCTGTGCAAGGTGAAGGAAATCCTGAAAACATGACTTGTTGAAGTTGGGAGTATTTGAGGACTGAGTTTGCGAACCACTGCTCTAGAAAATGCTAACAGACAATTTTTTACCAAACAAGAATTTGACCTTATATACGCTGAATACCTGAGGATACCAATGTTTTATACCTAAAAATCAAGCACATCCGCACCCGCCATTACATAAAAATGACAAACCCAATCATGAACCCAATACTATCAATCAGAAAAAAAAACACATCCCTGAAGACATACCTAAAGGACAAACCAATATATTCCAGCTATCATATATAGGATAGGTGATAACTAGTCAACAAGTATATCAAATATTACCAATACCAGGGGATTGAATAATAGCTGGTCTCTCTCTCAGGCCCCCCATGTGCTACCTCTAAGTGTACTCTATAAGTAAGCTCCCGATCAAGGTAAATCCATTAGAGGGTATATCAGATTGATTAGTCTGGGGAATGATTCAATAAACAATTCTGAGGCTTTTAAGATGACAAGTGATTCCTTTCATCCTTTCTTTGAAGCCTCTGGAGAGACTAGAAACATTAATAGGGCGTACACACGGTCGGATTTTGTTCGGACATTCCGACAACAAAATCCATGGATTTTTTCCAACGGATGTTGGCTCAAACTTGTCTTGCATACACACGGTCACACAAAGTTGTCGGAAAATCCAATCGTTCTGAACGCGGTGACGTAAAACACGTACGTCGGGACTATAAACGGGGCAGTGGCCAATAGCTTTCATCTCTTTATTTATTCTGAGCATGCGTGGCACTTTGTCCGTCGGATTTGTGTACACACGATCGGAATTTCCGACAACGGATTTTGTTATCGGAAAATTTTACCTCCTGCTCTCCAACTTTGTGTGTCGGAAAATTCGATGGAAAATGTCCGATGGAGCCCACACACGGTCGGAATTTCCGACAACACGCTCCGATCGGACATTTTCCATCGGAAAATCCGGCCGTGTGTACGGGGCATAAGTGTTTTTAACATCAACCATAGATATTTGTACAATCCATTGGTCAGCTTAGCATACAGTACTTTAGCTCTTTGATAATCTTGGTAATCACATATAAATACAGTGCCTTGAAAAAGTATTCATACCCCCTTGAAATGTTCCACATTTTGTCATATTGCAAATGTTTTTTTTTTTTGGGGGGGGGGGGGGGGGGGGATTTTATGTGACAGACCAACACAGAGTGGCACATAATTGTGAAGTTGAAGGAAAATGATAAATGGTTTTCAATTTTTTTTACTAATAAATATCTAAAAAGTGTGGCATGCATTTGTAATCAGCCCCCTTTTCTCTGATACCTCTAACTAAAATCTAGTGGAACCAATTGTCTTCAGAAGTCACCTAATTAGTAAATAATGTCCACCTGTGTGTAATTTAATCTCAGTATAAATATAGCTGTTCTGCGAAGCACTCAGAGGTTTGTTAGAAAATCTTAGTGAACAAACAGCATCATGAAGGCCAAGGAACACACCAGACAGGTCAGGGATAAAGTTGTGGAGAAGTTTAAAAAAGGGTTAGGTTATAAAAAAACTATCCTAAGCTGTGAACATCTGACAGAGCACTGTTCAATCCATCATCTGAAAATGGAAAGAGTATGGCACAACTGCAAACTTACCAAGACATGGCCGTCCACCTAAACAGGCTGGGCAAGGAGAGCATTAATCAGAGAAGCAGCCAAGAGGTCCATGGTAACTCTAAAGGGGCTGCAGAGATCCACAGCTCAGGTGGGAGAATCTGTCCACAGGACAACTATTAGTCGTGCACTCCACAAATCTTACCCTTATGGAAGAGTGGCAGGAAGAAAGTCATTGTTGAAAGAAAACCATAAGAAGTCCCATTTGCAGTTTGCGCAAAGCCATGTGGGGGACACAGCAAACATGTGGAAGAAGGTGCTCTGATCAGATGAGACCAAAATTTAACTTTTGGCCTAAAAGCAAAACGCTATGTGTGGCAGAAAACTAACACTGCACATGACCCTGAATGCAACATCCCCATTGTGAAACATGGTGGTGGCAGCATCACGTTGCGGGGATGCTTTTCTTCAGAAGGAACAAGGAAGCTGGTCAGAGTTGATGGGAAGATGGATGCAGTCAAATACAGGGTCTGCAAAAGACTTTAGACTGGGGAAGGGGTTTACCTTCCAACAGGACAACAACCCTAAACATATAGCCAGAGCTACAATGGAATGGTTTAGATCAAAACATAGAATAGAATTTTAGAATAGCCCAGTCAAAGTCCAGACCTAAATCCAATTAAGAATCTGTGGCAAGACTTAAAAATTGCTGTTCACAGACACTCTCCATCTAATCTGAGCTATTTTGCAAAGAAGAATGGGCACAAATGTCACTCTTTAGATGTGCAAAGCTGGTAGAGACATCCCCAAAAAACGTGCAGCTGTAATTGCAGCGAAAGGTGGTTCTACAAAGTATTGACTGGGGGGCTGAATACAAATGCACACCACACTTTTCACATATTTATTTGTAAAAAATTTTGAAAATCATTTATCATTTTCCTTCCACTTCACAATTATGTGCCACTTTGTGTTGGTCTATCACATAAAATTCCAATAAAATATATTTACGTTTTTGGTTGTAACATTACCAAATGTGGAAAATGTCAAGGGGTATGAATTCTTTTTCAAGGCACTGTATATTAATTGCACACACAGTATATTCCCTAAATATTAATTTTCCCTAGAGAGCATTGTAATTCCTTATGCCACGTACACACGACCGGACTTTCCGCCAGAGTAGCGGTTGCACTGAAACGGACTTGCCTACACATGATCACACCAAAGTACGTTCGTTTAGAATGCGATGACGTACAACAGTACTAGGAAAAAGAAAGTTCAATAGCCAGTAGCCAATAGCTGCCCTTGCGTCATTTTTGGTTCATCGGACTAGCATACAGACAAACGGTTTTCCCGATGGGTATTGAGTCCGTCGGAAAGATTTGAAACATGTTCTACTTCTAGGTCCGTCAGAATTTTAGAAAGGAAAAGTCAGATGAAGCCCACACACGATCAGAATGTCCGATGGAATGATTCCGTCGGACCTTTTCTACCGATAAGTCCAGTCATGTGTACACGGCATAACAGATGTGACTTCTTTAAATACAATTATTGATTATGAGAAAGTTTGTTTGGGAACAAGATTCCCACACAGCTTTGCCACCTGGTTTATGTCATATTGGGAATCCATTTCTATAGTATTTGGAAGGATGATAAACTGGTTTCGTACCTTGTTCTATGAAGAAGGTATCTAGATAATATTATATCAATTTGTATACAATAATGATCTTGAGAAAGGTTGTATGGCAGTGGAACATGCACTGGTGGAGAAAGGCATTTTTTAAGAAGGGAGAAGATAGACTTCATATTAAACAGTGTTTGATTTATATTACAACATAACTATTTCATGGTTGACAGTTTACAGCTTTGGGAATGGGGTTGTTACCCAGATTTGCCAGGTAGTTTATCCGTTCCAGGTAGTTAATTCATTTCCATTTGGGACGATGATAAGCTTGGTTGCAGATCTCATTATATGGTGAAGATATATAGACAATATTGTGTAATTTGGAAGGATTCCTAAACAGATTGAGAAGCATTTTTTATCTAGGAATAATTTTTATCATTTTAATCATGTTATTTGTGTTTTATTCCTACATAGATTTATGAAGAGATTCACTTTTTAGATCTGTATAAAGGATTGGCAAATCATGACTGAAATTTACAGAAAACTACCCTCTCAGCCCACACTATATGATTTGAAACAAGCCTTTCCTTTCCAGTGGCTCACTTCTTTGCCATACTTGAGGATTTGTTTATTTCCAATCTACGAGGGCCTTTATCAAGTTAATTTCCCTCTTTTACTTTATAAATTAACCAAACTTCTGCCTTCCTGGAGTCACTTTCCATTGTCTTGGTTTGGCAGGATCAATGCGATACGAATGACTTACCTTCTCAAACTGTTATGAGCTTTTTAGGTGCTACTGGTCCCGGTTCCCCCATATCCTCCGTATTCAACAATGTAGGGTTCTACAATTTATTTGGGGGTCCTTGAGGCCTAGAGTATGCTCGCAAAAACAATCATGCCCTCTCGGTCCCTAATCTTCAGGCTTATTATTTGGTGGCCAACATTGCTCCTCTGTCCCATCTCCACAAGACACATTAACTACTGCTTTGGACCACTATGGATCCTAATTACTCCTATCCTACAGCTTTATCTTCCTTGCCATGGCTTTCTCCTGCTTCCCGCTCATCAACCCTGAGTTTGATTTTGCTCCAGTCCATACCCTTCGACTCTGGGACTTGGTTAAATTTTTGGCGGGTCTGATCTCATCTAATTTACTCTTATTATACTTTCTGCGCAGTCCGATGTTCTCGCTGGGGTTCAATAACCCTGGACTGTTTACCTGGTGAACTGATCATGGGCTTATGAACATCCATTCTCTCTTTACCCCCACTAGGTAATTGATGTTTGATGCACTTAGGTCTTCCCATGAGATCCCATTGCGGGAGCATTATCGATATATGCAGATCCACCACTTTGTTTCACAACTCCTTAAGTCCCAGTCCCCTCCTTATGCGCTAACACTGTTTGAAAGTATCTGTAGAGTCTGCTCACACTCCACAGGCCTTATCTTCTTGATAAACTCCTCCATTGTACCTTTTATAAAACCCCCGGTGTGGTCCTTTCATCATCAATGGGAGAGTGAGTTAGGGAGGAGGTTGCATGCAGAAGACTGGCGGATTTTGCCCTTGGCATTATTTAAGAGCTCTTATGCCCCATACACACGATCAGAAATTCCGCCAGCAAAAGTCGGATGTGAGCATTTGGTCAGAAATTCTGACCGTGTGTAGGGATGAGCTTCGAGTTCGAGTCGAACTCATGTTCGACTCGAACATTGGCTGTTCGCAAGTTCACCGAACAGCGAACAATTTGGGGTGTTCGCGGCAAATTCGAATGCCGCGGAACACCCTTTAAAAGTCTATGGGAGAAATCAAAAGTGCTAATTTTAAAGGCTAATATGCAAATTATTGTCATAAAAAGTGTTTGGGGACCTGGGTCCTGCCCCAGGGGACATGGATCAATGCAAAAAAAAGTTTTAAAAACGGCCGTTTTTTCAGGAGCAGTGATTTTAATAATGCTTAAAGTCAATCAATAAAAGTGTAATATCCCTTTAAATTTCGTACCTGGGGGGTGTCTATAGTATGCCTGTAAAGGGGCGCATGTTTCCTGTGTTTAAAACAGTCTGACAGCAAAATGACATTTTGAAGGAAAAAACTCATTTAAAACTACTCGCGGCTATTGCATTGCCGACAATACACATAGAAGTTCATTGATAAAAACGGCATGGGAATTCCCCAAAGGGGAACCCCGAACCAAAATTTAAAAAAAAAATTTTTTTTTGCATTGATCCATGTCCCCTGGGGCAGGACCCAGGTCCCCAAACACTTTTTATGACAATAACTTTCATATAAGCCTTTAAAATTAGCACTTTTGATTATTCATGTTCGTGTCCCATAGACTTTAACGGTGTTCGCATGTTCGAACGAACTTTTTTCCTGTTCGCATGTTCTGGTGCGAACCGAACAGGGGGGTGTTCGGCTCATCCCTAACCGTGTGTATGTTCCATCGATTTTTGGTGGCAGAATTCCAGCCAGCAAAAGATTGAGAGCAGGTTTCATTATTTTTTGGTCGGAAAAAGTTCCTATCCGAAAATGCGTTCGTCTGTATGCAATTCGGACGCGCAAAAAATCACGCATGCTCGGAAACAATTCGACGCATGCTCGGAATCATTGAACTTAATTTTCTCGGCTTATCGTAGTGTTGTATGTCACCACGTTCTTGACGGTCGAAAGTTCAGAGAACTATTGTGTGACCATATGTATGCAAGGCAAGCTTGAGCGGAATTCCGTCGGAAAAACCATCCAAATTTTTTCTGACAGAATTTCTGATCGTGTGTATGGGGCATAAGAATGTATTCATTTTGAAAAATGCCTATAAAATTTTGTATAGATGGTACTGTACACCAGCTCGTTGACCCGTTTTGTTCCATCTTATCCATTGAGCTGTTTTTGTAGCTTCTCTCAGCTGGGGACGATGGCAAATATATGGTGGTTAGGGATGAGCCGAACACCCCCCGGTTCGGTTCGCACCAGAACCTGCGAAAGGACTGAAAGTTCGCGTGAACTTTAGAACACCATTAAAGTCTATGGGACTCGAACGTTCAAAATCAAAAGTGCTAATTTTAAAGGCTAATATGCAAGTTATTGTCCTAAAAAGGGTTTGGGGACCCGGGTCCTGCCACAGGGGACATGTATCAATGCAAAAAAAAGTTTTAAAAAAGCCCATTTTTTTCGGGAGCAGTGATTTTAATGATGCTTAAAGTGAAATATTCCTTTAAATATCGTACCTGGGGGGTGTCTATAGTATGCCTGTAAAGTGGCGCGTGTTTCCCATGCTTAGAACAGTCCCTGCACAAAATGACATTTTTAAAGAAATTAAAGTCATTTAAAACTGCTTGCGTCATTAATGTAATGTCAGGTCCTGGCAATATGGATGAAAATCAGTGAGACAAACGGCATGGGTACCCCCCCCCCCGAGTCCATTACCAGGCCCTTTGGGTCTTGTGTGGATATTAAGGGGAACCCCGCACCCAAATTAAAAAAAGGAAAGGCGTGGGACCCCCAGGCCCTATATACTCTGAACAGCAGTATACAGGCGGTGCAAACAAGACAGAGACGGTAGGTTTTTTGTTAAGTAGAATCTGTTTGTAATTTTGAACTGGTACATTTTTAAAGTGTAGCTCCAGCCAAAAAATCTATTTTTAAGCTTTTTGGAAAATATAGGGAAGGGTTTCACCTCACTTTCTGTCCCAATGACAAATGTTTTTTTGAAAATGTTGGGGTTTTTAGTGAAACAAGGATTGGTGATAAAGCATCAGTGAAGAGGAGACACGTTTTTCCCATATTAACTCTTAAAGGAGAGAATTTCCCTTCCTAGGGGTAGATTTCATCTCACTTCCTGTTCTCTCCTTCCGTTTGCAAATAGGAGTCATTTGTAAGTTGGACGTTTGAAAGTAGGGGCCTGCCCTATATACTCTGCAGAAATTGGGGCCTTAGGTGTTGGTGTTGCCACAACACTGTAAGCCCTCACAGTTACTCGTGGTGGGCGCAGGAACGGGCCCTGCTGTGAAATATTAGATCAAGAATTGTAATTACATGCCATTGTTGAACAGTGGTAGAAAAATTGGGCCTTTGGTGGTGGTGTTGCTGGTGCCACAACACTGTAAGTCCTCACAGTTACTCTTGGTGGGCCCTGCTGTGAAATATTAGATCAAGAATTGTAATTACATGTCCCTGTTGAACAGGGGCAAAAAAATTGGGCCTTAGGCACTGGTGCCACAACACTGCAACCCCTCACAAATGCTATAGTTGGAGCACAGGAATGAGCCCTGCTGCAAAGTATTGCATCAAAAATTGTAATTATACGCCCCTGTTAAACAGGGGCATAGAAATTGGGCCTTGGCCACTGGTGGCGGTGCCCAGAACCAAAAATGTTCTTACAAGCTATCAGCATAAAAATTGAGGAGGAAGAGGATTGTCACTCAGCATAACAGGATAGTCACTCAGCATAGGCAGTCTTGAGGGGATCTCACATTAAAAAAAAATCAATTGGTTACATCAGCATCAGGTGCTTGGTAGCTGGTGATCCAAGACTGATTCATTTTTATGAAGGTCAGCTGATCGACTGATTCGGTGGACAGGTGCGCCCTGTGATCGGTTACAAAGCCTCCAGCAGCACTGAATGTTCGTTCCGAAAGAACGCTGGATGCAGGAAAGGCCAGTAGCTCAATTGCATACTGTGCAAGCTCTGGCCAGTGATCCATCCTCAAGACCCAGTAACCCAGAGGATTTTCGGTGGGAAAGGTGTCCAAGTCTGATCTTGCCCCTAGGTAATCCTGCACCATGTGAATTAGACGCTGGCGATGGTTGCTGGAACCGATCAGACCTTGGGGCTGCAGAATAAAAAATTGTCTGAATGCATCGGTTAGGCAGCCACCTTCTCCATCGCTCCTTCTGTGACTGACTGAAGCCTCAGCAACACGTTGTCCAGGAGGACCAGGAAATTGTAACCTCCCAGGCTCTGGAAACACGTTGCACAAACCTTTCTGCAAGGCCTCCCAAAGATGTTTCATCCGCTGCTCCCTCTGCGACGGCGAGATAAGGTCCGCAACCTTACCCTTGCAACGTGGATCAAGGAGGGTTGCCAGCCAGTAATCATCCCTCCCCTTGATACCACGAATACGAGGATCCTTCCGCAGGCTTTGCAGGATCAGGGAGGCCATGAAGCGTAGGTCTGCTGAGGCATTCTGTCCAGAGTCCTCTGGGTCACTAAGGATGACATGATCCGCAGCCACCTCCTCCCAGCCACGTACAAGTCCATGGGTTTCTTCGGACTGTAAATGATCCCTTGAAGACTGCTGCTGATGCTGAGTGCCAGGCTCAACCTCCATGCTGACACAATCCTCCTCCTCCTCCTCTTCGTCCTCTTCCTGTGTGATCGGCGGGCATGCAGGAACACTGTGTGGATAAAGGGGGCCTTGAGAGGTAAGGAAGTCCTACTCTTCCTCCCTCTGTTCTGCCTCAAGTGTCATGTCCATTATTCCACGCAGCGTGTGCTCCAACAGGTGGACAAGAGGGACTGTGTCACTGATGCATGCACTGTCACTGTCACTGCTCACCATCCTCGTGGCCTCCTCAAAGGGTGACAGGACAGTGCATGCATCCCTGATCATAGCCCACTGGCGTGGGGAAAAAAAAACAAGCTCCCCTGACCCTGTCCTGGTGCCATAGTCGCATAGGTACTCATTGATGGCAATCTGCTGCGTGTGCAGCTGCTGTAGCATGGCCAACGTTGAGTTCCACCTGGTGGGCATGTCACAGATTAGGCGGTTCTTGGGCAGGTTAAATTCCTTTTGGAGGTCAGCCAGCCGAGCCCTGGCATTATATGACCTGCGGAAATGCACACAGACTTTCCTGGCCTGCCTCAGGACATCCTGTAAGCCCGGGTACCTGCCCAAGAACCACTGCACCACCAAGTTAAGGACATGAGCAAAACAGGGCACATGGGTCAGTTGTCCCTGTCGGAGGGCGGAGAGAAGGTTGGTGCCATTGTCGCAAACTGCCATACCTGCCTTAAGCTGGCATGGCGTCAACCACCTCTGAACCTGCCCCTGCAGAGCTGACAGAATCTCTGCCCCAGTGTGGCTTCTGTCCCCCAAGCACACCAGCTCAAGCACCGCATGGCATCTTTTTGCCTTCATGCTTGCGTAGCCCCTTGAATGCCTACAGAGCACCGCTGGTTCCGAGGACAAATCAGCACAGGAATAGTCCATGGAGGAAGAAGAAGAGGAGGGGGTGGAGGAGAGAGGCGTGGCAGAATCACCACTAGTAGAATTTTGGAGGCGTGGTGGTGGAACAACCTCCAACACTACTGCAACCTGTCCTGCATCCTTCCCAGCTGCCAGAAGAGTCACCCAGTGTGCGGGTAACATCCCTGTCCATGCCTGCTGGGCCATGAGTCAGCGGTAATATGCACCCTGTCCAGCGAGGCCAAGACATTGCCTTCCACATGCCGGTAGAGAGCCAGAATCGCCTTCAATTAAAAAAGTGGCATTTGGTAACCTGCCACTGAGGAACTGCACATTCCACAAACTCACGGAAGGGGGCAGAATCTACCAACTGAAAAGGCAGCAGTTGAAGTGCTAGCAAATTAGCCAAGCTAGCATTCAACTGCTGGACATGTGGATGGCTGGGAGCGAACTTCTTTCAACGGTGCAGCAGCTGGGGCAGGGAAATTTGCCTGGTACAATCTGACGTTGGTGTACCGATAGCAGATTGCCCGTAAGTACTTGGCTGTGACACACCTAATTCTACACCTTCATTCCTCTCAGTGCAGGTTTCAGAGAGGCCTGAAGATATAGTGGGGTTGGAGATCCCAGCTGATAAGGAGCAAGGAGAGGTCCGCTTTGTTCTTTGATGTGGGTCTTTTAGGTACGCTTGCCAATGAACTGCATGGCAGGTCGACATATGTCTGGTCAAGCATGTGGTGCCCAAGCAGGTGATGATTTGGCCATGCGAGATACGCTTGAGGCAAATACTGTAGCAGCTGTGGGATCTGATGCACTTGTCTCAAAAAAGGCCCACACCAAAGAACTTTTGGAATAACACGCAGAGACAGCAGCGCCCTGCACATGCGGAGCTCTGCGGTGTGATGCAGTTGGTGTGCTACCCTTAAGCTGGCCCCTGGAGGGCATCCTGCCTCGTTGGAGATGTGCCTCCTCCTCCTCTCTCCCATCAGGCACCCACGTGGAGTCAGTGACCTCATCATCCCCTCCCTCCTCATCACTGGGACAAAGCTGGCAGTATGGGGGAACATGACTGCCAGATTGCTGTCCTTCTTGGGCACCCCCTCTCTCTGGGTTAACGTTACTGCCTTCCTCTAGCTGGGTACCATCATCGGAGCCTTCAAAACGCTGGGCATCCTCCTGGAGCATGTACCCAACACTGTGGTGGGACTCCTCAGGAGGACATGGTGGGGCTAGGGAAAGAGTGAATGATGCCATTGAGCCGGGGTGAGAGGCCGCGTTGGCAGCTGCTTTGCCAGACAAGGTACCCTGAGCTTGGGTGAGAGAGGATGAGGAGGATGAGGACAGCTTGGTCATCCACTCTACCAAGTCTTCCGCATGTTGCAGCTCAACACGGCAAGCTGCCGAAAAAAAGGACAAGCGTGTCCCACGGACATGTGCTGATGAGGATACACCATCTCCACGACCAGCACTGTTGCCTCTAGACACAGAGCCTGCTTGCCCTCTTTTATTGGCTTGCGAATGTCTGCCTCTCCTTGTCGGCCTTCCAGACATACTAATGGCCTGCAGTGAGATGTAGCTGCACAAAGCTGGGATGTATATGTATACTGATACTGCAGCTAGCAGAATCAACTGCCTGCCTGTAGTATTATTAGTATGAGAACATCACCAATTTTCTTCAGGTAGCTTTAGGTGCACACTGTGCAGAGGACGCAGTACGCTAACTGTAAATACTGCAGCTGCCTGTGGTATTAATAGGATCAGAACAACAGCAATTGTCTTCAGGTAGCTTTAGGTGCACACTGTGCAGAGGACGCAGTACACTAACTGTAAATAATGCCGCTGCCTGCCTGTGGTACTAATAGGATCAGAAGAACACCACCAATTTTATTCAGTTAGCTTTAGGTGCACACTGTGCAGAGGACGCAGTACACTAACTGTAAATACTGCAGCTGCCTGCCTGTGGTACTAGTAGGATCAGAAGAACACCACCAATTTTCTTCAGGTAGCTTTAGGTGCACACTGTGCAGAGGACACAGTACACCAACTGTAAATACTGTAGCTGCCTGCCTGTGGTACTAATAGGATCAGAAGAACACCACCAATTTTCTTCAGGTAGCTTTAGGTGCACAATGTGCAGAGGACACAGTACACTAACTGTATATACTGCAGCTGCCTGGCTGTGGTACTAATAGGATCAGAAGAACACCACCAATTTTCTTCAGGTAGCTTTAGGTGCACACTGTGCAAAGGACAGAGTACACTAACTGTAAATACTGAAGCTGCCTGCCTGTGGTATTAATAGAATCAGAACAACAGCAATTGTCTTCAGGTAGCTTTAGGTGCACACTGTGCAGAGGATACAGTACACTAATGCCGCGTACACACGAGCGGACTTTCTATCCTACTTGGTCCGGCACACTTTCCGACGGACTTTGTCCGCCAGGTGCGCCGGACTTTAAAACGGACGGACTTGCCCACACACGCCGGGACTTTCCGGCGGGCTAAGTCTGCCCGTCTTTCCAACGGACTTTCGCCGGAGTTCCGGCGGACTTTCAGAATGAACGGACTTGCCCACACACGGACAAGTCCGTTCATTTTGAACGTGACTCAGGTGCGACGGGACTAGAAAAGGATGTCAATCTTGCCGCTTTTATCGGCGAGATTGACACCTTACTAGCCCCGTCGCGGGGCATACCAGGCCCTTAGGTCTGGTATGGATTATAAAGGGGAACCCCGCTACGCCGAAAAAACGGCGTGGGGTCCCCCTAAAATCCATACCAGACCCCGATCCGAGCACGCAGCCTGGCCGGTCAGGAAAGGGGGTGGGGACGAGCGAGCGCCCCCCCCCTCCTGAACCGTACCAGGCCGCATGCCCTCAACATGGGGGTGGGTGCTTTGGGGGAGGGGGGCGCCCTGCGCCCCCCCCCCAAAGCACCTTGTCCCCATGTTGATGAGGACAAGGGCCTCTTCCCGACAACCCTGGCCGTTGGTTGTCGGGGTCTGCGGGCGGGGGCTTATCGGAATCTGGGAGCCCCCTTTAATAAGGGGGCCCCCAGATCCCGGCCCCCCACCCTATGTAAATGAGTATGGGGTACATGGTACCCCTACCCATTTACCTAGGAAAAAAGTGTAAGTAATAAAACACACTACACAGGTTTTTAAAATATTTTATTAAACAGCTCCGGGGGGGGGATCTTCCTCCGGCTTCGGGGGTCTTCTTCCGGCTTCGGGGGTCGACCACGCCCCCTAAAACATCACAGTCCCAGCATGCCCAGGGACTGTGACATCATATGGGGGCGGGGTCTCCGCCTATATAAGTCACAACGCAGCCCTCAGAGACCAGTCCAGCCGGAGAGAGCGTCGTGTCAACATCTGGGAGAAGAGAAGAGAAGAGAAGCCAAGAAGCCAAGAAGCCAAGAAGCCCAGAAGCCCAGAAGTCCGGACCTCCGCTCGCAATAGAGCTACATGAAGACAGCGGAGGGGCCGGCCGAAGACCTGCGACACCGGGAGAAGAGGCCGGAGAGCGGAGAAGAACCAACCGGACGCCGGGAGAAGATGAAGCGGAGGGACCCCCGAAGCCGGAAGAAGACCCCCGAAGCCGGAGGAAGATCCCCCCCCCGGAGCTGTTTAATAAAATATTTTAAAAACCTGTGTAGTGTGTTTTATTACTTACACTTTTTTCCTAGGTAAATGGGTAGGGGTACCATGTACCCCATACTCATTTACATAGGGTGGGGGGCCGGGATCTGGGGGCCCCCTTATTAAAGGGGGCTCCCAGATTCCGATAAGCCCCCGCCCGCAGACCCCGACAACCAACGGCCAGGGTTGTCGGGAAGAGGCCCTTGTCCTCATCAACATGGGGACAAGGTGCTTTGGGGGGGGGGCGCAGGGCGCCCCCCTCCCCCAAAGCACCCACCCCCATGTTGAGGGCATGCGGCCTGGTACGGTTCAGGAGGGGGGGGGGGGCGCTCGCTCGTCCCCACCCCCTTTCCTGACCGGCCAGGCTGCGTGCTCGGATCGGGGTCTGGTATGGATTTTAGGGGGACCCCACGCCGTTTTTTCGGCGTAGCGGGGTTCCCCTTTATAATCCATACCAGACCTAAGGGCCTGGTATGCCCCGCGCTTGCCGCAATAGGAAGATTTGTTTTTCCTATTGCAGCGAGCGCGAGATGCAATACCATCCCCTCGTGTCGTATTTGGTCTGTCGGACCAGCCTACACACGAGCGGGCTTTCCGTCGGACCAGCACACACACGAGCGGACTTTCCGCCCGAAACTGAGTCCGACGGAAAGATTTGAAACTTTCTTCAAATCTAGGTCCGGCGGGCTTTTGGGAAGAAGTCCGCGGGAAAAGTCCGCCGCCGCCCACACACGGGCGGATTGTCCGGCACACTCTGGTCCGCCGGACCAAGTATGCCGGAAAGTCCGACCGTGTGTACGCGGCATAACTGTAAATACTGTAGCTGCCTGCCTGTGGTATTACTAGGATCAGAACAACAGCAATTGTCTTCAGGTAGCTTTAGGTGCACACTGTGGAGAGGACGCAGTACAATAACTGTAAATACTGTAGCTGCCTGCCTGTGGTATTAATAGGATCAGAAGAACACCACCAATTTTCTTCAGGTAGCTTTAGTTGCACACTGTGCAGAGGACGCAGTACACTAACCGTAAATACTGTAGCTGCCTGCCTTTGGTATTAATAGGATCAGAACAACAGCAATTGTCTTCAGGTAGCTTTAGGTACACACTGTGCAGAGGACGCACTACACTAACTGTAAATACTGCAGCTGCCTGCGGTACTAATAGGATCAGAAGAACACCACCAATTTTCTTCAGGTAGCTTTAGGTGCACACTGTGCAGAGGACTCACTACACTAACTGTAAATACTGTAGCTAATACTGTAGCTAATAGGACACCTGCCTGCCTGTCAGTAGGAAGAGAATAACAGGAACACATCTGGCTAAACTGAATACAGTGTGTATATATATATATATATATATATATATATATATATATATATATATATATATATATATAATATATATATATATATATATATACACAACACCTAGGATGCAATACACTGTAAGTGCAGCTAACTGACTCGCCTAGCTACTCTATCTTAAATCAAATGACACTGTCTCTCTGTCTATCTCTCCGCCACCGCCGCAACACACTACACAAGGCCGCCACGCAGGTGGCCTTATATAGTGTGGGGCGTGTACTAAACCCCCTGAGCCATAATTGGCCAAAGCCACCCTGGCTTTGGCCAATTACGGCTCTCTGTACAGATGGCGCTGTGATTGGCCAAGCATGCGGGTCATAGTGCATGCTTGGCCAATCATCAGCCAGCAATGCACTGTGATGCCGCAGTGAATTATGGGCTGTGACGCGCCACTCGAATTTGGCGCGAACGGCCCATAACATTCGAAATTCGAAGAACGGTCTGGGTGAGAGGCTGGGGGAAACGCATTGTGCACAATGGAGTACAGCTATTAAGAGGAATCTGTCACCTATCATCGTTTGCACTTGCACTTTTTTCATCTATTTTTTTGAACAAACTGTTTTATGAAGACTCACTTTGTTCACGTTGGAACTGTATTACATTAATTGGATCGACTTGTGGCTATTTTTATAGCGTTTCTGCACTTTTTTGCACCTTATGCGATTTTTGTTATTGGATGCGACTTTTTTTATCTTATGCAATTTTTTTTTTTCTAAATTTGTGATTTTTTTTAATCTTGATGCACTTTTAGACTATTTTTGGATTTATTCACCTTCATTTGGATTTGTTTATTTATTTATTTGATGTCATATTTCATGAATTTTCACTGTCATTTATCCAATATCACTTCTTATGACTTTAATTGATTGTTTAGTCACTTTATTTATGTGATTTTGTTCTTTATGCATATTCACTTTACTTGAAGAATTTGATTATATTTATTTCATCACATTTATGCACTTTGAGTTAGCGCCACATATCTCTATTTACCTTATTGTTTTTCTGTGTGGGAACACTGCCGTATGTGTGGCGGCTTCTTAGTCATCTTTAGTTGCTTTGGCTCGTCTTGGTTTTGCGCATTAGTTTTCTTCTTTGTTTCACAAGTAAAGGTTAGCTTTTAACCACTTAAGGACCGCCTCACGCCGATGTACGTAGGCAGAATGGCACGGGCAGGCAGAATCACGTACATATACGCAATCTACCTCCCGCGGGCGGGAGGTCCAATCGGACCCCCCCCTGGTGCCCGAGGCGGTCCACTTCTGACCAGCGGCAATCAGAGATGAGGGGGAGACCATCCGTTCGTGGCCCCCCCTCGCAATCGCCGCCGGCCAATCAAATCATTCCTTTGCTGCTGTATGCTAAACAGCAGCAAAGGAAATTATGTCATCTCTCCTCGGCTCAGTATTTTCCGTTCCGGCGCCGAGGAGAGAAGACATCCGAGTGAGTGAAACCACACACACTCAGTAGAGCATGCCAGGCATACAAAACACCCCCTTTACCCCCCGATCACCCCTAATCCCCCCTCACCAAGCATTTTTTTTTTTTATTTTTATTTTTTTTTCTGATTACTGCATGGTGTCAGTTTGAGACAGTTACTGTGTTAGGGTAGCTACTGTTAGCCCCCTTTAGGTCTAGGATACCCCCCTAATAAAGTTTTAACCCCTTGATCACCCCCTGTCACCAGTGTCACTAAGTGATCATTTTTCTGATCGCTGTATTAGTGTCGCTGGTGACGCTAGTTAGGGACGTAAATATTTAGGTTCGCCGTCAGCGTTTTATATTGACAGGGACCCCCATATACTATCTAATAAATGTTTTAACCCCTTGATTGCCCCCTAGTTAACCATTTCACCACTGATCACCGTATAACTGTTACGGGTGACGCTGGTTAGTTAGTTTATTTTTTATAGTGTCAGGGCACCCGCCGTTTATTACCGAATAAAGGTTTAGCCCCCTGATCGCCCCGCGGTGATATGCGTCGCCCCAGGCAGCGTCAGATTAGCGCCAGTACCGCTAACACCCACGCACGCAGCATACGCCTCCCTTAGTGGTATAGTATCTGTACGGATCAATATCTGATCTGATCAGATCTATACTAGCGTCCCCAGCAGTTTAGGGTTCCCAAAAACGCAGTGTTAGCGGGATCAGCCCAGATACCTGCTAGCACCTGTGTTTTGCCCCTCCGCCCAGCCCACCCAAGTGCAGTATCGATCGATCACTGTCACTTACAAAACACTAAACGCATAACTGCAGCATTCGCAGAGTCAGGCCTGATCCCTGCGATCGCTAACAGTTTTTTTGGTAGCATTTTGGTGAACTGGCAAGCACCAGTCCCAGGCAGCATCAGGTTAGCGCCAGTACCGCTAACACCCACGCACGCACCGTACACCTCCCTTAGTGGTATAGTATCTGATTGGATCAATATCTGATCCGATCAGATCTATACTAGCGTCCCCAGCAGTTTAGGGTTCCCAAAAACGCAGTGTTAGCGGGATCAGCCCAGATACCTGCTAGCACCTGCGTTTTGCCCCTCCGCCCGGCCCAGCCCAGCCCACCCAAGTGCAGTATCGATCGATCACGGTCACTTACAAAACACTAAACTCATAACTGCAGCATTCGCAGAGTCAGGCCTGATCCCTGCGATCACTAACAGTTTTTTTTGTAGCGTTTTGGTGAACTGGCAAGCACCAGTGGCCTAGTACACCCCGGTCGTAGTCAAACCAGCACTGCAGTAACACTTGGTGACGTGGCGAGTCCCATAAGTGCAGTTCAAGCTGGTGATGTGGGTAGCACAAGTAGTGTCCCGCTGCCACCAAGAAGAAGACAAACACAGCCCCGTCGTGCCCATAGTGCCCTTCCTGCTGCATTCGCCAATCCTAATTGGGAACCCATCGCTTCTGCAGCGCCCGTACTTCTCCCATTCACATCCCCAACCAAATGCAGTCAGCTGCATGAGAGGCATTTTCTTTATGTCCTCCCGAGTACCCCTACCCAGCGAACCCCCCCAAAAAGATGTCGTGTCTGCAGCAAGCGCGGATATAGGCGTGACACCCGCTATTATTGTCCCTCCTGTCCTGACAATCCTGATCTTTGCATTGGTGAATGTTTTGAACGCTACCATTCACTAGTTGAGTATTAGCGTAGGGTACAGCATTGCACAGACTAGGACACACTTTCACAGGGTCTCCCTAGATGCCATCGCATTTTGAGAGACCCGAACCTGGAACCGGTTACAGTTATAAAAGTTAGTTACAAAAAAAAGTGTAAAAAAAAAAAATATACAGTATATATATAAAATTTAAAAAAATAGTTGTCGTTTTATTGTTCTCTCTCTCTCTATTCTCTCTCTATTGTTCTACTCTTTTTTACTGTATTCTATTCTGCAATGTTTTATTGTTATTATGTTTTATCATGTTTGCTTTTCAGGTATGCAATTTTTTATATTTTACCGTTTACTGTGTTTTATTGTTAAACATTTTTTTGTCTTCAGGTACGCCATTCACGACTTTGAGTAGTTATACCAGAATGATGCCTGCAGGTTTAGGTATCATCTTGGTATCATTCTTTTCAGCCAGCGGTCGGCTTTCATATAAAAGCAATCCTAGCGGCTAATTAGCCTCTTTTACAAGCAGTGGGAGGGAATGACCCCCCCCCACCGTCTTCCGTGTTTTTCTCTGGCTCTCCTGTCTCAACAGGGAACCTGAGAATGCAGCCGGTGATTCAGCCAGCTGACCATAGAGCTGATCAGAGACCAGAGTGGCTCCAAACATCTCTATGGCCTAAAAAACCGGAACCTACGAGAATTTCATGACTTAGATTTCGCCGGATGTAAACAGCGCCATTGGGAAATTGGGAAAGCATTTTATCACACCGATCTTGGTGTGGTCAGATGCTTTGAGGGCAGAGGAGAGATCTAGGATCTAATAGACCCCAATTTTTTCAAAAAAGAGTACCTGTCACCTATTGCTATCATAGGGGATATTTACATTCCCTGAGATAACAATAAAAATGATTTTAAAAAAAAAATGAAAGGAACAGTTTAAAAATAAGATAAAAAAGCAAAAACGTCAGATCGAGTGCACTAATTTTAGCAGTAGACCTCCTCTGTAAATCTAAAGTGGTAACCTGTAAAGGCTTTTAAAGGCTTTTAAAAATGTATTTAGTTTGTCGCCACTGCACGTTTGTGCGCAACTTTAAAGCGTGTCATGTTTGGTATCCATGTACTCCATGTGACCCTGCCCCCCTCTGATGCACGGGGACTTGACGGGGAC